>NC_090265.1:1738841881-1740041881 GCF_040414725.1 Anabrus simplex | reverse complement strand
CCCACGCATACCTCAAAT
Source organism: Anabrus simplex (assembly GCF_040414725.1). Classification (NCBI taxonomy): domain Eukaryota; kingdom Metazoa; phylum Arthropoda; class Insecta; order Orthoptera; family Tettigoniidae; genus Anabrus; species Anabrus simplex. The sequence goes on along the minus strand of NC_090265.1, from coordinate 1,740,041,863 downwards.
ACAATTAAAATGGATTCCGTTCACCCCAACATACACAAAAGAGCAGTCTACTATAGCATGATACACAGAGCATTCAATATACCGTTAACAAAAGAAGATCTAAACAAAGAATTACAATTAATTCATGACATAGCTAAAAACAATGGATTCAAGAAAGAAATGGTTAACAAAATCATTCACAAAATAAAATCCCAACCCAAAACCAAACTAACAAAAGTAAACGAACCCAAGAAAGATTATGCACTATTCACTTTCAATAATGTACACATATACCCCATAACTAACATTTTTTAAAAACATAACCTAAGAATAGCATTCAGAACTACACACAATAGTACCAACATCATACACAATGTCAGGACAATCAACAGCAACAACAAATACAACCACTCAGGGGTATACCGTATCAAATGTAATAACTGCGAGACCAGCTATATCGGACGTACCGGTAGAAACTTCCTAACCCGATATAACGAACACATAAACGTACTGAAACACAATCATTTTTCCTCAATAGGACAACATGTCGCAGACTATAAACACAGTTTTACAAACATCGATAACGATATGCAAATCCTAAACATAAACCCCAAAGGCCCCCTGCTCAACATAACAGAAGAATTTTACATCACTCTAGATCAGTACACCAATCCAAATTACAACATAAATGAAATCACAGAAAAAACTAACATCATCTTCAATACAGTTATCCCCGCCCTAAAAAACCCTTACCTTAAGTTAATCGATAAACAGAACGCAACACGCAACAGAAAAACACCAAACAACACACCCAGCTCCATCCCTACCCCCACAACAACAACTCTCCCTACCCCTCCTTCCCTTCCCCTCACAGCAGCTAGTATAAGCCCAAGAAGAACACGAAGTAGCACATTACAAGCTCGCATGTCAAACACAACTCAGCTACACCAACAACAGTAAGTACATATTCCAATTCACACACATAACCCTTAGACATTCCTCCACTCAATATCACTTATAACTCTATCTTATCTTCCACAGATAAACATAACATCATTGCACAGCTACAAATGGGAAAGGAGCCACTACTTTGAAACCAATGTCATCCAAATTTATGGACGCCAAAAAGACAACATGAATTGGTTCTAATAAAAGGGCAACACACACAGCAGAGCTGAACATATTTTACTTGAATTTCATCCATACATTTGGCACCCTTTTTAAAAAAATATTGAAAGTGTTTTATCTCACATACGCACAGGAAGACAAAACTTTTATCCATGCAATTTTACAAACTCCTAGAATAGCAGCTGAAGTGTACAACTGTGAATAAGACTTAAATACGGAAGTTAGTCGATGTATTGACCACCAAGCAAGAACGAATGTTCATATGCATGAAGTGTTTTTTTATATATTGTTTTTATCTTGTACATATATATAAGTTAGTTTAGGTAAAGACATGTTTTATACACTAGTTTTAAGACCTTCAATATTTTAGACATATAGTTGCAACATTGTACAGAATGACATATACGCCAGTTCACGCTAAGACGTGCCCCATTTGTATGTGACTAAATGTACATCATCATCATATGGCATTCCTTCAACACCACAATCTTAATCAAAGCTTCATTATATAAATATGTATGTATGGTTCAGCTGAAGATGACCTTCAATATGAGGTCGAAACCGGTCCTGTAGTTTAATACATACAATAAATAAGTATTGATTGGTGGAAATCCTCTCCTATTTTTAATTGCATAATTGATCAGTCGTTCTCCGTTTTTATTCATCCTGTTGTGTGCCGGGTATTGTCCACCTATTTCAATGTACTTCCTTTCCCGCCCCACTTGTGCATTAAAATCCCCCAGGAGAATTTTGATGTTATTTTTTGGGACCTTGAGTATTTCATCCTCCAGTTTTTCCCAAAACTCTTCAACCATATTGGGGTTCTTTTTATTATCCTCATTTATTGGTGCATGAGCATTTATCAGCATGTATTTCTTATTCACTGATTTGACCGTCATGAGCGATAGTCTTGAGTTTACGCTCTTGAAGTCAACTATAGTGTTTAGAAACTTTTGTTTACTACGAAGGCTGTTCCCAGTTGCGGGACGTTTTTCATAATCTTTTTTCCGGCCTTTCCTTTGAAGATTCTGAACCCATCTGATTCAAAGGGTTCTTCATCCATGTGCTGCGTTTCCTGGAGGTCCAGTGTCGAGATGTCGAGTCTATGTAGCTACGCTGTTAACTGTTTCAGTTTTCCAACCTGAATAAGGGAGTTGATGTTGAATGTTCCAAAATAGTATTTTCTCTTACTCTTCAATTTAGCAATGTTCTTGTGGTGCTCCAATTCACTCACGAGCTTCAAAATGTCAGGCACCCTGGAATCCGAAAGCCTGATTTTGTCTTCAGGGTAATTTGTAAGAAGCTTGTTCTATTATAATAATGTTCATTTTAGGGGTTGGACATAGAGGGCCTCATGATGTTTTCTGGTGAAAGGCAGGCATTTAAATAGGTATGGTTTTCCCGCCACAACTCGGGTGGCTAATTGCAGTTGTCGCCACATCCTTGCACCTTGTATTTATTATTATTATTATTATTATTATTATTATTATTATTATTATTATTATGTGTGAATGGCCCCTTTCGGAACACACGAAGCTTTATTTATGATTTCGTTTGCGGAGGATCCAGGATGCTTTTATCTGTTGACTAAAGATCCTTTTCCTTTCTTCCGTCCACTTGGTACCTGCTCTTTTTGGTACTTCATTCTCTGGAGTAACTTCCCAATTGTCAATTTTCTTTCTATATATATTTCAATTCAAAATGTCTTCACAGAGAATTTGTGCGTTCTTCATGTCCGCTTTTGTTTGTTGTATCCAAGGAAAATTCTTCAGTTTGTCAACTCTTTCAAGAACTTGGTGGGTTAGTCTAGTTTCTGGAAGCCTCTTAACATTTCCATAAAATCTTAGCCTTTTTTTCCTGAGGTCTGCCGCAATATTAGATAATTTTTCTGTGGATTTCCGGGTTTGGAGGCGGTACCCTTCTCCCGTGTGTCTTGGTCCTAAAATTTTCCTCATGATTTTTCGCTCTTCTTTTAGGATATTTTCCAGTTCGCCCTTTCTATGAAGCGTTAAAGTTTCCCCTGCATATAAAGCCTCCAGTTTGATTACAGTATTGTAATGTTTAATCTTAACGTGGAGAGACATACATTTTTGTTGTAGATTTCTCTTGTTGTCCCATAAGCTCTTCTGAGTTTTTGGACACGCTTGTTTTGGGCTATTTTCTCTTGTCTGGTTGGTTTGAGGATTTCGCCCAGGTATTTGAAGTGAGGGACTCTGTTGATCTGTCCGTATTTTGTATTGAGACTATGGATGTCTAGTTTTGCACAGAAAAATTCAGTTTTCTGGAAGGAGATATGAAGTCCGACCTTTCTGGCACATTCTTGGAGAATTTCAACTTGCTTTATTGCTGTGACTTCATTGCTGGACAAAAGGGCCAGGTCATCCGCGAAGGCTAAGCATGGAATTTCAAGCTTGTTTTTTCGTGTCCTGATGTTTACTGGGTTCCAACTATTTTGTGCTTTCAGTTCGTTTTCCCATTCCCTCATCACCTTATCTAGTACGAGGTTGAAGAGGAGGGGTGATAGTCCATCTCCTTGCCGGACACCAGTTTTTATCAGGAATTCGTCTGAGATTTCTCCCATGAATTTCACTCTTGACTTCGTGTCAGTGAGGGTCTGTTTGGTCAAGTTTAGCGTTTTGGAGTCTATTATTATTATCATATATATATATATATATATATAATTCGCTGGGGCCATCGAGGACAACGTTAAGTCTTGTTACATTTGACACTGAACTTGGCCTTCTTTAGAGCCCAAATTTCCCTCATTCTTTGTGAGTGGGCCTGCTTACGCTCCTTTGTCCAAGGGGCACCGTGTCTTCTCTTTGGTTGCTCGTCTCGGTTTAGCCCGTTCGTCAATATTTTCTTGCGGAAGAAATCTCTGTTAAGGGCATCTTCAGCTGAGATATGTAGCATTTGCAGGTCTTCTTTGGTATTTCTAAACCAGGGAATTGTGGTTTTGGGGTTTGAATCAAAAAAGTGAAAGATTTCTTTAGTTAACTTTCTTCCGTCCATTCTTTTCAGATGACCGTGAAATCGTGCCCGTATTTTTCTGATTGTGTCGGTAATTTTCTCTATTTTACTGTAGACTTCCTCGTTGGATCTCTTTTGATGGATTCAATTTCTGTACTTTGATCCCGAGATTCCTCTCACAATTTTGCGTTCTTTTTTCTCCAGTTCTTCAAGGAGTCCTTTGTTGGCATTTAGAGACAGGGTTTCGGCTGCATATAGAACTACTGGCTTCAGAACGGTTTCATAGTGACGTATCTTGGTGTTTTGGGAAAGGCATTTGTTGTTTTAGATTGTGCGGGATGTTTGGTAGGCTATTTCCAGTTTGCGTACTCACTCCTGAAGTGCTTCTTTGTCCAGTCCATTTTTCATGATGATCTCACCCAGGTATTTGAATTTGTCTACTTGGGTGATGTTCCTGTATTTTGTATGGAGTTTTGGAGGAGCCTCTTTGATGTTAGTCATTACTTCTGTTTTCTCAAACAATATCTGCAAACCAGTTTGTTCGGCAATTTCCTTTAAAATTTCAACTTGAGCTCTAGCGGTTTCTATGTCGTTTGAGAGAACAGCAATATCATCGGCAAATGCTAAGCAGTCTGTTGTGATCCCCTTGGATTTGGTTCCTATTCTCAATGGACTATAGTTGGTTTCCTGTAATCTCATCCGCCAGGTTCTGATGATCTTTTCAAGAACACAGTTGAAGAGTATCGGGGATAGCCCATCACCTTGTTGGACTCCTGTTTTGATGTCAAAGGAATGCGAGAGACAACCGTGGAACTTCACCTTGGATTTTGTATCGGTCAGGGTGGCTCTAATTAATGCCAGCAGTTTCAAATCAACTCCGAATTCATTTAAGATGTTTAGTAGGACTTCCCGGTCAATGGAGTCATACGCTTTCTTAAAGTCCACAAAGACAGACACATACTGCTTGGACCTTTGTGTACAATATCTGATGATCGTTTTGAGATTTTGGATCTGCTCGGCTGTTGAGCGACCTTTTCTGAACCCTCCTTGGTATTCACCTATTTGATGTTCGACTTGTGCTTCAAAACGCTCCAGGATGGCAAGTGATAGAATTTTGTAAGTCACGGGTAGCAAAGATATTCCTTTGTAGTTGTTGATGTTCTTCATGCTGCCTTTTTTGTGTAATGGATGGATCAAAGCTATTTTCCAATCTTTGGGTAGGGTCTCCTTGTTCCAAATTTGTTCTATTTGCTTTTGCAAGATATCAAATGATTCCTCTGGGGCATATTTCCATAGTTCTGCTACTACTGAGTCTTCCCCCGGCGCTTTGTTATTTTTGAGACGGGCAATGTGGCGCTTGATTTCATCCCTGTCGGGTGGTCTGGAATCTGGGTACCTGAGTAAGGGTTCCTTGGTCTCAATGGGGCTTTGCGGTTTAGAGCAATTAAGTAAATTCTTGAAGTAGTCTGCCAGAATACTGCAATTTTCTTCATCTGACGTCGCCAGTGTGCCGTCCTTTCGCTCAAAGCATAGAGATGGTGGTTTATAGCCAGTGAGTTTGCGTTTGAAGGCTCTGTAGTACTCTCTGCTTTCATTCTTCCTAAAGTTTTGTTCTATCTTTTCAATGAGAGATTTTTCGTATTTACGTTTCTCAGTTCTGAACACCCTAGCTGCTTGGGCACGTTGGTTTTTGTAGGTTTCCCAATCATTTTCTGATTTTGTAGAGTAGTACTGTTTCCAAGCATTGAGTCTTTCTTGGAGGACTGATTCGCAGGTACCATTCCACCAGGCATGCTTTTTGCTTCTCTTGATTTCTGCAACATCTTTGGCGGCCTCAACAAGGAGACTTTTGGCGTTGTTAAAATCACAGTCATTTGGTCTAGCCTTCTCCTGGAACTCCTCGACCCTTTGCCGAAGTTTATCATTGTCGAAGCGTGTGATCTGTTTGGTTGTCTTCCTTGTGTTTGCGGGAATTGGTTTGAATTTGATAAGAGACATATAGTGATCGGAGGCCACATTGATGCCTTTCTTTACCTTGACATTCATAATCTCAGGGCTGTTTCTCCTGGAGATTGCAACATGATCAATTTGGAACTCTCCGAGAGTTTGGACGGGAGAACACCAAGTCATTTGCTTTCTGGGTAGATGACGAAAGTGGGTCGACATGACCTGCAGGTTGTGATTTTCACAAATGGACACCAGTCTTTTGCCATTGGGATTTATTATTATTATTATTATTATTATTATTATTATTATTATTATTATTATTATTATTATTATTATTGTTATTATTCCTATCCATGTCTGGCCAGGTTACTCTGCCATGGTAATGGAGTTTACTATGCTGGAGCGACTCTATGCCAAATGTCAGGCAGCAGTCAATTAACCTGTTGTCCGTGAGAGAGCCAACGGCTTTGGGTGGAGGAGCCTTCTGAAAGGGGAAGATGATGGTCCCTCAATGGATTAAATCCCACTGGAACCCATCTTGTTGGAGGCACTGGAACCCATCTAGTTGGAGGGCAGCAGCTTCAAGAGAACTGACTTGAGGCTGATGAGGACCTTGTGCACAGAAACAGCTGAGGACCATAGAATGGTATGCGGGGCTGGATTGGAGGTACGGGTGTCACATTGCGATGTGGAAGGCAACGGAAAAACACAGCATTAATTTTTCCTTGTACAATCATCACGGCTGATAACATTAAACACATGACCCTCAGTCCCTGGCAGACCTTAGATGGTCAGAGGGTGCTAAAGCTCTGGGTTAGCCATCAGGATTGCAACATGGAATATCTGAAGTATGTATGAAACAGGAAAGATAATATCACAGAAGAGATGAGTCTTGGGATCAAGATTCTTGATGTAAGTGAAATGAGATGGCTGGGATGTGGTCTCCAATGACCACACAGTGTATTATGCAGACAACAATGAGCCAGATCACTGACAAAGAATTACTATGATAGTTTCATGCTGGGTGAGCTGCACCGTGAAGAATTGTGTGTCGCTCTTGGCTGTGTCACATTACTGCAGCTCCAAGCTAGTCCTGTAAGTGTCAACATTGTATATGTACCACAACAACTGCGTATAAGGAGGATGAAGAGGTTGAACAGCTCTATGCACAGGTCCAAGTGATGCACATGATGAAGCACCAGCATTTGAATACTGTCATGGGGTACTTCAATGCAGAAGTATGGAAGGGAAGAACAGAAGTGGTGGGAGATTTTGGGCTGGGAAGTAGATTCATTCAGTTCTGCCAGGAAGAAAATCTCTTCAAATTTTCACCATGCTGTCTTTAAACATGGAAGTTGCCTCAAGACAGAGCAGAGAACATAGTCAGGACCAGATTGATTACATCCTGGTCAACCAAAGGTTCAGGAACAATTTCCAGGCAGCCAAAATGTACCCAAGAGCTGACATCGCACCAAACCACAATCTGTGGTTGGGAACATGAATCTGAATCTCAAGACCATTAACAGAGGGCAACAATGCTAATAAATATAAACATGGTCAAAGAGGTCGAGGTTTGCTGCAGACTTGAGGTTGATTTTGCAGAAGGGCTGAAGTGACTGAAGAATAAGGAGCACAATGTGGAGGAGTTGTGGGCAGGCATGAAGCAGGTGCTCATCATAACAGACACAAAACATTTGAGAGCAGGGATGAGCATGAACAAACAGCCAAGAATATGATGCACAAGATTCTGGAGATAATAGATGAGAAACATAAATGGAGAAATCATAACCAACAGTGATACGACCAGGTACATTGGGAAATAAAAGCCAAGATCAAAGAAACTGAAGAAAAGTGGTTGCTGTCAAAATGTCTGGAGACTGAAGAACTATAAGAGAGACATGACAGCTTCAGAAGATCAAAGAGATGCTGGGAATGAATAGAAAGCATGACACTAACATACTGGTCGACAACAACAACCGACTGCTGATGGGCACAGCAAATAAGCTGAAGCTGTGGAATGCATACAATGAGCAGTTACTTGAAGATGCTAGACCAGAGCAACATGGCGTGGTTGAATCAGACACTGGACCCGACATCTTGCAGGAAGTCATGCGATGAGTTGTTCGACAACTGAAGACTGGTAAGGCCGCAGGGCCAGATCAGGTGTGCACTGAAATCCTAAAGCTGGTGGACAACGATGGCACTGATGTCCCAATCTGTTAACGCGGTGTACAGAACTGGCATAATTCCAAATGATTGGCTTAAGTCCACCTTCGTCACTCTACCGAAGAACATCAATGCAAAGTGATATGAGGAACGCTGTACAGTAAATTTGATGAGCCATTTTCTGAAGATGTTTCTGAAGATCATCCACAGCAGAATGTATGTTACATGTGAGGGGACACACTCAGAAATGCAATTTAGGTTCAGAAGTGGTTTTGGGATGTGGGATGTGCTGTACTGCATACAGATCCTAGTACAGCATTGGCAGGATATGAACACGGATGTGTATGCATGTTTTATTGATTACAAAAAGGCATTTGATACAAGTACAACACTGTAGACTGCTGGAAGTGCTAAGGAAGATCGGTCTCAACAGCAGAGACATCCGCATCATTTCAAATCTGTACTGGAACCAGAAAGCCATAATTTAAGTGGAAGACAGCCTGTCTGAAGAAACTGAAATCCAGTGAGGAGTTCATCAGGATTGTGTCTTATCTCCCCTGAATTTTAATGTCTACCAATGGGCAATACCGGGTGAAGCACTGGAAACAGCTACAACAGAAGGCATCTGCATTAATGGAGAGCACATCGATAACATTTGCTATGCAGATAATACCATACTGCCTGCAGACAGCACAGAACATCTTCAAGCCTTGCTGGAGAGAGTCAACACTGCTTGTAAAAACTGTATACTAAAGATGAACATGAAAAAGACCAAGTTCATGATTTTGAGCAAGAGGTGGTCCATCCAGCTAAATAATGCTAGGCACCGAGGAGATCAAGCGTGTTAGACAGCTCAAGTACCTTGGTTGTAATTTGAATGAAAAATGGGAGCTCAGCCAATAGATCAAGGCAAGTAATGAGCATACCAAAACACCTTAATTAAAATGCTCTCTTCAGCAACCACAATCTCAATCTAGATTTGGGGCTGCATGTGTTCAAGGGTTATGCATTTCTCACACTGTTGTATGGAATGGAGGGGTGGACTCTTTTTGAAATGTGGGTCTATTGGCATGTGTTACGCATCTCATGAACTGGAAGAGTAAGGAATACCGAGGTGATTAAAAGACTAAATAAGAAGCCAAAGAACTTCTTTCATCAAGAAGTGGAAACTTGAATAGTTGGGACACATGATGCAGAATGAAAAGTACAGGATCCTACAGTTTGGGATGTAGGGGAAGATCTCTGGACAACAGAGATCTAGACAAAGAAGAATATCCTGGCAGAAGAACCTGAGGGGCTGGTTAAAGATGAACATGATATTGCTTTTCCATGTGGCAGACTCAAAGACTAGAATAGCCAAGATGATTGCCAACCTTTGATGAAAAAATAAGATCATTTTATTATCGTTGTTGTTGTTGTGTATTTAAGAAGAAAGGCAGACTAGAGGAAGAAAGGACCAAAATGAAATTCAACTTGACTTACTAAATATTAAAAATAATACAATCAAACCTGTGCAACACACAGCCCTTTACAGGCCTTGACCTGCCACAACAACTGCTGCTCAGCCAGATGGTCTGCAGTGCCATGTGGTCAGGGTGACAACATCCTCAACTGTATTGACTGGCTTTCATGATCAGATTACCTACATAATTCTAATACCATACCTCAACTCTTTTACTGAGAAAATGATAAAAATATGGATCATTTTCAGTAGATTTGAGGAATTGACGGGGGGGGGGGGGGTAGGAGGAGGAGGAGGAGGATGTAAAGAGGTGCACTTTCTACTTCCCGGCCAACAAACTAAGAGAGGAAGGGGAAGAAAGGTGATTTCTAAGGACTACGAAAATCTTACAGGAATGCTACCACATGAGGCGTATACAAACTCTAATCATAAAGATGGACAAAGTCATTACTATGCATGCTAACAGGAGTACCCACATAATTTTGATTTTTCTTTTGAGCCATTCTGGCATGCATATTCATCATCATCATCATCATCATCATCTCTTCACTCCAGCAAGCTGGGTGTAGTTGTGTATGAGCCTCCTCCAATTTGTTCTATCCATCCACAGATGCTGCTCATATATGCAACACCAGTTCACATCTCTATTTTCGAGGTCCTTCATTATCTGTTTTCCCCAAACATCACGAGGTCTTGGTCTTTTTCCAGGATCATTGTGGTCAAAGTATGTTTGAAGAGTCCTGTGAGGGTTCATTTTTTTCATGTGACCATACCATTGCAATCTCTTCACTTCTAGAGTCTCCAGCAAGCTTCTTTCCAATCCAAGCTGTTGTCTGATATCCACATTCCTTATTTTAACCATTTTTGTTTTTTGTAGACAAGAACAGAGGAACTTAATTTCTGTTGCCTGAAGACGACTCTTTGTTGGTCCAGTAAGTGTTGCTGCTTCCAGGCCATACGTCAATATAGGTACTAGATATATTTTGTACAAGGTGATCTTGGAAACTAACGGAAATGTTTTATCCAAAAGTATTTGACGTACAGCGTGATAGAATTTGGAAGCTTTCTGTATTCTGTTACTAATCTCTTGCTACATGGTATTGTCTGATGACATAACGCTACCTAAATACTGGAAGTTGTCTACAATATCCATCTCCTCATCGCCAATTCTTAGGTGAACAGTTGGAGAGTTTCTACTCATCACCAAGCCAACTGTCTTCGTTTTGCTGATTTTGAGACCTAAAGTTGTAAAAGCTTCATGCCAGAGATCTAGTCTAGTTTGTACTTCTGTCTTACCCCATAGAATTACATCATCAGCAAAAACCAGGATATTAGCTGTTGGATCCTTTCTCTTAACTGCTTTTAAAACCTCATCCATTATGATTATGAAGAGAAGTGGTGAAAGACAACTTCCTTGCTGGACTCCTCTCTTCGTTTCAAACCAACCTGACCTTCCATCCTGGATCTGGACACAACACTAGGTTTGTACACTTGAGGTGTACTCATGCTACGATGTCATCAGGTACTTTCTTATGTCTCAAACATTCCCATATATGCCTGCGTGGTACATTGTCATATGCTTTCTTGATGTCCAGAAAAATAGTTATAATTGTTTTATCTTTCTCTGAATATTTCTCATAGAACATTCTGGTGGCAAAAATGAGGTCTATAGTTGATCTATGAGGTCTAAATCCATGTTGTTCCTCCTCAAGTGTAGTTTCAACATATTTTCCAATCCTGCTCTCAAGGATGGATTCGTAGATTTTGAGGCCATGTGACAGCAGAGTTATACCGCTGTAGTTGGTACATTTCTTTCTATCACCTTTTTTCAACAATGGGATGATGACTCCTTGCTTCCAGTCATTGGGTATTACATTCACTTTCCAGATTCTATTTAGTACCCTGTACATCCACTGTTGTCCTACCTCTCCTAGTGCTTTGATCATCAACACTTAATTCATCTGATCCAGTTGATGTGTTGTTTTTTTAGCTTAGATATGGCAGAAGTAAGGAGGACATAAGATGCAGACTAGCACAAGCAAGGAAGAACTTTCTTAAGAAAAGAAATTTGCTCACTTCAAACATTGATAAAGGAATTAGAAAGATGTTTTTGAAGACTTTCGTGTGGAGCATGGCATTGTATGGATGTGAAACATGGACGATAACTAGCTCAGAAAGAAGGAGAATAGAAGCTTTTGAAATGTGGTGTTACAGAAGAATGCTTAAGGTGAGATGGATAGATTGTCACGAATGAAGAGATACTGATCGAAAATTGGTGAGAGGAGATCGATTTGGCTAAATTTGATGAGAAGAAGAGATAGAATGATAGGACACATCTTAAGACACCCAAGGACTTGTTCAGTTGGTTTTTGAAGGAAGTGTAGGTGGTAAGAACAGTAGGGGTAGACCAAGATATGAATATGACAAGCAGATTAGAGCAGATGTAGGATGCAATAGTTACGTAGAATTGAAAAGGTTAGCACAGGATAGGGTGGCATGGAGAGCTGCATCAAACCAGTCTATGGACTGATGACTCAAACAACAACAACAACAACATTGCTGTCTCTACTTCCAACAATGTCAGACTAGTGGTATTATTTCTGCCAAAATCATAAGGTTCGTCGTCTAATGTAGTGACATTTTCATAACAGTTCAGCAAAGTTTCAAAGTGCCTTTGGAACTCCTGTAATATTTTGGCCTTATCCCTAGTCACCTCACCATTATGAAGTTCTACAGAGTGGATATATTCATTTTGAGTTCTTCTATTCTTAACAATACTGTATAACAGTTTTATATTTGCATCCTGCATTATTTTGGTAGCCAGATCTTCCTTGCATTTCTGCTTTTCAGCTACAACCAACTGTTTGACCTATAATTTTTTCTTTCTGTAAAGTGAAAGCTTCTCCTCTATTTCACGTTATCTCCCCCCATTCTTGCTTGATATAAGGATCTTCTTGCACGGTTTCTGTCATTGATAGCCTTTTTAATATCATCATTCCACCAGACAGTTTTTTAAGGTTTTCTATTTGCATGATACCCATGCATATTCACCTGATAAAAAATATTTGACTACAGTCTTAAAATTTCATTTAACCAAATTTCCAGTTTTATCTTCACATTTCATGTAATTAGGGCATCGATTATGCTAAAATTTACACTTTGCTTCCAGAAGATGACAAGGAGAGACAATCCAAAAGTCAGAACAGAATAAGCTGAACTGCTAGTTATACAGAATATCAGTGCACTGTTGTCCACATCATTTTTCATACTGTTATTTTATCTTAGTCTATTTGCATGATACCCATGAACCTGGAAGTCTATTGGTTTTGATAAGAGATTACTGAACTGATTTCTTTTTGATAATGTCAGACAATATTTTAATTTCATCCAAATAAAATATGTACACATTTTTGTATAATGGAAGTCAGACATACCTAACTCACAGATCTCAAACCACACCAGCACATCATACTTGGCATGAACATGGCTAGTGGTAGGCGAGGGTAGAACACCAAATTTCGGAGATCGTACAGGCTGACTTATAGGAATAGAAGGCGGTAACATTCTCTTAGGTGGCTGACGGGAACCATTGCTGTAAACATACAAATTCTAATATAAGAAATTAAGTTTATATTCAATTTTTATTCCTCTTCTCCATAACTGGAAGTTGTCCAGACTGACAAAGTTTAAAATAAAATTGGTTAAACATATGAAAAAAAAACAATGCAAATTATAGGACAGTTACAATTAAAATTAACACGCTCAGAACAGCATTAATTTAGACGAAACAATGATAACAAAAGATATTAAAACCACAATAAATTACATAAAATTTATGTAGACTATACGGCACATGACTTCTACATTAGCTACATAAATATGGTAGTTCCAAAGGTAGAGAACTTTCTATGGTGTATATGAACACTTCATTATCAAAGTTTGTCTCAAAAATTTCAAGAGTATCGCCCCTTTAGCACCGAGCCTTAAATCTACGATTTTAACAGATGTTAATTTATACTTTCCTCAGCAGCACAGGATTGTAGGTTAGTAGATTTGACATCCTTGTAATGTACATCTGGAGACTGGAGTTTGTTCATTTTCATTCTGATGGAAATAAATTAGCTGAGGCCACTTGGATAACAAGAACGTCAATATAACCAGATGACCTGTCCTAAACTAACGCTTGTGACGGCTTCTTTCACATAAGACTGATAATATTAGAGGTCAAATTCTTTGGAACAGGTATTTCTTGGTTAACAAGTCTTTTCTACTCTTGTAAAGAAGGCAGTTACACAGTCAGGAGGATTGACATTGGCTAGTTCAAGCTTATCCAGGCTTTTCTGATGAAGTGATGGGTGTTGGATTCATGCAAGTTGCTGCTTTTAATGAGAGACTTAAAAGCATTGATATTTTTTCAAAGAGCTTCATAATTTTCAAGAGCATATTACATATAACAGGAAGTGTTAGTGGAGATATGTGATATTTCTTTGGTTGTGATCTTGATTAGTACATTAGCTCCCTCTGTAGATCAGAGGTAGAACATCAGTCTCCAGATTCTAAGATTGCAGGATCAAACTTGGCGGAGGTAGGAAGATTTTTGAAGGGAGGAAGAAATTCCTATTGACATTCCTTGTCATACAATGTTGGCATCTACAAGATTTCTGCTGACACAACTGGTGTTTACATGATGAAATTAAGTAAAACTTATGCTGGGTCGCCATTGATTAACATTTAACAACAGCATGTTAAAAATGATATGCTGAAATTGACATGCTGAAACAATACACATGTGTATTGATTGGGTGGACCAAAACCTAACATTGTTTCTTAGTTTTAACTGTATCAATGCGGATCTATACGATTATGTTCGTAAATCATACTAAAGTTCGTTTAAGGGAACTACATTAAAATCATGCTCAGGCATTCTAAGAAAGTTTTTAAATCCAAACCTGTCTTCTACTTTATACTCATTCAGAATTTCATCTACAGTGTGCCTTCTATTCATATATTCTCGTACCCCACATTCTCCTTTCCTTCCTTCTCAAGAAGGGCCGTTGACTTAGATGTTAGGCCCCTTTAAACAACAAGCATCATAATCCTTCTCAAAATCCTGTAAGAAGCAACAGTGGCAATAACAAAGGCCACTGTCCTTATTTGAAAATGCAAGACACCACCTGAATGTTTTAACACAAACTGATATGATGAACTAGCTGTGTGTAAACAGAGGAAGTCAAGTTTAACATGTTTACAAGTATGGACACAATGTTAAATGAAACATATATACATCATTATAATCATCATTATAGACCGTTATGCCTTTCAGCATTCAGTCTGCAAGCCTCTGTGAATTTACTAAACGTCACCACAATCCTTTATTTGCAACTAGTGCTGTGGCCTCATTTAGTTCTATACCTCATATCTTTAAATAGTTAGAAACTGAGTCTAACCATCATTGTCTTGGTCTCCCTTTGCTTCTCTTACCCTCCATAACAGAGTCCATTATTCTCCTAGGTAACCTAGACTCTTCCATTTGACTCACGTGACCCCACCACTGAAGCCAGTTTATGTGTACAGCTATGCCATCGAGTTCATTCCTAACTTAGCCTTTATCTCCTCATTCCGAGTACCCTCCTGCCATTATTCCCACCAGCAATCATTCTTGCTACTATCATGCCTGTTACTTCTAACTCCTGAATAAGATATTCTAAGTCTACCCAGCTTTTACTCCCGCAAAGCAAAGTTGGTCTGAGTACAGACCAATGTAAAGATAGTTTTGTCTGGGAGCTGACTTCCTTCTTACAGAATACTATTGACCACAACTGCAAGCTCACTGCATTAGCTTTACTGCACCCTCATTCAATCTCACTTACTTTATTACCACCCTGGGAGAACACACATCCTAAATACTTGAAATTATCTACCTGTTCCAGCTTTGTATTACCAATTTGACTTTCAGTTCTGTTGAATTTCTTACCTACTGACATCAATTTAGTCTTCGAAAGGATAATATTCATACCATACTCATTGCACCTCTTTCCAAGTTCCAACATATTAGACTGCAGGGTTTTGGCACAATCTGCCATTAACACCAAGTCGTCAGCACAGGGCAGACAGCTTCCTACATTTCCACCTAACTGATATCACAGATGTTTTCATGTATTTAAAAAACATTGTACAACGAGATACTTGTAATTGGGCTCTTAGACCGAAAAGACTCTTACTGACACTTGAAGTGTGCCTGCGCTAAGCGTTGAGTGTATTCTGTTTCTACATTGGTCGTTCCCTCTCCTGTCCCTTCCCCTTCCCTTCTCAAATGTAGTCTTGGTGGCTGGTTGTATCCAGCGTTTGATCCTCACTATCGATTTGTCGCTCTCTAGAGCATCTACTTGGAGGTTCCTTTTGAACCCAAGGCTTCTGGGCTGCGAACATTGGAGCGTAAGTCGTGAGTGAATCTTGCATGTGTATATTGAGTGAGAGGTTAATGCTTGTGGCCGTGAATGTGCTGTGTGGATGCGACGGGTTCGTAGTCCAGGGGCCTATGGCCAGTTGAAGGCCGTTTCTTTTTGTAGTATGTATTTTTCAAATGTTATATTCTACTACTACTTGTGTTCCTGTTATATTACCTGTGGGTTGTATATACAAGGCCAACAGGAGTTTATTGGATTACTTTTAATAGGTTCTTCAGTTATGGTACTGTAAATATGTTGTTACCATTGAATAAAAGACGGATGAATTTACAGATGGAAAGCTCCCTAACCTCGGTCCACCTAGCTTCCTCTCTGGACATGTTCCTATTTTCCTAGGCCCTAATGCTAGCACCTTCTCAGGTGGTAGTGTGATTACGTTGTTTCCATCAGTAAATTCAATCTTGTCCCTTATTCTTTCGTATCTAGAGGAGCTAATATGACTGATACTAGTAAAGATGCACAAGGGACAATGGGATCCGTTAATGAAGATAGGATACGCGAATGTTTCGGTCTCAAATTGCTACGAACCGAGGAGCTGGGATATGAACTGAGTATTAGGGGGAATTCTCTTGCCGGCACATTAGACGATAATATTAGATTACTTCGTTCCTCGTTACGCAACCCTGTTAGTTTATCGAGCTGTTGTTCTTGAGAGTGCGTTAGGTCGTATCGGGGTTTCGCTGTCTCAAATAGAGTCCACGTTGGACGAGTTTAATCAAGGTCAAAGTGATGTTACACGAAAGCAGATTTGTCGTATTAAAGCTTGCCTGCTTCATTACAGGAACCGTGTGGCTGATCTCCAGGTATTATTTGGTGATAGTATGGGGCGATTATGTAAAAACCTTACTAGTTTTGTGGTCGAATAAAATTGAGTCTCTTTAGGGGTTGGGAGATAGCTTGTTTTCTGTCTCCGTTGAAAATAAGCCTGCTGATGTTGCTGAACGTACTGAACAGGGAATTTTGCAACCACCGCCTGGTCATCCCATTTCATCCGGCGATGATTCATGTGCGACAGAGAATATTTCTTCAGTCGTTAATTTCACAAAGCTACCACATCTGCTACAATTACTTATTAAAGGGATGAAGTCTTATTCTATTGACTCTATCGAACAAGTTATTGAGTTCCTGCGCACTCTAATTGAATTTTCGAGAACAGTGCTGTATATGGTGTCAAAGATGATCTGATTTTTCAAATTTTGTATCCGCATGCTTTTGGAAACTTAGCCAGTCGCATAGCTGTGGCTATGTCTGAACGTGATTCTCTTGGGGATTTCCATGCAAAACTATTACATGAATGTATTCCTACCAGAGCACTATCATCTCTAGTGCAGCGACATTTCTTTCGAGTACAACGAAGTAATGAATCACTCAGAGAGTATGTTAGGGACATTAAAATGTTTGAGAGTTTTCCGCTTGAAATATTCGGAAGGTGAGATTGTGAGTTCTACTGTTGAAGGTCTGACGCCCGAGTATAGGTCTTACTTGTCATTTTCATCAAGGCCTAATTCTTTCCTCGAGCTAGAAAACACTTGTGTTGCAGCAGAAGGAGTGAAATATGCGGACTCACTCCGTAATATCGATAGACCATTATCTAGTAGCGCTTCTGTCCCTGTTTCGCCTTCTATTGACAAAACACAACGTTGTTTTCTGTATAAATCGGCTGATCATCTACGAAATGCTTGTACTCGACGGCAGTTTTCTAAACCTAGCAGTAGTGACTCCGGTTCTCAGCCCGTAGAATGTAAGTGTTACGAGTGTGGGTCTAACACACATGTATGTCCTAATTGTCCTGTAATTCAAAGAAATCATACCCAATCATCTAGAGGTGATCGCGGCAACAGGAGTTGACTAGGAAAGCTATCATGTAACAGAGTGGCAGAAGGAGTGCCGGTCGCACTCAACGGTCATTCGTTGATGTTCATTCCTGAAACTGAAGGTTGTTCTGATCTTTCAAGTTTGTTTGAAAGCCGTTTGTTTGGGTCTCCTAGTAATTTGCGAGATTGGACTCGAGTAAAGGCCATTCATCGACCTCAACTGCCCTATTTGAATGTTAAACTAAACAAGGTACCCATGTCTGCCCTAGTTGATTCGGGGAGCGTAGTGTCCTTAATTGATAAAGAACTTTATGATCTGTTAAAGAGCTCCAATAAGTTTAATAGACTAGAACCTGTGTCTTCCACGTATGTGACGGCGAATGGCAGTAAGCTAGGTATTATTGGCACATTTAGTTTCTGTAAGAATAGCTTCCTTTTCTTGGAAATTCAGCTTCGTGGTTGTCAACAAGTTATACTGTGCAATAATACCAATATAATGGTCCGTTATTGGACATTATAAATTTCCCAGCTCACTCATTCTTGGTTGCCTGCGTTTCGTGCAGTCATACTGGGAGCCGATTTCATTGCACATTCTGGGCTCATTCTTAATTTGTTTGCAGGATCTATTTATTCATTTTCAGTTTCAGCCCAAGATATTGATCCCTGTGTTTTATCAATATCCTTTGAATGGAAAGATCAAGTCGAATGAGACTATATTGTCGTCTGTTGATGTTGGCCTACCTGATGTGTCTCATCTGACGTCTGAGCAGGCAGAGTGTATTCAGAGTTTGTGTAAGGAATTTTCCAAAGTCCTTGCGGATAAACTTGGGCTAACAAATGTCCTTGAGTACAAGATCGAACTTACCAATCACACCCCTGTTAAATCACCACCGTATCATTTAGCACCGCCCAAAATGAAAGTCCTCAAAGAGCAAATCCAAGCTATGTTAGATCAAGGTATCATTCGGAGGTCTACATCTGCCTACTCGTCACCGGTATTTCTGGTTCCTAAGCCACAAGGTGGCTTTCGCCCTGTTATTGACTATAGGGTACTGAACAGGAATATTGCTAAAAAATCTGTCCCACTGCTTGATTTACAATCGTGTTTTGCTTGGTTCAGTAAGGCTACGATCTTCACTTCCTTAGATCTGAATCAGGCATATTTTCAAATTCCCCTGGCAGAGGAATCTAAGCATTTAACAGCTTTTGCTACTGACTGTAACCTTTTCGAATTCGAGAGAATCCCGTTCGTATTGGCCACAGGTGCTTCTGTTTTGACTCGTTTGTTACACACAGTTCTTTCTGACATCAAATTCAAGTTCGTCATAAATTATTTAGATGATCTGATTATATTCAGTGAGGATTTTGAGCAACATGTCCATCACCTTCGGGAAGTTTTTAGCCATTTTCAGAAGGCAGGTTTAACTGTCAAACCTACCAAGGTCTCGTTCATCAGACCACAGATTTCATTCTTGGGACATATTGTGTCATCTAGTGGAGTAATTATTGATCCTGATCACACCAAATCTATAAGAGAGTTCCCTCCGCCTTGTAATGTCAAAGCTGTTGCCTATTGCATTGGCATGTGTAATTTCTTTAGGAAGTTCGTGCCCAATTTTGCTCAGAGGGCTATTCCATTGAACTATCTTCGGAAGAAAGGAGTCAAGTCTGTTTGGGGATCGGAACAGCAAGTTGCTTTTGAGGATTTAAAATCTGCTATTGCTAACCCTCCTGTCTTAACTATCCCGGATTTCTCCAAGCGATTTACTGTCAGACGGATGCTTCTGGGAGCGCTATTGCTGGAGTTCTTCTCCAAGACACTGAGCTAGGGCGCCGTCCGGTTGCTTATGCATTCAGAACGTTAACCTCTGCGGAAGCAAAATTCTCTGTCCACGAGCTCGAAGCGCTCCCTGTCTTGTTCGCTTTGGAAACATTCCGTTTTTACATTGAGCACTCTGAGTTCGACCTTGAGACCGACAATCAGGCTCTTTCTTGGGTTTTACGGATACTCGTTCGACAGGTAGACTTGCTCACTGGGCCATTCGTATTTCCGCTTTCAAGTTCTCTGTGAAGCATATTAAGGGCTCCGAGAATGTTGTTGCTGACGCGTTGAGTCGTATGTTTTACCCTGGTACTGATGATCTGGTAGAAGAAGAGAAGGTTGGGATAGCTAATTCTGTTTTTCTAGAAATTCCTGAATTGTTTCAGGGATTGCGTGAGCATCAAGGAAAAAATTAAACTCTCGCTGGCATTATCCGGAGAATTTCTGAGAGAGAAGTAGTCAAGCCATACGTCATCAAGGATGGCGAGCTGCTTTGTGTTTCTCGTTATGATCGTAAGTTGAAAGTCGTTCTTCCCTCTGCCATGGTCCCTGTGATTTTCAAATATTTCCAAGTTTCCCCTTTAGGTGGTCATCTTGGGATCTTCAAAACTCGAGAGCAAGGATTAGAAATCATTTTATATGGAAGGGTATGGATGCAGATATTTGTAAGTACATTCGATCTTGTCCTGTCTGTTCCTTAAGTAAGCCAGCTCAGAATACCCGATTAGGTTTCCTTGCCTCTGAACAAGCTAATCGCCCTACGGAGAAGCTGTTTGTAGACCATTTAGGACCTTTCCCGCATTCCCGGTCTGGCTGTAGATATGTGTTAGTTTGTGTTGATGCATTTTCCCGTTTCGTTTGGTTATTTCCCACGCGTGATACCACAACCAAAAGTACTGTTATGTTTGAAACAGATTTTTGGAACGTTTGGTCTTGCCAGTATCTGGTGTCGGACAATGCTTCAGTGTTCACTTCTCATGCATTTAAGTTCTGTTTTGGGTTAGGAATAACCCATATTACTACTTCTCTCCACTACCCAAATCCTTCATATGCGGAACGTTTTAACCGCAACTTGAGATTAGCCTTGATTGCCTATCACTCAAATGATCACTCTCATTGAGACTCTAATTTGGAATGGTTGTCCTTGGCTTTCAACTCAGCTAAGCATGAATCGCATGGGCAAACTCCTATCAAACTCATGTTTGCGTTCTCTCCTAATTCTCCATTAGCCAATCTCTGGTCGATTAATGACCTTTTGCCGGAAGTTATTGAACCCTCCTCCATCCGTGAGACTTGGACTAGAGCCCATCGTAATCTCCTTATATATTATATTATAATAAGGGTCGCAAAGCTGGTAATTTCAGGGTTGGAGATTCTGTCTTCATTAAGAATTATCCTGCGAGTTCTAAGGCCAATCATCAGGCTGCTAAACTAGCTCCCCGATATCGAGGTCCGTGGGAAATTTTGAAGTATTTGATGCCTGTCACTCTTTTGGTTCGGGATAATTCAAACGGGAAATTGACCCGTGTACATCTTTCTCAGGTAAAGGCCACTTAATGCTTTATTAAGAGAAAGTCTTGGTAACTGCTGTTTTTGCCAAGTTTCGGTAATATACTATTGGTCTCTCGGTAATGTCTAAAGTTATGAGGTGTTCTGCCTTTTAATACTGTAACTTATTCAGAAGCTGATGACCAAGATAGTAAATGTAAATAGTAAATATTGTAAGTTTTTCAGAAGCTGATGACCGAGAGAGTAAATGTTTGGACTGCTGACAAACAGGTCAATAATGGGATATGTATTATTCTATTTCCATAAATTTATACCTGAAGTTATGATTTATCAGGTCACATTTTGGATATTGTAAAGTTATTTCCAGGTTAGTTACTATTGTAAGTTCTGTATATATATATATATTTCCTTTCAGTTTGATATGTCAATTCTTTGTTTCGAGGCCTCACATTAGATTAAGTATGTCTGTGTGTGTAATGTTCTGTTGTTCACTAGTTTACTACGTTTGAGAAGTATTCCATGTTCCCCAATCCTTTACCCCATTTTGCTGCCGCATTTCTGCTGTGTTTGGCTTATGCCGCAGGAATTCCTCCGGGAGCAAGTGTGGTGTTAACAAGACTTTGGAGAATCCTGAAATCCGATCCTAATGGTTCGAGATGGCCAGTCGATCCACAAGGAGAAGTTTGCTGTCTCCCTCTTTGGTGCTTGGTGCTGTACTAAGTGATGTTAGGACATCATTATTCTATTCCTGTAATCCGCTGCCTCATCGAGGATATGCTGTGTTGTGTCCTGAGACACTGCTTGTCACCACTGCGATCTAGCCAGCTGTCCAGCTGTTGGAGAATTTAGTCTCCTCTGTACAGTGTGTGCTGCCCGCTCCGTTTACCTTCTATGAACTCGTATCGACAGTCGGCACACACCTAGGGTAGTGTGTGTTGCGTGCTGGAAATTTTTATTTTTTTGCTAAGGGCTTTACGTCGCACCGACACAGATAGGTCTTATGGCGACGATGGGATAGGAAAGGCCTAGGAGTTGGAAGGAAGCGGCCGTGGCCTTAATTAAGGTACAGCCCCAGCATTTGCCTGGTGTGAAAATGGGAAACCACGGAAAACCATTTTCAGGGCTGCCGATAGTGGGATTCGAACCTACTATCTCCCGGTTGCAAGCTCACAGCCGCGCGCCTCTACGCACACGGCCAACTCGCCCGGTAATGTGCGTGCTGGAAAAACTGGTTGGGTAACTGACCTCGTCAGTTCCCTCCCAGAAGCCTCGCTATGTGTATATCGACAGCTACTGTGTGAAGTGTTTTCTTTAATATTCACTGCCATGCCTATGTGTATATTGCATCCCCAATGGACTAATAAAACTATGTGAAGTGTGTTGTATGGGCTTGGCCCGGTTTCAGGTGGGGAGGATATCACAGATGTTTTCATGTATTTAAAAAAAAATTGTACAACGAGATACTTGTAATTGCACTCTTAGACTGAAAAGACTCTTACTGACACTTAAAGTGTGCCTGTGCTAAGAGTTGAGTGTATTCTGTTTCTACATTGGTTGTTCCTCCTCCTGTCCCTTCCCCTTCCCTTCTCAAATGTAGTCTTGGTGGATGGTTGTATCCAGCGTTTGATCCTCACTATCGATTTGTCGCTCTATAGAGCATCTACTTGGAGGTTCCTTTCGAACCCAAGGCCTCTGGGCTGCGAACATCGGAGCGTAAGTCGTGAGTGAATCTTGCCTGTGTATATTGAGTGAGAGGTTAATGCTTGTGGCCGCGAATGGGTGTGTAATTGGATAAGAGTTGTGCTTCTGTGTGTGCTGTGCTGTGTGGATGTGCCGGGTTCGTAGTCCAGGGGCCTATGGCCAGTTGAAGGCCATTTCTTTTTGCAGTATGTATTTTTCAAATGTTATATTCTACTACTACTACTACTACTACTACTACTACTACTACTACTACTACTACTACTACTACTACTACTACTTGTGTTCCTGTTATATTACCTGTGGGTTGTATATACGAGGTCAATAGAAGTTTATTGGATTACTTTTAATAGGTTCTTCAGTTATGGTACTGTAAATATGTTGTTACCATTGAATAAAAGATGGATGAATTTACAGATGGAAAGCTCCCTAACCTCGGTCCACCTAGCTTCCTCTCTGGGTATGTTCCTATTTTCCTAGGCCCTAATGCTAGCACCTTCTCACTGCCACTTTATACCTTTCAGCAGATGATCCATGTAAACTATGAACAACAAAGGTGAAGCCTAGTCTAACCCCTGTAAGTACCCTGAACCAAGAACTCATTCTACCATCAATTCTCACTGTGGCCCAATTGTCAACATAAATGCCTTTGATTGATTTTAATCACCTACCCTTAATCCCGTTGTCCCCTAGTATGGTGAACATCTTTTCCTTTGGTACCCTGTTGTATGCTTTCTCTAAATCTATGAAACATAAGCATAACTGTCTATTCCTCTCATAGCATTTTTCAATTACCTGGCACATAATGCAAATATGATCCTGATAGCCCGTCTGTGGTCTGAAACCACACTGGTTTTCATCCAACTTACTCTCAACGACTGATCGCACACTCCCTTCTAGGATGCCAGTGAATACTTTGCCTGTTACACTAATCAGTGTGATACCTCGATAATTGTTGCAATCCTTCCTGTTCCTTTGCTTATAGATAGGTGCAACTGATGCTTTTGTCCAATCTAAAGGTACCTTACCAACACTCCATGCTTATATTACTCGATGAAGCCATTTCATCCCTGCCTTCCCACTGTACTTCACCATTTCAGGTCTAATTTCATCTATCCCTGCTGCTTTATGACAACTGAGTTTGTTTACCATCCTTTCCACTTCCTCAAGCGTAATTTCACCATTATTTTCCTCCTCCCCATGAGCTCCGTTGTTCACGACACCACCATGAGGATTTCCTTTTACGTTCGAAAGATGTTCAAAATATCCCTCCACCTCTCCAGTGATTCCCTGGGATCTATTATGAGTTCACCTGAATGAATCAAAACACTGTACATTTCCTTTTTCCCTCCCCTCCTTAGATTCTAGATTACTGTCCAGAAAGGTTTCCCTGCTGCGTAACCTAGCCTTTCGAGGTTATTACCAAAATCTTCCCACAATTTCTTATTTCGCTCCATTTCTTTCATTTACATACAATTCCCTGTCTGCATCAGCCCTTGTTTGGAGCCATTTCTGATAAGCCTTCTTTTTACGTTAACAAGCTGCTCTCACTTTATCACTCCACCAAGATGATTGTTTTTCCCATCTTTACACACAGTTGTTCCTAGGCATTCCCTTGCTGTTTCTACTACAGCATCCCTGTATGCCACCCATTCTCTTTCTACATCCTGGACCTACTTACTGTCCACTGTTCATAACTTCTCACTAATCCTATCAATGCACTTCTGTCTAATTTCCTTGTCCTGGAAATTTTCTATTCTTATTAGTTTGCAAATAGATTTCACTTTCTCTATCCTGAGCCTAGAGGTACTTAATTCACTACGATCAGATAGTGGTCTGTATCATTGAAAAATTCTCGGAAAACCCGTACGCCTAGCCTCCTATGTATAGCGGTGAATAGCCTTACGCTTGAAGAATGTATTCATAACTGCTAAACCCATACTAACACAGTGAACACTTCCCATTCCCATTAGCTTCCATATCTTCCCCACATTTACCAATCACCCTTTCATATCCTTCAGTTCTATTTCCGACTCTCGCATTGAAATTGCCCATTAGCACTATCCTATCCTTGCTGTTGACCCTGACTATGATGTCACTCAATGCTTCATAATACTTGTTAACTTCATTCTCATCTGCACCCTCACATGGTGAATACACTGAGACAATTCTCGTCCTAATTCCTCCAACTGCCAAATCTACCCACATCATTCACTCATTTACGTGCCTAACAGAAACTATGTTGCATGAAATGGTATTCCTGATGAACAGCCCTACCCCTTTCCCTTTGCCCTTTCCTTTAACACCCATCAAGTACACTTTATAATCTCTTATCTCTTCCTCGTTATCTCCCCGTACCCAAATAGCATTAACTCCTAGCACATCCAGATGCGTCCTCTTTGCTGACTCAGCCAGTTCTACTTTCTTTCTTCCATAAACCTCATTAATATTGATAGCTCCCCATCAAATTCATTGTTGTTAAATGTTAATCAGTAGAGATCAGCCTTTAGGCATTGCTTGCCTAACAGAGTTCTTATTTCTCTGCAATCTAGTTTAAAAAACACCACACAATCATCCAATCAAAATGCCTCCACATGATAGCTGAGGCCATAAGCTTATTCTTGCTGGCCTTTTTCCTCAATTTTTTCGGGTTGGTATTTAGTGTGGATTTGGCCCAGTTTTACAGCCAAGTGCCCTTCCAATGCCAACCTTATGACGAGGGACGTACTACTCAATATTGTGTGTTTCTGTGGTGGTTTTTCAGGATTATTTATTTATTTATTGTATGATGAATGTATGTACATATATATTGTACCGGGAAAGCCGCAACGAGAGAAGTCCGAAGTATGTTTGTTGAACTTCGCACGAGGTGGAAGGTAGGCAGCCCGCCGAACGCAGTGACGTACCCAGCGAGTGACGTGGTCGCCGTAAGTCAGCTATACGCGACCATATATGGTAATGTTCCAGCTTACCCTCAAAAGTACATTTTGCGCTACTTTATCGCTATTTCGACACTGCCATCTTAAAAACCATTACAATGGACGTAATCTGTCAAGATTTCAAGAAAATTCACCAAGTATTATAGGAGTTGTAAGGGTAGATAATACCCGGGTTCTAGACACTTCCACGAGAACGGGTATAAAAGGAGGACCACCCGACCTACGAATTCAGTATCTGTCACTCCGCCGTCTCTGTGACACGGGTGACAGGAGGAGTATTGTGTGTGTCGAACTTCTAGTTGACAGTCTTCGAAATCCAAGTATTGGAACTTCGGTATTTTCTCTAAGTGTTGTGTTGGGACTTGATCATATTCTTGAAGTGCCTGATTGGGACTTTGTTATTTTCTGCGAGCATCGTGTTGGAACTTTGTCATATTGACACATTGGAACTTTGTTATTTTTCGTGTGTCGTGATTGGACTTTGATATTTTCTTAAAGTGCCATATAGGAACTTCATTATTTTTCCGAAGCGTCTCATTGGAACTTAGTTATTTTCGGCAAGGGTCGCAGTAAGACTTTATTATTTTCTTAAGGTGACGTACTGGAACATTGTCCGCGGAACTTTATTTTCTTCGAGTGTCGTGTTGGGGCTTTAATATTTTGACACATCGGAACTTTATTTTCTTCGAGTGTCGTGACTTTAATATTTTGACACATCGGAACTTTGTTATTTCTACACATTGGAACTTTGTTATTTTTTTGAAGTGCCACATAGGGACTTAGTTATCCGACGACGATTGAAAGGACTTTGAATTTTCACGAGTGTTGTGTACCACATTGAACTTACGTTTCGAACTTATTCGAACTTGTATTTTGTGAATCAATTTCTGGAACATTGAAATTTTCTGAGCGTGTAGGATGAACTTGTGCCCTACTAACATAAACTTTCGTGTGAACGATATGACTTGTTTTCCCAAGTGCCTCATTGAATTTATGTCTTGTAAAGACTGTGACACTTAGGGGACGTTCAACATTATGTTTAATTGTGAAATATGCAATACTTTCCAAGTGCTGCACTGGGACTTGTGTTTTGATTCTTATCCTTATTAAAGACTGTGACAATTCAGAATACGCATGTCGCGTTCCCAGAAAGCCTAGAACTTTCCAGTAGTTTGGGTGAATCCATAATTTATGAAGTCAGACTTTTTCTTTCAAATATCATTTTCTTTAATGGCTATTCACTTCGCCTGTTGACGGAACAAGACAGTTTCCGAGTGCTATTTATTCAGTTCATTGCCAATGTGTTTTAAATCTTCAGAAACTATGCATTAAGAACTGTGGTGACTATAATCCTCTAGAACATTCCAATTTACAGTAAGCTTGCATTATGAACTTGCATTTCTACCGGTACAAAGTCAAAATCATCTTGTTCTTCGAGTGATTATTCCAGAACGTTTTGATTTAATATCTAGAGTGCAGTAACCATAATTAAAAGGTCATATCTGTTCAGACAGTGCCATGAATGTGTGGAGTGCCGTGCAGAAAACTCAAGTGTGAATTACGTCTCAAATCGAACCCAGAAATGTGTGCCAATCTTCGAGACATTCCAGAACCTCGAGACATTCCAGAACTCCTCATCCGAGCAGGTGTGGTCTCTGCCCAGGCGACGTCCAGTGCCATCCCAGGATTCGGAGGTACCAACCAGCCACGACACTTCCATGCTGCTGTACGAAGGTGATATGAACTTGCTTTTGATGATCAATAAACTCAATTTATCAAAAGAATCTCCAAAATTGATACCTATACCCCTCTCTGTACCAACTCCAATGATAAAGCCACTCCCTAGGATAAGATCCATGCTCGTTAATTTAATATCAAGCACCTTAAAGATATGAACACTTTTTACAGGTACAATATAGTTTCAGGAGAAATGTGCATAGTCACAAGTCCGTACAATACTACAACTCCAGGTCTAGTATTTTGATCCAATCAACTGCTTCATTCAATGTGCGGTGAATGTCCATTAGCGTTCCTTTGAAATCTCGAATTGAGCAACAATGTGGTGGATTGACTGAGAAGAGACACCACAATCACAATCTGCAGAGCTAGTCCAGCCCCATTTGCACAATAGATAACCACATCTGCCTTGTCCAGTTCTTATCCGATTGATGATTCTCCACTGTTGTCTTGGAAGATCAAATCCTTGTACATGTTTAGAAGGATTCTCAACTAGATGTTTGTTGACTATTGAAGACTGATCCCACTGGGCTTTCCATGAACTGTTAACAAGAAAAGAGGTACTTTCAAGATCTGTTGCTGTACACCAGGGTGGTTTCCTTGATTTCAATCATTAGTGTTCAGTGTATGTAATATCTTGATGGAAGGGTAGTTGGGGGTTCTGCTGAATGTTTTTCCAAACCTTTAGGAGACCTTCTGATCGTCTTAGGGCTGGAGGTGGAATATTACTGAGAACAGGAAGCCATAGTATCTTCGTGCTCTGAATGCATCCCGTGATTATGCGCAGTGCCTGATTGAGTTGTACATCAATCTTCTTAGTGTGAACACTATTGATCCAAGAGGGGCAGCGGTATTCAACAACAGAATATATAATAAGGCTAATGCTGTTGATCTTAGAACATGAGTATTGGCTCCCCATGATGTACCAGCAATTTTCTGAAGAATATTATTTCTAGTTTCAGGAGGAAGAGATGTGATTTAAGAAAAACATGAACACCCAGAAACACTTAATCCCCAAGCTAGAGGAATTGACCACCATCATCAATTTCCCTCGTCCAACTCCCACTGCATTGGGAAGTTTATGACACTTTATGACACTGTGTTCCAATCCAGGTTTCTTCTATTTTTACTATTCTTGATCATTTACTATCAAGTTAGCCTGGGTATTCCTCTTGCCCTCCTTTCTTCTATCTGGGTCTCCATTGTCTACTTCAGCATCCTTCCTTCTTCCATCCTCTTAATATACCCAAATCATCAAGTTTACTTTTCTCCATTCTGTTGTAAAGATTTTTCCACTATGATTTGCTTCCTGACATCCTCATTTCTTACTCCATCTTTTCTTTTCTTCCTAAAAGAATTTGTTTCACTGGCTTGGATTTTATTCTCCATCTTTTTGTCAGTGTCCATTTTTCCAATGTATATGTGAGTATATCATATATTGTACCCAGATGAGATGGGCCTTATATATCATAATTTGGTATTATAATATAAATGCAGACATATGAGAATATTAAATTATGTACAGTGTCAGTTTGGTGTGAAAAGAAGAATTTCGACATAGTCAGACAGGATCGAGACAATCCGTCGCCACAGTTAAGCCTGTCATTATGGGGAGAATATTTCTTGGTCAGAAAGTTAAGAGGATTAAATCTAGAGCTCACAACAACAGAAGTAATGACTACAAGGAAGTGAGAGAGCTTTTATTTCTGAACAAGGTGCAGCCGATGTGTCACAAAATACTAAGAATATGACGTACTAGAGTTTCCAACGCCTCGAGGCATTTTGTGGTCAGGTTGCAAGGAAGCGATATTTGAAATAACCGCTGCTATGGTAGCCATTGACAAAATTTATCAGAGGCTCGCAGATGCACCAACTTAAGAGAAACCGAGGCGAACTCCAGTTAGCTTCTCCGATAAAAGTAATTAAATTATTCCAACCACGAAATTAAACAGAGGGGATTTTTGTGATATCAACCCAATGTTGATTAATTGTAATTGTAATAAATTAAAGTAAAGAATTCTTGGAGAGCCTCCGTGGCTCAGACGGCAGCACGTCGGCCTCTCACCGCTGGATACTGTGGTTCAAATCCCGGTCACTCCATGCGAGATTTGTGCTGGACAAAGCGGAGGTGGGACAGGTTTTTCTCCGGGTACTCCGGTTTTCCCTGTCATCTTTCATTCCAGCAACACTCTCCATTCTCATTTCATTGCATCTATCATTCATTAATAAATCACTTTGGGAGTGGCGACCCCATCGTACTAACAGCCTAAATCTGCTTCATTCATTACATCCCTGACCCGGTCAATGACTGGAAAACAGGTTGTAGGTCTTCATTTTCAAAGAATTCTTGGAAATGACCCACGCGAGCTCGCCATTGGTCAAAACGACCACGCATCAGGAACGCCGACTTAGCGCGCGAAAAGGTGGAGGACAGAAATCAAGTAATATCTCCATGATCGCCGAACGATATGTGTTCAGAATACGACACGTGAATGTGTATCGCCAGTTTATTAAGTGGGATAAATTAAGAGATCCAAATCCACCTCCAAATACTGATCTAGGATAACCAACCCCCCTCTCCCTGGTATGACCACGGATGACCCCGGCGGGAAACCATATCGTCCACAAATAACTTGCAGTTGGACCTCACATTACCAGTTGTTAAAAGTCACCAGTTGTTACCAGTCGAGCTTCACATCAACCAGTCATTTGAAATAACTTGATATGCTGACACGGTGACTCTGTAACTTGGTACCAGAAAACGCATTATAGATTCTGTTAGAGTTGAAAGTACGTTAGTAGTCAGGAAGGTGAAGACGAACAGTGATAATTATTCAGTATATCGAGTGTAAATTATCAGTATCACTGTATGTGAAATTAATACATTTCTCAACATTTCATGTGTTGGAATATAAAGGATCGACAGGAACGCCGATAATACTTTTTGAAGGCAGTGTTCAGAGCCTGAAATAAATATTTCATAATAGACGGTGTAACAATTATTGTAGCAGGGAACTGTAGGAGCGAGGCGATCACAAGATGGTATCATATACTTCAGGAAGTGCGGGATAAAGAACGCAATACGCGCTGGTTCAAATGAAACGACACTTCGTCATAATGTGTCACAATGTGTGATTCGGGCTCCAGGAAGAATAATTGTGTAAATGTAATGGGTCTAAAGGCACCTATAAGTGTTTTCTTTATTCTTGTATAAATTAGTGTAAATTCTCTAGTAAGGTATTAATCATGGGTAGTCGCCCAGAAGTGTTTTATTGTGTTAAATTTATAAAGTGCGATATGAAGTACGAGTAAAATTACCATGGGGTCTTGAGGCTTCTCATCCGCTACGAGACAATGGAATTCTACATAGGAATGAGTACACAAATTTAATATTTGGGTATGTTATCGCGACTAAACGGGGTTCAATGTAGATTAATTATGGTTACTTAACATGGTTCGCCTCCCGAATCCATGATTTTTTTTGATAGACGGACGAACTAATTTATATTAACGTAATAATGGGTTAGATTAATTAATTGAGTGTTTGTTGTATAGTATAATGTAAATATGGGATATTTCTTTCAATTAATGCATGCTGTTTGTGGATACTTTGATTTAAGTTCAACTCAAGTGTTAGATTTCCTTTTGTGCTAACCCATTTATTTGATTTTCAATCACTGCGGTGATTGTATGTTAGTATGAATATTTGTTACCAGACAGCCAGATTATGAATGTGCCAGAGAGTAAAATTTGTGTTGCGTACGGAAGGTCATAATAACAACAACAACAACAACAATAATAATAATAATAATAATAATAATAATAATAATAATAATAATAATAATAATAATAATAATAATAATATTTTGTGCGTTTGCAAGTTAAAGTATAATAATCATGACAGTGCTTTGTGAGTGGCAAAGGAAAGTGAATTATTAATAATAATAATAATAATATTTTGTGCGTTTGCAAGTTAAAGTATAATAATAATGACAGTGCTTCGTGAGTTTGCTAGTGCAATGTGGAGATGACATGTAGCGTTAAAGAATTTAATTCGGGCAGTAAGTTTGATTTTACGTAAATTGTTGATTTCATTTTTTGGACTTTATCTTAACCATTAAATTTTGTTTAAAAGCGATAGAGGCACATGAATTAGAATGGTCATGATATGTTGAAAGCCCAGAGTGGTTTGAGCCCATATTTAGAGTTGGAAGTCATGAGGGACGAAAATCCGGCTTGAAATAAAATTGAGCTGTACTGTTTGTAATGATGAAATAGATGAATCTCAAGGCCTAAGATGATATAAAATGCCGATTCCGGTGTTATGAGTGGTAGAATCCACGCACCGAGGATTAATTTATGAATTAAATGTTTGAAGAGTTCCAATGGAAAAAAGATGGACTTTGAATTAATTGGAAGGAATAGTTTAGCAATCACCGGCATTGGAGGTATTTGCCCAGCTGCGATGTGCCATAGGTTGTGAGATGTGTCTTGGGAGGACAGGTGTCCCCATAAAATTAACGGTAGTACGAACTTGAAGGTACGGTCCTGAATACCGTGTTGTCCCGACCGACATATAGCAGATCCTAGTGGTTCACAACGGGATTTAACATGTGACTGAATTCTAAAGAGTGGAAATTAAAATATCAAACTTTCCATTTTTAATAATAATAATAATAATAATAATAATAATAATAATAATAATAATAATATGAAGAGGAATAATAGGAAGAATTTATTCGATTAATTTGAGAATAATTATGGTGAGATCAAGGTAAAATATTAAATCCATGAGGAATAAGTGATACGATAATGATAATCTCCACTAATAATAATAATAATAATAATAATAATAATAATAATAATAATAATGAAAGGTTGAAGTAGCAGAAGAAGAACTTGCAATAGTATTTTGAGAATAATAATTATGATGACAGAAAATTAAGATATTTTATGGATGATGATTCATTGTTACAAACCTAATAATAATAATAACGCCTTCCAGAAAACAGACTGACAAGAATCTTACTTGAGGCAACAGAAAACATCAAAACAAATAGGTGGACAACGGAAATCCACCAAGACCTGGAAAAATCAAGAATCAAAGTGGCCGACATCGCTAACCGAACCTGCTACAGAACAAAAATCAACAAGTGGGAAGTAGAGTCAGAGAGAAACCACAAGAAGAAGACAGGAGCCAAGTGGACAGAAGAACGAAGAACCACGATGAGAGAAAAATTGAAGGCTGCCTGGCAAAGAAGGAAATGCACAACTTCTAAGTGAGCTTTGCGTGATCAGTTTTCTGGTCTTTTTCGCATCTAATAATAATAATAATAATAATAATAATAATAATAATAATAATAATAATAATAATTTATTAGGAAACTGATCATTAAATTGTGTGGATAAATTACGAGGAAGAACAACCCTTCGTTTGAAACGTCGGCAAGGGTTAGCATATAATCATCCCGGATGACAATTGATAATAATCAAATATAGGATTATAATTGAAATTAATGATGATAATAAAATAATTGATGGTAATCACAGAATATGATAATGAGCAGATATAGGATGGTAATGATGATTATTTAATAATCATAGGAAGATATGATCGGGACAGTCGTCATGTGTCGAACTGGTCAGAACCAGATGTTGGGTTTCCACGTGGGAGATTGTTAGCGGTAGATGCGAACTAACCCAGAGCATAATAACGAACCTTTCTGTACGTCTTGTCATATTGACAAAAGTAAATATTGAGTTAAGCTTTGAGTTAATGAGCTTATACCTGGCATGTTTGTGAATCTGGAATAATAGGCTAGAGTTTGTCCGTACTATAAATTCCCATTTTAGATACGATAACATTTCCACAGTGGGGGTCCGGCTCACCAGAATGTAGTTACCGGAAGTGTCTCATGTCCTATGGAACGGGGAGATGACAGTAAATAGTTACTCTCATGCCTTCGTCTCTGAAAGAATATCTCCAGCGGTGAAACGTCCACTCATACGGATGTGGATTCGACCCCCAGTAACCAATGGGGCGAATTCACCAAATATTGTACACTACCAGAGTAGTGAGATGAATCCAAGTATTATGTCATTTCTTTTTCAGGATGGAAGTGCCCCAATGTAATAATTGTCATCATGTGCAGTTTGCAAATTAAGTAAATAAATTGCTCCTCATTGCAATTTCAATAGGAAACAGTTTCCATATCTTTTTATTGTAGTTAGTCCAGTATGCCCGAGAAATTTAAGTTGTCACTTCCCAGTGCTATTGTGGAGTCTATAATTTATATACTTGAATGAGCCGTCCCCCGTTACCTTAATTTGCATGCCCCGTTCATCCCTGTGTTCATTTGGTGCGCCGATATATGTTTTGATTGTCTTTTTTTAAAATTAAATTTTATCTTCTTTTACGAACTGATCACCTCTGAGATTAAGGCTAGTCTGGGACTCAGGATGTGAGCAGGTGCAATACATCACCTCTTTACACTTCACAGATACTTCCTTCCTCCACACCAGGTTTCTCACACTCTGGTAGAAGGCATTTCTCTGTTGAATCCTTTTACTGATCTCCATCTCCAGCCCTGCATCCTCTTCAGCCCTGCATCCTGCACCAATTCACTTCACAGGTACCTGAAGCTCTCCACAAATTAAAAGTTTTGTCCCTTCAATTTTATAATTACATTCACTTTCCTTTCTCCTCTAGTCATCACCACTGTCTTTTCCACACTGATTTTCATTCCATTATTTTCATTAATCTCACTCAAAATGTAGACTTGCCCTTGTACTTCCTCTCTGTTCTCCACACCACAACATCATCTGCAAACAGTATTACCTTCAGTTCCCTGACCCCATATATTTCCTTTGTCACCATCATAATTTTGTCTATAAAAACCAAACCCCATAGTGCAACAGCCCTGAAGGGCCATGGCCTACTAAGTGACCAATGCTCAGCCCAAAGGCCTGCATTTTATGAAGTGCTATGTGGTCAGTACAATGAATCCTCTCAGCCATTATTCTTGGCTTCCTAGACCAGAAATATCCATAACCATTACGAATAACAGTGGTGACAGTACACTTCCATGTTATAGTCTAGTTTCATTCCTAAACCACTCTGTTCTCACACATGTGTCTGGACACTGCTGCAACAATTTTTGTACATTGTTTGTACACATTCTATCATTTGTTTTCCAAAGCCTTCTTGTTGCATTACCATTGCTCTGGGGACATTATCGTAAGCCTGTTCTGAATCAAGGAATGTCATCACATCTCTCTTCTGTATTCCCAATTTCGTCCCATTAACTGCCTCATACTGAAGACGGAGCTTAATGTTGATCTTCCATTTTGAAAGCTATATCGCTCTTGTCCTTCTGCTTTTCTTCTCATTCTCTTTTCCAGTACCCTTTCAAATAGTTTTGCTGCCTGATATATGAGTGTGATTCCTCAATAATGATCACATATCTTCTTGTCCCCCTTCTTAAACATAGGTATTATTACTCCTTTACTCTCGTCGTTGTAAATGAACAGGTCCTGCTGCTGTTATTTCCCATACAATTTATCCAATCCTGCTATTTTTCTGCACTTTCATTTGTTTGACAGCAGTTTCCACCTCCTCCATAGTGATTTAGCTCTCTGATTATGTCTCCTCACACTCTACCTCTATCATCTCATCTACTGTACACCCCTTCCCTCATTCAGGAGTTCTTTTCCTTATCTCCTCTGGTTGTCTAATTATCTCTCTTTTTTCCTTTCACCTGCTTCGTGTAGACTCTTTCTTTTCTCTTCCTTCTTACAAGTCCATATAGCATTCATTCACCATAATACACATTCTCTTCCACTCTCGTTTAAATCCCTCCAGCTTTTCTTCACCTACTACTTCCTTGCACCTTCTTTTCATTTCTTGATGCTTTCTTCTATTTTCGTCCATTTTATCCCTATTCCATACTTGCCATACTTTCTGAATTTCTGCTATTCCCTTTATTCTCTTGATGATGATGCTTGTTGTTTAAAGGGGCCTAACATGTAGGTCATTTGCCCCTAATGGTACGAGACCCTTTATTCTCTTATTCTACCATGGGGTCTCTCTATCTTTCACTTTGAGCTATTCTGCATCTGCACAGTTTCTGCATGCCTTCTTGACCATGTCCCATTCCACCTCTACTCTCTCTCTGCCTCAGCTCTGAGTAAGTGTTATTTACTTCCATATCTTTTACTTTCCATACTTTTATTTTGTTCTCTCTTATTACTTTTTAATTTTCATTATTTTTCCAACTTTCAATTTTGTTATCACTATTTTATTGTCTCCATCAAAGGAGCTTCTGGCAAGCTATTACATGTAACAAATGTCTACGATTTGCTGTTTCCACCAAGAAGTAATAAATAACTATATTCATCCTTCAGTTTCCCCATCCATATATTGGAATCTTTCTACTATTCTTCTTCCTGAACCAAATATTGCCCACATTTAATCAATTTCTCACACAAAAATCCACCAACTTCTCTACCTCTTCACTACTCTCTTAATTGAAGTCTCCCATGACCGTTGCTTCTACATCCTTAACCATTAACCATATCGAGAAAAAATTGTTATCTTGGCCAGGAATCAAACCAGGGGTTGTCTGAACCGAAGGCCACTCACTGACCATTTAGCCAAGGAGCCAGGCGTATATTATCATTATTGTTGTTGTTTGAGTCATCAGTCCATAGACTGGTTTGATGCAGCCCTCCACGCCAGCCTATACTGTGTTAACCTTTTCATTTCTACGTAAGTACTGCATCCTACATCTGCTCTAATCTGCTTGCCATATTCATACCTTAGTCTACCCCTTCCATTCTTACCACCTACACTTCCTTCAAAAACCAACTGAACAAGTCCTGGGTGTCATAAGATGTGTCCTATCATTCTGTCTCTTCTCGTCAAATTTAGCGTATTCCAACAGTTTGTCAGAAAGTCTGGCATATATTAAGTCAAACTTTGGAATTAGATCGAGTGTAATTACTCATTTAGAAGCTGCCATCTTAGAAATTCATGCAAGTATTAAAATCGTGAGAAGTGTTGAATTTTCAGCACAACAATCACATGGAATAGTTGGCGTCAGTGCAAAACGGAAACTTCAAAATGTGCTTAATCGAAGTGATGGTTTTCGCTGTGTGTGCAAGATAAATGTTGTCCTTAAAGGAGAAGGCACCAGTACATTTCAAGACGAGTGCATACTCGACAGCAGTGATTTGATATTGTTTAAATATGCACCAATAAAATCTTGTGACAGTGAAAGGAGTTTCTCTTCTTACAAAAATGTGTTAAGTGATAATCGGAGGTCTTTCGCGCCTGATGCTTTGAAGATGAATCTTGTCATACACTTCAATACCACCCGTGGAGAAGAATGAAAAGAATATGTGAATTTGCACTATTTGCCCTGCTGCCCTACCATAATGTATCAAACGACATCTACTTAATTCGTTTCATGGTGCTCAATTTAAACTTTAACGCATCTGAGTAATATTAATGTAATCTGGGCTTAAACGTTCCAAAATATTTAAAAATAGATTGATTTCTAGTTTTCTTGTATTTCAAACCACCAATGAAGGGTACAAACATTTTTTGACTTTTAAAATGGAGTATGATCTGATAATCTTAGCGAACTTAGTACTTTATAAGTATGTATTCACAAATGTTTGATAAGTGAATCGAGGACAATAGACTGTGAATAACCGCTAAACGTACATTCAGAAAATGAACATGAAAATAAGAATTTCAAATTTACAGAAAGTCCTCCACTGCTCCTTTGAAAATAAGGAATGAGTCTTTACATCCTCAATCTCATAAACAAGCAACTTTCTACAGTTTAGTTTATCAAGCATTAAATGTCCCACTATCCCCTACTAACCGAAAAAAAAAGAATTTGATAACATAAAAGAACTTGCAAAACTGAATGGCTTTAAACCTAACCTGATCAATAAGTTTATTGGCAAAATAAAATTTAAGAAAGCCACAAATTTAAGTCCAGATAAGCCCAAAAGAATAAATACTGCCACCTTCACCTTTACTAACCCAGCTATATACAGCATTACTAACCCGTTAAAGATCCATAATATCAGAATCGCCTACCGAACAACACTAATCAGAACATATTCTTCAATTCCAACTTGGTAAATGCTTCTCATGACAAATTTTCGAACTCTGGTATTTACAGACTTAAATGCCCCCAGTACAAACTTTCTTATATCGGGCAAACTGGCCGTCGTTTTAGAACTAGATACTTGGAACGTTATAATGCCTTAAAGCATAAAAAATACTCTGCTATGAGCATCTATATGAGGGATTCCGGCCACAATTTTTCTACAATTGATCAGGACCTTCAAATTATTAAATATGTAAACAAAAGCAGCTTAATGACCGGTTTTGAAAATACTTACATTTTTGGATCAACATTTTAATAATAATAATAATAATAATAATAATAATAATAATAATAATAATAATAATAATAATAATTTGAATGATGTCTCTGAGAATATTAGCCCGATAATTGAACAAGTCCCCAAGTTACTTACTAATTTTGATATAAATCATAATAATTTCACAAAAATCTTCAATTACAAACCTTTCAATATCCCTCCGGTCGCAATAACAGATTCCACCTTACCCCGTCCTCGTGCCATAACTCCGCCGCCAAATTCTAGCGCTCTCTCACTGTTGTGCCTACCCCTCCCCTCCCGACTTAATCTCCATGCAAGCTAGCACACCGATACAACACACGCAGCAACGGGCAGACGATTACCATACCTCCTCAAGCTGCTAAGGTGATCAGTCTCCGCTCTTCCAACATAAGAGGTAAGTGGTCGTAGACTCTCATTTTTGGACAAACTATTATCAATTCACGCTCATTGTGTCTTATTTTCTCCATCTATAACTTTGAACTCCCAGTAGAAATGAGGACACCTGTTTTCGGCTTTAACCATTATTTTAAAAGAATTGGATATTTGCCTCTACATATACGCGGCTTCAGGCGTGATCAATTCTGGTGAAGTGTTACTACTCCATAGTCATCTACGATAAGTGATTTCTCATACCAGACTCTCGTGTCTATGCAAAGAATGAGACCAGTAACCAGTATCTACTCTAATTACCTTCTTCATTTCATTGAACTTAAAAAATAATAATTTTTATGTGTAAACATTCTTATTGATTGACTGATAACACTATGATATCCCATATGATTTTAATTACTCTACTACCAGCTCTATGTTGTACTTGGATGCTTTAACCTCTGTCAACATGATTGTGTGTTTTTCTCTTAGCCATGTCGAACATTGTTGGAAGTTTTCACACTAGTTTTAAGACTACTGATTTTCTATAATGTAAATGCGAATCTTAGGGTACTATATACTTTAAGGCCACTAGGTTCGGGGCCCTGACCTAACTTTAGGCTAAGAATTATTTTGGCTGACGATGCTTATGGCAGTTAAGCGAAACATGTACCAACTAACAACACCAGTTGTAATGTTTATATCCTAAATATAAGGAAAGATAAGTATTGGAAAGTTGCTGCTTCTTTTTTGAAGCCCTCGATTCTTATCACTGCAGACTGATTTTTAAACAGATTGTAGATAATTCTTTGTTCTCAGTATCTGATCCCAATCACCTTCAGAATCTCAAATAGCTTGGTCCAATCAACATTATTATTATTATTATTATTATTATTATTATTATTATTATTATTATTATTATTATGGGGGACACGAGAGAAACCTCCCAGTAGGGTGTATTTGCATGTGATATTGTTATACATCCGGGTGTCTCCTGGGCAACGGACTAGGACTCTTCCTAGACGGCTGATTCTCTCACACCAGAAGTAGAACTAATCAATCTTAAAATGTATTTTAAGAAACGGGCCATCCATGACAATAATATCCATAAATATTGAAGGCCTGTCAGCTGCCAAAGAGGAACTCTTGAAAAAACTATGCCAAGATCAGAAATGTGACGTCTTGTGCATTCAGGAAATGCATAGGGATGAACATCAGAAACGTCCAAAGATTTCAGGAATGATTTTAGTTGCAGAAAGGCCTCATGCGAAATATGGTAGTGCTGTATTTGTAAAGCCAGACATCCAGATCATCAGTACTCATCATACTGAAGATAATGACATCGAAATAATCACCGTGGAGTTAAGCAACATGACCATTACATCTGTGTACAAGCCTC
Source organism: Anabrus simplex (assembly GCF_040414725.1). Lineage (NCBI taxonomy): Eukaryota > Metazoa > Arthropoda > Insecta > Orthoptera > Tettigoniidae > Anabrus > Anabrus simplex. Next base: position 1,740,002,014 of record NC_090265.1, on the reverse strand, counting down.
CAAATGAAAAGTTCTCTTTCTCACCACCTGCAAATTTTGGTAATCAAACAAAGTCAATAGTAATCGGTGACTTTAACAGCCGTAGTCACGTCTGGGGATATGCTCAAGAAGATGAGAATGGAGAGATCGTCATTGCATGGGCTGAAACTCAGGAGCTTTCCCTTATTCATGACAGTAAGCTTCCCTCCTCCTTCAACAGTGGAAGATGGCACTGAGGGTATAACCCAGATCTTCTCTTTGTGAGCAACTGCTTTGTGCAGCAATGTTCTAAAGAAATGGGTTCACCAATCCCAAGAACACAACACCGGCCACTAATATGTCACCTCTCTTCATCCATAAGACCACACGAAGTTCGGTTCAGACGGAGATATAACTTTCGAAAGGCTGACTGGAAAAGGTTTTCCAGTATGTTGGATGAGAGGATAAAAACTGTCTCTCCTACACCCCAAGATTATGACAAATTCATTGATATCGTGAAGTTCTGTTCACGGGCATCAATTCCCAGAGGCTGCAGGACACGCTACCTTCAAGGTATAACTCGTGAAACAACTGCTCTGCTGCATGATTACTACAGCCTTCATGAAGAAGACCCATTTAGTGAGCAAACGATTCAAGCAGCACAAAGTGTTCTTTCCTCTATCGCCCAGGCAAAGAAGGAGACATGGATGAAGTTAATGTCTGAAGTTGATATGGGTAGGAGCAGTCAAGAAGCTTGGAGACTTTTAAAACGCTTGAGCAATGATCCTACGCAAGGTAACACACATGTCAATGTGAGTGCAGATCAAATAGCACACCAACTTTTGCTTAATGGAAAACCAAAGCTTTCCATGAAAGTAGGGAAGAATCCTATAGTCAGACAACCAGACGAGAGCAATGAGTTATCTAAGTATTTCACACTAACTGAACTGGAATTAGCTCTCAGTAAGTGTAAGATTGGGAAGTCAGCAGGACTCGATGACCTTCGAATGGAACAAATTAAGAACTTTGGTCCTACTGCGAAGTGCTGGTTGCTAGAACTCATGAATAACTGCATTCAGTCTTCCATGATACCTGAAATATGGAGGAAGGCTAGGGTCATAGCCATTCTAAAATCAGGCAAAGATAAAAATGACCCTAGGAGCTACAGGCCAATCTCCTTATTATGCCATCTTTTTAAGATTCTGGAGAGACTAATCCTCAATAGGTTGACTGATAAAATCGAGCCACTTCTGATTCCACAGCAAGCTGGATTCAGGAGAGGGAAAAGCTGCACATCGCAGGTGTTGAAATTAAGTCAACACATAGAAGATGGCTTTGAAAGCCAGAAAATCACAGGAGCTGCATTTATAGATCTCTCGGCAGCATATGATACTGTTAATCACCGAATTCTCCTTGGAAAGGTATACAGCATGACAAAGGACTTCCATCTGACTTGTGCCATTAGAAACCTACTTCAAAATCGAAGTTTCTTCGTTGAGTTCCAGGGGAAAAGAAGCAGGTGGAGGATACAGAAGAACGGACTACCTCAGGGAAGCGTGTTGGCACCAATGCTTTTCAATATTTACACAAATGATCAGCCTCTTCCTGCCGGGACGAATAGTTTCATCTATGCTGATGATTGTGTCATCACATCTCAGGGGGATAACTTCGAGGCGATTGAACAAACATTGTCCACAGCTCTAGACACTCTTGCTGGCTATTACAAGAAGAATCAACTAACACCAAACCCAACTAAGACGCAAACCTGTGTTTTCCATCTAAACAACAGAGAAGCTTCCCGAACTCTGAAGGTCACTTGGCAAGGCATAGCATTACAACACAATCCTACCCCGAAGTACCTCGGAGTCACTTTGGATCGTGCCTTAACCTACAGAAAACATTGTTTGAACATCAAGCAGAAAGTGGCTGCTAGAAACAATATTGAGCGGAAGCTAACTGGAACATCTTGGGGAGCACAACCAGACACAGTGAGGACATCTGCCCTTTCACTCTGCTATTCCGCAGCTGAATACGCATGCCCGGTGTGGTACAAATCTTGCCATACCAAAGCAGTTGATGTAGCACTCAACGAAACCTGCCGCATTATTACTGGATGTTTGAGACCTACACCTTTGAAAAAAGTGTATTGCCTTGCAGGGATAGCACCTCCCGATATTTGCCGTGAAGTGGCAGCCAAGAAAGAAAAGAGAAAGGTGTTGACATCGAAAGCCCACCCTTTGTTTGGATATGAGCCACCACGCCAGTGACTTAAGTCTAGGAAAAGCTTCTTGAGAGTAACCGAAACACTTGCAGGAAGCAAGAATTCAAGAATGGCGCATCAGGAGTCAACATACGAGGATCAGTCAATGGATGACCCCAAAAGAGGAACTCCCTCCTGGCCATGTCACAGATTGGGTGAATTGGAGAGCACTGAACAGACTGCGCTCTGGTGTTACGCGGTGCAGGGTAAACCAGAAGAAATGGGGTTTTGAAGTGAACAGTACCTTGTGTGTATGTGGAGAAGAGCAGACCACAGCCCATTTGCTGCAATGCAGTTCATGCCCATTCAGCTGCACAACAGAATACCTGGTTAAAGCGAAGCCAAATGCACTTGATGTTGCAAGGTTTTGGGCTCACATAGTTTAATGTGGCTCTTCACCATTGGAGTATTTATATTATGTTTTATGTTTTTCCTTATCTTTAATTTTAAACTTATGTATGCTTCTGACACGATATAAATTAATTATTATTATTATTATTATTATTATTAATTGATGTAATACGGAATGGAATGGAGAACATAACAGAAAAATGTTTTGCTCATAGAGGGAAAGAAGCAGCTGGTGTATGTGTTGAACTCACCATGCAGCTAATCCACCAAGCATGCAACGCCTCAATGTCCCAAAGGAGACCGCGAAATAGCAAGCGTCCAGCGTACTTGCTGAGAAGGAATTGTCTGCGACTTTGATGCAGGGCTCAGAGGATGAGAGGCAGTCCAGAGAATACTTTAGTCACAGCGGAGTACAAGTCAGCGAAGAAGGAGCTTCGTAATGCAATTAGAAAAAGTAAAGCCGATAAATGGTGGGCACTAGCTAAAGAAGTAGAAGATGATCCATGGGGACCAAGTTACAAGAATGTAATGAAGAAACTTAGCACATTTTCAACCCCGAGTGCGGATCCGCAAACCATTAAACAAATTGTGGATATATTATTCCCAGACCATCCAGAGAGGATTGAGTGTGACGATGAAAAAGAACTGGATGATATACCCCTCTTCACAGTAGAAGAGCTGAATAGAGCTATTAGCTCTCTTAGAAACAAGAAAACTCCAGGACCAGATGGTTTACCTACAGAAGTGCTAAAGATAATATCAGAACTCTGTCCAGAACTGTTGCTGAATATGTACAATCATTGCCTGCAAGCGGGTGTTTTTAGTCCCCGATGGAAAATGGCCTGTTTGGTTTTGATCAGCAAAGGAAAACTTGGTGGTTATAGACCTTTATGTATGCTGGACACAGCTGGAAAAGGCCTGGAGAAACTTTTGCAGCCTGGAATCCTCTCAGCAGTTCAACTAGCAGGGGATCTATCTGTTCGTCAACATGGACTTCGGAGAGGACACTCGACGCTAGATGCAGTGTGAGAGGTGGTGAATACAGCAGAAAGACCACAAACGGGCAACCATCATTCCCGTAAATTGACACTTCTTGTGACCCTGGATGTGAAGAATGCCTTCAATTCGGCAAGGTGGAGCGACATGTTGGTAGCTACTGAAGAAACTTTCAAGCTACCACAATATCTTATGCGCATAATGAGAGATTACTTCAAAGATCGCACTCTGTTGTATGATATGGAAGATGGACAAAAGACAAAACATCTGATGGCTGGTGCAGCGCAGGGATCAATCCTTGGAGCAGATCTTTGGAACATAATGTATGATGGCTTGTTATGTTTGGAGATGCCAGAGGACACGAAGCTTGTGGGCTACGCTGATGATCTGGCCTCTTTGATAGTGGCCTGTAATGTTCAAATGGCTCAAATCAAACTGAACCAGGTGATGCGGCGCATAAAAGAATGGATGATGAGCCACAGTCTAACACTAGCCGAACACAAAATGGAGATAGTTCTTCTGACGAGGAAAAGGATCGAAACTCTTGTACCAATGACTGTTGGAGAGTTAGTGATTGAAACATCTGCGAGCACAAAATATCTAGGAGTGACACTTGACTCCAAGCTCACATTCTGAAATCATATTCAGAGAGCGACAGATAAGGTAGTAAAATACATGGCTGCACTTAGCAGACTGATGGGAAATATTAAAGGTCCGTAATCCAGTAAACGACATCTTCTCAAGTCGACGGTTCAGTCAGTGCTCCTGTATGGCTCTGAAATCTGGGCTGAATCCTGAGATTTGTTTGGTATTGGAGAAGGATAGCTGCCATACAATGGAGAGTAGCTTTACGTATTGCATGTGCACACCGCACCATTTCCGAACCTGCAATCCTCACAGTGGCAGCAATAGCCCCAATAGACCTACTTGCATTGGAGCGACATGAAATCTGGCGTACCCAAGGAGAGCTGGGAAAGAAATGTGCAAAGAAGCATGCCTTCAATCGACGGATGAGGCGATGGGAAAGTGACCCTCGAGGTAAATGGACCAAGCGACTGATACCACGCTTAGATATCTGGGTTGAAAGGGTCCACGGTGAAGTAAATTACTATCTCACGCAGTTTCTAACAGGACATGGATATTTTCAGAAATTCCTGCATAATGTGACGCAGCCTGCATATACTGTGATGACATTGACGACGTATTTCACACCTTTTTTGTATGCGGCCATTGGGCGATACAGAGAAGATGTGTGGAAACTGAACTAGGAGAACTGACAATAGATAATATTATTTCTGTGATGCTACAAAACCAGGAATGCTGGGATTGCGTGGCAGTGTATGTGGAGGATGTCCTTCATCAGAAGAAGAAGAAGGATTTGGAAGCGTACGAACGTTCATAAAGGAGAAATGAAGAAAGAAGATGTCTGAAAGACAAAGCACGATATCACCCTGAAGTAATGCGAGAGCGGTTCTGGGGTGATGACACACATCGTGGGAAAAGGGTGTGTGGTTTTTAGTGGGTAAGAAACCCACACACTTGTAGAGTGCGGACCCTTCACAAGTCTCTTTTGAAGATTTTCCACAATCCCTCATTTAAAAAATATATATATATTATATTCATTTGAATATAGTGTTGTTTAACAATTGAGGGTAAAATATTACAACCTTTTCTAAATACTTTTACAAAAATGGCTGATCTATATGCAGAAGAAAATATGGGAGTTTCAATGGTTTCTTTTAACCAAGTAACTTCTTAGAATAAACAAAGCTGAGAATTAATTTCATGTTATTTTATTTTCAGCACGGCTAAGTAGCTTGGGCAGTAGAGCAGTGGCCTCTGAGCTCAAGCTGGTGGGTTTGATCCCGGCTCAGTCCAGTTGTATTTGAAGGTGCTCAAATACATCAGCCTTGTGTCGACTGATTTACTGGCATGTTAAAGGTCTCCTGTGGGACAAAATTATGGCATGTATTATTATTATTATTATTATTATTATTATTATTATTATTATTATTGTTGTTGTTGTTGTTATCAATGTTGTGGATTGTTTTTGAGTCTTGGTGCATGAAATTCTTTTGATTTTGCACAGTCAATAATGCGATGTAAATTACAGAAAAATAAAGAGAAAGGAATGTATAAACTTAAAACATTAAAATCATAATATTCTGTCATACTACATTATGATCATACTGTTTACTTCACAATATATTTTAATGAAATACATACACCGAGCTTGATAGCTGCAGTTGCTTAAGTGCGGCCAGTGCCCAGTATTCGGGAGATAGTAGGTTCGAACCCCACTGTCGGCAGCCATGAAAATGGTTTTCCGTGGTTTCCCATTTTCACACCAGGCAAATGCTGGGGCTGTACCTTAATTAAGGCCACGGCTACTTCCTTCCCACTCCTAGCCCTTCCCTGTCCCATCGTCGCCATAAGACCTATCTGTGTCGGTGCAACGTAAAACAACTAGCCAAAAAAATAAAAAAAAATGAATGAAATACATACAACTAGAGTTGCCATGTTTTTATGTTTTTATAAGGTCAATACATGACATGTCTGACCAAACTCCCTGTCCTATTCCTGTGCAGTCAAACATATCTGACAACAAAACGCCCAAAGGACACTGTAAAAACAGGAAATTATGAATAACTGTCTCGCATCACTCCTCTGTGAGCAACAGAAAATTACCTCTTACAAACTGTACGTTTGGCCTTACAGGAACTATCACCTGCAGATACAAGCCATGAATATATATTTTTTCACTTTTCTATAAACACACAGTGTCTCTGTTTCATCATACATGGAGGAAAATTACTTCTTATCTGTGTCTTCAAGAACACCCCAGTCGACAAATGGATGGACTAATAATAATCATTGTTACAAGACGAGAAATTTGAGTTTGTTCTCATCTTTAATACTGGTAGTTTAATAAATACATACATACATACATACATACATACATATCCCACGTCATTCCATCTTAAGCGATAGGTCGGCAAACGAGGCTTCTCCACCAGTTGCGGTCCCTGAACTTCTCTCCTTCTTCAATGCTTTCCAAAGTATGTCCTCTCTGTTGAATGTCAATCTTCACCCTGTCCTAGTACCTGAGTCTTGGTCGCCCTCTTGGTCTTTTGTCTTCTAGTTTTAGATCGTACATTTTTTTTTTGTAATCTGTTATCACCCATGCGTCGCATATGTCCATACCATCTCAGTCGCTGCACTGTTATTTTGTCCTACAGTCTTACAACTTGAGCCTGCTTGCGGATTTCCTCATTACGGACTCTGACCCTCCGTGTTTTGCTGATCATGCAACGGACAAATTTCATTTCTGCTGCCTGGATTCTACTAACATCTTTGTTTCTCATGGTCCATGTTTCGCAACCATAGGTCAGGATTGGTACGTAATAAGTTTCATATATGATTCTCTTACATTTTGTTGGTATTTTCTTGTTCCATATTATGTCTTTAACTATTTTGTAAAAGTTGCTACCTGCCTGAATTCCATGGGATATTTCCTTATCTATAGAACCAGTATCAGAGATAACACTTCCAAGATATTTGAATTGATGGTTCATCTGTAGCTGTTTCCCCTCCATTTCAATGTGTCCCATTGGTTGCCCGTATCTCTTCATGTCCATAACCTCACTTTTCTCTTGGCTGAAGATGAGTCGATATTCTCGGTTGTGTTCATAGTATTTTTCCATTAATTGACGGACTGTAAAGATTAAATCAGTTGTTGATCTCCCCTTCCTGAATCCATACTGTTCTTCGAAGAGGTTCTCTTCATTAAGGGGTCTGATTTTACGCTCTAAAATTCTTTCATAAAGTTACTGGTAGTTTAATGAATGAATGAATTAATTAATTAATATAGTCATTACCATTTTCCCGGCTTTGATGATCGTTATTGGTACACTTACCTTTATTTATTATTCTATATATTCAACATCCGTAAAGAACTGAGAGTTTAATGAAGACAGGAATTGAATACATACCTATTTACAGTCACTGGCATGCCCATGCCCAAGAGATATTTGCGCACTGGACAAGGATTATAATGACCAAAAACTTCAAACACAATGGGTTGTGTCTTCAGGTACTCCAGAAAACTCTTCGTCACATTTACAGTGATCTGAAATTAATAAATTGTATACATCTTATAACAGTGTTCTTGTTGTGGATACATTCTGTGAGCTAGAGACATATTCCTTAAATTCAAATTATCTAATTCAATATTAACTAGCAAAAACCCCTTCAAAACATGATGGCCAATAGGGTAAATATTTATTGACATTCCTTGTACTTTATTTTTTAACAATTTTCTTCATGTCAACAGACACAAATAGGTCTTACGGTGACTATATAGGAAATGGCTAGAAATGGGAAGGAAGCAACTAGGGTCTTACTTAAGGTACAGCCCCCAGCATTTGCCTACTGTTAAAATTGGAAACCATGGAAAACCATCTTCAGGGCTGCCAAAATTGGGGTTTGAACCCACTTCTTCTTCTTCTTTATCAGCCTTTTCCCACATCACGTAAGGTCAGCATTGCTTTGGTAGATTCTTCTGCTCTATAAATGTCTATCCAATGCTTTTTTCCTCTTCCAACCTTTTTCTTTTAGATCCCCTTCTACCTTGTCTTTCCATCTCATTTTTGGTCCTCCTCTCTTCCTTGACCCTTCAATTTCCGGGTTTCCAATTCTTTTCTCCTCAAAGTCCTCCTATCTTCTCTGAACATGTCCATACCATCTTAGCCTACTTTTTTCAACCTTCTTTCCTATAGGTCCCACTTTTACTGATCCTCTGATGTAATCATTCCTTACTGTATCCTTTCTTGTAACTCCACTTATCCAACTTAACATTCTCATTTTTTCCACTTCCATCTTTCTCTCTTGGGCTTTTGTGATTGGCCAAGTTTCTGCACTATAAAGCATCACAGATCTCACCACAGATTTATAGAGCTTTCCTTTCATTATTTTCATCCTCTGCATCCTGCAGCTGAACTTATCACACAGTAATCCACCCACCCACCCACCCACCCACCAAATATTGTTTTGCAAAAGTAATATAGAGATCCTATAGCCTAGTCTCACATTTGTTTAATAGCTGTTTCTCAGGATTAAGAAACTGCTCCATAATAAGTTCATAAAATATAATTAATTGGAAATAAATTGTATTAAACAGTAAAAACAGTAATTTACCAATTTAATTAACGCACATTATGTCAAAACTAACCACACTACATACATAGTAGTGGGGAGAAAAATCCTTCCCTTATTTTTTTTTGCTAGTGTTACGATCTCTTCTAAATGCTACGTATATCTCCTACCTTCACATGTTGCTTTTTCCTCAGACCACGATGTTGCTGCTTCACTCACTCTACTGCTCTGCTCACCTGCCGTCTGCTACTCCAACATGTGACTGTGACATCATTATCTTCTCCATGCATCGGCCTTCTCCTCTTGCCGTTTGTGCTTGTGCTAACCTCTATGGACACGTGATTATGACGTTCTTATTTCTGGAACATGCTGGCTTTCGACTTTTCTATTTTTCTCGATGCTTCTATACCGCTATATATTCTCGGGCTCCACCTCTCTCAATTGAGTCTGCCTTCGTATCGGAGTGGTGGAGCACCGAACAACTGTGGTAGGTTTACATGGTCATTACCATCTGAACTATAATTCTTCGGATTATTTGGTGAGCAAGACCTATCATAATGTTATTTTGACAATGGATCCTTCTTTGAACCATCTGCCCCATTTGAACTTTGCTTTCGCCTGCTTATTCCGGCATCAAACTCAAATATGCAAGACTTTATTCCTACTTAAATTTTTCAAACACGAACTGTACTTCGGACAATGGAACGTTGATTTCATATTATCTGCTTTCTAGGACCAAAGCTACTTTCTGCAATAGTAAAACATCTTGAATGGTAACAACACCCGGCGAAGAGAATCCTTTCCCCAGTTCGATCCCTACTTCCATTCCCCTTTCCTTTCTTTCTTCATCTTTTTTTTTTCTTTCTTACCTTTAGGTTGCTTCCTTTCATTGGACTTTTATCACTCTTCATTCTACAATTAATGTATTCATACAATTCTTGATGTATTTTTGATATTTTATATTGTAAATGTGGCATAATTTCCTTGTCGTGTGAGGTTTCCTTCATATATTTATTGTCATAGCAAAAACCTTGTCTGGTACCGTATTTACTATCTTGTTGAGAAATCTTTAATTACTCATTTATTCATCGTTAAATATATTTGATTTACATTGTTAACTTTTAGTTTTCTCTTGACCCTATATTTTTCTCTTGACCTAGTTCTTTCTCACTGTGCGTTTCTGTCGTTATTGTTCAATTATTATCATTATTATTATTATCTATTGTGATTCTTCTTCCACCACTTGTATGCTTCATCTATCTATCTATCTATCTATCTACTATTACTATAACTGTATTATCTCATCACCATACGTACATACTACGATATGGTAACACTAGTAATTTAACATCACATTAAGTCGTCAAAGGGTTTTGGTGAAGGAAGGATGGGAAAGGGCTAGGATTGGGAATGTAGTGGCCATGGCCTTAAATAAGGTACATACCCAGCATTTGCCTGTTGTGAAAATGGGAAATCATAGAAAACCATCTTCTGGGCTGCTCGGAAAGCACATAATCTAATGAACTGAAATTTGGACTATACAAAAGAAACAATGCAATAATTCTGTCAGAAGCACCTTTCTAGCCAATCATATTGTTACTCTATTATTTCCCATCTTTCCTAGTTCTACTTTCCAACACGAATAATTTTGGTTTTGATTTTACCAAATGACTTAAGACACATCACTTTATACTCACGTTTTGGACATGAAAGAAGCCCAATGGAACAGGACTAAAATTTTTCGCAGGTTCTGTGGAAAATGCTTCATCATGTCGATGCAGGAAGCTGGAAATTCACAATGTATTATCAGGACTATTCTTCCAAAATATTAACAAAATAATTAGGTATTTCAGTAAAAATATTTACTACATTATGAATTAACAGGAAAAAAATCAATATTTACAACTAATAGATACAATGCTTGTAATCTGAGGTGATACACAACATAAGGCAGACAGAGTAAACTATAGACAGAAATCCTGTATTACAGAAAGATAGCATCTGGAATTATATAAGATGAGCTCACTGGGATAATGAATGAAGTGTAACTGGATTGACACACAGCCTTTGCATTTAAAAAACAAACCAATTCCATGGTACTACATGGCCTACCATGACTGTTGCTCAGACTGAAGGCTGAGGTGATGCGTGGTCAGTGCAAAAAATCCTCTCAGCAGTTAGTTTTGCCCTTCTAGGCTTGGTCTGCTGTCTAACGATCATATAGCTCCTCCACCGTTCTCCCATAGAGTGGACCATGAACCAGCCCTCGGGTCCAGGTAAAAAACCCTGACCTTGTTGGGAATCGAAACCAGGGTCTATGACTAAGAGGCAGGCTTGCTACCCCTACATTCCAGGGCTAGCACATTTGAAGGAAAATTCTTTAAAACTGACATTCATTATGTTATAATGATGACATAAAAAATGAATTATCCAACTTTTGTTCCACATCTTCTCTGGAAGAACTTATTTGGTAAGAGTAGAGCCATTCTATGAAGACAGCAGTGTGTAGGGATGTGGAATTTGTCTTAGTCTCTTCTTTCTATTGTTCTATTTGCCTGTTTATCCTATGTGTGTCCCTATCCTCCTTTCTATCTTATGTTGATAATTTATGCTTATAAATATACAGTAGAAGTCCGTTATAGTGAGTGCGGCATATAACGAGAACTCCGTTATGACGATAACTTTTGTCCATCCCTTCGGAATCCCTATATTACACTGTGTATTATCCTTCGGTAACAGCGAAAGTCCTATCACTGACGCATCCATTATTACGAGCGCAAATGCGCGCTCGATTTTTTCCGTTGCCAATATTTATGCACTCAGTCATTATACTGCATGCGATCGATCATCTTCAGTACCGTATCGTTTTCTCGCTAAGCCCACCAGCAAGCTCTCCCGTCGACATTCGAAGGCAACGTCGGAGTCGATTAGTAATACCCGTCGACTGCTCTTCTGCAAAGAAAATGAAAGGGAAGAACAGTTTTTGTAATAAATGCATAAATAACATGTCCGATAACCATTGTTAACTCGTTAAAGATAAACGCTGAATAAACGATTGCTTAATTTGAATGCTAAATACCGCAATTAAGTAAGAATGAGATAGGCCTACACCTCAAGATATGGCAGAGTGCGTCATTGATTACGAAGTTAGTTTATATTTTCTTGCGTCCGTTAAATTACAGAAAGGCTATTATGATGTAAATTTATAGCAAGAAGGTTATAATTTCTCTACTGGTGCTTGAAGTATGTTTTCATCATACGTACATATAGTACAGTTAAGTTAGGATAGGACACTATTTGAATAACGAAACTGAAACGTTTAATAAGAAGAAGTACAATATTATAGGGAAGGATCCACCTTTCAATACTCCGTAGTAAGTTGAACTAAAAAGTAGTTACAACCTGTTTATTGGGACCGGTTTCAACACATTTCAAGTGTCATCATCAGCCAATTAGCGAAGATCTTAAAACAACTAATACATTGAACACAGGCAAAAAATTAACATTGTATCATATCGTAGCAATTCAGTTAATGTTAAAAACACAATAATCACAGTCAAGAGAGTAAACAGAACATCACTATCTTGCGCCAAAAACAAATATAGTTGAAGTTCATAAGCAGGTCAAGTATGCACTTAAGTAAAGTCGTTGCTAGGCAGGTCCTGTAGGCATTTGTTTCTCCGGCCGAAGAATAAAAGGTGACGTGAATGAAATCTTAGGAAAACAGTGTAGGATTTAATTTCGTCAAATTCAAAGTGGATATATAGGTTTTAAAATAATTTAAAACGTTAAAAAAGAATAAAGCCAAATAAAAATATATTAAAAAATAGGAAGAAATAATGAAAGAAACACGAGGTTCAACTGAAACAACTTGCCGTAGTAATTGATAAGGAAATGATAAATAGAGAAAGGGGGTGGGGAACGTTTATTAGAGGGTGGTGATGGTGGTGGTGGTGGTGGTGGTGGTGGTGGTGGTGGTGGTGGTTATTGTTATTAGAGGAAATACAATTGGGCAACAATCCTTTATATAACACTAATTCGAGGAGAAAAGAGGAAGAGAACCGACACTTCGAAAAATGAAGATATCGGTTAAAGGAAGACAACGGCCACGAACGGCGTGAAAATGAAAGACTCCCTAGCCCTCGCAAACCTAATAGCATCGGGGTCGGAAAAGAACAAGAGTTGACCAAGGGAGGTCGGACAGGATAGATGAAAGTGAGGAGCCTGGCACAAGTAAGTGGAAGCAATGCCAGGACTCAGCTAAGGGCCCCGTGGTCGCCAACCCACGCTCCGAAGTTCAGAGCCCCTGGGGGATGGAGGGTGGGAAGGAAAGAAAAATGGAAGGGATCCGATACTTCGAAAAATGAAGATATCAGCCAAAGGAAGACAAGGGCCACGAAGGGCGTGAAAATGAAAGACTCCCTAGCCCTCGGAAACCTAAAAGTGTCGGGGTCGGAAAGGAACAAGAGTTGACCAAGGGAGGTCGGACAGGATAGATGAAAGTGAGGAGCCCGGCACAAGTAAGTGGAAGCAATGCCAGGACTCAGCTAAGGGCCCCGTGGTCGCCAACCCACACTCCGAAGTTCAGAGCCCCTTTGTCAACTCTTGTTCTTTTCCGACCCCGATGCTATTAGGTTTGCGAGGGCTAGGGAGTCTTTCATTTTCACGCCCTTCGTGGTCCTTGTCTTCCTTTAACCGATATCTTCATTTTTCGAAGTGTCGGTTCTCTTCCTCTTTTCTCCTCGAATTAGTGTTATATAAAGGATTGTTGCCCAATTGTATTTCCTCTAATAACAATAACCACCACCCTCTAATAAACATTCCCCACCCCCTTTCTCTATCATTTCTTTATCAATTACTACGGCAAGTTGTTTCGAGTTGAACCTCGTATTTCTTTCATTATTTCTTCCTATTTTTTAATATATTTTTATTTGGCTTTATTCTTTTTTAACGTTTTAAATTATTTTAAAACCTATATATACACTTTGAATTTGACTAAATTAAATCCTACACTGTTTTCCTAAGACTTCATTCACGTCACCTTTTACTCTTCGGCCAGAGAAACAAATGCCTACAAGACCTGCCTAGCAACGACTTTACTTAAGTGCATACTTGACCTGCTTATGAACTTTAACTATATTTGTTTTTGGCGCAAGATAGTGATGTTCTGTTTACTCTCTTGACTGTGATTATTGTGTTTTGAACATTAACTGAATTGCTACGATATGATACAATGTTAATTTTTTGCCTGTGTTCAATGTATTAGTTGTTTTAAGATCTTCGCTAATTGGCTGATGATGACACTTGAAATGTGTTGAAACTGGTCCCAATAAACAGGTTGCAACGACTTTTTAGTTCAACTTACTACGGAGTACTGAAAGGTGGATCCTTCCCTATAATATTGTACATCTTCTTATTTCTCTATTCAATACGGAACAATCATGAAGTTTTTAACTTTAAACTGAAACGTTTGCCACAAAGTGCGATCGATCATCTTCGGTACGATATTGGAGTCGATTAGTAATACCCGACGACTGCTGTTCTCTAAAGAAAATTCAAAATGAAAGAGGATAACATGTTTTCGTAATAAATGCATAAATAACCAAGCCGATAGCAGTTGTTAACTCGTTAAAAATAAAAGCTGAAGTAAACGATCTCTTAATTTTAATGGTATACAGTATACTGAAATTAAGTAAGAATGTGATACACCTCAAGATATGGCAGGGTAAATCACTGATTTCAGAGGATAGTTTATATTTTCTAGTGTCTAGTTAAATTTCGGAAAGCTATTCCCTTGTCAATTTTTAGCGAGGAGGTTATAATTTCTCTACATGCGTTTCAAGTAGGTTTTCATGATACATATACGGTTAGGTTAGGTAACGCCATTTGAAGAAGAAAACTGAAATGTTTGCCACAGAAGCCTCTGGAGTGATCCCGTATTTCTCCGAAACCAAAACGATGTTTTTTTTCTTAGAATCTCATGCGAAAAATCAAGGGTCGTTTAGCATTCGCGGCCTGATAGTAATGAACACCACTGGCAACTACCGCAGTAACCACGCTGTTTCTTTTCACCCCTGCGCGCGCCCACACAAAACTCGTTGACAATAAACGACCGCCCCTTTATCATACATCGCTAGCCGCGGCGACCGGTTGTACAGTTCCTATCTGTAACGTCACTGGATCTTGGGAAATAGTGAAGAGAGAATGACATTCTATTATCCTCTAAAAAAAGGTTTCTCAAATCTGCAGAATGGCATCAAAACATGCAAACCTTTGAATTCTTAGAAACGCCACGGCTACTCAGTAGTAGAGTTATAACGTGTCTGCTGTACCTAATGCTTAGTAAAATTAAGTTTTATAGAAAGCAGGGATATTTTTGTGATGGATCGTCGTATTGTAGAGACTCGTGGAATGTGTATTGCCGGCAAATTTTCAACGAGTTCCCTTTGATATTATGATGCCAATTTTAAGTTAATGGTTATTAAACCCGCTGAAATAAAGCATAATTATACAGCTGCAAAAAATACGGCATAACTAAAGCCAATGTTCGACGTCTACAAATAGTCTAAAAGTGCGTACTGTATAAGAAAGACATTCATATGATTTTACAAAGCAAGTTTTAAGCCTCATTAAAATTTTTTGAAGGAGAAATATAGTAATATATTTTTTTTTCAGAATGAAATTAAACACACACTTTTATGTAGTATCGGATTTCAAAAAACAACAAACAAGTAAGCCATAGTGTGGATATTATCCACGATAACGCAAGTTTTTAACAAACTGATTGCCATAAATTCCTGATTTTTACAAAAAATCGGATATAACGACAATCTGCTATAGCGAGTGAATTTTTCGCCGTTATGAATTCTCGCTATAACGGACTTCTACTGTATTTGTTTTTATTTTCATTACTGTACTTGTAGCAAATGACTAATTTTGTCACTGTCTACAAAAAATCTAGGCAAAGTAAAAAATTTGCACGAATAAAATAATGAGGAAGATTCTGGGGCCAGTCAAGGAAGGCGACAGTTATAGAAGACGGCCTAACTAAGAGCTCTACAAGTACTCTGAAAGAATAACGAATGTAGCAAGGAAGAGATGCCTAGCATTCTATGGGCACATCTATAGGATGCATCCGACCAGGTTGACCAACCGGATTCTCAGCTACTGGCAAAATAGGAAGACCAAGTCACCATGGTTGATGGAAGTGGATAAAGATCTACAGGAACTGGGAATAACAGAAGGAAACTTAAAGGATCGGACAACACTCAGGAAGATACTTAAACATAAGGAGTTCCAGGACAGACTACCAACGAAGAAGACTGGCGCCCTTTGGACCAAGGAGAGGAAGGAGCAACACAGCCTGAGGATACGCAACTACTGGGCAAACATCAAAGCCCATTCCAAAATGTAATAGTTCAATGTCCTGGTCGTTAGCTGGCCTATAAAAAACAAGAAGAAGAAAATGCAGTATCCCTGAAACAAGCAAGCAAGCTTGAACTTATGTAATAAATGATATTGTAATCACAGCCATGTAATCTCCATTTTTACCTTAAATCTGGACATGGGGATACTAATCTGAAAAATCTCATATGGATTGGCCTCAATTTAAACTGCAGCTACCTTTGTGAGGATCCAGAGATGATATTGTTGAGCTGTCAGCCTAAGCTTTATTACTCAATATATTAACTTGAATAACCAATATGATAAAACATGCACATTAGTATTTGGTAGAAAAATGAGGAATCAAGTGTGATACATTTTTTTCCATTAAACACTAAATAAACTATAAATATAATCTACAGTATATGTCTTGTGTAAATTTTCCGTAACAACTTTTAACCAAATTGACTTTATATTTCAAAATGCACATAATGTAAAGAAATGTTTTCTGCAGTTAAATATTTATTATTATTATTATTATTAGATACCTTCCTACAACATTTGCAGACTGCCACAAGGACAATGAGTACCTTATCCAATAAATATTTCACAAAAGTTTTTTTAAATACAGTAGAAGTCCGCTATAGCGAGTACGGCATATAACGAGAACTCCGATATAGCGACGACTTTTTTCTGTCCCTTCAAAATTCCTATATTAAACTGTGTATCGTCCTTTGGTTACAGCGAGAGCGCTATCACTGATGCATCCGTTATTACGAGCTATTAAGCGAGTGCAATTTTTTCCGTAAGCGATATTTATGCACCCCAGCGATGATATTGCATATGATCAATTACCTTCGCATCGTTTCCTCGCTATGTGCACTAGAGAGTTCTCTCGTCGACATTCGAAGGTGATGTCATAGTCGAATAGTAATACCCGTCGACTGCTGTTCCGTAAAGAAAATTTGAAATGAAAGAGAACACATTTTCGTCATAAATGCGTACCGGTAAATAAACGGTCGTTAACTCGTTAAAAATTAAGGCGGACTAAACGACTGCTTAATTTTAAGGCTAAATACTCAATTAAGTAAGAAAGGGATACACCTCGAGATATAGCAGAGTGCTTAATTTGGATTTCGGAGGTTAGTTTATATTTTCTCGTGTCTGGTTAAATTACGGAACTTATGAAAATGTATATCGAGAAGGTTATCATTTCTCTACTGGTGCTTGAAGTGTGTTTTCATCATACGTATAGTACGGTTAGTTAGGATAGGTGACGCTGTTTGAATAAGAAAACTGAAACGTTTGCGACAAAATGTGATCGATCTTCTTCGGTACCGTATGGTATAGTTTTCTCACTTTGTGCATTTGCGAGTTCTCTCGTCGACATTCAAAGGCGATGTTGGAGTTGATTAGTACCTAATACCCGTCGACTTCTCTTCTCTAAAGAAAATTCGAAATGAAAGAGGATAACACGTTTCGTAATAAATGTGTAAATAACGTAGCCGATAGCAATTGTTAATTCGTTAACAATAAAGACTGAATAAACAATCAAAGACTGACAGACTTCAGAAAATTGAAAGGAGGATTGGAAGAACCCGCATCAACAAAAAATACCAGAAAGATGGACAGTGGCGGTTAATACCTAACAAAATCGTGTACAAAGAGCTAGAACCCATTACAGATACTATGCGTAAGAGGAGACTGGGATTCTTTGGACACATCATGAGGATGCAGGATTCGAGACTTCTGAAACAACTAGTACAACACAATCTCGTCTCAAAAAATACCACAACAGGATGTAAATGGATCAGAGAAGTAAGAGAGGATCTGAAGGAAATAGGCCTTACAACAGAAGACACCACAAATAAGATAAAATTGAATACAAAACTCAAGAATACAAACCTCCACTTTACCCTTACACAAAACAAACCAACAACACGCACATTTTCAACTGAGGAAAGGGCACGAAGATCAGAGCGTCTGAAGAAGTACTGGGAGGACCGCAAAGCCCGAACAATCCCTTCAAAGAGACCTGAACGACGGACTGACTTAAGTGATCCTATTTGGTCATAAAAGAAGAAGAAGAAAGGCTGAATTAAACGATATCTTAATTTTAATGTTATATACGGAAATTAAGTAAGAATGGGATACACCTCAAGATATGGCAGAGTACATCACTGATTTTAGAGGATATTTCATATCTTCTCGCGTCTAGTTAAATTTCGGAAAGGCTATTTAAATGTAAATTTTTCGTGAGGAGGTTATCATTTCTCTACTTGCGTTTGAAATATGTTTTCATGATACATATACGGTTAGGTTAGGTGACGCCGTTTGAAGAAGAGAACAGAAGTGTTTGCCACAGAAACCTCTGGAGTAATACCGTATTTCTCCGAATCCAAGACTTTTTCTCAGAATCTCATGTGAAAGCTCAAGGGTTGTCTTGCATTCGCGGCCTAACAGTAAGTTAATGGATACCACTGGCAACTACCGCGGTAACCACGCTACTTCATTCCACACGCGCACAAAACTCGTTGACAATAAACGACCGCCTCCTTACTATAGCCTATATCGCCAGTGAAGTTACACAAAGGATCGCAGGAAATAGTGAAGAGAGTATGGCGTTCTATTAGCCTTTACAAAAACGTTTCTCAAATCTGCAGAATGGCATCAAAACATGCGGGCCTTCGAATTCTTAGAAAGGCTATGGCTACTCAGTGGCAGAGTTATAACGCGTCTATTATACTTGACGCTTAGCAAAATTAAGTCTTATAGACAGCAGGAATATTTTCGGCATAGGCCTAACTAAAGTCAATATTTGGTGTTACGTGAAGACAAAGAGCGGAATGGCGATACCGTGGCGCAATAAACTCGTTCGTTGACTTTCGACATCCGCGATTAGGCCTATACATCGCTAGCCGCTGAAGTTGGCCGAACCCGTCAAGCGAGACGTGAGTGTAGCGGTAGTCGGTTACATCTGACGCTGAGTAAAAGTAGCAGTTTCATAGACAGCAAGAAGATTTCCTGATGAATCGTCGCAATGTACAGACGCATGGAATATGTACTGCCGGCAAATTTTCAACGGGTTCTCTTCGGTATTATGTTGCCAATTTTAAGTTAATGGCCCTTAAATCCGTGGAAATAAAGAATAATTGTGCAGCTGCAAAAAAATAGGCATGACGAAAGTCAATGTTCGGCGTCTAAAAATGCGTAGGCCTATTGTACAAGAAAGCCATTCATATGATTTTACAAAGTACGTTTTGAGTCTGATTTAAATTTTTTGAAGAAAATCTTGGATTCGGAGAAATACAGTACTCTATTTTTTTCAGAATGAAATTAAACATACACTTTCACGTAGTATCGGATTTCGAAAAATAACAAACAAGTAAGCCGTAGTGTGGATAACATTTGCGGAAACGCAAGTTTTGAACAAACTGATTGCCGTTTCATACGAATTTTAATACGCATGGGGGGTTTTCCGAATTTTATACAAAAATCGGATATAACGACAATCTGCTATAGCGAGTAAAGTTTCCGACGTTGTGAAATCTCGCTATAACGGACTTCTACTGTACATAAATGAAGACTTGTTCAGGGTTTATGCAGCTAGTTACTAGACCAGAGATTTGCTACTGAATTAGCGAGTTTTCCAAGGGCATTGAGAAACTTACAATCCCTGGTGCTAAGAAAGTAAACGTAATAGCAGCAGATGCCAAAAGAACAAACAATATATTGAAGATAATGAGATGAAAAACTTTCTCAACATTTCTAGACATCAGAGGTAAACTATCGTAAGTGACATTTCACTAACTTTACAGGCAAGCAAAAAAAAAGCTGCTGAGGTGCACATTTCGTTATCTCTCAGGCAGGTCAAACTGACAATTCTGACCATGATAAACAATCGTAAGAACAAATACGATAAGGAAGTCAGCGGAGGGCAGTAGGTTGAACTGTCGTATGATCATTTACCACTGTTTATCGTTGGGTTCTCCTTTCACATATGATAGAATCGCATAGCTTATCTTCATTCCTGCAAAACATACAATAGTATACCCATAAGAAGCCAAAAAAGAAAAAAGAAAAGTCATCTCCGTACAGGCCATTAAGGCCCTTGGAGGGTGGAAAGTAAAGGCTTCCACAATCTGTAACCTCGGCACTTGATGGGGTAGAGTGGTTAGCTCTATGCCCGGCCGCCTTTGCCCCCCCCCCCCAAGAATTAACCTGGTACTCATTTTTGTCATAGGCTGTGTGAACCTCAGGACCATATGCACCTCCAAAAGTGGAAATCACGTTTCGTAAATTTTTCAACTTCCTGACGGGGAATTGAACCCACATCCTTCCCGGTGAACCGAGCACGCCTTTACCACCTCAGCAGGCAGTCTCTGTACCCATAGGAAGTTGCATATGATAAACCCCTCAAAATAGTAATTTTTTAATTTATGATAGTTCACCTCTGACGTCCAGATTTAGAAGCTTCAGAGCATAGCTATTCTTAAAGCAGACATCTCTTAATGTGGATTCAGGTTTTAGGCCAGAGAAAACACCTTAAATATTAAATTTTAAGAAACCAACAGCAAAGGAACAAAAAAAAAAAAGGCAAACAGAAATACATTTTCAACTTACTTGAACTGGCAGAAGACTTCATCAAAGTCATAAGCTATATCCATAGCCTGCAGAATAGTCACACGGAATGTGAACTCTGAGCCAACTGTTAGGTGAGGAGGAAGTTCTTCTTCTGACATAGAGCTGTCACCTCGGCCACTATCTGCATCACCATCAAGCTCTAAAAGAACACCAGAGAGAATAAAATGTATACTAATCACAGAACTTCTTTATATCAATGCAGATATTTTGAACCACACTACCGTTCAATTCTCATTCATATTTTTAATCTGTGCCCATTCAAAGAAACAAATGAGCAAGCAGCAAAATATTTTTTAAATGTTTTATTTCATTGTTTCCTATTTGTTTTATGTCACAACAACACAGACAGGTCTTACAGCGACATTGGGATAGCACAAGGCAAGGACTGTGAAGGAAATGACTATGGCTGTAATTAACAATTTGCTTTACGTCACACTGACACAGATAGGTCTAATGGCGATGATGGGACGGGAAAGGCCTAGGAATGGGAAGGAAGCGGCCATGGCCTTAATTAATGTAAAGCCCCAGCATTTGCCTGGTGTGAAAATGGGAAACCACAGAAAACCATCTTCAGGGCTGCCGACAGTGGGAATTTGTACCTATCATCTCCCATAAGATGAAATTCTTAAATTTAATTAAAAGTTCATAGTTATGAGAGCTAAACCATGTAGTCAACTCGTTTGGTAGCCAAGGATCATACAACAGTCATTCATAACAAAGTAAAAAAAAAGTTAAGTCTGACAAATTGTAGAGAAGAATATGATATTGTCAAGCAAATACAAACTAAACACCGAAATTTTAAAAGATTACAACAGTTTGTTTTCTTGACAATTACAAATATCATCTGAACTATCTGCCAACAGTGCAACACCCATTTTCATGGGGCGGTAAAAGTACCAGAAGAATGAAACCCTGAATTAAGGTAAACCTGGAAATATCAGGAACAAAATAATGGACTATTTAATTTATTTTTCCAAAATGCTCTCAATTCATAAACAACTCAGAACTAACAATCAATGAAGTGATAGTCATTTGTGCACACAGTGAAGTTAGACACTGGAATGTCATTTACAAAAGCTGTTTGGAATGTCTCCCACCACATACTCAGGATTCCCCTGATGTAGGGTTTCATCCTCAATTATATGTTTCTATTAAAAAAATTGATGTTCTTTGACCCCTCTTTGGGCTACTTCAGTTTCTGTGCAACTTTCTGAATTGCCCTGTATCATTCAAACACATTATAAACTTGGTACTTACAAAATAACTAAGAGTGAAAGCAGGGACTTTTTGGGCAACTATCACATATTTACAGGACAGACTGAGTTAAATATCTTCAATATCTTACTCACCATCCAATTTACAAGAGTCTTTGGTTGGTTCATCGCCATCAGTGTCAACTGGCTCATCTTTGCATGGTTCACCTTCCACCACCCGTTCTTCCAACTGCTGCTGGTTCTTGTCCAACGTTTGCGTCAATAGTGAGCCACGTTTTGATGGAGTACGCTGACCAATGAATAGTTCATCATCGAATGAAATACGAGCAGACTGCCGCACTCCACTCACATAGTCACTGTTCTCCTCTTCTGGAACAAGGTCTGTGTTAAGTCTCTACATATATGATTACCATAGACATTTATACTGACTAATTAAAAAAAATTATTAAAAAGGCAACACACTAAAGGGGATGATTTAAGTTTAAATCTGGGTAAACTATGAACATTCAGCAGGAGGTAGGTGTGAAAGTAGTGGAACTACATTTATCCTGCTAAAATGGTGAAACATTAGTAGGAGTATTATATTCAGATTTGAAGAATAATATGGCAAGAACTAATATTCTAACAAGTACAATTTATTTAACTGCATCCACATACATTCTTTAGTTGGATAGAAGGAATGAGATATGTGCAAAGGAGATTTACACACTTCAAAGTGTACCAGAATGTAAATGGAGCCAAGATTTCACCCAACAACTGTTGCCAGAAACTTAATGATTATAATAAATATGGCCTTATATTTGTATAGAATGAAAAAATTATTCCAAGTAACAAATTCAAATTCTTATACAGTACTAGTTAAACACTCCTTTGTATGGGAGCAGCTGTGAATTTAAGGCAATAGATTACTTTTAACTGAGAACTTATAAGATTTCCTTGTACGTGAAATTAGTTGTTGTTCCTCAAGTAATGAACACAAAAATATTTTGTTTTAATGTAACACGCAAATGGGACAAGTAAAGCTGTCCATGAGAAAAACTTTCTCCAATGAGATCAATTCCAACCACACTAAATGTCTGATCCGAAGCTTTGTTAATTGTCATGCCAAAGCAGACTCTTATCAGGAATTTTACTAGTTTGAAATCAAAAGGCAAATCTGAAGGAATCATAGGGATTGTTGGTATTAAGACTGCTTCTTCTGTGTCACAGCCAGTTAAATGAGTAACTTCAATCAGTTTTTCAAAATTTTCACTACCAATCTTGTCCCATAGCATAACTATGGTGGGTAGATTACATAACAATATAATAGGCACTCCCACTTTCAAAATCAGCTTGTGTGGTGGCAAGCTGGAAAGATATAAAGAATTCAGAAATTTTGTAGGGTAATGAACAGCTACTTCACTACCGACTGCTGTGTTTACTGAGTAATATACTTGAACCTGGGCAGTGATTAAAGGAAGATCATTCTTTTTGTCTTTGTGAAGTAATTCTTTCTCTGTCCTGTGACATTTGAGAATCGCTTTATTGGTCAGTTTCATATAGTTATGTGATAAATGCACTTTTTTCAAATGCAATGTACTACGACCTGTATTTGCTTTCCATCTCGGCATGATGGGTTATCATACATTTTATATAGATAACAAAAAAATCACTGGAAAACTATTCATTATTGTATCGTATCATGTTCAATTGTTGACACCGAAGCCGATGATAGCCCAAGCCCTGGCTCGCAATCTACACAGTTGCTCAGAAGCGGGTCGTTTATATTTTCATATTTCCAAATGGAGATTGCACAAAAAAATAAAAACAATATCTCTGAAAGTATAGATGAAAATAACATTATGTAAGTTACATTTTAATCTACCTACATTAGTTATTTGAGGGGGAATAAACCATTTACTTTGATAAGGATTAACTAATTAAAAGGCTGTACTGTAGAACTTTAGAACTTATTATGCTGAACAACTCTTACCTCTTAATATAATGGTTTAGCCAGCGTAAGCTAAAAAGGCACTCAGCCTTTATTTCTTTCACTTCACTTAAATTGTTACTGTAACATAAAAACACTTATAGTGGGGCTGTGTGTTTTAGATATATGCCATCATGCACTTTTTTGTAGAACTTTTTATGCTCTACCATTTTCATGCTCATAGAACAGATGTATCTTCTTTAAGCCAGCATAAGCTGAAAAGGTGTACGGACAGCCTTTTTTTTTCTCACTGAAATCGTTACTTCTCAGCCACATAAACCTTTCTCAAGAAGTGCTTAACAGAGTAGTGAAAACTGCATCGAAATCCACCCACTGGTTCTCAAAATTAGTCCTCACAGACAGACAGGATTGAGAATATTTTATAATAAGTAGAGATGAACTTGCAGGTTATAGTCCAACTATAACAGAACTACATTCAAGCTAATACGAAGGGGGATCAAATATAAATGGGACTTTATTTTTGATTTAAATTCATTTATTGAAAAACACAAGGCGATTACAATTTATTTTTCCACATAGTTTCCTGTTTTGAAAATGCACTTGTCCCAGCATATGGGCAGCTTTTTGATGCACTCATCATAAACAGGGTCGTGTCACCAGCCAGTTGCGTATGAAGTCTTCCACACTCTCGTCATCTTCAAATCGTTGAATTCCTAGAGCTTCTTTAAGCGGTCCGAACAAATGGAAATTGCAGGGCAATAAGTCAGGCTGCTTTGCTCTTCATTACTACAACGGCAGACATTACAAAATCGATAACGTCTAGTAACTGTTAATAAACTTAACCATGATAGGTTAATATTGTGTTTGGTCCGTATTGACTGGTCTAAATGTACAATATAACTATTTATAATAGTTTATTTAAATCCGCGGATTTAAATAAACTATTATAAATAGTTATATTGTACAACGTCTAGTAACGTCAAATTACTCATGTATGCAGATGACATGGCCGTAACGTCCATTTCAGAGTTTTCACCTACAAAGTAATTTTAACAAAGTGAGTAAATGGGCACTGAGCCCGATAGCTGCAGTCGCTTAAGTGCGGCCAGTATCCAGTATTCGGGAGATAGTGGGTTCGAGCCCCACTGTTGGCAGCCCTGAAGATGGTTTTCCGTGGTTTCCCATTTTCACACCAGGCAAATGCTGGGACTGCACTTTAATTAAGGTGACGGCTGCTTCCTTCCCACTCCTAGCCCTTTCCTGTCCCATCGTCGCCATAAGACCTATCTATACCGGGCGAGCTGGCCATGCGTGTAGAGGCGCGTGGCTGTGAGCTTGCATCCGAGAGATAGTAGGTTCGAATCCCACTATCGGCAGCCCTGAAGATGGTTTTCCGTGGTTTCCCATTTTCACACCAGGCAAATGCTGGGGCTGTACCTTAATTAAGGCCACGGCCGCTTCCTTCCAACTCCTAGGCCTTTCCCATCCCATTGTCACCACAAGACCTATCTGTGTCAGTGCGACGTAAAGCCCTTAGCAAAAAAAAAAAAAAAAAAAAACAAACAAAGACCTATCTATGTCGGTGCGACGTAAAGCAAATTGAAAAAAAAAAGGAAGAAGAAACTAAGCTGAGACAATGAGGATAAGACTGGTCTCAATGACTTTTATGAGAGAAGGCAAGAAGGGAACATTCTACTATAGGGACCGGCAGTTAAAATCAGTATAAAGTTTCCGGTACTTGGGAATAACATTTCAAGCAGCTGGAAAACAATTTTCCCTTCATGTCAAAGAAAGACTAAACATGGCCATTAAAGCAATGGGTGACATCAGACTGCTCAGCAGCTTGTCACTGACGACCTGTATTTGCTGACCAACAAAGTGGTTCTCGAATGTCACAGGACAGAGAAAGAATGACTTCACAAAGACAAAAAGAATGATCTTCCTTTAAATTCACTGCCCAGGTTCAAGTATATTACTCAGTAAACACAGCAGTCGGTAGTGAAGTAGCTGTTCATTACCCTACAGAATTTCTGAACCCTTTATATCCTTCCAGCTTGCCACCTCACAAGCTGATTTTGAAAGTGGGAGTGCCTATTATATTGTTATGTAATCTACTCACCATAGTTATGCTATGGGACAAGACTGGTAGTGAAAATTTTGAGAAACTGATAGAAGTTACTCATTTAACTGGCTGTGACACAGAAGAAGCAGTCTTAATATCGAAAATCCCTACGATTCCTTCAGATTTGCCTTTTGATTTCAAACTGGTAAAATTCCTGATAAGAGTCTGCTTTGGCATGACAATAAACAAAGCTTAGGGTCAGACATTTAGTGTGATTGGAGTTGATCTCATTGGAGAAAGTTTTCCTCATGGACAGCTTTACTTGTCCCATTTGCGTGTTACATTAAAACAAAATATTTTTGTGTTCATTACTTGAGGAACAACAACTAATTTCACGTACACGAAAATCTTATAAGTTCTCAGTTAAAAGTAATCTATTGCCTTAAATTCACAACTGCTCCCATACAAAGCAGGAGTGTTTAACTAGTACTGTATAAGAATTTGAATTTGTTATTTGGAATAATTTTTTCATTGTACACAAATATAAGTAAGGCCATATTTATTATAATCATTAAGCTTCTTACAGGCTGTAAGCAGGATATTCAAGTGTAGTCCAGTGCATTTCCTGTAGCTTGGAGACAGAGCTGCAGTATGGGGCTGCGCATTGTCGAATTGGTTGGTTTCGTCTTTCGCAGTGATATGCCACCCTCGCCTTGTTCAACAGCTCGCAGTAGTAAGCAGCATCGACTGTGTGTCGCTCATGCAAAAAAATCAATCAGCAAAATGCCTCGCTGATCGAAAAAAAAAAAAACTGTTGCAAGAACCTTGCCAGCTGGGTCACCTTGGAATACCCCAATAGTTTGTAAAATAGGACCGGATCTGGTAATGCCATCACTGATTTCTATCCAACTGCTGGTGAGCAGATCTTTGACTAGTGGAAGAAGACAGAAACTCTGGTCGGTGATCTTTTGTAATTTCTCTAAAAGAATAGTTCTGTGAATCGTGTCAAAAGCCTTTGAATAATCAATGAAGATGGCATAAAGTTTTCCACTAGGTTGATCCAAGGCTCCCTCTATGTCCTGTTGAAGACACTGAACTGCCTGAAGTGTTGATCTACCACTCCTGAAACCAAATTGGGAATCTCAGTGCCTTATGTTCACCAAGAATATTTCCATAGGTGAGGACCACAATGGCGTAATCTGGGGTATTTTGATGTTAGTGAAAATGCATGTAGTTTTTTTATCACTTGAGACTGACTAGGGCAGTACTGTAGGACTATAGCAGCCGTTTTCCCAGGAGGCTGGAAAAATCCGAGAAAAAAAGAGCTACAGTACATACAGAATAGCCACCGAGGATCGCCTCGACTCATTTTGAATTCTAGCCCGCCTGGAGACCATGATCGTTAAGGCGTTGAAGTCTATCTGGTCTGACACTGTGGTTAGCTCTGGTTCAAGTCGCATTGGATGAAAAAATTTCACCATCAGAATGTTGGGCGGCAGGGTAGGAGAGGTGGTGGTATACAATTTCTAATCACAAGACTGCATGCCAAAAGCCTGGATTCAATACCAAACCTTTCCGAAGTGCTCTTATGGAGGGAGGGCGTGGAGCACTGTTGATGGCGATTTGTCCATCGGATGGGGATGCAAAGCTTTGAGCAGACCCTTGGTGTTATTTGAGCAGGCTACGTGCCGACACCGGGTTTCACCCTCTCCCTTCCTCGTCATCGTCCATCATCCAACATCCCAGCATGCATGTCGCCTATGGGCGTCAAATATAAAGACCTGCACCAGGCGGGAACATGTCCTCAGACACTCCCAGCACTACAAGCCATACGATAAACAAATACATACCTGCCAACTTTTAGAATTCAAAAATAGGAAGATTTTTTAATTCTTGGATTTCATCACGCATATTTCACCACAGTCTACGTGAAAATAGCTCAGGATAAAAGGCATACATACCTACAGTTACAATGCGAATTGATCATTAAATTTAAAATCTTAAACTAAGAAAACATAAAAATGGTTACAAGAAAATGTACCTAATCACTCTCATTTATGACACTTACATACGAATAATAATATTTATGTCACACCGACACACACAACAAAATCCATAATACCATATTTTCTCGCGTAATTAACGCACTTTTTTGACGAAAAATACAGGCGAAAACTGCGGATGCGTAAATTATTCACGGAATTCAGATCTTTACAAATTATTTATAATTCATTTACGTTTAAAAGATACATCAAATATAATATAAAGACAATTGGTTCAACTCATTTGCGATTATCGTCATACAGCGTAAAATTCCGGCGAGAGATTTTTTCTGAAAAGTCAAATAGGGTACATCAGGTAAGTTAGACACGTGGGTTTCAAGTACCGACACTAGAAAATATTCTTCTCATTACGAGCTGAAAATACGACCTGAATGGCATACCGAAAAAAAAAAAAAAAAAAAAAGAAAACTATCCAACACGAGAAGGGCCAGGCATCGAAGAAGGGACCCTGCTACATTACCCCAAACCGTTCATATCTAATCTTGTACGAGTGACGTGTCAATCCATCCTTTCTGTTGAATACGAACGTGGATCACTCGCGGAAATTTTGCTTTAGGCATTGTTTTTCGTTTTAGAACAATGTAAAGTGTAACCTTTCTGCCATCAGCAAGCATTGCAGTACATCGTTGTTTTTGGCTTTCGATAGCGCGTACGATAACACTATATGTTCCTTTCTCATCGATTCTTCGACTTTGTGGCGTACGGAAACTGATTGGCGTCTGACGTGCGGTTCCTATAAAGGGAGATCAAATATTCCTTCATTTCACGCTTCTCAATCACAAAGCGATGACAATGGTTGAAATCATTCATCATTTTTTTGGCATAATGTTGTTCTTCGTCGAAGAGAAAGTTCATTTCTCTTCAGAAAATTAATCAAGCCTCGGCTAACCTTCAAATCCGAGACACTGATTCCATGTGCCGCGGCTATTTCTCATTCTTTAAAATACAGCATTTCGTGAGAAACGGCTTATCCAACATTGCCCAACAAAATCATATATTTAAGCAGATAATCCTCTACTTGCAGAAACTTGTCGCTTTTTGGTCCGCGAAATGCTTTGGGAGACTTGTTGGCCGCTTGAAGTGCACTTCTGTTACCGCGGTAGCGTACGTTTCATTTGGACACTGAATACTTGCTGGCCGCTGCTCTATTCCCGTATGTTTCGACGTAAATGATCACCGCGAGTTTGTATGATGCAGTATTACTGGAATACTGTGTAATGACAAACAATTTTGAGATCACAGAAGGTCCCGTACCCGAAACACTCGTAAAACTAGTGCAGTGGGATTTCCTGACGGCTAATAACAGCACGTTGCCCTGTGTGTGGAATGCCTGCTTCGCGATAGGAAGCCTGCTACTTGAGTAGTTGACATCTTTATTTCGAAACGCATCCGGAGCTGAGTGATGGATGTTCGAAGTTGTGGGTGCGTCAAATACGTGAACATTTCTTTTTCTCCACTTTGGACCTAAAATTATTGGGATGCGTAAATTATGCAAGGGCGTTAATTACGCGAAAAATATGGTAGTTTCCCTTAGACGGTAAAATGAACGGAAATTTATAGGTATCTCTGAACACTTGGAGATAACGTTTGTTATATTTTTTGGCCATAACGAGAAAAGAAAATGCCAGAAACTGTCACCGACAAGAACCCCCTTAAAAACATTAAATTCATTAAAATTATGCACTTAAATACGCGAAACTACCACATGCAAAACAATTCAATATGTCCCATACATTATTAACAAACGACTTTGACAGAGAGGGGGAAAAACATGTGGCCTACCACTCCGACGAAACTGTGCACAGAAAAGATGTCAACAGCGCGCGAACAGCACAATAAACTCGTTCTTTCGTCCTGATTAACTGAGTCGCTAGCGCGCGCTAGCCTCTTGCTTGCAGGACGATTGTCGCCCCGAATCCCCAGCTGCATAAAGCGCGCACGCTGTTGTGGTGTGCGGGAAACACGATACACGGAGGCGACGGACGAAACACTCACGAAATAAAGCAACAAATAAATACGCTTGAAAATAAGGTTTCGTAAATTACACAAGTACGTAAGAATTTATCCTTTATCGAAGGGGAAGAGTATTGGCGGTACTAGAGGTTATATTAGTAAAAAATCGGAAGAAATAAAAATAAATCGGAAGACGAGTTAAAAACCGGAAAGTTTCCGGGTAAATCGGAAGGGTTGGCAGGTATGCAAATACATTTTGAATTCTAATCTCTGGGTTTAGAATCCCATTTTGGAGCATATTTCATTACACTTGGCTCTTATGGGAAGACTGAACAGTGGAAAGAGGATGAATAATATTATAATGGCAGTATTGCAAAGTCCTTGAGAATCATTTTCTGCTTAACCTATATTAAATCCAATATTCGTCGTCAGCTGATACTCGTTTCCAAGCATTAATCTCTCTCCTGGCATTCTTCCAAGATTTGATTTCAGGGATGCAGATGCATTTGATGGCTAATGAGACCAATCCTGGCACGAAACATATGACCACATTGGTTGCACCTTATAGACGGTGGAGGTCGTGGTTGAGCCTGGAGTTGTTTATGCCTCTGATGTTTTTCTATTCCATGTCTATGATGTTCACACTCAAATTGTGCAAGAGCAGCTGCAGTGGTTGTGCTCCAGTGAGTGCAGTTTTCTGTGATGATATACAAAGAACTTGGATTGATGCCAGTGCTCCTGAAGGTCTTCAGACGGGCACCATGGAGTATCATGCTTGTACTGATTTAACTATATAGAATTTTTCGAGGAAGTCTTTCATCGATCATATGCTGGACATGCCCAATCCCTCCAAGTTGGTGACTAATGATGGTGCCCTTTACACTGTTCATCCTTGCCCTCTCCAGAATTGTGTTCGGAATGTAGTCATCCTATTTGATGTTCATAATATTTCTGAGGTTCAGTTGATGGAAGCGCTCTAGTTTCTTCATATCACGGTGATATAGAGTCCAGATTTCACATCCACAGAGCAAGGTGGAGATGACAACTGCTCAATATGTCATCAAGTTTGTGTATATTCTTAAGTCTTTGTTCAGGAAGACCCGATGTGTAAGATGTCCGAAAGTTATCTGGGCAGCATGTATTCTGTTCTCCACATTGACTTCTGCTGAGCTGTTACTACATAAAATACTTCGTAGATAGAGGTAATGATCTACTTGTTCTAGAGGTTCATGATGATATTTATTCTTTAAGTTTATAAGAGTCCTGACATTCCACGTTTCAATTGTCATAATAATTCTTTCTTAATTTTTGTCTGTAAATCCAATATTACAACCTGGACAAATAAAATGTAAGAGAACGTAAACAGAAATGCCACATTATTCCATAAGAACTCATAGCAGAGAGAATACCCTTGAGTACATTCTGAAACCAAGAGATGGGTAACAGGTTCTAAACAGCAACTAATACAAAAAAGAAAGGAAGAACACTTACCTATGACTGCCTGCACAGCAACCTTAAGGTACCCTTTCACATCTCCTTTCTCATTCACTATTGCCACCTTATGTATAAGTGGCACAGGATACATCAAATTACTCAGGTACACAAATGCTCTGCAACAAAGGGAAATGCTGCAGTCTCAACTGTGTACAGTATACAGTATTACTTAATGAAATTCATAAATCCTTTTTAAAACAATACAACATTCTGCAAGATGGATTACTATGAAGAACGTTGACCTGTACCCTTATGATGAAACTAGGAAGCAGTAGGGGGACAGAATAAATGGGTATAGAAGAACTGAGGTTAATGAAGAGAGAATGTGAACAAAGCAATGTATAAAGATGTGGAAATTATCCTCATCAATTCATGGTCTCTTTCCTTCACTTCCTGTTGTTTCCTCTACCCAGGCTAACTTCTCATTGTGTTTATCATATAACATGCTCCTATTTGTGTTCCCATCTTTCTATAGAGACTATCTGTCATTTCCCATTTTTCTGTTACTTATAATTAATTACCATACAGTGAATCCCATACAGATATTAAAGTCAGTTTTCTATCTAAACTTTGGGAGTCAATAAGATTTCAGAATAATTTCAACATTATGAAAGGAATGTCATGGGAAAACCTTTTCCAAACTGATAAATAAGATTTCATGCACATAAGTTATACCTCTAATGTATAGATGCTTGAAGATATCTTACCTGCCAATCATGCGGAACCACGGGAAGCGATCATAGAAGGGATCACCTCCGGTCAAGAAGTCTATATTATAATCGGGTGATGTAGGTGACAGTTCGGCCTCATTGTGATACATCTCTCTCATCAGCTCCAGCCGTTGCCTGCACAAAACAGTTTGATTTTTCATTAAACAGACTATAGGTTCACTGAACAGTAAAGCTATAGCCATCATGGTAGAAGGCCCAACATATGAGCCTTTGTACAAGATTGTTTTACTAATTAAGTTAAGGAAACTACTGCTGGTCCAACTAATGACAGGATTATGAACATGGTGGTGGTGGTGGTGATTATTGTTTTACGAGGAAGTACAACTTGGCAACCATCCTCTATATAACACTAATCAGACGGAAAATTGGAAGGGATCTGACACTTCGAAAAATGAAGATATCGGCCAAAGAAAGACAAGGGCCACGAAGGGCGTGAAAATGAAAGACTCCCTAGCCCTCGCAAACCTAATAGCGTCGGGGTCGGAAAAGAACAAGAGTTGACCAAGAGAGGTCGGATAGGATAGATGAAAGTGAGGAGCCTGGCACAAGTAAGTGGAAGCAATGCCAGGACTCAGCTAAGGGCCCTGTGGTCGCCAACCCACGCTCCAAAGTTCAGAGCCCCTGGGGCTTATGAACATGGCCAAGGATCTTCTTGGTTTTTGTGCAGATAAATTTGTTTCCAAAATAAAGAAAGGTGGGTCAAAGAACATGTCTATAAAACAAAAACTCTGATCTGCTACAAATAAGTCTTTCTGGTTTTAAAAACAAAGCATGAAAATGAGTAGAGATGGCAAGAATGCTTTTGTAAGTCTTCAGAATAAGAACCACAGATCCAGATGAAAAGATAGTTAAGATTTTTATTTTCTTTAAGCCTCTGAATATATTTCTACATGGCAATGTCCATGGTGCAAGTCTTCAAATCACTCTTTCTAACAAGGGAACTGTTTGGGTTGAACCAGACAGATTTAATGATGATAATCATTAAATTTAATTGAAATGGTTGTTATAATGAGTTGCTAAAAAATAGCTGGGTATCTCAGAGCAGTTAGCTGATGGTGATATAAAATGACCTTGCATATGCGCTATCGAAGTATATGAAGTGCATGTTATTTCTGTTTTGTTCTTTTAAGCAAGTACAGTTTCTATGTATTTCTGGTGTAGCGCTGCAGTGACAGATGCACAATTGCTTCAGTCATCGGTTGACATGCCACATGCAATAGTGTGGGCATCTTGATGCGAGTGTATAAAATGTTCAAGACAGTTCAACCCACCGACTGTGACATGCAGTAAATCAATAAGAAAATTGTTCCACTTAATAGATACTTTTTATTTTGCCTTTGGCAAATTCAATTTACGAGTAGAACATGTTTAGTTTAAATTGAAGATTTAGAAATTTTAACTACACAGAAAGATTTTAAAATTTTAAGACAAGAGATTATATCTCAAGCAATATCCAAACTATGTTTTACTTGCCTCATCAAAGGCAAAATAAAAAGTATCCATTAGGTGGAACAATTTCTCTGCTTGATTTATTGATTAATTTATAGATACGGACCATGAAGTGGATGGTTTGCAATGTGAGATACAGTGCGAGATACATTTCTTGAATACACAAAATATTAAACCAGCTGACATTCATTGCCAAGTGTGTGAGGTGTATGGTGAAAGTGCATAACAGATGGAATGGTGAGGAAATGGGTTCAAATGATCAATGAAGGTTGTCATCAATATGTGCACGACATCCTGCGGAACAGCTGACTGTCCATCGTCACAAATTATTTGGTGTGTGCAACTGAGGCAAAAATTCACAAGTATACAATTTTGTCACTTTCTGTTGTTTCTCTAAAATGTTAAGGTGCGTTCTCTACCACATTGTTGCACTTCACTATATGTCACTCTATAGGTGACTACAATGGAGTTTTAAGAAATGAGTTCAGTTCAGGATTGAAGATTTAGATATTTTAACTACAACAGCAAGATTTAAACATTTTAAGAAAGATTATATCTCAAGCAATATTCACAGTATGTTTTAATTGTATATAATAAGGATTCAAATGAGACCCATTGTACCAATGTTCAATAACTTTTGTTCATAATATTACTGGATTGTAAGTTATATATTTCAAGATTTAAAAACATATTCGAAATATGGGTCGAAACATGTACCGTATGGTAATGTAAGAACATCTTTATACATGAAGTATATTATAATGTATTGAATAGGAGGATTTGATTAGACATTTATATTGTACAAATCTACAATATATTGCAAAAGATTTCAGAAACTGTGTGCACGATGGGTGACAAAACACCTCGCTGAAGAAACACAAGATCAAATAAATGGGTAGTGCATCGGCTTTTCTCACACGATATGCTGAGGAAGGTGATGATATGTTAAACCACATTGTTACAGGAGACGAGACATGGGTATTCAACATCATGTCCTGATTCAAAGCAGCAATCCCTGGAGTGGAGGCATTCAAATTCAAACAGACAATTTCCAACCGAAAGATCATGTGCATAATTCAAGGTATTTTGGTTGTTGAATTCTTGCTTCAGAATACAACAGTCAACAAAAATGGTTACTGTGCAGCATTACAACATCTGTGTCATGTGATTCAGAACAAATGGTATGGGATGCTCTTCCGTAGAATCATCTTGCTTCATGACAATGCCAGACCACACACAGCTGATCAATCCAGGATCTCATTACATTTGGTTGGGAACAATGTCAGCACATCCCCTACTCTTTTCCCTTCACCTGAAGAAGTTCCTTGGTGGCAAGTGTTTTGACGACCATCTCAAGGAAGGAGCATAACCGTGGCTTTCATCATAGGCAAAGTTCAATCACATCAATGACACAGACAGAATATTGTATGAATCTTTTACTTCTATTTTTTTTTTTAAATTTTTTTTCTTCACGTCGCACCGACACAGATAGATCTTATGGCAACGATGAGACGGGAAAGGGCTAGGACTGGGAAGGAAGCGGCTGTGGCCTTAATTAAGGCACAGCCCCAGCATTTGTCTGGTGTGTAAATGGGAAATCACGGAAAACCATCTTCAGGGCTGCCAACAGTGGGGTTCGAACCCACTATCTCCCGAATACTGGATACAGGCCGCACTTAAGCGACTACAGCTATCGAGCTCGGTACTTCTATTATCAAGGGGAAGTTCTTTTGTACCATAAAAATATTAATATATAAAGACTAGAGTCTGAAGTAAATGGTAACTAAATACTTATATTTCACAGGTAGTATACTAGTATTAAGGGTAAAAACTGTATGTAAAGAGACCCCTATGAGCCATAACCAACCTACTGAAGACAACAATGGTGTTCTTAGTACTAAGAAAAGTTATATAAGTTGATGATGATGCTTGTTTAAAGGGGCCTAATATCTAGGTCATCAGTCCCTACTGGTGCGAAATGAGATGAAATGTTATGACAATTTAAAAGTCCAAAACTAATCCACTGACCAGAATTCAAAACGTGATGATGAAGAATGAATGGATGAATATGAATTTAAAATAATCAGCAGATCCAGCTCGTAACATTGAAAGTTAAAAATAATTCCAAAATTAATCCACTGACTAGAATTCAAAAAAAGAGACAATGAACAATGATTATGAACTTAAAAACAATCAGTGGATTCGATCCGCAAAGGCCCACCTTCCCAGAAACTATCTTAAAACAATAGCATATACTGACCAAGGGGCTGCTTCCGAAGCACAAACCTGAATCGATGATGCTTATTATCTAAAGGGGTCCAAAATCCAGGTCAATGGTCCCTCATAATGGCATTTATTGCTAGGAAAGTAAGAACCATGGTATTTCTCATGTAGTGGTACTAATCATTAGTAACGTAGACTTACAGTGTTCAACGTGTTGTGGTACTACTCACAAGTAATGTAATATTCAAAGGTGTTTCTCACATTATGGCACCACTCATAGGCAACGCAAACCCATGGTGGTCCTCACATAGGTGTACAAATCACAGGGACTCGTCCTATCCCGTTGTGTTCCTCACATAGTGGGTACTAATCACAGGCAATGCAGACCCACGGTGTCGCTCACATAGTGGTACCGATCACAGGCAACGTAAACCTGTGGTGCTCCGCATATAGTGGTACTAATCACAGGTACTGTAAAACCCATATTGATTCACATTCTATTGCTACTAATCACAAACCTATTGTGTGCCTAACATAGTGGTACTACTCGCACGTAAAGGTGACCTATAGTGTTCCTCATGCGATAGTACTAATTACAAGCAGTCTCATAGTTCTAATTCAATCATCCCTCGGTTGCCCCTTTTAGTTGCCTCTTACAACAGGCAGGGGATACAGTATGTGTAGTCTTTGCGTGCATCCCCTACCCACAAGCGGTGATACAAGTTGGGTTTTAAAGTTGGTCAACATATCATAGATATCTAAATTAATTTATAGCAGGCATTCTAGTTACACTATATTTAAAAAAATCTTTACTGTAGATAGGAATCAAACATAAAACTGATAAAATTGACTGCTTATATATCTGACAAGAAACTAAAATGAGAGATAAAATGTTTACAAGAGGTGAAATAAATTACACAAAATAAGAAATGTCTAGAAGAGAAAGAGACATATTAGAGGATATATAAGGGTATTATATAATTAATTTAAAAACAAGAGAAGATACGAAACAGTATCGGAAATAAATCCTCCAGACTGGAAACATCACAAAATGAGCAATTTTCCTATCCTTCTTTTCAGAATCTCTTTCAAATTGTTTAGTATCACTTGGTGACTTGTTTCTTAGTACAAAGGCTCAAACACTTGACAAAAAAATAATTATGTTACAATAAATTTAGGTTAGAATCATTTCATTTGAAAGCAGCATGAAGGCATAAAATATATCAACTGAGATATAAAAGAGAAAACTGAAGAAAAGGTTACCCTGCAAAGAACCAAAATGAGCAAGTCAGTCATCACACACACACACACACACACACACACACACACACACACACACACACACACACACACACACACACACACACACACACACACACACACACACACACACACACACACACACACACACACACACACACACACACACACACACACACACACACACACACACACACACACACACACACACACACACACACACACACACACACACACACACACACACACACACACACACACACACACACACACACACACACACACACACACACACACACACAAAAATAAACTAGGAGAGAGAATAACAAATTCATTTTTTACAGCAATAAGGCATGCAGTTTTTTTTTATTAACTTTCAATTACAAATAGATTTCCATTTATAAACATTACTGAAAAACATATACAGTTACTCCCATAAATATTCGGTCAGTCTGATTTTTCACACACTTTTAATGGGTAGTTATTCTTACACTATAGTGATGACGTTTAATACAACGAAACATGTAGGAAAACATAGTAACACGTTCTACAAACATTGTGATGTAATTCAAAATCTTCTGACAGTCATTAGTACGCCCTCTGTCGTACATTAAATAAAAGCAATAATTCCAGTGCCACCTCAAAAATATTCGGCCACTATACAAAAACCAACATAAACTCGCATAATTCACAACAATGTTACACATTCAGTACTTTATAGGTTCACCTTGATGTTTTAGGACATATTCTAGTCGATTCGGCATACTGGCGATAACTTTCTTGATAGAATCAGGGCTTAATGCCGCCCATTCTTGTAGCAGTCTCCTCTTCAAGTCTCTGAAGGAACTTGGCCGCCGCAATTGCAGAGCTGCCTTCATTCGACTCCATACCTTCTCAATGGGGTTCAGGTTGGGTGATTGTGGTGGAGTTTCAAGACCCTCGGGCAGTTGTACAACAGCCACTCCCTGACAAGTTATGACTTGTGCTTGAGGTCGATATCTTGGTAGAACTTGAAAGTACAGTGTATACCAAGTTGTTCCGATTGTCGCAAATTGTTTTTGAGGATAGCCAAATACCCCCTTTTTTTGTCAAAGTATCTTCAATGAAACCCAGTGCACCAACCCCGTTCGATGCTACACATCCCTGCACGATTGCTCTTCCTCCACAATTTTTTTACCGTTGCTTGTAAATTGCTTGTTCTCAGTTCCTCGTGACGTTTTCGCCACACAAATTGCCTTCCATCGGACCCGAAGATGTTGAACTTTGACTCATCAACAAATAACACATCCTCCCACCAAGCACTGGGTTTGCGTACGAAGGTTTTTGCGAACTCTAGCCGCTTGTTTTTATTTACTGCACTAATGTATGGTTTCCTCCTAGCTCTTCTCCGAAAGAACTCATTACTTCGCAGTGCTCTTCGCACGGTATCAGTGCCCACTTTCTTTTCACACTCCTCTAAAACAGCTGCTGTCAGTTTCGGAGCACTAATTTTCGGATTTCGTTTTTCATTCTGAAGCACAACCGCTCCTCTCGTTGTGTCAGCCTTCTTGGTCTGCCTGTCAGGGGAATTGAATCAATTCTGTCTTCATTTTTGCATCGTCTTATTATATCTCCAATTGTTGTTCTGGTTATGTTAAGCATCTGCGATATCTTTCTATGCGATTTACGTCGAGCATGATGGAATATCACGATCTGGCGTTCTTCAAAAGTGGTATTGTGTTGTCTTTTGCACCCCATTTGATACCATTCCGCAACACTGCAGCAAATGATTTCTGCACAATGTGTCTCGCGGCACCGCACTCCTGAGCTGAACGTTTTGCAACGCTATCTGCCCTGTCTCTGTCAATGAACACAACGGCAATCCCGGCCTTTTCGGGTGACCGAATATATTTGAGGCGTGTCATTTCACCCATGTCCACTATGTCCTTTCTTTTACAGCATACTGTACATCAATGTTCCGTGATTCCTCTTCGGCCTAAGCAACCAAATATAGTTTCATAACTTGGACACATTTGGTTTCACATTTGGCTCATGGGTGCGTTATTGTCATCACTTTTTCTCGGATTTTATCAGTGGCCGAATATTTATGGGAGTGACTGTAAATCAAGCAAGTTAATGGACTCAAGAACAACAGCTTGGAAGGAGAATGTTAGCATAAATAAATGATGAAGATAATGGCAAGTCAGAGTGAGAATAGGAAGCACCAGAAGAGAGACAGAAAAAGGACAAAAGAGACCCCATATCTTCTCATGCACTGCTGTCTCCTCATACTGTAGATATACTGAATGTTTTCCTAAATGTAAAATACAACATAAGCCCACTGCAGTGGTTCTCAAAATTTTTACCCCACCCTAACTCCCAGACAAGAGAAATTCCTGTCAGGTACCCACCCCTCCCCAGCCAAATTTCCTTTTCAAAAGAGAAGTTATAGTTTCAAGTTTATTTTATGTTTTTGTTCATCCTCTTAGCAGTTTCTTACTCAAGATTCAAGTATCACTAAATTAGCCCTACAATAAGAAAATAGTTTTAACTCTGGTACTGGCATAAAACCACAGCTCCCAGCTGTGCAAAAGCATGCAGAACACAACATTTGCATACTGCTCTCAGCCATGTTATACAGTCACGAGAGGTTAATCAGATCTGTACATATACTTCAGATGTTTTACCAAGAGATGGTAAGACATGTTATATACAATTCGATAGAGGAAGAATTGCTCTTTAACAAAACAAAACCAGAGTTTAATTATCTTGACTAGTTCATGTTGTTTTTTTTTCCTAGTGGATTAACGTTGCAATAACACACCAAAGTTTTCTGACGACACAAGGATGGGAAAGGGCTAAGATTGGGAAGGTA
Organism: Anabrus simplex; assembly: GCF_040414725.1. Taxonomy (NCBI): domain Eukaryota; kingdom Metazoa; phylum Arthropoda; class Insecta; order Orthoptera; family Tettigoniidae; genus Anabrus; species Anabrus simplex. Next base: position 1,739,962,035 of record NC_090265.1, on the reverse strand, counting down.
GCTGCCATGGCCTTACTTAAGGTATAGCCCCAGCACATGCCTGGTGTGAAAACTAGAAACCATGGAAAACCATCTTCAGGGATGCCACTGGTAGGATTCGAATCCACCATCCCTTGAATGCAAGCCCATAGCTACATGACCCTAACCATACAGCCAACTTGTTTGGTAGTTTATATTCTATTCAACATTGAGTGTGAATCCCTGTCACACCATTTCCATCTAACTCAAGGCCAGCAGCAGTAATCATGATGTGCAGAAGGCTGTTGTCAGCAAGCGGTCATATTTCTGAAATTCTGAAAATAAGCTAGAGTGAAAGTGAATCAGAAATGTCAGTTTGTGAAGAACTCTTTTGTGGCAGTGATAATGGTGACTTTTCACAAAAGCAACAGTGAATCAGAATATTCTGAAAGTGACAAGTGTGATGTTGTGCAACCAAGTTCAAGTAAAGAACGGAAAGAACAAACAATGAAAATGGGAGGGAAAGGTGGCAAAAACAACAAAAATTTCATTATTGGGGACTAGTGATATGGTTCCACCAATATTATTTAGGCAACTCTGTGGCCCACAAAAGATCCCAATTTTGCTAGTATGAATGAGATAAATGTCTCATGGCTTTGCACATCCCTCACTGCTTCAGAATTTTCCAAATAATGAAACCTTACTGAAAAAAAAAGTCCATAGGTGAGATTTACAATTCTTTCATTTTATGAATTCAGGTCTGCGAGATAATCTATGAACAGTTGTAAGTATTAAACTGAAGTTTATACGAGAACCTACAAACAGCTATAACAAGCACAAATTAAATAATAATTCTAGGCAAATAAATGCCTATAAATTGGTATGCCAATGGGTTAAGATATTCAAATGAAAGTATATTTAAGTCAACATGAAACTAATTTTCCTCTGTAAAGAAAATCAAATATAGCATTTATATATCAAAGTTCTTTGTGATAGGCTGGCCCTGTTTTTCAGAACATAGTTTATCGAAACAAAGCACTAAATCAGTAATGGCTTTGGTCAACTGCTGCACAACACCTGTCAAATGATAGTTTTGGCTCCGATGAATGCCATTTTTAATTCACAATATCTAAGAGTTGTTTCTGGCTTGGAAAAATTACCCAGTACATCACTGTTGCCCAGTGAATGCACAAACATACAGCAAATGCTCTTCAGAGGGGTTTCTTTCCATATACTGGTGTAGGTAGATCCAATAGATATGATAAAGTTTGGCTTTTCTGGTTTGTCCTGGTTTTGTGAATGTGGTGAAGATCAAATGACAACCCTTTCATGAACTGCAGCAAGTGTCCTTTAAGCTAAACAGTGCAAGGCTTTATGACTGTGACACCTAACGCTCCTGATTTGGCCAAATTATGTGCACACACCATTTTGATGGTCTACGTTTATTTAGTTTTTGTTAATTGTTCAATTAAGTACCATTATGCAATATTATTCTTCTTCTTTCGAATGGGCCACCAGAGGACCACGTGCCAATTTCAATTCCTTCTTCTTTGTTCTTTCCTTTTCTTCCAGTACGCTTTCATCTGTTCACTATGTTTCTTCTTTCTGTCTTCAGACCACTTTGAACCAGTCGTTTTTACTTTCCTACCTTGGAATCCTTCTATTTTCAATACTTTTAACCGAAAGCCTTCTCTATTATTTATTTCTTCTGTTGTTATATTGTTTTTTTCTAAATCCTTTCTTACTTCGTTGACCCAGCTTGTCGTTGATTTCTTACTCCACAAATATCTGAAAATCTTACTGGTTAATCTACTATCTTGCATTCGATATAAATGTCCAAAAAACATAAGTCTCCTTATTATTTTTATTTGCTTTAATTTCAATACTGTATAGTGTTTACTTCTCATATGAATAAATTACCTTAAGTGGATGTTTGTGTTCATCTTATTACACAACTCTTCATCAATACAAAACACATCATACTACTAACCACCACAGAAACACAATAGGAATTGCATCTACCTAGTCCTAAAACTTTGCTAAATCCACACAGAGTGCTAACCCGAAGAAACAGGGAAAATGCAAGGAAGAAGAGAGTAATGAAGAAATCCCTGGCACATAGAGCCCATTTTTAGACCTTGGCTGGCCAAAATAACTGTTACCCAACCAGATGGCCAGCCGATATTGGAGTGTCATGTGGTCATCATATGACATCCTCAGCCATATAGCTTGGTTTCTGTCACCACGTCTCCTGCCCCTCATTTCACACACCTTCTCAGCTGGACTCACAATGCTCAATGACCTCCATTCCAGCACTCACCTCAGAATTAAAATCGCTAGACTGGGCAGGAATCACTCCCTGGACCATCGGGTGACAGGCAGGCATGTTACCCCTAGACCATCGAGCCGACAAATGAAAAGCAGAACTATTAAATGTATATTTTAGTCTATTTTACTTAAGTGCAATGAGGCAGGCATTTAGTGAACACAGGAAAATGCAGATTTGTGATTTATGTTGTTTCAAATGTGATTTTAATTCTAATTCTGAACATGATTCCTTCTGCTAATTTCTTCCTAGCCCAGATTCATCTCTGGTGTCACAGTATTTATAGTGCACTAATGGAACAGATCAAGTCTGTTACTGTAATCTTTCAGTCACAGTCTCATCCTTGGCTTCGACAATATGAAAACAGCAAAGATAAAGTGATTGAACACCACTGAGCATCCAGTACCTATGATAGCCCATCCAGTGGCCATGATCATTAAGGCATCAAGACTATGATCTAATACCGTGGTTAGCTAGTTTGAGTACCGTTGGTGGAAAAATATTTCACGATCAGAATGTTGACCAGCGGGGTAGGAGAGGTGGTGGTATATAATTTCTAATCACTACATTGCATGCCAAAAGCCTGGGTTTAATTCCAAACCTCTCCGTAGTGCTCATATGGAGTGAAGGCATATGACAAGGTGATTCACCCATCAGATGGGGACGTTAAGCCTTGAGGAAACCCCCGTAGTGTCAATCAACAGGACTAGGCTATGTGCTGATATGGATTTTTACAATCTCCCTATATCATCATCTTAATAAATAAATAAATGAATAGATAAATAAACAAATACATAAACAAACAAACAAACAAACAAACAAACACATTACATATACAGGGTTAAAATTGAAATAATAAATAAAGAGGTTCAACCTATTCAATACAAAAGAATAAGAAATGCAGTGATTACATTCTTATTTAATAATAAGTAGAAGCGGTACCGGTTTCGACCCTAGTCCAGGTCATCATCAGCTGATTAAAACATGAAAAACAATGCACAGGAAAAAGAAAATAAAAGATCAAGTTCACTTCGGATCAGTAGAAGAGGCGATATAAAAATGACGGGGGTAGACACTGTAAAATTCAGGAGAAGTAAGATGTCACTTAAAAGAAACAGTGCGCAATTTCCTGAACAGCAGTATGGCACAGTGTTAGGCAAAGTCTTATAATGTTTATGAAAAGCGGCGAACGGTTAAATGAGCTAGTTTGTATACACTGTCAGGCCCAAAGTCATAACACAATCAAACAAATATGAAGATCCATAATCGTGCTGAAGCTGAAGATGAGTAGATCAATTGAAGTAACTTGCCAGCTCCCAGTGATCAGCACGATATATTCAACATCAGGCACTGTGGTTTCAAACGCCAACGTAAAATGAAAAATAGCTTAATGATCCAGTATTTGCTTCAGTCGCGGGAATGTAAGTATATATAGATACATATAATATAATTCAATATAATTGAATAAGTAATTATGATCCTGTAGAATAAGAATAAGAATGTAATCACTGCATTTCTTATTCTTTTGTATGGAATAGGTTGAACATCTTTATTTATTATTTCAATTTTAACTGTGATACTTTTCAATACGGAACAATGAAATTTTTATCTTTAAAGATACAGGGTGGTCAGAAACAACATGAACTATATATATGAGTGTAAGAGGTTTGGTTATGGTGATAAAAGATTTTAAAAGAATATTGGGCTGATAAGAAATCAAGAAATCCTTTGTATAATCGACTAGAGTGGTCCAATGTAGGTTATAAAATGTAAAATAAAATAAAAAATTTAGCGCCATTGTCATTTTATGAGTTACTAAAGTTAGCTAATCAGACCATTTTGCAGGTGTATTCAAATGGACTTTTCATGGCGGTGTTGCTAAACATGTGCGTGGTTTAACACGTTCAATGCGGATCATGCGCTGGGCGCGTGACGCTACTTTATAAGCAGGTATGGAGCACGCGCCTAACGCGTCATGGGGCAGTTGCTACGAGATGTGAATCACAGGTTTCCCGCATGGTAAGAAAGGCTCTAATTGTCATCCCGCACATCGTGCAAGTCCAGTCTACTAGCAGATTCATCCGTAGCCATATTTGCGCGTGAGTATTCCGTTTTCCGTGTATTTATCTCCAGAGTTGTCGTCATATGTCATCATTCATTTATGGGATCTTTGAGCAGCAAGACCACTTCAATGTGAGCTAAGACACTGCATTTTCTGTTTATTATTACTTCAAGAGAATTACGAGTGATTCCGCTTTTGAAATAAATAAATTCCACTACTGCAATATGTTCAGTAAAAGAACTGAACTTGTAATTGTGTTTATTCTTACATCATATATGTGCATAACACGAAAGAACTTCTAATTGTTATTTACTCCTCATCATATTTATAAGCAACTTGAAAGAACATGCAGTAATCATTTTTGACTGCGTCGTGATGCTTATGTTATAATTTTATTTATATTTTTTTCTGATGGCCGACAATGTGGTTCCTTCAACATCACGGGACCTACACATTTAACGAAAGTATTTCATTTTTGTTTGTCGAATTCTGTAATAGAGAAGTGTAAATATGAATATATTTATGTCTGTAACATACTTTATGCATTTATTTGCTATCCGCGATAAATAATGCACAGTAATCTACCAACACGTATGGCGCGTGATCCGCCTGGTGACCAGTATTACTTCTCAATTTCAACCACCGTGCGCGTCATGCACCAGGCGCGTGAGTGGGATTAAGTCCAGGAGTTCGATAGAACTCGTCCTACCAACGTACAAAACTTCGATAATTACAACTTTTAAAGAGTCCTACACAAATATTTTGTTCAGGTTGGCGGGTATGTCACGCTCTGCTAATACGCAGTGAACGTGTTAAGACCAGCTTGAAAGCATCAATTGAAGAAAATCTTTCGCCAAGGGGAAGGATTTGAAAAGGAATCTACGAGCTGACAGGATCGTGCTATAGCAAGTGCACTACGGTGGCAATAGCTGAAACCCACGATGTATTCGTATTTGGTACTGATTCTCAGCATGGCTCTCAAGCCAGTGCCGAGTTTGAAATTTAGGCCTAGAATTCAAATTCAAGACCCAGTTAGGCCTAAATCAGCGAAGGTAGCTGTGTTTGGTGATAGCCAAGGAAGGGGAATTGCGGGAGTGATTAACGATGAGAATATAGCAGCAACCGGAGAAATATATCCAGGAGCTTCTATCAGCAGGGTTGTGGAAAACGTAGAAGCAGCAACTAGGAACTTCGGGAGCGGCGATGCAGTGCTTATCATCGGTGGGACGAACGACGTAGCTCGCGACGACGCCAAGAATGTAAGATCACAACTTAAACATACACTAGGGAAGCTGACCCACACTAACGTTTTTGTAGTGAACGTGCCCCACAGGCATGATTTGAGTAGAGATTCGTGTGTGAACATTGAAGTGGACAAGGTCAATACAGATATTGTTAAAATTTGTAAACATTTTCGGAATACTCAGGTTATTGAATGCAGCAGTTTTGAGAGATACTGTTATACAAAACATGGCCTCCATCTAAACAATTCAGGTAAACGAAAGATAGGAAATATTGTTCTAGATTTTATTAATCTTAAGATATGTACTGTAAAACAGGCAACTCCCTTGAGTTATAATACTGACCAGGAAAACTAGCAGAAAGAGCCAGCTATACTTCCAGCTGGCTCAGTCAACTAGAAAAAGAAACTCAGGATAGTAAGGAATTTCAAGTTACCCAATTGCAACAGTCAAGTTTTAGGGAGGAAGGGGGTCTGAGATTGCTCTTGGTAAACTGTCAAAGTGTAGTAAATAAACAATTAAAATTCGGTACATTGATGGAATCTTATGAGACTGATGTGGTGATAGGAGTGGAATCGTGGTTGAAAGAAGGGGTGGGTAATAGAGAAGTATTTCCAGAAGGGTACACAGTCTATCGTAGAGACCGAGGAGATAAAAAGGGAGGGGGGGTGTTTATTCTGGTGAAGGAAACTTACTGTTCACATGAATGGTTTACCGATGAAAGGGATGAAATATTAGGGATAAAATTAGTTTGTGATAATATGAAGGAGGTGGGAATTATAGGAACATACAGGCCTGGAAGAGAGGAAAGAGACATGGAAATCTTTGAAAAAATAATAGATTATACTTGTAAAAACAATAATAATGATATGGTAATAATTGGGGGAGATCTAAATTTGCCTGAAGTTGAATGGAAAGGAGCTGCAAGTGAAGCCCATGAACAGAAACTGGCAAATAAGTTAATTTGGGAGGGAGGATTTACACAAGTAGTACAAGAACCGACTCGTCTCAATAACTTACTAGATGTATTCTTGGTTAAACCATGGGAAATTGTTGATAAAACTGAGGTAATTGAAGGAATAGGAGACCATAAGGCTGTAATAATGGATGTAGGACTCGTACCAAAAAGGCTTAATAAGAGGGTTACACAAGACAAGAAATTGTTCAGAAAAACTAAAGTTGATGAATTTGGGACTTACCTTAACTCACAATTCAGTTGTTGGATAAGTGAAGGGAGTAACGTGGATACACTTTGGGCTAAATTTAAAGGAATTATTTGGGAAGGAGAGAAGAGATTTGTACCTGTTAAGAAGGGTAAAATGACCTCAGACCCTGTTTATTATACAAGGGAAATAAGAAAATTAAAAAGAAAATGTAGAATAGTAAACAGGAAAATCAAAGAGGGTAGGGAGAGTAGAGAAACTAGAAAACAGCTAATGAGGGAACTGAATAGAGTGAAAAAGGAAGCAAAAGAGAATTATATGAATGGCATACTTCAAGAGGGTAATGACCACAAAGGGATATGGAAAAAGCTGTATTCATATATCAGGAATCAAAAAGGAAAAGGAATCCAAATTCCTACAATGGTGGGAGAAGGGGGTGAACACTATTTAACAGATACTGAGAAAGCAAACCTATTTAGTAGGGAATTTAGAGATTCAGTAGATGATTGTCAAGAGTTGGAAACCGAAACAGAAGATAGAGAGGGAGAGAGACAGAGGGAAACAAGAAGCTTCTCTTTCACAAACGAAGATATTTTCAGAGAAATCCAACTGCTTCAGCAAGGAAAAGCAGCAGGGAGTGATCAAATTACTGGGGAGGTATTAAAGACAATGGGGTGGTACATAGTGCCTTATTTAAAATTTATCTTTGACTATGTCATAAATAATAGTGTAATACCAAAGGAATGGAAGGAATCTATAATAATACCAATTTATAAAGGAAAGGGTGATAAAAGGAAACCAGAGAACTACAGACCAATCAGCCTGACCAGTATAGTTTGTAAAATTCTGGAGAGTTTAATATCGAAGTACATCAGAGGGATATGTGATGATAAAAATTGGTTCATGAGGAGCCAGTATGGATTTAGAAAGAAATTTTCTTGTGAGGCACAACTGGTGGGATTTCAGCAGGACATATCAGATCAGTTGGATTCAGGAGGTCAGTTAGATTGCATAGCCATAGATCTTTCCAAAGCCTTTGATAGAGTGGAACATGGAATATTATTAAAGAAATTGGAGGGAATAGGATTGGACTAAGGGTTACACGTTGGATAAAAGCATTTCTAAATTCAAGGGTTCAGAAAGTCAAAGTAGGAAATAATGTATCTCAGGAAGAGAAAGTTTGGAAGGGAATTGCACAGGGTAGTATAATCGGTCCGTTACTTTTCTTAATATACGCAAATGATTTAGGGAACAATATAACATCAAAAATAAGATTGTATGCAGATGACATAATTGTTTATAGAGAAATAAACAACATTGTGGATTGTTCAGAATTACAAAGGGACCTTGAAAGTATCCAACAATGGGTTGAAGAAAATAATATGAAGGTTAATGGAGGCAAATCAACTGTTACAACTTTTACAAACAGGAGCTTTAAAACTGAATTTGAATATACTTTGGATGAGGTAGTTATCCCAAAAGATGGCAAGTGCAAATACTTAGGTGTGAGATTTGAAAGTAATTTGCACTGGAAGGGTCATATTGATGACATTGTTGGGAAAGCATACAGATCATTACATGTCATAATGAGGCTACTTAAAGGATGCAACAAAGAATTAAAAGAAAAAAGTTACTTGAGTATGGTTCGTCCATTATTGGAATATGCAAACAGTGTTTGGGATCCTCACCAAGAATACCTAATAAAAGAAATAGATAGTGTGCAGAGGAAAGCAGCAAGATTTGTAACAGGGGATTTCAGGAGAAAGAGTAGTGTATCAGAAATGTTAAAGGAACTTGGGTGGGAAACTTTAAGTAAGAGAAGGGAGAAAACTAGACTTACAGGATTATATAGAGCCTATACAGGAGAAGAAGCATGGGGAGATATCCGTGAGAGGCTTCAGTTGGAAAATAATTATATCGGCAGGACTGACCACAAATATAAAATTAGAAGGAATTTTAGCAGAAGCGATTGGGGTAAATTTTCATTCATTGGGAAGGGTGTGAAGGAGTGGAACAGTTTACCAGGGGTAGTGTTTGATCCTTTTCCAAAATCTGTACAGATATTCAAGAAGAGAATAAATAGCAACAGAGAAAATAAATGAAATATTAGAGGGCATTCGACCAGTGCAGGTTATTGTATATAAAAAAATGTGTGTGAATAAATTAATTCCATCCCCTGGTCTAAGGAGTTTGGACAGCCAAAGTAGGGGACTGCCTGTAGGGGTGAAGTACAGTGGGGACTTCGAGGGCCCTGGGACCGCTACGGTAGCTGTGAAGGCCCTTCAGGAACTCTGAAAAGTGGTGGCAAAAGGGGCTCTGGTTAAGACGCAGCAGGTCGTTATGCTACTTAGGATCCAGAACGGGTAAAAAAAAAAAAAAAAAGTAAATAAATAAATGCAATGTAAATATTAATGTTATACCAGTTGTATAGTATCATTTGAAGTAATTCCACATACTGTATATCAGTTGACTATATTTGTAAGTAGGACAGGATATATTATAAGTAGAATTTTGTAAACAATATAAATTTATTAAGGATGAGCTGTGTGTTTAATAGAAAACATTGTTAGCGTAAATTGTATAATATTGTATTATAGGAAAAATTTTCTTCTCTTGTTAATTTAATATTTAGTGCTTGATAATAATGTATTTTAGTGTACCATTTGCCACCGAGGTAGACACCTCATTTGCAAATAAAGAGATTTTGATTTTGATTTGATTTGTGCCACACGCAGGTTTAGGTTTAGGTTTTGTAAAGTCCATTTGAATTCAACAGCAAAGCGACATGATTGGCTAACTTTGGCAGCTGATAAAATGACAATGGCACAAGATATCGGATTATTTTTCACAAATTATATATCAGTATGACCAACCCTCTGATGCTCATATACCCGGTTAACGTTGTTTCCAACCACCGTGTATTATATATACATATTACATATAATTTTACATCCCACCAAACACTTATGTTATTTGAAGATCCTGAGGTACCAGAATTTCATCCTATGGCAGATCTTTTATGTACCAGTAAATCTACCAATACAAGGCTGGCAGCTTCCAATACCACTGAGATGTTCTGGGAGCAAATCTGTCAACTTAGCCTTAGAAGGCTAAATTTCAGTGGGCTTGGCAGACTAATATGCAGCAGTATAATCTTGCTCAATGAGAAACTACATCACTATTCTTTTTCCTAGTACACCCCTTCAGTGATGCCAAGGCTATCTATGACAGTTGATGATGGATCTGTTATGGATCCAACCAGCATTTCAGGTTGAGGACTCAACATAAACATTACTCCTTTCACAGCTACAACTTTTTTTTAGGAAGGAAAAACCATATTAATTTGTTCTCAAAATGTAGCATGTTGGTATCTACTGAAATATTGAAATGGAGTATCATATTAAAATATGATAAATGTTTGGCAATGCTGATGGCTGTGCTGCTAGTTTAATATCTACATCCTATTATAGCAACAAAAGGTACAAATTTCCTAATTATTAAAAATAAAATCAAGTTGTTCTGCTGAATCTTTTTTTTTTTTTGCTACCTGTTTTATGTTGCACCAACACAGATAGGTCTTATGGCGACGATGGGACAGGAAAGGCCTAGGAGTGGGAAGGAAGCGTCCGTGGCCTTAATTAACATACAGCCCCAGCTGGAAACCACGGAAAACAATCGTCAGGGCTGCCGAACCCAGGGGTTCGAACCCACTATCTCCCGGATGGAAGCTCACAGCTGCGCGACCCTAACCGCATGGGCCAACTCGCCCGGTCTGCTGAATGTCTTGCACATTTGAACATATCATCATCATCATCATCATCATTTTCCAACCCCAGTTTCCCGGGTCATCTCTTCCTGCCTGCATACACCATCTGTTCCGGAACATCCTTCCATCTGAGACCTCTCTCCTCCACATCTGATTACAGTGTCTCTATCCAGCATGTCCTTGATCTTCTCTTGGACAGTAAGGTCAAAGAACGTTTTGAAGGTCTTTCGCTCTTCGTTCTCATAATGATGTACAATTACAATTTTGCTTTATCACGCACAAACACAGACCAGTCTTATGATGATGATGGGATAAGAATGAGCTAGGAGTGGGAAGCAGTGTTGCCAACCCATAAATATTTTCTCCGCTAAATTTTAGTTGAAAATCCGCTAACTTTTGAACTGAAGAAAAATAGCATATACCAGCTGTTTTAATGAAAGAGATTAACTCAAAACTCACCAGTTTCAGAACAATAGTTCATCATCTTCTCCTCCCCGCACTGCCGTATATGCTCTGAAGCAGATGTGCTGGGTTGAGGTCCTGTGGTCTCATATGAAGCCACATGGTACTATTCTTTTTCAAAATATATGCTGGCAGTTCACAGCAGCAAAGCACATATGGAAATTTTCAAATCTATTTCGAAAGTTACTTTCACTTTCATTACTGTTTTCATTGTTTTTGATAAATGCGGAAAGAAATAATGTCAAACAATTTCGCATTTATATTGCACTGCCAATAGACGCAACGTCCGTATTTAGGAACACTGGGAAGCTCAACCAACTAGTCTTTCAAAGTTTAGTTATTTAATCACTCTTTACGGAATATCTGACTACTTTTAACCTTTTCTTTCGACATATTGACATACCATACCAAAAAGAACATGTTAAAAGAAACACGTTATCAAACACGATACTACCCGGCTCATCAAGAGTAACGATTGTAACAAATTCTGACTGAGGCTGTGGGCCAGAGCTGGTCTAGAAAACGAGTGGTAGTATGCAACATAAGTTCAATACAATGGGAATAAGTAGACTATTATGCCGTAGTAAGTTTTTTTTCTCCTGATGATGAAAGGTGATATTGTTACCGCTGAAAATTGCTAAAAAATGTTTGAAAATCCGTCAAAAAATCCGCTGTCCGCTAAATGGAAAATTTATCCACTGTTCCATTAAAAAATCTGCCAAATTTGGCGGAAAATCCGCTAAGTTGGCAACACTGGTGGGAAGGAAGCGACCATGGCCTTAATTAAGGTACATCCCTAACATACCCCCATAATGTGCCCATACCACTGAAGTCTATGCTATTTTATTACACTGGTGTCCGACTCGTTGACTGAATGGTCAGCGTATTGGCCTTCGGTTCAGAGGGTCCCTGGTTCGATTCCCGGCCGGGTCGGGGATTTTAACCTTCACTTGTTAATTCCAACGGCCCGGGGGTTGGGTGTTTGTGCTGTCCCCAACATCCCTGCAACTTACACACCACACATAACACTATCCTCCACCACAATAACACACAGTTACCTGCACATGGCAGATACCGCCCAACCTCATTAGAGGGTCTGCCTTACAAGGGCTGCACTCGGCTAGAAATAGCCACACAAAATTATTATTATTATTATTATTATTATTATTATTATTATTATTATTATTATTATTATTATTATTATTATTATTATCATCATCATCATCATCATCATTATTATTACACTGGTAATAGGGACTTCAGTGCCAGTTACCCTCTTATTTACTTCTTTTCTGAATATGTCCTTTTGAGAAGTTTGATATTTCTAATGAATCACATTTCTGTTGCCTGAATTCTGCTGTAGTCATTGTTTAGTAAAGTAAATGCCTCTAAATCAAATGTGAGAACTGGTACAAAGTAGGTGTGGTACAGTGTGATTTTATCTTTTTGTGGTATTTTGCAGTCTCAGAGTATGTTTCTGACTTGATTGTGTACATTTGATGCTTTCTGTGTCTTTCAAGATTGTGTTTCCAAGGTACTTGAAGTGAGAAACTGATTCCAATTTGGTTCCTTCCAAAAGGAGATGCGAGTTTGTTCTTTTCCTGTCGGTCATGTCTACAGTTCTTTGTTTCACTCATCTTCAGCAGAAATTAATTGAAATATTGCTCCATTCAGTCAATGTTTTCTGTATTTCAGCTTCTGTTTCTCCTCGTAACAATATCAGCAAATACTAGGAGGTCTTGATCAGCTATCCATTTTTTTGTTAGATTTTCTGATCATGTACAGTACACGCACCTTTTAGTGATACATGCACAGCCTAGTGCTGAATCGGTCGACCTCGGTTATCTTCGATATTCGTATTGGCAACTATGAAACGCTTATTCATCGCTGTGCATCATCTGGCATACTCTTTGCATACTAGTACTGTTGTTGTTTACACAGCAAAGCCAAACTATAGAATTCATGCTAGGAACAAGATTCACACTGAGAAATGTTGTATAATGTTAAATAATGTTAAATAATGTATGTGTGACACAGTTGTTGGCGTAAGATAATAAATGTTTTGAAAATTCATATCGATCAATCATATTATCGATTCAATTCAGATTTCATTTCCATTCAGTCGGCAGTATAACCGGAACCGGGAGAGCTCCTTCTCTACTCCTCAGCCCCATACAAAGAAATATCGCTAAAAGGTGCGTGGACTATACATTACTATTATGAACAGTGTGTGTGTGTGTGTGTGTGTGTGTGTGTGTGTGTGTGTGTGTGTGTGTGTGTGTGTGTGTGTGTGTGTGTGTGTGTGTGTGTGTGTGTGTGTGTGTGTGTGTGTGTGTGTGTGTGTGTGTGTGTGTGTGTGTGTGTGTGTGTGTGTGTGTGTGTGTGTGTGTGTGTGTGTGTGTGTGTGTGTGTGTGTGTGTGTGTGTGTGTGTGTGTGTGTGTGTGTGTGTGTGTGTGTGTGTGTGTGTGTGTGTGTGTGTGTGTGTGTGTGTGTGTGTGTGTGTGTGTGTGTGTGTGTGTGTGTGTGTGTGTGTGTGTGTGTGTGTGTGTGTGTGTGTGTGTGTGTGTGTGTGTGTGTGTGTGTGTGTGTGTGTGTGTGTGTGTGTGTGTGTGTGTGTGTGTGTGTGTGTGTGTGTGTGTGTGTGTGTGTGTGTGTGTGTGTGTGTGTGTGTGTGTGTGTGTGTGTGTGTGTGTGGTTTATTCAGCCTGAATGCTGGTTTGATCTTCTACAGCTCTACCAACAGCTATCATAGATAGCCTAGGTGTCACTGAAGAGGCATACTAGGGAAATGAGGAATGAGGTAGTTTCCTGTTACTTTCCTCACCGGGCCAGAAGTTGCTATTATGTTTCAGCCTGGCAAGCCCACTGAACTGCATGCACCAACCGACCCTATGAGTGATGTTTTCACACCATTCATAGCAGGGACTGGCTGCATAAGGAATAGTATTACTAGCATTGCTCATACCTCAGTCACTTTGATGTTGTCAAAGCCAAGGATGAGACTGGGGCAGTTCAATGAAAGTAACAGAATTGTTCTAGCCTATTCCAGAAAACAGAGTGCACTATAAACACTACATTTTGCCAACCAAGGCATTAAAAATGACTAAATGAAACATTTAAACCTAAAGTAGTCTAAAATAGTCTTGATCAAAATCTGTTACGTAAATCATCATTTTTCTCTTAAATCCATGTGGAGCTACCAGTTATTTTCATTTTTACGCACATTGCAGAAGTTACATGAAAGCTGTTCAACTGTACAGAATCTTTTTGGGGGCTGCTGACAGAATACAAAGGAACGGAATGCAGTATTCTATCATGACAAATATTAGACCAAGTGTGAGGACTCGGCCATTATAGCATGGTAGTTTGTGGTCCCGCTACTGCAAACAAGGCACGCGAATATATCCAACATGTGTTCCAGTAGTTACGGTAAGCCGGGTATAGAAAAGTGCGGGATACATCACTGTGTGAGATATTTCAGTGAATAAGTTGAATTTTCTTTGCTTTCAGTTCCTAAACTCAGTTCATTGTGTATTGTGTACTTCAAGCATGTATCTTATGTGGCTTGATTAATTTAATCGTTCAGCATGCCGTACTGGTTTGTGCCCGGCTGTACGTCAGGTTGTGGTAGAGTAGTTGATGATATGCAATTCTTTTCACTACCGAAGGATAGAAATCAATTTGAAAAACGGGCCAGAGCTATTTCATGGAAGGATACCGAGTTAACACATAATAGCAGAATTTGTCATGTTAATTTCTTTGATGATATGATAGTAAAATCAGATAATTTCGATTGAGAAGTGTTTAGTGTACCATTTGGCTGGGTACATTGTTAATCACTCTTCTAAATTTATAAAGTGTTCGCACTGCGCCCATTCTCTACTTGAGAATAATCAAAGTAAATTTTCAGTTCTCACCGAAATAAAAGACTATGGTTTAAGCAACAATGAAGTGTTCTTAACACGTCCTTCAAAAAGGGTATGTGACATTCGTTTCCAGGCCGAGAAAGCAATACTGGAAAACTGATCTCAAAATCAATGTGGGCGAAATATATAAGTCATAATGGCATCAGCACCATAGACCTGATCTTTACAAACCTGCGCAAACTAAAACCAATGGGACAGAAAATTATCCTAAACCTAGTAAGGAAACATCAGATGGTAGAAACCATGCTTCTGATGAAAGGTGATTATGATCGAGAGGAAATTGAAACCCGTAGGATATAGAGGAAATTCCTACAGCACGATGTATGTGAGACAGACAACCAGGCAACTGTGAAGATGGTAATGGAAGGCAACCTGGAGGAAGCAGCCAACAAGCTAGAAGATTTACTACAAGGCGCAGATATTTCAGAGCCTCCATTTAAAAGGAAAGCAAAGCCTTGGTTGAAGAGAAATTGCGACATGGCAAGAAAGACTGCACTGAAAGCGCTGCACGCAGCCCTTAAAGCCCCAAGCACCAATCCACTACTAGATTACACCAACAAGAGGTGGACCTATAAGGCACTCATACAGCAGGAGAAAAAGCTATTTCAGGAACAGGAAGAACAAAGATTGATAGATAAAGCAGAGCAACGCCTGTATAAAGCACTTAACCCAAGACACCCAAAATATCCGTGAAATAATCCTATTGAGGTTTGGGAGAATCATGTGGGCCACGTATTAAATACAAGAGACATACATCCTTGCAGTATTCTAGCTCAAACACCCATGGGAGAAGAAGATCTAGACACTAAACTGTTTACATTCAAGGAAGTAGAAGATGCTATAAACAGCTCCAAGAATAATAAGGCTTGCGGTCCGGATAATATCTACAATAAACACATCAAAATTGCTTTCCAGAGACTAAAAGAAGCAATAACATATGTTGAACCAATGCCTTAGGCAAGGAACGATTCCAAGCAGCTGGAGAAAGTCCACAGTCAAAATGATATATTAAGGAAAGGGAAGCACTGAAGATCCAAACGCTTATAGAGGCGCCGCCCTTGAATGTACGATGCTGAAGATCCTAACAAAACTCTTATGTCAACGCCTGACTAGCAAAGTCGATTCCAAACTACAGGAGGAACAATTCAGTTTTAGAAGAGGGAGGAATACGATACAGGCCATCAAGTGTCTACTGGATTATACTGAAGCAGGTACAACTAGAGCGGGAGGCAAGCTATACACCATTTTCGTCGACTTCTCTAAAGCCAAATATGCAGTTATCAGACTGTGCTACATAAGAAGCTTCTGATAAGTTCACCTGCATACACCCCAGCATCAGTGGGTAGGGTCTGACACATCCCACTCTGACGAGTCTAGTGTCAGACCTAAGACGAAATGCTGGTTAATAGAGCAAACGCCTGAAAAGCCATACATCCAATTTTTGATCTAATTTTCTCTAAAGCCTTCGACTCTATCAGCCGAAAAATCATAATGGAGAAACTAGACAATTAATGAGAGGTAATGCAAGTCTCAAACGACTAATTCAGAACATACTGGCCTCAAACTGCATAGAAATTAGTGACGGAATAGCGAAGTCCAACCCAATTCAACAAACCACCGGTGTACTACAAGGGGATTCACTAAGCCCAGTACTATTTATAATTACTACGACGGACATTATAGATCCCTGAAGAAACAAGCATATATATGTATGCAGATGATATCGTGACTGCCTCGAGGTCCAGCGAGAAACTGCAAGAGACACTTGATGGACAGACTTCAATTAAATGAGGAAAAGGAAGTATCATTGACATTTAGGAAAGGAGGTAAGGCATCAGAGTTTCATATACATGGGAGACCTCTAAAGAATGTATCGAACTTCAAGTATTTGGGAGTCACACTACAAACCAGAGGTAATGTTTTCTATACCCACACCAATGACAGACAAATGCAGCAATCAGAGCCATCAACGACATTCAGAATTTGGATAAGTTGTCTATCTAAACAGCCCTGAAATTATTTGACCTCAAAGTCTCACCAGTGATCACCTATGGCTTAGAAATTGTATGGCTGCATCTAAAAATGAAACAGTTCGTGTAACTAGAAAAAGTGAAAGCTACGTTTCTGAAAAAGGCACTATGTGTCTCGAAGTATATGCCTTCAAGGCTTGTATATTGAGTTAACTCGCAAACCTTTATACGCAGAGGATCTCCGTTGTTACCTACCGCTACCAACTACAACATATCTACAGTTCATAGAGAAATTAAGAGCAAAGACGAGAGACATTTGGAGCGAATTTTACTCGACAGACACAATGATTTACAAAGACTGGCAAGGAGGATATGAGCTCAGACACTTGAGTACACGCTTTGCAATACACGGATTTCATTATAAGTTGTGTAAAACTAAAAGAAATTCCATCAACCAGACACGGACTGTGTATATGAACGTTGTGGTAAGAGCTATGAACGTTATCATGCCAAGATTTGTACTTGTCGGCGCGAATCGATAACAGCCTTCTGCAAAGATGACCAATGTGTTATTAATGTAAATATCTTTTGGCCATTGGCTGCAATAAAATATATTATTATTATTGTATCGATTCCAGAGAAAAATATCAGTTAATCCTTCAGGAGCTGGCTGTTGTCTTCAGTATGTTATGGATATAATCCCCACACTTGTTTATCATTATCTGAAGCGCAGATTTTTCTTCAGGATGAAGAAAATCCGGCGAGATTTCCAATCTCGAACATCTGCCAAGTCTTCATGCAAGCTTTCAAAAGTCCAGTAACTGACAAAACTGAATTGGTAAGTAGAGTACCTTTAAATAGATCAATGGGCGTTTGTTGTAATATGCTGGGAGTTAAGTACTATTTATCTCTATATGTAAACTCCAGTAACCTGTGCTTTCCGCAACATGTGGTGAAGGCCGTAGCTCTTATTTCCATGTACGATTTTTTCCATTGTACCCTGCCGTGGTTTTTTAAAAAGTTGTAATCTCTCACTGTTTTTTTTTATTTTTTAAGGCAGTGTATATACTAATCAGTTACGGAGTAATACGTTTTCTCTGGCATGATTCCTAAGACCAGCTGATTGGTACTGTGGAGCTTGGCCACTCTAGTGCTGCCTGGCGGGGCACACTTGTTCTTATATCATGATTCTATGAAAAGAGAATTGGATAGGGCAGTCCATTAAACTTGCCTCTGCCAACAATATCTGTGTTGGTGTGACGTAAAGCAACTAGCAAAAACAAAAAAACAAAAAAAAGTCACTACTGATGGAAGAACAAGTAAGTAAATCTTTAAAACAGCACTGAATTTTTTGCCACTAAGACTTAATTTGCAAATAAACAGTAGCACTATTGTATATTTGTTTGACTTTCTACACAATTAATTATGCTAACCTTTTATTGCATTTTTTTATGCCATGATGTAAATTGTCCTGGTTCTTTTGCCTATATACGGTATGTTTCAATTATAAATGTCTATAAAAGACTAAGAAGCACTAACAACGATTAAAATAATTTTCAAAAACCTAAAAGGCTAATCTGTGATAATGAAAGGCTTAAAACTGCTTTTATAAAAACCTAAAATTCTAAGTCCTTGTTACCATAAATAACAACAATTAGAATGCCAAACAGTTCCCCTAAGATTACATTTGAATATTGTGTTGATTGACTACATAAACAGAAAATGTAGTAAATCAAATCAAATCAAAATCTCTTTATTTGCAAATGAGGTGTCTACCTCGGTGGCAAATGGTATACTAAAAAACATTATTTTGAATTAACAAGAGAAGAAAACATTTTTCCTAGAATACAATATTATACAATTTACTCTAACAATTTTTTCTATTAAACATACCCCTCATTTATACTGTTTACAAAATTCTACTTATAATATCTCCTGTACTTACAACCATAGTCAACTCATATACAGTATGTGGAATTACTTCAAATAATACTATACAACTGGTATAAGATTAAGATTTACATTGCATTTATTTACTTATTTATTTTTTACCCATTTTGGAACTTAAGTTGCATAACGACCTGCTGCGTCTTAACCAGAGCCCCTTTTGCCACCACTTTTCAGAGTTCCTTTAACTCCAGAACTTCCCTTCCATATAAATATTGTGTAAGAAACTATTTTTCTTTTATAGAATACTGGAAACAAATATTTCCTTTTTACAAAGTTGGCATTCATAGTAACTACTTTAATCTTATGCACAGCTATAATATGTACAAAAATGTGGGAGAAGTAGTATAATCAAAAGAATATGCAAGACGTAAGACTGCTTTTCAATGGGACATATGCAGGTTATGGAATTCTAAATTATAATCTCTATACCATCAATAATAAACAACAATATGTTACCGAGGGATCAGCCCTGTGAATATTGCAACTAAGGGACAGAATGAAGTAAGTAGGAATCTAGATAAGCTCAATGCTAAACTGGTGGGTTTTTTAACACTGATTTTAAGAAACGAAGCACAGTTGAATCCATAGTATCTGCATGTCTTCCAAAAATTTAGTTTTGACTTAAAATAGTATAAAATCTTCGATATTATTCATTACATCATAATATCTCATCAACAACAGTACAAACTAATATTATTCAAATGTTAAATTTTACCATTAAAAATGTACATATTTCATTAACCACATAGAATTAGATTAAAGAAGGCAGCTGTCTTCAAGAAAACGTCAATTTCAAAAGGAAGAAAAATGACAATCAAGCAACTTTGCAGTTTTATGAGACTGTTGATATCAGGATGATAGCCACAGGAACTTCAGTTTTAAGTGGAAGCTGCACCACAGGGAGGTGAATTTTTAAAATCCCACATGCATTCTCTGGGATTTGATCAGCAACCACCTTCATGAGAAACCAGTGACAAAGAGACAGCCATCACAGCCCAGAAAATTCTAATTAATTAGATGTTAACTGCATCATTATAATTGCAGTTACTGCAGCAAGAAGAACTGCAGCAATACTTAACCCATTGGAAATTAAGAATATTTCCTAACAAACAAAAATTATATACATATATACTGAGTATCCTATATAAAACACACCAGTATTACCAGGCATATACATGAGTTTTAGCATAATTATAATGTGTGATATCAGAAAAGCAGGTAGAAAGGAAGAGTAGAAGAAAGAAGCAGAAAAGAGAGAGTACTAACATACTCTTTGCCATGCCAACAGGGTAAAGGGAAAGCTTAAAGAACACGTACAGCTCACAGGTATACGCACATTTTAATACTGAGCACCAACCTCGAAGGCAAAAGATTTGCAAGCGAGAACCTCTGATTAGCACAGACCGACAGACATTGGAACAAGTCGTCCCTCGTCTCTGGCGTCTCTGGACTAAGATCTTCATTGTAAATATGGCGCATGAGTTCCAAGCGGTGTCTACAAGATAGGAGGAAAAATGGTGCTGTTAGCCACTGGACACTTCCATAGGCAGTGGCACAGGCATGTAGGATAAGTAGGAGGGTATGTGCAGTATCTTTTGCCTTTGAGGCAAAAAAAAAAAAAAAAAAAGTTTGCTAAAGGGATTCTCAACAAAAAGTTGCTGGTATTTCGACATGGAAGTAAAGCAAGCATTATTTACTATGTCTGCAAAATGTCAACTGAAATAAACTTGTCCAAAACATAAGAACTGAACTCTACTCGATTCAATTAATGTAACCATCAATATTCTAAAAAAGGATTAAATTGCAAGTAGAAATTCCGAATAACTAAATTTACACAGAAATCACCCTTTAATAGTTCAAACGATAAATCAGTATATTAGATGTATTTAGGACTTAACAACCCTGAATATTAAACATAATAGTTCTGCTGTTTTACATCATGTAAATAAAAGAAACAATAACTATAAATTCTTGATGTTTTACAAAGAGTTATGGTTTGGCTAAGGGCAAAAAACATAGCGTTTAGTCATAGATGTTTGTACTCTATTTACTGGTGTAATTCTCACCACTGCATAATTTGTGCACCCAGATCCTTTTTTTAAGTTCGAAATGGGGACTTCTTTTTATGCGCACGTTTTCTCAAGCATTTGCTGAGCAGTTCTGTGACCATTGCAAAATGCAGGCAGCAAGTAGCAGTTTTTCTATTTTGAAATCTGGTATTTCCAAATTGCAGTGCTCCACTAGTTCAGTGCGAGAGCCACACCGACCTGATGCAGTAATTCTGTGCAGTCTGTTATGAATATAGATTCCATGTGAGTGCTTCGTGTGGGTTCTGTGAATTCATAACTATGTTATTAAATCCACAATGAGCAAATATGCAAGCAATATTGCATCATATAAACTTGCGGTAATCAATTACACGAGATTCACGGGAGTTCGTGATTGAACTGTACGTTCTGCAATTGCAGAAACAGAAAAATGCACCAAGCTATCAACAAGTGTTGTAAAGCATTTTGTAGCTAGCAAATGGCAAGTAGAACAGGAATTTCTACAATACACAATATCGTTGCGAAATGATGGATATGCCATTACTCACAGAATGCAATATTTTAAAGGACTGAAATAGCCGTGCACAGGAGATTAGTCTCTCAAATTTTAAGGTAAGCTAAGACTGGACGGAAAAGATTTCTTCTTCCTCTTAGTTATGCCCCGCACGTGCAGGGTCTACTTTAGGGATCCTTGAATGCCAACTGGCTCTGTTTGTTGCATCTTGCGATGGGGCCACATTTGTGTTATCATATCTACGTTGATTGTGTCCTGCCATTGTAGTTTTGGACATCCATGAGGTCTTCTTCCTTGCATGTTAAGATGGAAGGTAGTGCTTGTGACGCTGTTGGTCGTTGTTCTTATGATTTTCCTGTACCAGTCAAATCAAGGTTATAGTTTCAACCCTCTATGGGTCATCATCAGCCTAACGAAGATACACTTATGGATATGCTGAAATCCTAGGACAGAATTACATTGTGGAAATAAGATTTTTAAAAATGAACTGTGTATGTGATGCGATATAATGTACATATAAAATGGTGGAAAGATGAACTGTTATAGATAAAATGAAGTTGTGCTTATCAGTGACAAATAAAATTTTTAGGATTTACGTCAATTACACTGAGTCTGTAAGAATATTTATCATACAATTATTACAATGATAAAAATATGCCCTTGTTAGCAAATACTTTAAAATTGCACTTTAAAAACTTAATATGACGGTTGAATGCAAAGTCCAGATGCCACTATTGAGTTCTAGGATTCCAAGTGCATCTTCAAGTGGAGAATTGAACGTTGAACATTGGCGCAGACGGTATTTGTCTTGCTTGAGATCCAATATTTCTGATACAGTAATTAAATGTAGATAACCCCATGCGACCTTCTTATAGTATAATGAATTCTTGCTGCAGTGTGAGGAATATTCCCAATCCAAGTTGGAACCAATAGAACCTGATGACGAAAAAGTTAGAATTAACGCGAGATATTTTAAAGGACGGGAATGGCGAAGAACGAAAAGAGAAAACTAGTACTCACCTTGCGTGCAATGTGAACAACCTGACTGGTGGAATGCAACTAAGGGAATGAGAATGGCAAGGAATAGGAGGGGAAGAAGTTAGTGAAGGGAGGAGCAATCCAGTGAGTGACGTGCGAAGGGAGGGGCGGGGAAATGGGAAGTGGCTTAAGGCGGGGCCGGCGGGTTGGAAAATGGTGGTGATTGTATTGGCGGAGGACCTTTAATTGACTTAAAGAAAGATTTTTGGTCTGCTAACTTGTTTTTTTCCTGAAATAGGTAATGAATAAATCAAATAAAATATTAGACTTTTCCGTTATTTCATTAAGGTTATAATTAGCGTTAAAGTACTGGTCCAGATGTATGTAAAAATTCTCGATTATATTAAGGAGAGGGCCCTTTCAAGAATGTCCATGTCTAGTTCAATGTTCGTGAATTTATGATTGTAATCGACTATGTTGGCCGATAGCTGATAATTTATTATATTTGACTGCGGTGATGTGTTGCAAATATCTTATATTAAAGCTTCTACCAGTTTGCCCTACATAAGAAATATTAGTGCAGGAGTTGCATTAAAGCCTGTAAACACCTGATTTTGCGTACCTGTTGACCTTGTTGATGTGTGATGTGTTATGTAGAATGTGTGTACTGTTATTATTGGTTTTGAATGCTATTTTTATGCCTTTTTCTTGAAAATATTAGTGATCTTATGAATTTCGTTATTAAATGTGAAAGTAGAAAAGGGTTCATATTTAGGTAGTTCTTTCTTAAGTGTTGTTTTGGGATGAAATTTATGTTTATTGATAATACTTTCTATAAAGTGGCTACCAAAGCCGTTGAATTTTGCTATACCACGAATAGTATTCAATTCAATGGAAAGATCTTTCTTGGTCATAGGTATGTTAAATACTTGGTGGACTAGGCGAGGTGGAGGCCGATTATTACTAAAAGAAGGCGGGGGTTCTTTCGCGACACGCAAGGAATCGGCGTACCTCACTCCTTCCACTGAGACGGCCAACGCTTCAAGTTCAGAGAAAGTTTGCGGGCACGCCGCGAAACACAAATATGACCTATAGGGTGGTGAAATTCCTTCTACAATAGCCTGTACAATCTGATCTTCAGGAAAATGAAGGGCAAACACCCTAGTATAAAACTTAATGTCTTGTATGAAATCATCCAGATTTTCATCCAATCTCTGTACTCGATAATAGTACTTCTGAATCAGAGATGACCTCGCGCGGGCGGGAATAAAATTTGCAAGCAAGTGTGCATGAAAATCTTCAATAGATGACTGTTCGGCTATGGCTCTTACTATTTTGTCAGAGAGAATACCAATTTCATAAGGATAGATGATTTGCAAAATTTGACATGGAGAAAGAGATAACACAAGGGCATGATCCTGAAATTCAACTAAAAATCTTAAAAATGAAATTACGTCACTGGTGGTATTAACGGAAAACTTAGAGATACCTCTGAGCAACATTGCCAATGGATGAGGCAAGCTGCTAAACCCGGGTTCTTTGCCATTCCCGTCCTTTAAAATATCTCGCGTTAATTCTAACTGTTTCGTCATGTTCTATTTATTGGTTTCAACTTGGATTGGGAATATTCCTCACACTGCAGCAAGAATTCATTATACTATAAGAAGGTCGCATGGGGTTATCTACATTTAATTACCGTCTCAACTCAATAGTAGCATCTGGACTTTGCATTCAACCGGCATATTAAGTTTTTAAAGTGCAATTTTAGAGTATTCGCTAACAAGGGCATATTTTAATCATTGTAATAATTGTATGATAACTATTCTTACAGTCACATTGTAATTGACGTAAATCCTAAAAATTTTATTTGTCACTGATAAGCACAACTTCATTTTATCTATAACAGTTCATCTTTCCACCATTTTATATGTACATTATTGCATCACATACACAGTTCATTTTTTAAAATCTTATCTCCACAATGTAATTCTGTCTTAGGATTTCGGCATATCCATAAGTGTATCTTAGTTAGGCTGATGATGACTCATACAGGGTCGAAACTAGTACCTTGATAATATATTGTAATGTGTTTATAAACATTGCAATTACTGTACAGTATTGAGTCGGTGGAATGAACTTTGTATATTATATGTACCAGTCAAGCCGGCGTTCATGTTGCTTCTCACCATTTGACAATGCGCCAATCTGCCATCTGATTGAGTCTGTTTTGTGCTCAAGAAGTGAAATGCCCGAGGACTATCTTAGCATTTACATTTCCATGGTAAGGAGGGACTGTTCTGCTCTTCTATTGGTAGCCTAGCGCTCAGAGTTGTAAAGTGCAACTTGTTGAACAATCGTCCCATATACTTTGGACTTCAGACTGATTGGCACTCATTCATCACACACAATTCCTGCAACATCACTCCATCACATCCATGCAACATCAATCCTTGCCCTTACATCTTTGTCAATGCAACCAACATTATACAGATGCAAAAGTGCCAACTTTTGAAGCGCACCCAAGAAAAATTTAGAGTCGAGTCCAAAGCATGCTCCTTCCTTCTCGATAATGACACCCCTTTTGCCCTTTCCTCTAGCAATCTATTCGAAAGTATAAAACTTATTACACAATAACATTTGCACACAACCTTTTAGTTTTGTGATAAAACATTCCCTGTATCTTGTTTCTCACGCAGCAGCTGCCTTCACTGCAGTTTTTCTTGAAGCATCCTTCTCACTGTGATGACATTTTCATCTTCTGAACCATAAGCGATTCCAGTGCAGATGTGCTTAATGTAGGTCTCGCTTCTTTCTCAATCTTTCTGTCAACTGTCAGGTACACTTAACACAGCAAATACAAGAGTACTGAAGGATTTATAGTGGAGAAGAGCAGCACCTGACCTCCCTCATTCACAATGAATTTTACAACGCTAATGGGTAACAAAAGGAACTCACGATCGAATAAGTATCGTTGCCAACTCAGAAGCATTGAAACAGGGGAGATTTAGGGGAAAGGCTCGAAAGGATTGAAAATTTTCCCTTCTTTCCTTTTTTTTCTGTAGAAAATTATTTTTTTGTGATAATGTCAGCTTTTCCATAATAACTTCCCCTTTGACCGTAATCCCGTAATGGTGAGGTGAAATTTGTAATAATTACGACAATCCATAATAGTTGGCACCTCTGCAGATGGTATCCATGATACCAAACAGTATCTACAATGGGTAAAGGAACTCTGTTAACCAGAGGTAGAGCAGGTTTCCTAGTGCTCTGTTTTCTGCAGATTCACATGAAGGCCAAAGCTATCATCCCATGCATGAACTTGATTTTGACCTTGCAAATCAGCCCTGGTGGTCATAGCAATCATAACGTCATCAGCATAAAGAAGAGCCCATGGAATGCCCTTCTGCAGATTCTGGGTAATTGCGCCCATGACCAAGATAAATGGAAGTGAACAGAATGCTGATCCCTGGTGTATGCCGACTGTCTCAAGGAAACTATCCAATAGACCTAGAGACCAATAAACTCTACTCGTGGTATTTACATACAGCATTTTGACCCAGTTGACAAGTGTTTCAGGTACATCATGGTCATGGAAAGCATAATAAATCAGTTGATGCAGTACATGATCAAAGGCCTTTTCCAAGTCAAGGAAGGCCAGATGAAATAGTTTTTCTCTTCTTGCGATGCTTCTCCATTAGTTGAGGAGCTGCAAATATGGCATATGTAATCCCACATCCCCTGACAAAGTCACATTGGCTTTTGGTACGGTTGACGATATTGTAGAAACATTGGTCAAGGATTTGTCCTAAAATGTTCAAGGTGACAGGAGTCAGATTGATTGATAATTAGAACAGTCTGCAGGGTCACCTTTGTTCTTAAAAAATAAGTACTGTGACACTGGATAACCACTCAGGTGGAACGTGGTTGCAGTACATCACAGCACTGAAAAACTCTTTTAGCCAAGGAACTGCCTTTCCATTAAGCTCTCTAATTTTCCACAAGTCAGCTGGCAGATCATCTGGTCCTGAGACCTGTGTGCTCTTCACACTAGTTATCGCTCAAACAACTACTTCAGATGTGATATATGGGACTAGTCCAGTGCTTGTTTAGCCATGGAGAATCTATGAATGAGGAAATTTGACATTTGATATGTCGCAAGTAATAAATATAATTATGGATCCGTATTGAAGATACTACTGCTGGACACTGTTAAAAATGCCCTGTGGTTTTACGCATTGGTGCCGATTACTTGTACCTTTTTCCTAGACTGCCCCCAAGTAAATATGTTAATATAACCTTTGTAGGTACACACCCTAACATTTTGACGCTGTTATCCTTCACAACTAGTAATTTACAGCCAACGGTTGATATACAACTAGTAATTTACAGCCAACGGTTGATATGTTGGTATCCATATTATTACTGAACATTGTTTTTCTCATTGACTATCCCTACTGTAATACAGTATATCAATATTATTTCTTAGTAATTATAATTTAAATATATATCAGGTACCTGACTTATACCTTGAGGTAGTACTGTGACTGATGATGCCTTCAATGAAAGGTGAAACATGTTTCATATGGAAATAAAGATAAATTTCTAATTGTTTAAAAAAAATTTAATGTACTGAATAGGTGATATTATAAACTAAGTAGCATCCTACATTTGACATATCACCGGATTGTTCTTGTCACCATTTGAATATCATCTGCCAGTCATATAATCGGCAACCAATTCTCTCTCTCTCCAATAATGCCTTTCACTATGAACGTAACAACTGGTATACTGCCTTTTCTCTTCCTTTCATTTCCAAACAGTTGCACAAGGCTTGGTAATGTACCATTTTGGCTTCAACTACCACTTCTTTAGCTCCTTTTCTAGCAGCCTTTTATTTCTGATGATTGTCCATAGTCTGCAGCTGCTTCCATTTCTAACACACTTTTCTGTTAATAGGCACTTTCTCTTCCACTTGAACTGTCGACAACGTTTGTATGTCGATTCGACATTGGCCAGACTTCGTAACACCAAGATTTGTTGTTGCTGGGGTAGTAATTCACTGGTAGTGACCACACCAGGTGGAATCAATTTATGAAATGTTGACTGGGGGGAAAGTAATATCAACAATTGTCTTTTTCTCACATTCTAATTTCCACCATTTGATTCTTGCTGGTCCAGTTATGTCAGATTTTCTCTTGTTTTTGATTTTCATGTCAGTGAATTATCAACACAATACTGAATAGGAGAAAGGCAGGAATTGGTTTAATCATGACTAAGAAAATAGGGCAGCGGGTAAGCTACTATGACCAGAATAGTGAGAGAATTATTGTTGTGAAGACAGACATCAAACCAATGTCCACCACAGTAGTGCAGGTCTATATGCCTACTAGCTCAGCAGATGATAAAGAAATCAAAAGAATTTATGAAGAGATAGATGATTTAATACAATATGTAAAAGGAAACGAGAATCTAATTGCGATGGGAGACTGGTAGGCAGTGGTAGGCCAAGGAAGAGAAGGTAATGCAGTAGACGAACTGGGACAAAGGAAGGAAAGAGGAAGTCGGCTGGTTGAATTTTGCACCGATCATAATTTAGTCCTTGCTAACACTTGGCTCCCCGGTCTAGGAAGCCAGGAATAACAGCTGAGAGGATTCGTCATGCTGACCACACGACACCTCATAATCTGCAGGCCTTCAGCTTGAACAGCGGTCGCTTGGTAGGCCATGGCCCTTCAGGGGCTGTTGCGCCATGGGGTCTAGTCTGGTAATACTTGTTTCAAACACCACAAGGGATGGCTGTATATGTGGACAAGACATGGAGACATTGGAAGGTATCAAATAGACCATCATGATTAGGCAGAGATTCAGAAACCAGGTGTTGAATTGCTCGTCCTTCAAAGGAAGAGATGTGTACTCTGAACGCAACGTGGTGGTTATGAAATGTCTTCTGAAGAAAAAATTGAAGGTAGAAAGAAAGGGAAAGAAAGAAAGAAAGAAAGGAATGCAAGAAGATGGGAGCTAGATAAGATGAAAGAAAAGAGGGTGAAGGACTGTTTCAAGAAACATATTGCATTAGGAATAAAAGAAAAGGTTGAAGGGGGAAAAAAAAATAGATGAAGAGTTGATAGTCATAAAGAATGAGATCAGCAGGGTTGATGAAGACAGGTTAAGAAGAAAGGCAAGATCAAGTAAGAATCAGCCGATAACTCTAGAGATATTAGACCTGATTGATGAATGGCAAAGATATAACAATGCAAAAAATAAGGAAGGCAGAAAAGAATGCAGGCAATTACAGAATGAAATAGAAAGAACAGGACAGCTAAGGAAGAATGGCTGAAAGAGAAGAGCAAGGATGTTGAAGGTTGTAGGCTGTAGGGAAGGTAGATGCTGCATACAGAAAAATCAAGAAAACCTTTGGAGATAAGAAAACTAGGTGTATGAATATTACAAGTTCAGATGGAAGACCACTTCTAAGAAAAGAAAGCAAGGCAGAAAGATTGCAGGAACAAATCTAAGGGAAAGAAGTAGATAAGGTTCTGGAACAAGAAGAGAGTTACAAGAAGGTCAGTTTGGCTTCAGAAGAAATGTAGCAATATGTGAAGCAATCCTGACTTTACATCGGTTCTTAAAGAGGATCGAATTAAGGACAAGCCCACATACATGGCATCTGTAGATCTAGAAAAGGCATTTGATATTTATAGGATCAAGTTATTTGCGATTCTGAAGGTAACTAGGATCAGTTACCGAGAAAGAAGAATTACCTACCAAACCAAACCCCATGGCACTACAGCCCTTGAAGGGCCTGGGCGTACCAAGCGACCGCTGCTCAGCCCGAAGGCCTGCAGATTACGAGGTGTCGTGTGGTCAACACGACGAATCCTCTCGGCCGTTATTCTTGGCTTTCTAGACCGGGGCCGCTATCTCACCGTCAGATAGCTCCTCAAGTCTAATCACGCAGGCTGAGTAAGAATTACCTACAATCCGTACAAAAATCAGTTTAACTGAGCTTGGTAACTGCAGTCGCTTAAGTGCAGTGCCTGTATCCAGATTCGGGAGACAATGGGTTTGAACCCTACTGTTGGCAGCCTGAAGATGGTTTTTCATGGCTTCCCCATTTTCACACCAGGCTAATGCTGGGCTGTACTTTAATGAAGGCCAAGGCTGCTTCCTTCCCACTTTTTGCCCTTTCCTGTCCCATCATTGCCATAAGACCTATCTGCGTCGGTGCAACGTAAAGCAACTTGTCATAAAACATCAGTCTGCTGTGACAAGAACTGAGGGCTATGAAAAAGGAAAAGCAATCCAGAAAGGAGTGAGGCAAGGTTGCACTTTGTCCCTTCTCATTTTCAGTGTTTATATAGAACAGAGGGTAAAAGAAATCAAAGAGGAATTTGGAAATGGAATCACAATCCAAGGAGAGAAAATCAAAAGTCTGAAATTTACTGATGTTGTTTTATCTGATCTGCAGAAGATCTGGGGAAATTGCCAAATGGTGTGGATACAGTAATGGAAAGGGAGTACAAAATGAAAATAAATACAAAACAAAAGTAATGGAGTGCAATCGAATTAAGTCTGTGATGCAGGAAATGTTACATTAGGAAGTCTTGAAGGAAGTAGATTAATAATGTTACTCAGGTAGTAGAATAAATAAGGATGGCAGAAGAAAGGACATAATATGCAGACTAGGACAAGCAAGGATGGCCTCACTTTGAACATTGATAGAGGAAGTAGAGAGAGGATTTTTAAGACCTTTGTTTTGGGCATGGCATTGTACAGAAGTAAAACATGGACAGTAACAAGTTCAAAAAGAAAGAGAATAGAAACTTTTGAAATGTGGTGTTGCAGAAGAATGCTGAAAGTGAGATGGGTAGATCAAATCACGAATGAAGAGATACTGAATCAAATTGTTGAGAGGAGAACGATTAGGCAAAATATGACCAGAAGATGAGATAGAATGATAAAATACATCTCAAGACACCCAGGACTTGTTCGATTGGATTTTGAGGGAAGTGTAGGTGGTAAGAATGGCAGGGGTAGACTCACATGTGATTATGACAAAGAGATTAGAGTAGATGTAGGGTGTAATTAGCACAGGGTGGCATGGAGTGCTGCATCAAACCAATCTGTGGACTGATTACTTTAAAAACAACAACAATTCTGTCCAAAAGGTATCTTTGTCTACTTCATCACAATCTGTTTGCAGAGCACTGGTGGAAAAGATATGAAGTCGCTGAGTTGGGTGTCAATGACCATTGACATCAAATGATCGGAGTACCAATGGACAGCTGCTATGTAGCTGTAGAGTTGCTCAGTCATAATAACAATAACTCCCTGGGCATTGGTAGTCCCATCGTAGATTAATTTATGAACCTTCTTTTGATTTATGACCTTCCACAGACTTTCTTATAGACAAGCAATGTCTACATTTCAGGATGTCAGAAAGTTCTCTGCTTTGTGCAGTTAAGGTACCAATATTTGAAGTGATAATTCTTAATGATTTAGGTTGGACTCTTCTTCAACTGATCCTGTCCTTGGACCAGAAGATGTTGGTCAGGTGAGACCAACGTGCACCGCATAGCGGGAGGTGCCCTAGCCTTTTCTGGTACAAAGATCCATGGGTTGCGACCAATGCCCCAGCTGGCCTGTCGCTTGAACCTGGTGCTACTGAATAGTAAAGATTATGAGGAGAAATAATTTTTCTCTGCATCTAAGAAAGTCATCATGGCAAAGAATATCAAAATATTTCAATCAAAATATTATTACCTTCCATTGTTTTAGGATAAGGAAGCATAAAAAGAACAATTATCAGCTTTCATTGTTTCAGGATAAGGAAGCATAAAAAGAACAATTATCTCCTTTCCCAAATGGGAAACTCACAACAGACTCCTATCAGCTTCGATATGCCACAAAGTTGAACAATCAATATGGGAGGCAAAACGAGTGTTGTGGTACAAATGACAGGAAGCAACAAACAGAGTTGCACCGTAATGCTTGCAACAACAACTGAGGGCACAAAACTTCAACCGCAAGAGGTTCTAATATGAAAAACCATGCCAAAAGGTTACTGGAAATCATGAAAACTAATTTGGTAGAGATTCCTAGTGATGATGATGATGGTGATGATTATTGTTTTAAGAGGAAGTACAACTAGGCAACCATCCTCTATAGATTCCTAGTGAAATGATATCCGTACTTCAACCCTTGGACATTTCAGTAAATACACCTTTGAAGGACTATACAAAAAAGTTTTATCAGGACTGGTTCGCAGGACGTCTGCATGAACTTTCTCCAGCAGGCAAGATACAGAAACCATTTGCAGAACTTCTTTGCTAGTGGATATCGCATGACTGAGACATGGTTCCTTCGGAGACAATTAAAAACTGTTTCAAGAAAATGGGAATCTCGAACACATTAGACAGGAGTGAAGATAGTTTGCTTTGGATAGATGCAACTGGTGAAGGCAACAGCAGTTCTACCAACAGTAATGGCACATGGATAGTATATAAAGGTATGGATTTTGTTCTTTTTGCCGATATGCTATTATATATGAACTCATAACAGGAAGAATGTCTGTAGGCTACTTCAGACCTGTGAATTGAAATTGCCAGACGTGGTGGTGGTGGTTGCTATTGTTTCAAGAGAAATGGGCAACCATCCTCTATTAACACTAATCAGAGCGAAATTAAGGGTCCGACGCTTCAAAAAATGAAGTTATCGGCCAAAGAAAGACTAGAGCCATGAAGGCATGAAAATGAAAGACTCCCTAAGCCTTGACACCTAACGTCATCATATTTTCTCTCATGTCCCACATTTCCAATCAAATGGAACGGATTCAGGCTGGATCTTTAGTTTTGGAGCTAGACACCCAAATGTAAGCACATGATTGTATCCCTGATTTTATAAACATTACCATGTCAAAACTGTTTCAAGGAAAAGAGAATGTATTATCTATAAAAGGAATAGTCATGGAAACACAGGCCTGATAGCCTCTTATCTTAACAATGTTAAAATAACTCTTCTTTCAGCAAAGAAAATTAAGGAGAAGCCATGTGGTGATTAATTCAAGTCTGGTACCAGTATAAAACAACATATCTGATGCTTGAATAACAGTGTTTAAATTAATAATAATAATAATAATAATAATAATAATAATAATAATAATAATAATAATAATAATAATAATATTTTTTCTTCCTCTTTTTTCCCCATTTCCAGTCTTCTGGGTTGGGTTATGAATCAAAGACCTCTACAGATTACTATCTCTCCACCACTCCCTTCATTCTCCAATGTTTCTTCTACTATTACTCCTTTCTTCTCTATACTCTCCATCACTGTAAACACCCACCTCTTTCTGGGCCTTCCCCATTGCTTTGATCCAATTATTTTCTCTGTAAATACTAGCTTTGGAACTCTATCCTTTTCCATTCTCGTCATATGTCCATACCTTTTCAGCTTACTGGTCTCTATATTGTCTTGCAGTTTAGGGACTCCATTCTCTCTCTGATTTCTATGTTTCTGATTTTATCCCTTCATGTCTTCCCAATTATTCCTCTAAGAAATTTCATCTTGGCTAAATTAGCAACGTACTGATTAAAAATTATTTTGGTTAATACTGCAGTGCAAATATCATATGGAAATTGCCTATCATAAAATGATGATGTGCGCAAAAGTGACAATTCTAGATTCAGGTTTATTATCTCACGAACAACATGTAAGTAACCAGTGGTTCATGACATATCAAGGCAAAAGGAAAATAAAAGCTAGTCCTCAGGAGGGGTTTAGCTCAACGTTCTATTTTGCATCAGTGTTAATTAACTTCTACATTGCAGGCATAGCCAGTATGATGTGTCAGGAGTTCCATTATATAGATAATCTCAAGCTCTTATATCAGAGTAGAAATATACAAGAATGTGATGGGCAACTCACACTTTAACTTCATGAATATTTTAGTAAATGACGACAGAGCTAACATCACTAAAACAGAAGTACAGTATATTGTTTCCATGAATAAAAACGAATGGGATCTGCTCAGATCAGCCAAATATTTCATTTCCTTGGTACTCTGAGATACAATATCACTCCAAAATATCTTGACAGGACATTACAGCTCCAATATTCAGTCTATCATTTTGTCAAGACTGCTCGGGAAGTTAAATTTCAAGCATACCTGGTAAGGAAGTTTACAAATAATACATGAAAAGTAGATATATATTGGCTGTCATACAAATTTTAGTGAAAAATGGAAGGTTATGTATAGGTATTTTAAGGCAGAAACAGGCTCCAAGAAGGACATTCCAGGAATAATTAAAGAACAAGGGGAGTTTGTATGTGAGGATCTTCAAAAGGCAGAAGTATTTCAGTCAGCAGTATGTAAAGATTGTTGGTTACAAGGATAATGTCCAGATAGAGGAGGAGACTAATGCTAAAGAAGTATTAAAATTTACATATGATAACAATGGCATTTACAATAAGATACAAAAGTTGAAAACTAGAAAAGCGGTTGGAATTGATAAGATTTCTGGGGATATACTATATGGGATATAGTACCATATCTGAAGTACTTATTTGATTATTGTTTGGTCGGAGGAGCTATACCAGATGAATGGAGAGTTGCTATAGTAGCCTCTGTGTATAAGGAAAGGGTGACAGACATAAAGCTGAAAATTAGAGGCTAGTCAGTTTGACATGTATTGCACGTAAGCTTTGGGAAAGCATTCTTTCTGATTATATTAGACATGTTTGCAAAATTAATAACTGGTTCAATAGAAGGCAGTTTGCATTTAGGAAAGGTTATTCCACTGAAGCTCAACTTGTAGTATTCCAGCAAGATATAGCAGATATCTTGGATTCAGGGGGTCAAATGGACTGTATGGCTATTGACCTGTCTAAAGCATTTGATAGGGTGGATCAGTTAAGAAGATTGTTTAACCTTATTCTGCGACATTATGTTCACTACATGGCAATAGCCTGAGGACTTTATTGAATGGTTTTAATATGGTTCTACAAAAACATTTTTTTTAAACGTCAAACAAAGTGAATGTTTTTAAGAAGATTGTGATTTTATTATTAGTTTTGTTTAATTTTAATGATTATTTAAACCAAACTGCATCAGATTTTAGCAATCCAAAGTTTAATAATTGCAAGTCTTGGACAATATGGACTCGGAAATAGTATAATGATAATAAGGTTTTTAAATCTTTATCATAGTTTTTATAATGTGTGTGACGTAGATAAACTTATATGTTTGCCAATGTTTCCAGTGTATATCAGCTGATGATGACGCAATATAAAGCGTCGAAACTAGTCCTGATAGAATAAATATACATGTTGTAATATCATCTTAACAACATTTTTGGTATTGAATAAGGTGGATACGAATTTTAACAAATTGTAAGGGTGGATCATGCGAGACTACTGGCAAAAATGAGTGCAATTGGACTGGACAAAAGAGTGACTGAATGGGTTGCTATATTTCTAGAAAATAGATCTCAGAGAATTAGAGTAGGTGAAGCTTTATCTGACCCTGTAATAATTAAGAGGGGAATTCCTCAAGAAAGTATTATTGCACCTTTATGTTTTCTTACATATATAAATGATATGAGTAAAGGAGTGGAATCAGAGATAAGGCTTTTTGCAGATGATGTTATTCTGTATAGAGTAATAAATAAGTTACAAGATTGTGAATAACTGCAACGTGACCCTGATAATGTTGTGAGATGGACAGCAGACAACGGTATGTTGATAAATGGGGTTAAAAGTCAGGTTGTTTCACAAATAGGAAAAGTCCTCTGAGTTTTAATTACTGCGTTGATGGGGTGAAAGTTCCTTTTGGGGATCATTGTAAGTATCTAGGTGTTAATATAAGGAAAGATCTTCATTGGGGTTATCACATAAATGGGATTGTAAATAAAGGGTACATATCTCTGCACATGGTTATGAGGCTGTTTAGGGGGTGTAGTAAGGATGTAAAGAAGAGGGCATATAAGTCTCTGGTAAGACCCCAACTAGAGTGTGGTTCCAGTGTATGGGACACTCACCAGGATTATCTGATTCAAGAACTGGAAAAAATCCAAAGTAAAGCAGCCCGATCTGGGTGATTTCTGACAAAAGAGTAGCGTTACAAAAATGTTGCAAAGTTTCAGCTGGGAAGAATTGGGAGAAAGAAGGTGAGCTGCTCGACTAAGTTCCCTATGGGAACATCTATATCATAAGTGGTATGTTCCGAGCTGTCAGCGGAGAAATGGCGTGGAATGACATTAGCAGACGAATAAGTTTGAGTGACGTTTATAAAAGTAGGAAAGATCACAATATGAAGATAAAGTTGGAATTCAAGAGGACAAACTGGGACAAATATTTGTTTATAGGGGAGTTAGAGATTGGAATAACTTACCAAGGGAGATGTTCAATAAATTTCCAATTTCTTTGAAATCATTTAGGAAAAGGCTGGGAAAACAACAGATAGGGTATCTGCCACCTAGGCGACTGCCCTAAATGCAGATCAGTATTGACTGATTGATACATCAATATTCCCTAGGAACATCCCTCGCCATAGTTTATTACCATATTCACTGGTGTATTGGCC
Source organism: Anabrus simplex (assembly GCF_040414725.1). Lineage (NCBI taxonomy): Eukaryota > Metazoa > Arthropoda > Insecta > Orthoptera > Tettigoniidae > Anabrus > Anabrus simplex. The sequence goes on along the minus strand of NC_090265.1, from coordinate 1,739,926,088 downwards.
CCCCCTGGCTTTTTGAAAAAATAAAAATGAAAATAAATCTTGCAATCAAGATCCCCCAACGTAATTTGTCAGAGAAGAACAATGATTCCGCTTCAAAGCAGGTACAAGTCTTAATGCAGCTCCAATGACATCACACGAATTTGTGAATAGTTTTGTCTGTATGACCCGCGCAATGCAAACAGGTCAAACTCACGCAATGCATCTGTGTTTTCATAGTTAAGAAATGTCTGCCTCCATAGTGCAGGCCTACTGCAGCTCTGACGACATCATACAAATAGGTGAAAAGTTTCGTGTCCGACCCACGCAATGCAAGCACGCATCAGCCATGCTATGCGTCTGTTTTTTGTAGTTAAGAATGTTCGCCAGTATAATGGTTAGCACAATTAGCTGCCGTTCTCGGGGGCATGAGTTCGATTCCCGGTACTGTACTGCCAGAGATTTAAGAATGGCAGGAAGGTTTATATGTGGTAAAAATGGTGCATACAGCTCCCCTCCATTGGGGGCGTGCCTATAAAGAGCTGCATCACCTCGGGATGAGGAAACGAGTTTAGTTAAGCAATATTCACGGTTGTTGCTATTAATATAGTAGGCAAGATCATTAACAAAGTGATAATTTAATATCTCGTAACTCGAGCCGATATACGTGATTTTTGGAGAGAAGTAGGTTTAAAACATGATGAAATCAATCCATTCATGACGACTGTTTTACTCAGCAACATACCTAACAAATAATAATAATGTTGCCATTGATGCTTTCACGGCCCGTACTTACAGACATGATACCATATAAGGCTTTTGGGCTGACGCTGTGTCAAGAAAATAAGGTGAAATTCTTTATGTTTCGCAGAGATCTGTGCTCTGCGTCCTCAGAAGAAATCTCGACTGTCCACAAGAAAGGCTTTTTACAAGAAGAGAAAGGCTTCTTACAAGAAGCCTTTCCCGTGGACAGTCGAGATTTCTTCAGAGCACAGTTCTCTGCGAAACTGTAACCGTACAACAGGGTTACAGATTCCATTCAGTATTTATTATTATTATTATTATTATCATTATTATTATTATTATCATCATCATCATCATCATCATCATCATCATCATTATTATTATTATTATTATTATTATTATTATTATTATTATTATTATTATTAACCCGATTCATTAGATTTTATATATTCTGTTTCTCATCATTTAGACTGTAATAATTAGGTATCGCGTATATTATTGTATTTAATCATAGGTTAAGTGAATATGTTTGTAATTATTCTGTATTGTAGTAAGTGAGATTTGTTGGTTTCATATTGTCATGCTGTGGCTTGTAACTTTGGCTAGATGAGCTGGCATAGTATTTTGCAATCGAGGCTATGTTTAACTGGGAATGTTGTGTACAAGGAGATTTCCCGGTGACGCATTCGGTATAGTCATTCTTGGTCCGCTTGGGTACGCTTAGACAGCGCGTGACTGATGACATCAGTGCGTGGACACGTGATTGCGACCAAGTGTCAGTATTCGCCAGCTACTGTATGTGGAAGTGGAAGGGATGAACAGTGAGTGGGGAGATGAGTCGTCATCGCGAGGTGATATAAGTCGAGGCAACGGTAGTGAGAGAGGCAGATGATATCAATCAGTGGATAGTACTCAGTTCATAAGCAGTTGATATCGTGCAGATCATATGTAACAGTCAGATGTATCAAATGGAAGAAGTGGTCTTAGTGTGATGGTAAGAGCTAAGAGTTGTGTTTGAAGAAGTAATAATCGAAGAAGTCTACAAGTGGTGCTTGTATCCGAGCAGAGACGGGTACTATGCTGATAAAGAAACATCATCTTCTTGTGAGGATGGACTTCACAAGATGTTTCAATAATATTTTCCAATTATTTAAAATATATTGAGTGGACGTAATTACATTGGAGCTCCCTACACGCGTACATGGTATGTAGGCCAACTCCTTGTTATATAAGAAGATAACAACAGACGGCTCCCGACTTCAGCTCACAGGTTTTCCCAAGAATTTCAAGTTCAACAGCGGTGTATGCAGACAACAGGTAATTAAAGCATCAGACATGTTATGCATTCATAACATGAAGAAGAGTGTAATCAGCGGCGATATCACATCTCACTTCAAGTTCAGGCCAATAGCTTTTTTTGTTTAGATTAAATTTTCCTTTTATTTAGTACCGCAAATCTCACGATATATTTCTTTTGTTAAATTAAAAGACGTCAATGATTGTTCATTGTGACGTAAATTATAGTCATAAACTCAGTTTTATTTTAATTATAATAAGTGATTCCAGTTCCATGTACAATCCTCAATTGTGGAAATGCAACAGTAACTTAATCTTTTCCTGATCCATATCCCTGTATATTGCCATATATGTGAGTTTATCACTTCACGCCTTGAGATAATTGATTTAAGAGGTATGCTCTACCGAATTTTGTTGTTTTTCTTAAAAAAGCAACTGGCGCTCAAATAAATGTTATGTATATTGTGTGAAGGAGATGTAAGTATAAGAGTAGTGGTTGGAGTAGCCACAACGTGTCGCCAGCAACGTGGGACTCGAAAGGTTCAGAAAAAGTGTTTCTGAATGGCAATATACATGGATCAGTTCTTTTAAGGAGTACGCACATGTTAAATTCACCGAGTAATGTTAGGAAGGTCATTTTGTTGAAGTTTGTATTTAAGGGGTAATGTCAGAGGAATTGCAAGGGGAAATAGCTTTGAGATCGCGAAAAATTAGTAGGAAACCGAAGATGGACAAGGATAGCAATATGCAGTCAGGTGATGAGGCTGAGGTTATTGTGTCCAAGGAAATCCAAGGTGGTAACATAAATAGGAAGTTGGTGACTAAGGTGGGACCTGCTGAAAGTCAGAAAATAGTAGAAACTGAGGAAAACGCTGTCATGCAAGATCAAAGTAAAGGGGTGATTGACCTTGGTTTATTTAATTTGCTGATGTCCAAAATGACTGAGCAGAATAATGCTATGAGTGAGAAAATTGAAACGGTCATTAGTGAGAAAATTGAATCTCAGAATAATATTATGAGTGAGAAAATTGAATCTCAGAATAATATTATGAGTGAGAAAATTGAATCTCAGAATAATATTATGAGTGAGAAAATTGAATCTCAGAATAATATTATGAGTAAGAAAATTGAAGCGGTCATTAGTGAGAAAATTGAAGCTCAGGGTATTAGTATTAATAAGAAGATCGATGATGTTAGTAATAAGATAGATCATAAGGTGTTAGAAATAAGTAAGCAAATTAATAATTTAGAAAGTAAGGTAAATAGGGAGTGTAGTGACATCAGAGCTGAGATGGAATTGGGTCGGAGCAATCTCCATACGGAAATAGAGCAAGTTAGTGAGACATGCATTAAACAAGGGCATAAGATTGATGAATTACGTGCCAAGATCGAGTCTAATAAAGGAGAAATCAATGAGTTAGTAGAAGAAAGGTTTGAAAAGATAACCAATACAGTGGGGCAAGAAACTAGGAAATGTATTAGTAGGGTAGAACAGGTGGAAAGAAAACTTGGAGAAGCAGGTGATCTAGAGAGTGAACAAAAATCATTATCACAGAAGGTGAGAGAATCGGAAGAAAAATTACAGGAGAAGTTAAGAAAAATTGAAGAAAAGGCTGAGGAAACATTGGAAGAAAAATTTCTGAGTTGCCAGAGAGTACTCCAGAAAGAAGTGCGTGATAGTAGAAATGTACGCGAAATAATTGTAAATAATGGTTTAATCACTAGAGATCATGACTTACCTAAGTTTTCTGGGAAAGAATTTAACCCGATGGAATTTATGAGAGTAGCAGAGAAGAAATTTGCTGTTCAATTAAGAGACAATATTATTAGCTGGGAAACTGTATTGGAGATCTTATCTAATGCTTTCGTAGGAGAGACTAAGTCTTGGTTTCAAGTATATAAAAGCTCGATGTCTAGTCTAACTGAATTTAAGGAGAAATTCATGGCTAAATTTTGGAGTGAAGGTGTTCAGAGTAGAGAGAGAGAGAGAGAGTAATGTTTGGCAGGTATAATTCTAACGAGGGTGTTAGAATGACTGAATACTTTTTGGCTCATGTTTTGGTGTGGAGAAATTTAGAATGTATTGGACCTGAGGCTGATATAGTTAGACTTATGGCTAAGCACTATCCCGATAGAATAAGAGAAGCTGTTTGTATGCAAAGAGTGGAGACTATTAAGGAAATGGAGATTTTGTTGGAAAGTTTTGATGCTTTAGGTAGTAGCTTGAATAATAGTAGGACACTAAATAGGAATGTAGAAGGAAGGGGTAACCAATCTAATAATCAGGACAGGACTATGAATAATCGTAACTACAGAAGAGAATATCAGGAGAGACCTAATAATAATTTCCACAGGGAGAGAAATTATCAAAATAGTTCGGAAAATTTCAGGACTGGGAGGCGTGATTATGGTAATCAACCAGAAGCTGGGAGGCGGGAGAATACAGGCCATAATAATAATAATAATGAAGCTAGAGGAAATAGGCAACAGGGGAGGCCGACTGAGGTGTGTAACCAACAAGTCGTAACCGAACCAAGTACTTTAAACGCGCAACGGACTGTATAAACAGGTCACTGAGACAGTCCGTAAATGGTGAGTTCACGTATAAGGTAGATAAGCATGTTAATGTCGACCAGCCTATAGTTGTAAGTGAACATGATTGTGACCTAAGTAGCAATAATTCAAATGTTTTAAGTGACGACTTAATCGTAGACAATAAATTTTATAAGTGTAATTTAAATTTAGATATAAGGCAAGATTTGTTGAGTGATCTTATATTATGTAATGAGGAGAATTTAAGTAGTGTTACTGTTACACCGACGATTGAACTGCTGATATGGGGCAGAAAAGTTAAGATTTTGTTGGACTCTGGTAGTGAGAAGTCATGTGTAAATTCCAAGCTGTATGAGGAAGTTTTAAGAGAGAAGTATGAGGTAGCGGAAATTCCAGTGAGGAATACGTTCATCGTAACAGCTGTTGGAAACAAGTCTCAAAGAGTGAATAAACAAATAGCTGTCCCCATTAGCATAAGTGGAGAATGTATTTTCCAACCATGCTTAGTAGTGCCTAACTTAGTTTATGCCGTTATTTTAGGTACCGACTGGTTAACGTGTCACAAGGCTAAATTAAATTTTGATCTGTGTAATGTCAATCTTATTTGGGGAAAGAGTAGCAGGGAAGTCAGTTTACCATATGATGTTTTGTCAGAAATTAGTGCGAATAAAGTGTGTTCTAGTACGGAAGGATCTTGTGAAATTCCTAATATTAGGAAAAATATTGATGTCTGCCATGTGTCCATACAGAGTGATTCTAGAGATGAATTGTATGAGACAGTGGAGAAATGTAATTTAGCGGAAAGTCAGAAGGACGAATTGTGGGAATTATTGATATCACATAGTGATGTTTTTAGCGATCGGCCTGGTAGAACACATCTTTACGAACACAAATTTAATGTTATTGATAACTCAACTTTTGTAGGACCGAAATATCCCATTCCGTTAAAATACACTAGCGCGGTTGAAGAGCAGATTGACATTATGCTAGATTATAATATAAGATGTACAATATTATAGGTTAGGATCCACCTTTCAATACTCCGTAATAAGATGGTAAAAAGTAGTTACAACCTGTTTAATGGGACCGGTTTCAACACATTTTAAGTGTCATCATCAGCCAATTTGCGAAGATCTTAAAACAACTAGCACATTGAATACAGGCAAAAAATTAACATTGTATCATAACGTAGCAATTCAGTGAATTCAGTGAATTGCTACGTTATGATACAATGTTAATTTTTTGCCTGTATTCAATGTGCTAGTTGTTTTAAGATCTTCGCAAATTGGCTGATGATGACACTTAAAATGTGTTGAAACCGGTCCCATTAAACAGGTTGTAACTACTTTTTACCATCTTATTACGGAGTATTGAAAGGTGGATCCTAACCTATAATATTGTACATCTTATTTCTCTATTCAATACGGAACAATAATGAAGTTTTTAACTTTAAATGATTATAATATAATCGAACCATCATGTAGTCCTAATTTAAATCCACTTGTTATTATACATAAGAAGGATAACACGGTAAGATGGTGCATGATAACTTTTGTAAGACTACATTGGATGAATTTGAGTTTGGTGACAAGGTTTTACTCAGAGTGCCACTCCCGTCATCAGCAGAAGCTGGTCAATTTTCTAAGTTTTTCTTGTTATATCAGGGATACTTCACCGTAGTGAAACGGATTGGGAAATGTGCTTATTCATTAGAAGACAAGGAAGGAAATATCGTAGGCACATACAATATAAGAAATCTTAAGAAATATATCATGTGAGTTTGTTGATTAAGTTTCATTATTATGTTAATTCACCATATTTTATGAAGCTGGCATTGCGAACAGGACGTCAGTGAAATTAGCGTGTGTTGTGATAATAAGTGAGGCACGGCAGTGCAATAAACTCCAGTGCTTGGAGACAGTGTATATAATGAAATGTCTTCGAGAATTACTTTTGAACACTCAATGAACGTTTGAAACGACAGAAGTGAGAAAGAAATGTAATCTGTATGTAAATAATACTGTATAATCAAAGTGAAAATGATAATTGATCAATGTTTTATATGTGTAACAACAAACATCCAGATGGATGATACTATGTACCCAATTTGTAAAGGGCATTTTTATACATGTATATATTGGTATACTCGATTTTAGGTGCTTATGTATATATTTCATGAATCAATCGATTCATTTAATCGATTATTTCATGAGGGAGGCGTTCTGTAACCGTACAACAGGGTTACAGATTCCATTCAGTATTTATTATTATTATTATTATTATTATTATTATTATTATTATTATTATCATTATTATTATTATTATTATTATTATTATTATTATTATCATCATCATCATCATTATTATTATTATTATTATTATTATTATTATTATTAACCCGATTCATTAGATTTTATATATTCTGTTTCTCATCATTTAGACTGTAATAATTAGGTATCGCGTATATTATTGTATTTAATCATAGGTTAAGTGAATATGTTTGTAATTATTCTGTATTGTAGTAAGTGAGATTTGTTGGTTTCATATTGTCATGCTGTGGCTTGTAACTTTGGCTAGATGAGCTGGCATAGTATTTTGCAATCGAGGCTATGTTTAACTGGGAATGTTGTGTACAAGGAGATTTCCCGGTGACGCATTCGGTATAGTCATTCTTGGTCCGCTTGGGTACGCTTAGACAGCGCGTGACTGATGACATCAGTGCGTGGACACGTGATTGCGACCAAGTGTCAGTATTCGCCAGCTACTGTATGTGGAAGTGGAAGGGATGAACAGTGAGTGGGGAGATGAGTCGTCATCGCGAGGTGATATAAGTCGAGGCAACGGTAGTGAGAGAGGCAGATGATATCAATCAGTGGATAGTACTCAGTTCATAAGCAGTTGATATCGTGCAGATCATATGTAACAGTCAGATGTATCAAATGGAAGAAGTGGTCTTAGTGTGATGGTAAGAGCTAAGAGTTGTGTTTGAAGAAGTAATAATCGAAGAAGTCTACAAGTGGTGCTTGTATCCGAGCAGAGACGGGTACTATGCTGATAAAGAAACATCATCTTCTTGTGAGGATGGACTTCACAAGATGTTTCAATAATATTTTCCAATTATTTAAAATATATTGAGTGGACGTAATTACATTGGAGCTCCCTACACGCGTACATGGTATGTAGGCCAACTCCTTGTTATATAAGAAGATAACAACAGACGGCTCCCGACTTCAGCTCACAGGTTTTCCCAAGAATTTCAAGTTCAACAGCGGTGTATGCAGACAACAGGTAATTAAAGCATCAGACATGTTATGCATTCATAACATGAAGAAGAGTGTAATCAGCGGCGATATCACATCTCACTTCAAGTTCAGGCCAATAGCTTTTTTTGTTTAGATTAAATTTTCCTTTTATTTAGTACCGCAAATCTCACGATATATTTCTTTTGTTAAATTAAAAGACGTCAATGATTGTTCATTGTGACGTAAATTATAGTCATAAACTCAGTTTTATTTTAATTATAATAAGTGATTCCAGTTCCATGTACAATCCTCAATTGTGGAAATGCAACAGTAACTTAATCTTTTCCTGATCCATATCCCTGTATATTGCCATATATGTGAGTTTATCACTTCACGCCTTGAGATAATTGATTTAAGAGGTATGCTCTACCGAATTTTGTTGTTTTTCTTAAAAAAGCAACTGGCGCTCAAACAAATGTTATGTATATTGTGTGAAGGAGATGTAAGTATAAGAGTAGTGGTTGGAGTAGCCACAAAACGTAAAGAATTTCATCTTATTTTCTTGACACGGCATAAGCCCAAAAGCCTATATAGTATGTCAATAATAATAATAAAATTGATTTTACGTCTCCCACTAACTACTTTCACGATTTTCGGAGATGCCAAACAAAATATACTATGCACTAATAAAAAAATTGGAGACAACAAATGTATGAAATTAAACAATTATGATAATAAAATGCATTACTGCCACACTTGTAGATAACCATAAATGCAGCAAGCTTTCCTGTTTTTTTATTTTTATTCTTTCTGTCATGAAACTTCTGGCACTATCGGGGCACTTGATAGCATACCTAACCTAAACAATGCGGTCTCTCTTATCTCAATTACAGTTGTTTAGGAAAATCCTGATGCGATAAACGTAGAGAACAAGCATGAAATATACTTAAAAATAACAGTCTGGTTTTTAACAGCCGCAGTTATCCAAACAATGCATCCAGTCACTACGTATTACATTCGGAAGTACAACTCTTAACATATGCTAGTTATCAGCTGATGTGTTAGCACTTTAGAGCATAGTTAGCACGCTTTTCACAGCACAGCTTTATTCGGAAGGGGTGGCTTCTGCTACATAAATACCAACTGGGAATAACAGATGCCATCTCCAGAAACCATTTGCGAATAGATTCTCACTTTTTGGACTCTATAGTCGGGAACAAAACTACTGTATTTTTAAAAGTTTAAAAAAATGCGATCTTGAAATGCTCTCGATGCCAGTGCATGGCTGATGAAATGGCAGTGAAAATGAAGTCATTTGTAATGACAACACACCAGTAGCAGGGAACTTGGTGGTATAAGATGATGATAATTCAAATTAAAGCAGTGATTAGGTTTACTGTGTGATGGTCCTACTACTCAACTGACGGTGACAAATGAGTGGCCATTAAGTTCTTTTGATTAATATTGCATAATATGATAATAAGATACCCTTATCCCTTTTCTCTTCGGAGCTGGTTATGAAGTGAGACAAATTTTTGCAGTGAGTTTTTATAACTGGATGCCCTTCCTGACGTCAACCTCATCACAGGAGTTAATGAGATGAAATGAATGACGTGATAAAAAAGTAAAACTGACTAGATGTAGGCTATATATGTCATGTGTTCACCATTTATTGTCTTTTTAAATTTGGAAATAGTGCCTTCCAACGAAAACAGCCAGTAAAACTCAGAATAAATTCATAAGCTTGTTAAAGAATAGTGTAGAACGTTTATATGTAAAATTTATAGCTCTTTATATCCTAAAAGTCACATGTTCAATGCCCAAGATTTGAGGTTATCTCATACTGGACCCCCCTTTGTTGTTTTTGGCTGTAAAACTGTAAAATAAAATAAAAGGTTGTCTAATAAGAGTAAATACGGTATTTAACAGAACACTATTCACCAGTATGACTTTGAATGCTCACACCAATAAAGTTGAAACTGTTAAATGTAACTGTAAGAACTATTAGTGGCACAATAAGATCTACTCCATCAAAATGGCCACTCGAGCTGTTAAATAAACTGCTCAGAAAAGAAATATGGTCACTTTTTTGTATGTTCATACCTCCATGACATGCATACACAGGTTGAAATAAAAACAAACCACCACTTTTGCAACAAATAAGAACTGAAATGGAAACGCCCTTTGGACACTTAACACATGACATCACTGCATAATTGTCATAAACAAAGTGGTCCTTCATCATACATCAAAATGGTTATGTGGTAATTAGGCATCTTAATAGAGAGTATTACCACCCTTCATAGGATAAAAGTTTCAAATGAAGAGCTCAGCTCACAATGGCGCAGTGTCTTACTTATAATGATTTATTAGATTCCCTTCCGATATAAGTTCTCACAATACACACTGTAAGGAATTAGAGACATATACTGTTGGTGAACATTGCTGTCTGTATTTCTGTGATACTGGGATTGTTGAACAACAGTTTATTTTTATTGGTATTCAGTATTCATTATGCAGTAGAACCACCACTGCAATAATGACAAGAGTTTGAATGCACTCGTAGACATTATTTTAGTTACATTTTGGAAAATGAATCTGAATTCAAGGGTGCGAAGAGTATTGGAGAAAGTGAGAGTGAAAATGCCAAAGTCAAAATGCCAAACGCGCTGCCAGTGACACAGAACCATAGTGACTGGAAATTGGAGAACAAAGACATTAATCCTGATATACAGTATATCCATTTTGGGGATATAGCGGTGTTTCAGAAATACTTACAAAAATGTAATTCGCCCTGGTGGGGGTGTGATAGGCGTCATTCAATTATAATTAATTATTGGGGAATATATATTTCAGTTTCAGAAACAAGAATATCTTACTTTACATAAAGTAAGTGCAGGCCAGGCCGATATGGTATTGTGCAACCTGCCACACACTGTTGTCTCCACTAAGATTAACGAATACAATGGCAAGCAGAATTAGAATTCTCAGAAATGGTGACGAAGGGGGAAGAGACAGGCAAGAGTTATTTCCAAGTCAGTGGAAGGTTTCAGGCCCGCTGGCGAAATTATAGTACGATGCACTGGAGGAGGCCGTGTGCAGAATTCCTAGAAAAGACGTCAAGGGAGCTCCACATTACTAGCAGGAGCTGAGCACAAGGTTGGCACTTGAAGAAAAAAATATGAAACTTCTCTGACCCGCGCTACCTTGGACCGTAAAATCAGTTTCATGGTCCGTATCGCACTTCAATAGATTCACAATTAAGTATTTATTATTTTCATAGAGCAGTAGTAGGTACGACAACTTCGTATTGTAAGAAGCACTATCAAACTTGAATCCACGGATTAAATTTATAGAAGGAAGTGATTAATAAATTCGGAATAAGGTGGAATTTAGAAGCCTAACCATATAATTAAAGTTATTAAAAGTTATTAACTGAGGGAGATTGATTGGCGTAATTCTGAGAATTCGTGGATGCTATCCATTGACTGGCTGCAGGCAAGAGACGCGGCAAAAGAACGTGAAATCCCAGGCTGGGATACAAGAGCTAAATTCGCAATTATATCAATTACCAGCGAACGATATTAGTTGAGAATTGGCATAGAGCCTTTGAGAACATAATTACATCATTGGATCCCATATTTAAGCCACTGGCAAAGGCGCAAACAGTTGTATGAGGATATCAGAGCTGCGCGTCGTAAGATGACCTTTCGTGAACTTGGAGGAGGAGACGAATATAAATATAGGGTCGTGGAGACGGACTTACTTCTGATAAGGTGTTCGAGCTGTTACCACGCCAGGGGTGCGTAACTTACTTGTGAATATTCCATGCCATTACTACGCCAGGGAGCATGTGTGTATTTACTCATGGAGTAGTGTTTGAAGTGTTAGAATGTTACGTAGCACAGTGATTCGTGACGTTAAGTAGTTCATATTACAGTCTTGAACAGTATACTAGCAGGAAGAGTTCCAATATTTACAGAACTCATTAAATTAAAACCTACGGATAGGAGTGTGAAATTCTACAAAAAGAAATTAGGAAGTATGTGGCGTGAGAATGATCACGGGTGTTCGACGTATTTCACCCAGTAAACAGTCAATCATCAACTGATACCTGGTCAGCTGCGTAAACACGCGACAGGAATTCGAGTGCGCGCCTGGGTTGTTGTAAAAGGGAATCCCGAGGTATCCCATGTTCCTAGTGTCCGGGAAAGGAATGAAGAATGTGTATTTACATTAAGTGGGCTAGATTAAAGGCCATAAATGTAAAGTTTCAGTTCAATATTAGTGTGTGTAAAATTGTTAAAATGTTAAAATTTTAAAACTTGAAATTTAATATGTGTAAATCTGAAAACTGCATTGGATTACCTCTTCAAGCTGGCATGAATACCAGTAAGATGCAATGCTAAACATGGGTGAGGGCTGTGCTCCTTGTCCGGTTTAGCAAATTACAGGCTGAGATGAGTACCCCTTAATATAAATTTGCAGACTGCTATCGTTAGCGGGAGGAAATCATATTCCTTCATTATGGTAACTTGATTGTGAAACGAGCCGGAAACGGCTCGTATAAATTCAAAGATAGACAAAGGAACAAATTAATATGTACATAATTAGATCAAGCACTCATCATAATTTTGATTATTTAATAGAGTAGAGTAGGGTTGATTTGTTTATTCAAGTGCTTGAATTGTTTGAAATTATATGGAGCACGTTTCATGTAAAGATAAGATTAATATTAATTTTATAAGTGCTCAAATGTGTTTTCCGTTATCGGAAACTTTATAGATATTAAGGCATGTTGTAAGAGTATCCAGAGGTAGAGGGTTGCCGAGTGATTTTGTTCTTGTGGGACGGAATGAAGTCCATTGAATTGTCTGTAAATATCGATGATTATTCGTGCAGCGAACTTCGCCAGTGGACAGAAACATAATCAGTAGAAGTATCGGAGTGATAAATGAACATGGGTAATGTGTAAATGCATGTTTATTGCAATGCTTTGTGAATAATGGCAAGGGCCTAAGTTAATGGAATGATTGTAAGTTAATGAAATTTCAATGTCGAGATAACATGTGGCGTGAATAGTTTAATTCAAGCAGTAAATATGATTTTAACCTTAATTGTTGATTTAATGTTTTTTGGACTCCACAATAATCATAAATCTTTGTTTAGAAGTGATAGAGGCACGTGTATAGGATGGTCATGATATGTTGAAAGCCCAGAGTGGTTTGAGCCCATTTTTGAGATCGGAAGTCGTGCGGGACAGAAATCCGGCACGAGATGAAAGTGAATTGTACTGATGTTGATGAAGAAATAGATGGATCTTACGGCCGACATTGAGGTCGTATGCAGAGACCGGTGTTATGAGTGGTAGAATAGAGTCCACGCACCGAGGGTTAATTAATTAAATGTTTGAAGAGTTCCAGTGAAAAAATGGACTTCAAAACGAAAATGGAAAGAATAATTTAGCACTTGCAGAGATTGGATGTAGTTGCCCAACTGCGAGGTGTTATGGGGTTTGAGATTCGTCTTAGGACGACATGGTCTCCGTGAATTAACGACAGTACGAAAATAAGGTTGCAGGTTCAAGCACCGTTATTATGTCCCGAGCGATATGAAATCAGATCTGGGTGGTTCATATTTGGGAGTTAGCATATGTGACTAAGTTCTAAAGATGGGAAATAAAAATATAAATTTTCGAAATAATAATAATAATAATAATAATAATAATAATAATAATAATAATAATAATTTCGTGTGGCTATTTCTAGCCGAGTGCAGCCCGTGTAAGGCAGACCCTCCGATGAGGGTGGGCGGCATCTGCCATATGTAGGTAACTGCGTGTTATTGTGGTGGAGGATAGTGTTATGTGTCGTGTGTGAGTTGCAGGGATGTTGGGGACAGCACAAACACCCAGCCCCTGGGCCATTGGAATTAACCAATGAAGGTTAAAATCCCCGACCCGGCCGGGAATTGAACCCTGGGACCCTCTGAACTGAAGGCCAGTACGCTGACCATTCAGCCAACGAGTCGGACATAATAATAATAATAATAATAATAATAATAATAATAATAATAATAATAATAATAATAATAATAATAATAATAGGAGCAGCATTGTTAGGAATGGCCTTCTGTGTAGACAAAAAAGTTTTGGATTCAGTAATAGATGTGAAACCCATCAACAATAGGCTTATGACCTTAAGAATCAGGCATACAAACAAAAAATACACCTTTATTAATGTGCATGCACCAACAAATGGAGACAATAAAAAGGAGCCTGAAAAAACAGAAAGATTCTGGGAAGAACTTGAAACAGAAATGGCCAAAATCCCTAAAAATGATGTGAAAATTCTACTCGGTGATTTCAATGCACAGCTTGGCAGGGAATACAAATACAGGAGGACAGTGGGAGACTATCCAGCCCACAGATTCACCAACAAAAATGGCACACGCCTCATTGCGTTATGCCAACAAAATAACCTCAAAATTATGTCAACATCACTCCGGAAGAATCCCAAAAAGCAAAAAACTTGGCGATCGCCCATCCATCATTTAGGAGAATTTCAGATTGATCATGTGGCAATATCATATGATTACCAAAAGGAAATTCATGATGTGCAAGTGCGCAGAGGTGCTAACATCGATTTGGATCATTATTTAAGCAGAATCAAAATTAAATTCACACCCAAAGGGAAATTCAACAAGAAAACATCGGTGATTCCAAAATTTGATCTACACAAAATCAATGACTCCAAAATTTCAGAAGAATGGGAAAAACGACCTGCAGAGAGTTGGGAGAATTTCCAGACTAAAATCATCGAAACGGCGAAGGACCTAATTCCTCTTCGCAAGAAACCAAAACATCCTTGGTGGAATCAAGAATGTGAGACTGCACTAGAAGAAAGGAAAAAGGCATTTCAAAACTACAATTGTAACAAATCAGAAGAAACACAGAAGAAATTCTTCGAAGTTCGCAAGCATGTATCAAAGATTTTAAGACAAAATAAACGGAAATACGTCAATGACCAACTGAAGTCAATTGAAGACAACTTCAAAAATTACAACACACACGATTTCTACAAGACCTTCGCGAACCAAATTAAAGGATATTCCCCACAGAACCTTTGCTTTCGGAAGCAAGATGGTAAACTAGCCTTGACAAATAAAGAAAACTGCCAAGAATTAGCTACATATTTTTCACAGCTTTTAAATTGTCCAGAACCCAAAAAGAGATTCCCGAAAGTACAGCCAGAAATCATACCGGAAAATTCGTCACCACCAACTCAGGAAGAAATTTATTCACATATCAAGAAACTTAAAGACAACAAAGCATCACAGGAAGACGGAATTGTAGCTGAACTTCTGAAAAATTTAGGCCCAAATTCACTCAGAGAAATTACACAAATAATCCAAAACATTTGGCAAACCGAAAAGCTCCCGGATGACTGGAAGATTGCTCTAATCCATCCACTACATAAAAAAGGCAGCAAGTTAGACGTAAACAATTACAGAGGAATCTCACTTGTATCAGTCACATACAAAATACTATCAGCCTGTCTCTTGCATAGAACACAACAACAATTAGAACCCAAATTATCAGAATTTCAAGCAGGATTCAGACCAAACAGGTCATGCCCAGAACAAATTTTCAACCTCAAAACCATACTTAAACTACGAGCCCTCAGACAAAAGCCTACGGTATGCACATTTGTAGATTTCAAAAAGGCATATGATTTAATAGACAAACCCTCACTATTCCAAATTCTAGAGGAGAGAGGACTAGATCCCAAAACCCTAGAACTCATAAAACAAACACTAACGGGCACAAAATCTAAAGTGAAATTTATGGGAGAAATTTCAGAACCCTTCGACATTCAAACAGGTGTGAGACAAGGTGATGGACTCTCTCCTATTTTGTTCAACGTCGTCCTAGACAAGGTTATGGAAGAATGGGAGAAGGAACTCAAGAAACATGAATCCTGGAAACCGATCCGATTGGGCTTTTCCAAAAACAACCTCTACGTACCATACCTTGCATTTGCGGACGATCTGGCGATTTTAACAGAGGATGAGGAGACTGCCATCAAGCAGCTTGAGATACTTAAGGAATCTGCAGAAAAAGTGGGACTACAGATTTCATTTGAGAAAACTAAATTCTTCTGTTCAAAGACAGATATCACGAGCCTGAGAACAAAATACGGTAAAATCGACCGGGTCTCGTACTTTAAATACCTCGGAGAATTCATCGAACCGACAGGCCTTGAGAAGATCTCACAGCAAAACAGTCTCCAAAAAGTCAAGAAGGCATTAGGGTTAGTTCAAGACATCTACAACAAAAAATGCATGTCAAGACAGACAAAAATTCGGCATTACAACACAGTCATAAAACCAACAGTCCTTTACACAAGTGAAACATTGTCACTTAACAGTAAACAAGAATTAGAAGAAATAAAAAAGCAAGAGAGGAAGATCATCAGGAAAATCCTAGGAGCAAGATATACCCAAGATGGTTACAGGCTACAATCAATCAAAACAACAGAAAAAGTTTCAAACATTGAAATTGACATTAAGAAAAGACAAATGAAATTCTTTGGACACCTCACAAGATTACCAGAAAATCGACTGTCAAAAAGAATATTAAATTATGTTAGCTCACTTAAGAATTCAACACCTTGGCTGGACGAACTTCGAAAGGACCTCAAAAACGCAAACACATGTGCAACAGACATTTTAGAAAGAGATACCTTCAGACACAAAGTCAACAAGTAGGAAGTTACATCAGAGCAACCAAAGCAAAAACAGTGCAGACCGAAATGGTCGGAAGAACGTAAACAAGCCTTCTTAGAGAGAATGAAAGCCTATTGGAAGAACAAGAAGAACCCAAAGAAAGCTTGATCGAGTTGTTTGCTTAACGTCTTCCATTATTGGGAGAATGCGCTAATAATAATAATAATAATAATAATAATAATAATAATGAATATAATTAAAATATTTTTTAAAATTATTATTTCGGATGATGTTGATGAATGATACTAGGGAAGTCAGCTGGTGAAATAACGTAATAACGTCAAGTAGTTGTAAATAATGCCTTTTTTGCTGGCAGGATGTAGTGTTTACAGTGCACTATGTCTTCTGGTATGGGCTAGAATAAATTTGTTACTTTCATTGACCTGTCCCAATCTCATCCATGGCTTTGGCAATATGAAAGTGACCGAGGTATGGGTGATTCTAGTAATACCGTTCCTTAAGCAGCCAGTCCCTGTTATGAATGGTGTGAAAATATCGCTCATAGGGTCGGTTGGTGCATGCATTTCAGTGGGCTTGGTAGACCGATATGTAATAGCAACATCTGGCTCGGTGAGGAAAGCATTGGGAAACTACCTCACTCCTCATTTCCCTAGTTTACCCCTTCAGTGACACCTAGGTTATCTATGACAGCTGTTGGTGGAGCTGTAGAGGATCAAACCAGCTTTCGGGCTGAATACCCAACATACATGTTGTAAATAATAAGTTAATATTTGTAATATGAAGGCAAATCCCTACATCTGGACCATTAGGTTAGTCGCTTTGTCGTTTCCTTCAGTTAACGATTAGCATATCTTGGTTAGGAACCCGGGGAGAGTTTGTAATTTCCCGGGTTGGTCTCATCTCAATAAAAGTGGAGGCGATGACATGGGTCATGTGATCGCGCCCACTTGGCCAACAGGTAAATGGGTCCATGACCATCAATGGTCGTGTTAACGAGGGTAAATCTGATACCTTCAGATATCAACGGTTCCACCACCCAAATGGATGGGTGGTCAAAAGTGTCAAATACTGTGTAAAAAATTTCAGGAATAATTTGCCAATCCCGGCAAATTAAGGATCAACAGATTTTGGTTGTGTGTAAAAAATATTTTGTTTACTTATATAAAATGCTCCTTTAGCATTTGTAAGGAAACAGTTCCAGGTTCTTGTTCTTGTAGAATAGTAAACCCTTGGTGACCGTTTAAATATCCGTCCCCTTTCCTAGGACGGAGCCTTCATATTTTTCCCTCTGATCTGATTAAATATATTTTTATGTGTTTTTATGATGGGCCTTAAAGTTAATGATTATAGAGTGTCCCGTTCAACCCTGTAGTACTAATTGGATAGCACCCATACATTTAATTGGAGATCTTGTATCTTCATATTTTTTTAAAATTGTTTATTAGTTGCGATAGATTCAGACCGTAACACCCCCTGATATAAATGCTGGTTGGGACTCAGGCTTTGAGCGGGTACAGTATAAAGTCCACCCACCGTCCAAACTCGCAATGTTTTTAGAGAACACGAATCCATTCTTTATGAAATTATTTCAAATGAAACATCTGTACCACAGCCAGCAGTCATTCAAGGAATGAAGAATGGGTAAGTCATCATTTTCAATAGCATGAATGCAAAAATGAGTGAATTATATTCATTAGTTAGTATTTTATACACGTTTTTGTCCGACAGGTACACTCAAAACTATAGATGCTCCTGCCCTGGGGTTGTTTCCCTTTGATAGCCCATGCCAAATACTTTAATACACCAATACCGAACAGCTCTATTTCAACAGCATTGAGTGGAGTGCAAACAGCGACGGTGATGACATCTACCGTATTGGCGTGAACTGCATACTTGTCTATGCT
This sequence comes from Anabrus simplex, assembly GCF_040414725.1. NCBI lineage: Eukaryota > Metazoa > Arthropoda > Insecta > Orthoptera > Tettigoniidae > Anabrus > Anabrus simplex. The sequence continues at coordinate 1,739,907,625 of NC_090265.1, read as the reverse complement.
ACAGTTAAGAGGAATGCATTACACTCATTGGAAATATTTTTGTTAAAATAATTGAATAAACATAATAATTAAGAATGAAATTTTAAAATATGAAATGCCTCCTTCATAAACCTCCAAATGAGCATTATGCTAGCCGTGCCTTTTGCTATGTCTTAAAAGTTATAAAGCAGAATTTGTTTGAGGATCCACCCAGCCTCTGGGGGAAATATTTAACAACTACTCTCTCCTCTTCTTTCTAGCCTTTTCTCAATTACCTGGCGTAGCACTTCGTATGGACTTCGCCTAGTTTTCCGGCCAGATTCCTTTCCTAGCAGCAATCATATGTGGAGGGGTATATACTGTACTCACTATTGCGTGTTTCTGTGGTTGTTTTTCGTATGATATGTTGTATATACTTGAAGATCCGTATGAATACGAACACAAACCCATAGGCCCCGAACTACAGGAATTAACAGATGCGATTAAAACCTCCAACTCAGCCGGGAATCGTACCAGGGCCCTAAAACCAAAGGTCAGTACGCTGACCATTCCGTGGTGGTGATTATGTTAAGAGGAAGTACAACTGGCCAGCCATCCTCTATTAAAACTAATCAGGAGGAAAATGGAAGAGGTCCAACACTCCGAAGAATGAAGGTATCATACAATGAAAGAGAAGGGCCACAAAGCTCTAACCATTCAGCCGAACCACCAGAGGGGGCAGATAACTTAACAACATCCATGATTTTTTAAGATTTTGGGAAAGAGGAGCTGTAATTAAGGAACAGGAGTTTTGGTCCATTATTTTGACTTCTTCTTCTTCTTCTTCTTCTTCTTCTTCTTCTTCTCCTTCTTCTTCTTCATCTTCTTCTTCCTTGGTACGGCCAATCTTCCCGAACTCTACAAGGGACCTCACCTTACACTGCTATCTCGCTTTTGCTGTACTTTGACTTTTCTGTTTTACCTCTGAAGACTGAAATACATAATACATATAACACATATTGGGGTTACGTGAGTGAAATGATGATGTTCCTGACAAAAAGGAAGTGTTCAGAATTTCCTAAAGTCTCTTTCACAAATTTATGCATGAAGAATTACCATACATACGTATTAAATTAGTTGGACTGGTGCTCAAGCCTATGCCAATAATACACTGAAATAATTTTCTAACGCCGGGCTGAGTGGCTCAGACGGTTGATGCGATGGCCTTCTGATCCAAATTTGGCAGTTTCGATCCTGGCTCGGTCCGGAGGTATTTGAAGGTGCTCAGATATGTCAGTCTCGTGTAGGTAGATTTACTGGCATGTAAAATAATTCCTGTGGGACTATATTTCGGCACCTCAGTGTGTCTCCAAAAACCGTAAAAATACTTAGTGGGACGTGAAGAAAATGATTATGATTATTATTATTATTATTTTCTTACAGTAAACAAAAGGTAACTGGATTAAAAACTCGTGGCCTTCAATTTTCAATTTCAAGAATACCGCGATAACCATTACGCTACAGGCCCACTAGTTTTCGATTGTGAAATTTATGGTAGCCGGTACTGTTTAACCATGTGGACCCTCAAGTTTGAGTATACTAGAGTTCCATATTTGTTGTTATTAGTGGTTTTATGTCCCACTAACATTTCAGTAGAGTATTTGATTCATTTTCTTAACATAACGGGCATAGAATGTAACCTCAACACAGATGCGAACTCATTACTTTTTTAATACTTGCCGTCCTTATCAGTTCCCATGCCTCTTATCTTGCTGGGTAATTTGTTTAGCGCAAAACACTTTTCTTGGAATATAACTGCAATGTAAGATTATTGAGTGACAAACAATGATACATTATAAACGATGATTATAAACAACATGCCAGTGCGCCAAGAATCATACAGATGGCAATATGTTATTGAAGTGTTGGTCACACCAAGCCATGTAGGTAGCAGGACTATCGACTTTCTCGCTGAAAACAGCAAGCAAGCTGTCCGGTATTGTCATTCTCTCTCTCTGAATTGACAGAGTTATATTTTTCAACTGATGTTTACACTTCTCAAACATCCAGATGACAGTGGAACCCTCTATTATATAAACAGGACGTTATTGCCATAACAGTCCAATTCCTATCCCACTAAGCATTCGTACAATGTAGTTAGAAACATCTAAAGATGTGACCAAGTTTCTTTCGTTTTTTGAGCAGTCTGTGTGTCATCTTCCCTCATTTTCCTGGGGGAAAAAATATAAAGGTAATCCCAAAAATAAGGTCTCCTATTTTTTTTATAAATACATAGACCTGTTTATTTTTACAATGGTTTACATAATTTTACAGCTTGGACATTCTGCTACTTTTCTGCATAATCACCATTTTGGTCGATGCATTCTTGTAGACGCTGTGACAGTTTTTGTATGACCATGTCATACCAGCTTGCCACCATGCTGTTCAGGAAGTTGATAACCTCATCTTTCACCTCGTCGTCAGTGCTGAATCACTTTCCAGCCAAATGTTCTTTCAACTTAGGGAACAAATGATAGTCACTGGGCATCAAGTCGGGACTATAAGGTGGGTGGGTGATGTTCCATTGAAACTGTTTGCAGGAGAGCAACGGTTTACCGGGCAATGTGCGGGTGAGCGTTGTCATGGAGAATGTTTACGCCCTTGCTCAACATTCCTCTTCTCCGGTTCTGAATTGCCCGTCTGAGTTTTTTCAGGGTCTCACAGTACCTGTCAGCGTTAATTGTGGGCCCAGCGGGCATAAAGTTGACCAACAATACCACTTTTCAATCCCCATGACTTTATCGGCAGACTGTGTTTGCCTGAATTTCTGCGGTTTTGGCGAAGAGGGATGCCGCCACTGGTGTGATTGTTGCTTCCTCTCAAGTGTAAAGTGGAACGCCCAGGTTTCGTCACCCATGGCAAATGAGTCCGAAAAGTTGTCCTGTTCGGCTGCAAAGCATTGAAGAAATGCGCAGAAGAATGAACTCATTGCCGCATATGGTCTTCAGTCAGCATGCGTGGCACCCATTTTATGCACACCTTCCAGTATTTCAACTTTTCCATTAAAATTCTGTGAGCGGCACTTCGGGAAACTTCAGGGTGATCCGCTGATCTTCACGCATGATTTGCTCAACCTTCACGACTGTCACAACGGAAATGCATGGTCTCCCGCTCCTTTGTTCATCATGAAAATCAGTCCGACCAGCTGTAAACTCTCTACACCACTTATGAACATTTTTGACATCCATGCACGACTCACCATACACTTCCGTCAATTGGCGATGGATTTCAATCGGTTTAGTACATTTGCGTTCAAAAACTGAATAACTGCACGCACTTCGCATTTGGCGGTAACATCCAACGGGAGCTCCATTCTCAACGGCTGCCAAGCCAAGACTGAGTGCCTCAGTGCAGCGTGTGCATTTTTATAAGCAAGCGCGGGAAACACTCTTCACAATATTGTGACCAACAGCCGCACAAACAAAGTTCTGTATTTATAAAAAAATAAATAGGAGACCTTATTTTTGGGATTACCCTCGTATAATACCACCACTCTTCAACATGAGTACGAAAGCATCACAAGACTAATCTATCACTACATGCTTACTATCCTTGCACCCAAAGTTCAAGTTCAGGTAACTAACATATAAAGATGTTAATACCAATATAAATGGTCCGTTATTGGTCATTATAAATTTTCCAGCTAACTCATTCCTGGTTGCCAGCGTTTCGCCCCCGTGTGCTAGGCTGGGCTCATCAGTTGGTACCTAGCACTCCTACCAAGACGCTGGCTAGTGCATACCGTGGAGGCCACTGCGTGGGCTAATTGTAGCCACCGGCAGTGCCAATGCACTACGAGAGACTTTGTCCCACTACCAAAAATTGATGCCTGCTTGGCCATCAGATGATATAGATGTTGATTCCCATAACATATAAAGATGTTGTCGTCGTCGTTTTCAGAGGCCAATCATCTGAGTCATTGGCCCCTGATGGTACGAGATGAAATTATAATTTAAAATTTACCCACTGATTAGGATGAGTATGATTATGAATTTAAAATAATGAGTGAATCTGATTGACAATGCCTTATTTTTCATACAAAAAATAAATTATGAACTGAAATTCAATAATATACAATAAGGCATTGATTTAGAAGTAAACTCATATACAGTATAGTACAACAAGTTAGAAACTAAAATCACATTTTAAACATAAAACTAGTAGATAAAAATGCAATTAAAAGACTAAGAGCATAATTTAGATTAAAATAAAAATGTTATTAATTTACAGTAAAAGGGAAGTTAAAATAACTAGAACAAAACAGACCATCTTTCATGCAATGGATGGAAAGGTCTACCGACTGCTCATCTTCTCGTAGAATGAGGGATATAGTGTTCTTAAGTTAGAGGTAGAGGAATGTAGAGTATGCTGAAGACCAACAAGTGAATACTCAAAATGCATCAAGTTTAATCCGACTTGAGATGGTGGTGTATGTGCTATTGTGAATGATGCATACTTTTCCCTCAAAGCTTTTTTCACTCTATTGAATAAGATCTGGCACCTTAATGTGCAGTTTCTCAAACATTATCAAACTGGCCACATTGGTCGAACTTCGATACTGTTGGCAAGTATTATGTCTGTCTTTTATAGCTGCTACTCTCTCTTCTTCCCCCCACAGAATGAGTTTACATCAGGAAGTCAGTGAGACAGATGGAATAGGCTCTTCGGCAACAGGCAGAATTACTTGCGTAATATATAGCACGTCCTCGTCTATGCTTTGGCTATGAGTTTCAGAGAAGACAGCACACTGTGTTAACTTTAGTCAATCAGCACATTTTAAAATCCACTGCTGAGGAGCAATACACCGGCACAGTTTCTTAATCAATCAATCAATCAATCAATCAATCAATCAATCAATCAATCAATCAATCAATCAATCAATCAATCAATCAATCAATCAATCAAATCAATACTGATCTGCATTTAGGGCAGTCGCCCACGTGGCAGATTCCCTATCTGTTGTTTTCCTTGCATTTTCTTAAATGATTTCAAAGAAATTGGAAATTTACTGAACATCTCCCTTGGTAAGTTATTCCAATCCCTAATTCACCTTCCTATAAATGAATATTTGCCCCAGTTTGTCCTTTTGAATTCCTACTTTATCTTCATATTGTGATCTTTCCTACTTTTAAAGGAGGAGCCACAATGGATGTATTTTTCAATTAAATAAGAATGATACGAAAATGGTCACTGTAACAGAGGTCGTCTTGCACATCCCATTGAAACAGGAAAACAAGTTCACAGGTGCAGAGACCAGCGTTCACGTTGGAAAACATTCCATGTGCTACACTAACATGAATTAGTTCCCCTGTACTCAAAATACAGATATCCAGCTCTCCTATAAGCTTCTCCAACTTCCTTCCAGTGGGGCAGGGCATTTCAGAGCCACAAGATGGATAGTGACCATTAAAATTACCTAAACATATACAGAAGCAGCTTAGAGACAAATAGAAATGAGAAAGGGGGGGGAGAGACAAATATCCAGAACCAGGTTTCCATCACCTAGACAAAGGTGCATCCAGTTAAACCACACTGGATAGTAAAGGTGGAACTACATCATGTACAAGTGGGGTTTCTGTGATAAACCATGGAGTTATGCCTACACCAACGAATGTCTGATGGATTTCTCTGGCTGTATGAAACATTTGAGTAGCAACAAACTGAATTACATCCTGCAATCTTGTAAAGTAATTTGGGACATTTTCTGTAAATACTAACTGTATATGTAGTAATATTTTCAAATACAATTTGTGTAAGATTGGACTCTCTGTGTGCTTTATAAAGTGGTGATTCTATACTGTTCTCAGCTTTCATATACTGGGACATAATATAAACACAAAGCAAGAGCAGCATTTTTTCAGTGAATGATATTCACGTTCTTCTTTAATATAAACAATATTCATGAGATCTTGCTTTACTTTCCAGGACAGAGGAACATAGTGGATTTAAAACAGGAACAAAGAAAACCTATTAACAATATCTGTGGGAAGTAAGGAACATGAAAAATAACCAATTTACACATCAAAAAAAATATAGAAAATTTCTAATAAGACATCTTTCCAATTCCTGAATCTGCATATTCAGTTTAACCTGTATTGCAATACAAAGTTCCATAAGAACCCAGAGGTAATGAAACAATATGCACATTTTTGTTAGTTAAGTCAGAATTCTAAGAACAGGACTGCCATTTTAAGGACAAGAAAATCAGGAATACAAAAAGATTCATCATTAAATTACATGTAGGAAATGTAATATTCACCAGGTGCACAGTCAGTGCTAGAGATGTGATCCAATAGCTGCCAGTCAAAACATTCAATAAGAACTTACATTTGAGCACTAGTCTAGGGCCTTACGTTATCATGAAGCAATAAAACTCCAGCAGGCAGATGGCTACAATGTTTATTCTGGATTGTACGATGGAGTTTCTTCAAGGTCAACAATATGCAGCTGCATTTATTGTTATCCTTTGAAGTATGGTATCCACCAATAAAATACTGTATCTGTCTCAAAACTCTGTTGTTTTATCATATGTTCAAATTTCATTTTCACTGTGCTGTCACTTCAGTTGCTCCTTGGATTCAGGAGTCGCACTGTACACCAATCCCTTATACTCTATGATGATGCAATCTAATAATTCACCACCATCCTCATGGTGTTGGGTCAAAAATAGCAAAGTACTACCATATTTCCTTTGCATTCCTCAGAAAGCATCTTTGGAACTGATCACAAGCATAAAAACCTGTAGTCCCACTATTTATTTAGCGTATGATGAATACAATATTATTTACAATATATACAACTACCATCTCAAGCTCGTAACTAAAGTTCCATGTCAAAATTTAATAGCCAGAGAAGAGCTTCGTTTGAGACACAGTTTAAGTCCTCAATAGAGCCTCTGTAACTACGCAAAGGACATTCAAATGCAAGGTGTTCCACTGTCTGTTCCCCTTGTCCGCAGTCACATTGCGGTGATGTCTTCCATCCCCATTTGAAGAGAGTGGCTCCACATCTACCTTGGCCGGTCCTAATTCGATTTAGCATCCTCCACTGCCGTCTGGGAAGAGAAAAACCATCTGGGCACTTGCATGGGTTCTCAATGATGTGGCGATGTGGTAATGCGGATTGCTGTTGCCATTGTTCTTTCCAGGCGTCCGATACATTAAAGGAGGTGTCCTGTAAATTCATTGCAGTACGCCAAGAAGGGTGTCTGGATTTCAGTCGTTTAGCTGGGGAAGCTGCTATGTCAGAATGAATAGGAAGGTGAGGATTGTTTTCAATTTTCTTCCACAAGTTAAGCAGTGACTGTGATCTTCTTAGGGATGGAGGTGGTATGTGGCTTAGGGTGGGAAGCCAGTGTGTGTTAGTTGGTCGGATGCATCCTGTAATGATACGCATTGCTTGGTTCAGCTGGGTGTCTACTAATCCAGTGTGAGCACTGTTAAGCCAGGTAGAGCAGCAATATTCAGCGACTGAATAAGAGAGTGCAAGAGCAGTGGATCTCAGGACTTGGGCATTAGCACCCCAGGATGTACCTGCCAGCTTTTGGAGGATGTTATTTCTGGTCTTGATCTTGGCTGACACATTATAGAGGTGATTCTTGTAGGTCAAGGACCTGTCCAGGGTGACTCCCAGGTATTTTGGGTTACTACAATACTGTAGATTCTCTCCTTTGAATGGTATGGTTGGTTTGTACCCAGCACTTCTATTCCACAAATGGAAGGTAGACACAACAGTTTTCTTGGGGTTTGGTCTAAGGTTGTTGTGATAAAAGTAACTGTCTAGAATCTTTAAGTCTGATGTAAGCGTCGACTCAGACTCATCGAAGCGTTGATGTTGGGCAACCAATGCGATGTCATCTGCGTAGATGAATTTTCTGGATTTAGTTACAGGAAGGTCATGTGTGTACAGGTTGAATAGAAGAGGGGCCAATACAGAGCCCTGAGGGAGTCCGCCATTTATCTTATGTACTTTACTTCTGGAGTCTTCGGAAAAAATCTGGAAGTACCTATTACTCAGCATGTTACTGAGTAATGTGGAGAGTTTCAGACAAGGGATGATGCTGATAAATTTGAGAAGGAGCTTATCTTGCCACACGGTGTCATATGCAGCTGTCAGATCTAAGAAGACGGCCATGCTTACCATTTTGTTCTCAAATCCATTTTCAATATGGGTAACTAGTGCTAAAACCTGTTCTTCACATCCTCGTCCAGGTCTCAAGTTCGTAGTCCCACTAAATACTCTTTATGTCTTTTTTTAATACCATTTACTTTACGTCGCACCGACACAGATAGGTCTTATGGCGACAATGGGAGATGAATGGCCTAGGAGTGGAACGGAAGCGGCTGTGGCCTTAATTAAGGCATAGCCCCAGAATTTGTCTGGTATGAAAATGAGAAACCAAGGAAAACCATTTTCAGGGCTGCCAACAGTGGGATTCGAACCCACTATCTCCCGGATGCAACTCACAGCTGCGCGCCCCTAACCGCACGACCAACTTGCCCCGTACTCTTATGGTTTCTGGAGATGCCAAGGCGCTCAATTTTGTCTTACAGACAAATCTACTGACAAGAGGGGGGCATATTTGAACAGCTTCAAATACCAAGGGTCTGGGCCAGGATCAAACCCACTACCTTGGGCTTAGGTCAGCACTCTAATGTGCAAGACATTAAGACGGGTTAAGCCTTTTCTTATGGACCTTTGTAGATAAATTACCTTGAAACTTATGTAATATGTAATGATAGTGTGGAAATTGTGAACTATCAGTTTTCATGAATTCTGGTGTGAACTGCAAACATTTGGTTGCTAAGTAAATGTGTCTCCTCATCCCGAGGTGGTGCAGCTCTTTTCATACAGACCCCCAATGGAGGTGAGCTGTATGTACCATTTCAACCACATACCAGCCCTCCTGCCACTCTTGAATTTCTGGCAGCACCGGGAATCGAACCCAGGCCCCTGAAGACGGCAGCTAACAACACTTACCGTTACGCTACGGAGGCGGATTGATGGATTATAAACAGTCAATGGGTTGAGTGATCATGGTCATTCTCTTGATTTTCACTGAATAACCTCATCCATGCATGAACTTTGCTATTACTTATACCATTGGGGTTATACACTTCACAGATCTGGCAATGAATCCCGGCCAAACGAGGTCTGTAATTGATAGGAATCAAATAACTGACCTCTTACTTCACACAATGCAGGCCACTCTAGTGTCTAACATTTTGATCACACAGAACAAAGTCCACACACATTGTCAGCATGGCTACAAACGGAGTCTTTCTGGATGCATGTGCAAAATTACAAATTTTGGCAAATGGTTCCTCCTCAAATATATCCTTCATAGGGTATATACTGACTTGATCCAGCTCCACTGGAACAAACATAACCTTAGCTTCCTGATGAACTCCAATGGACTTATGATAAACAACTTTAATTTTGTCTCGTATATAGATGACAAAATAGCTCCTTTTCTTAGGCAGAAACCGTTGCATCAACCTGTGATTTGCTTTAAGAAAAAAAAACCTTGAACCTTAATTCTCATTTCTTCTGTAGAAGATTTCTGTATTTGTCACACTTATTATCATGGTATGCCAAAACATACAAACAAGCAAAGAGTGAGGTCATATTAACTTTTGGCCAGAAGCTGGCCAACTTTTGGTAGCAGCACTCAAACTCAACTGATTGCACAAAGTAGCCAGCCAGGTGGTGACCAGTATGACCTTCAAATTACTGTGTCCTGAGCACTGCACCAGTCCCAGCTGGAAGATAATGTGACTCAATGTATGTAATATATGCTAGGACATGATCTAAAAACTGAAATATCTTTTTTCTCTTGTAGTGTTAGCAATAATGTAAAATTAAAGCTGTTATGTTCCATGCCATAAAATATTTAATGAAAAAGAAAATTAAAAGACCAGACAATTAATCCCAATTTTACAGTACTTGTACCTGAATCATTTGTGTTTACCAACTGTTAGGGCCACTGAATAGTCCGCATCACTGATACGTAAATTGCTTCTGAAAATGTCCCCATGCAAAAATAGGTTTAAAAGAAAGTAATAACAGATGACGATGATGATGATGATGATGATTTTGATGACAGACATCTTGAGGACGTACAAGTATTTCTGTAGGTTTCATTCTTCAATATTCTCTTGAAGTATAATGCTGTAAGAAGGGCTATCCATCTAGCTGTTTTCTGTGAGAAAGACAATGTAATTATTTTAAAAAAGTATATTTATTTTGCCCACAATGCTGACTTCATGCTGCTTTCAATTTTAGGCACTAAAATATAGTAACAAAGAAGAAAAATATACATCTTACAAAATATACCTAAGTTTCTCCAGAGTCCAATAATGAGTAGCTCCATTCTTGGTGTCCTGTACCTCAACAGCTACAATAGTACGAGGGAAAGGTCTGTCTTCATCGTCTTCATCCTCCATAGCAGGCACCAAGTCGACTGGTAGGGGCGAATACAGGGTGTCTGTCAGCAAGGTGAACTGGAACTGAACCTATAAGAAGATAGATTAATCAATGAGCTTATTTATCCCACAAATGAAATTTAAAAAAAAAAAATCTTGCATGAACACTCATCATCTCACAAGTGTACTGTACTTCTTTACCAAGCATTACTGAACAACATGCATTATTAGAAATGCATGTTGATTAATAAAAAAAAGGAAAGTGAGAAGGCCAGATCTTACTAACAGGTAGAGTTTGTATGATATTTGCATAATACTCGTATCTGAATCACTGGTGTTGAGTAATAAGGCTTCTGAATGGTATGCAACACTGGTGGATAAATCATTTCTGAAGATCTTCAATGGTTAGTGAGTAAGCTAATGTTCAAGATCTTTGGTTCACTCCCTGATAATGACAATGAATTTTTGAAGACTAGAATATCCACACTTTGCACTGTCCTTCATATAGCAATAGAAAACTTTGAGGAATATGCCAGATATTCAACTAACAAATTTTATTTCTCAATGTTCTATTCTGGTGATCTTTTTGGTACTTTGCATCTAGAACAAGGTGGTGGTGGTGGTGGTGGTGGTGGTGGTGGTGGTGTATTTGAACTTGAAAAACACTTGACTGTTGCTCTATTGATTAAATGATACTATCGTAAGTCACCGGATGGCTAACAATGCACTATTTTATTCCAAGTAGGAAATGTCACCATCTTAATTCTACGCGAGATATTTCATGTTTGTATGTCCACGAGTTTCAGAATAAACAGTAAGATCATCCGACTATTCAAAGATAGGAGTGGAAAGATCAAGTGCAATGGAATAAATATAAAGTCAAGATAGAGACACAGGAACAGAATTATGTTAATGAAAGGAGAAGTGAAAAACAGTGTGGGAGAAAGGGGGAGTGGGGGGGGTGGAATGGAAATGCTCAAAGAAGATCAAAGAGACAACAACAACAAAAAGAAGAAACAAAGATGATGAATACATGACACATTGAGTGAACTATCTAGTAATTAGGAGAGTATGAATTTGGAAAAAACTGACATGAAATAGTGAAGGACAGTTCTTTAATGGTTAGTGACCAGATATCGACTGATAGCCAGAGTCCCTGTAAAAATTAAGATTTTTATGTATTTCCACTACTTTCTGTATTATCCTAGACCAATTGTGTTTTGTGTGGGTAAAAGCTACAGCATCTTGGAACATGACATTACTACCAGACAACAGGGCATGCTCAACTATTGCTGACTTATCTAGCTGGTTGAGAGGGATATTTCTTTGGTGTTCCCTGATGGGAGTCCTAATAGATCAAGAAATAACGTCTCTTAATATGGGCCCCCTGTGGGTGGTGGCGGTGGAATAACACCCACGGTATCCCCTACCTGCCATAAGAGGTGATTAAAAGGGGTCTTAGGGGATCTGAACTTGGGAGCATGGATTGGCAACCACAGGGACCTTAGCTGAGTCCTGCCATAGCTTCCACTTGCTTGTGCCAGGCTCCTCACTTTCATCTTTCCTATCTGACCTCCCTTGGTTAACACTTCTTTTCTGACCTTGACGGTATTAGGTATCGAGGTCTAGGGAGTCTTTCATTTTCACGCCCTTTGTGACCCCTTGTCCTTACTTCACCAATACCTTCATTTATCCAAGTATCAGATCCCTTCCATTTTTTCTGTCTAATTAGTGTTATACAGAGGATGGTTGCCTAGCCGTGCTTCCTCTTAAAACACTAATCACCACCACCACCACCACCACCACCACCACCACCACCACCACTCTTCATATGGGCCATGAAGGCACCAATCTAAACACTGTGGAGGTGTGTTGTTGTTGTTGTCTGAATCATCATCCATAGAGTTGTTTGAGGCAGTTTTCTATTCTACCATATCCTGTGCTAAACTCTTATCTCCAAATAACTATTGAAGTCTACACCTACTCTATTTTGTTTGTCATATTCATATCTTAGTCTTTCCTAGCAGTTACCACCATAACCAGCTGAACAAGTCCTGGATGTCTTCTTCTGATCAATCTTGACCAAATTTATATAGCAGTTAAAGCGTTCATGGCCAGCATTATGAACAATGTCTGTTTTCCGGGCTTGTAGGCTATGATCTAGGAGCGTATGATGGTCTCGACATTTCACCAAAAACAGCGTTTGGCATCTTCAAGGGTTTCGAAGTTACAAAGCTTTCAGTAGACTGGAGTGGTGTTGGAATTGTACCTCAATGTATAGTGCAGGCTGTGGTCCGCTTTGGAGTAGGGTGGTTGCCGATTGGTTGTTCTTTGGCCAATGATAGTGCAATCCATGGTGCGCTGCTTGCCTATTGGTCCACCACAGTGGGAGGCCAATCACTAATTGACTGTTCTTTGGCCAACGATTGGAGCAGTGTTGAGCCTGGCGTTGTTTGACCTACCTCAGCGGAGACAAGCAATTCATCACCCGTTGTTTTTTCTGACCTGCTGCGGCCACCATGTCTTCCAGGATTGAAAGTTTTCAGGACTGGAAACCAGGCTTTGTTCACCCACTTAGACTCCTCCTTATGGTTGAAGTTGTTGGTGTGCTTCAGGATTCTGATGGCTTCCCTTTGTAGCTAGGCATGACAAGACCAGTAGTTGTACTGTACACAGTGTGTCTTATCACACTCGTAGTGGTACTATACTGTCAACTACTGTATCTTAGCATGCCTGGCTACAGAGGGAAGGCATCAAAATCCTTAAGCACTCCAGCAACTTCAACCGTACGGAGGAATCTGAACAGGTCAACAAAGCCAGGTTTTCAGTCCTGAAGACCTTAAATCCTGGAGGATATGGTGGCCACAGCAGGCCAGAAAAGGCAACAGGTGATCAATTGCTTGGTCTCCGCCAAGGCACTCTAGGTTCACCAATGCCACGCTCCACACTGCTCAAATCAATGCCCAGCAAAGAGCCAATAAGCAACCGTGCCCCGCCCCCCAAACATGGTGGACCAATAGGCGACCAGTGCACCATAGCTTGAGCTATCATTGGCTAAAGAACAGCCAATCAGAGACCACTCCTTACCATAAGAGACCACAGACTGTACTATGTACTGAGGTGGAATTCCGACCACTCCATTTCACTGAGAGCTTTGTAGCCATCAAAGTCATTCCGAACCCTTGAAGATGCCGAATGCAGTATTTGGTGAATATTTGATGAAACGCCGGGACCATCATACGCTCCTAGACCAAGGCCTACAAGCCCAGAAAATACAGACATTATTCTTTACCAAACTATTGTCTTTCCACAACTTGATTCAGCATCACTTCATTTGTAATCCCATCAACTCACTTATTGTAACTTACGTTTGTGTGGAAACACTATATTTCTAAAGCTTCTATTCCGATTTCTACACAAGTTACTGACCGTGTTTCACTTTCACACCATGCCATGCTCCACATTGTCACAAATCTCTTTCTAATATACATATCTATGATGAGGATGAGCAAATTTCTCCCTGTAAGAACCATCTTCCTTTCTTGGTTAGGTTACATTATAAGGTCTGCTTACTTCTGGAATCGTTATTCTAACAACCCAAATAGCAATATTCATCTACAGTGGACACCCTCTTATCCAGACTGCCTGGGACCAGGTCCTTGGATGAATAACAAAATGACAGAAGGCGAATGCAAACGATTGTACACCAAATCTGAGGAACTGGAGTTGGAAAATGATTATGGTTTATCCAGCAATGTATACTACTATGTACATTTTAATTTAAGATATTTCCCATGTTTAAAACAATATTTCAAAACATATTAGGCTTATAGAGATTTTTAAATACAGTATTCTATATTATTACAAATTATTTAAACATGAAAAAAATATATAATAATACATACAATGTGAGTCAGGGATAGAAATTTCATGCAGCATTAGGTTAGAATGGAAATGAGTATCAAGTATCCTCATGCCCATCTTATAGTCCTGTAAGGAACATTACATATTGTAGTATGGATTACATCTTATTAGTGTTGTAGAATTAATTAGCCAAAAATTGTAAAACTTAATTAACAGATCAAATGCTTTTAATCAGTTCATCGGGCTGATTACCTTTAGCCATGAAGTGAAGGAAACTTCCCCAGTCCATCAATGCTGGTTATTTTACGTTCAACATCTAGTAAAGGTTTGGTGGCCATTTAAGTATAAGATTCTTGAAGCATGGACTTATTAGCACAAGGAAGAGGTTCAAATTATGCAATTTATAACTGAAAGAAACTGTTTCTGGTTTTAGCACCTGGAGACCCTTTTGTAAGTAACAAAGATAAAATGGAACACCAAAAAAACTACTTTTAAATTAAGCTTTTTTAGTATTTGTCTCTGCTAGGTGGGTCTGGACTTAGCATTTACCAGGAAATGAGGACGTTCATGTATGTCACAAAGGACATGTCTAACTTAGCAGAGCCACGTGATTCTGTTTCTACTGGGCTGAGTGGCTCAAACAGTTGAAGTGCTGACCTTCTGACCCCAACTTGGCAGGTTCAATCCTGGTTCAGTCTGGTGGTATTTGAAGGTGATCAAATATGTCAGCCACATGTCGGTAAATTTACTGGCATGTAAAAGAACTCCTATGGAACAAAATCCTGGCTCCTTGGTATCTCCGAAAACCATCAAAAGTAGTTAACAGGATGTAAAAAAAAACAATATCATTATGACCATAATAATCATCATCATTATCATTATTATTATTATTATTATTATTATTATTATTATTATTATTATTATTAGAATCAGTAGGATAATAGAGATATTGTGCAATAGTAAGAGTAATATTAAATGGATTATAGAAATCAAAGAAGATATGAACTACAAATCACAGTAGAAGATATAAAAAACAACACCACAGAATCAAGACACTCAAAAACAGACACCAGACTACAGACCAAGATCAACAAACCATGGAAAGAGTGATTTCAGACAAGGAGAGAAAATCAAGTTCCGAAAAAATGAAGAAGAACTCGGCTGGGAGAAAATTGAAAAGTTCATTGTATAATTGACTGAAGCGGTCCAATGAAGGCCATACAATGTAAAATAAAATAAATAAAAAAGTATTATTATTATTATTATTAATGGTTCTTGGTGTGGTTTACTGTAGTCACGTCCTAGTTCGTGAACTATGGGCTACGGCTGAGTGGCCTAGTGAGTGGTCCTAAGAGTCGTGATACCAGTTGCTATGGAATGGGAGTGGGCATCTCAGACATATTCTGAGTCAAGGCCATCTTTGTGCTCAGACGGCTAGGACTATACAATCCACCGGGCTCCCTAACTGGTTAGAGGGAAGATGCTCACTTGGACTATATGTAAGTAGGGTAGCATCCTGCTTCATGAATTTACCAAGCTCAGAACATTTTAAGCAAGCCTCAGACGTAAGGGAGTAATGGAGTCCCACTCCCATTTGATAGGCAAGGGACTCCTTGGAAAAAACTTGGCAAATGAAATGGAATTTGATGGGGAGCTATCAATATCAATGGAGCTTATGGAAGAAAGAAAGTAGAACTGGCGAGTCAGCAAAGAGGATGCATTTGGATGTGCTAGGAGTAAGTGATATTCGGGTAAGGGGAGGTAACGAAGAAGAGATAGGAGATTATAAAGTGTATTTGATGGGTGATACAAAGGGAAGCGCAGAGTATGGGGGTAGGGCTGTTTGTCAGAAATACCATTGCACGCAACATAGTTTCTGTTAAGCACGTAAATGAGCGAATTATGTGAGTAGATTTGGCAGTTTGAGGAATTAGGACGAGAATTGTCTCAGTGTATTCACCATGTGAGGGTGCAGATGAGGATGAAATTGACAAGTTTTATGAAGCATTGAGTGACATCGTGGTCAGGGTCAACAGCAAGGACAGAATACTGCAAATGGGTGATTTCAATGCTAGAGCTGGAAATAGAACTGAAGGATATGAAAGGGTGATTGGTAAATGTGGGAAAGATATGGAAGTTAATGGGAATGGGAAGTGTATGCTGGACTTCTGTGCTAGTATGGGTTTAGCAGTTACGAATACATTCTTCAAGCATAAGGCTATTCACCACTACACATAGGAGGCTAGGGGTACCAGATCCATAAGAGACTATATCTTAACAGACTTTGAATTCAGGAAGTCTGTTAGGAATGTACGAGTTTTCCAGGGATTTTTCGATGATACAGACCACTATCTGATCTGTAGTGAACTAAGTATATATAGGCCTAGGATAGTGAAAGTGAAATATGTCTGCAAACAAATAAGGGGAGAAAATCCCCCAGGACGAGGAAATTAAAACAGAAGTACATGGATATGATTAGTGAGAAGTTTCGAACAGTAGACAGTAAGCAGGTTCAGAATACAGAAAGAGAATGGGTGGCATACAGGGATGCTGTAGTAGAAACAGCAAGGGAATGCCTAGGAACAACTGTGTGTAAATATGGGAAAAAATGAACATCTTGGTGGAATGATGAAGTGAGAGCAGCTTGTAAACGTAAAAAGAAGGCTTATCGAAATGGCTCCAAGCAAGGGCCGACGCACACAGGGAATTGTACGTAGATGAAAGAAAAAGAGCGAAACAAATACATGTTGAAGTCGTGGGAAGATTTTGGAAATAACCAGGAAAGGCTAGGTCAAGCAGCAGGGAAACCTTTCTGGACAGTAATAATCTTAGGAAGGGAGAGAAAAAGGAAATGAACAGTGTTTTGGGTCATTCAGGTGAACTCATAATAGATCCCAGGGAATCACTGGAGAGGTGGAGGGAATATTTTGAACATCTTCTCAACGTAAAAGGAAGTCTTCCTGGTGGTGTTGTGAACAGCCAAACTCCTGGGGAGGAGGAACATGATGTAGGCATTTATGTTGACAATTGGGCTCCAGTGAGAATTTATGATAGAATGAATTCTTGGTTCAGGGTACATACAGGGGTTAGACAAGGCTGTAATCTTTCACCTTTGCTGTTTGTAGTTTACATGGATCATCTGCTGCAAGGTATAAAGTAGCAGGGAGGCATTAAGTTCGTTTGAAATGTAGTAAGCAGTCTGGCCTATGCTGACGATTTGGTCTTAATGGCAAATTGTGACGAAAGCCTGTAGTCTAATATCTTGGAACTTGAAAATAGGTGCAATGAGTATGGAATGAAAATTAGCCTTTCTAAGGCTAAATTGATGTCAGTAGGTAAGAAATTCAGCAGAACTGAATGTCAGATTGGTGATACAAAGCTGGAACAGGTAGATAAGTTCACATTTTTAGGTTATGTGTTCTCCCGGGATGGTAATATAGTTCGTGAGATTGAATCAAGATGTAGTACAGCTAATGAAGTGAGGTCACAGTTGCAATCAACAGTATTCTGTACGAAGGAAGTCATCTCCCGGACGAAACTATCTTTTCATCGGTCAGTTTTCAGGCCAACTTTACTTTACGGGAGCAAAAGCTGGCTGAACTCAGGGTATCTTATTCATAAGTTAGAAGTAACAGGCATGAAAGTAGCGAGAATGATTGCTGGTACTAACAGGTGGGAACAATGGTAGGAGGGTACTCAGAATGAGGAGATAAAGGCTAAGTTAGGAATGAACTCTATGGATGAAGCTGTATGCATAAACTGGTTTCGGTGGTAGGGTCATGTGATGCAAATGGAGGAGGGTAGGTTACCTAGGAGAATAATGGACTCTGTTATGGAGGGTAAGAGAAGTAGAGGGAGGCCAAGACAACGATGATTAAACTCTGTTTCTAATGATTTAAAGATAAGAGGTATAGAACTAAATGAGGCCACAGCACTAGTTGCAAATAGAGGATTGTGGTAACATTTAGTAAATTCAGAGGCTTGCAGACTGAACGCTGAAAGGCATAATGGTCTATAATGATTATGTATGTATGTAATTATTATTATTATTATTATTATTATTATTATTATTATTATTATTATTATTATTATTATTATTATTATTATTATTATTCATGGAAGAGGGTCAAGACTGGAGGTGCGTGAGTTGAACTAAAAATGGTAGGTATGCATCTTTCTCTGCCTACAATGTACAATTCACCAACAACAAAGAAATTCTCAACTGATTTATACCAGTTCACTTTCAAATATTGTGCAGGATTGTTGTTTGCTCAGAGGTTACGATGCTGTAAGTCGAAAATATGATTTCTGAACCATTACATGGGAACTTGGAGAGAGTTTTGGATTTAAATGAATATCAAAAGGTGACCACTTGAAAACAGAGTTTTAAAAAACAGTTTTTTGTAAAAAACATGTGGGAAAACTGTTCAATTATAGCAGAAGCACAAGCAGTCTCCAATTATCATCTGAAGCAAGTTCATCCTTTCGAAAGTGGATGTATGTCTACTAGAGTCCTGCACTTAGTCGAGAAAGCTTGAATCATCACCCCTTATGGGATGATGTGTGATGTCGACAATGTAAACAAAGTTTGTTTCAGGCAGACTGCATCCTTGACCAGTTAAAGAATATTAACATACTGCAAATTTGTAAGTTAAGGTATAAAATAAAATTAAATGAATTGAAATATGACAGAGTATTTAAGTACTAAGTAAACTTGTGTCCGCATCCAGAGGTTAGTATAGCTCTTTTCAGGCGCACCCCCAATGGAGGTGAGCTGCATGTACCATTTCAATCACAAACCAGTCCTCCTGCCATTCTCAAATTTCTAACAGTACCAGGAATCGAACACCCCCCTCCCTCCCCAGGACGGCAGCTAATAACACTAATAGTTGCGCTATGGAGGCAGACATTTCGGTACTAATTCCAGTATATGTATAACCTACTTTCAAAGTTGAAATGTGTATTTTTCCCTAGTGTTGCTCAGTTTTATAGGAGATATATGTTTATGTTCCTGCTGATATCCTACGCTATTCGCAAGATATCAGGGGTAACCACTGGAATCTTGAATGTTCAAGAGGATCTGCGACCTTCCTATTATTTCCCGACTGGCTGAGCTATCATGAGGCCTGTTTTGCATATCTCCAACATCTGCTGATGATGTTACTCCTAGTATGTCTCAGTCAATGCTTGAACACCTAACAGTGAAAGTTGTATCCTCAATAAAAAGAATTAATCAATAAACTTGTGAAGTGGATTGAGTACGCTACTCATCATCTCAGATCGTGGTCTCGAAGCGGTTTTACAAGAAACTTCTTGTTCAAACACTTACAATCTCCCTCGTAGTGATACAGTAATAAAAAAGAACTGTTAAATTGTAAGACGCTGAAAAGCTAAAATTATTACACAAAATGAAAAGTAGTGAACTTGTCTTAATGGGGATTTTTGGACTTCGGTCTCTAACTGTAGGTATTTGGGGATTGCAGTGCACTGGACTGACTCAAACTGGATATTTTGTAGTTCAGCACTAGAAGTTAAGTAGGTCACAAAGAGGCACAGCACCTCCAAATAACTACAGAATTTCACTATGTAATTTGTAAGTGGAATTTGGAAAATATTTGTATTGACAATGACAGAAACATTGTTTCACAAGTTGAAAAAGCAAACTATGATCATTTTCGCTGTGCTGACCACAATTTACAACTAGAGCAAGGAAAGAATACTTGATACTTGTTTGCATTCTATCCTATTACTGGTACTGCAAGAAATTCCTATCGCTAGTGATTGTCTTTTCATGGTACTCATTTTACAATTACTAAAATAGTGCATATGCTTACTGCACTGAATAAATCAACAAACTGACTACTGTAAGTGATAAGCTATATGAAACACACAGCATCTTGACTGAGCAGGGTAGGGTGGGAGGCAGTGCAGGCTCATGGTTGTAGGAAAAGGGACGTGATGTTATTCACCGGGTCAGCTGGTTAACTTTTTCACTCTGGCAAAGCGAGGGCAGATGTGTGGTCTTGGGGACGAGTGGCTATGACGGGTGGCCATGCTTGCTGTATGGGATACATACTGCTTTCTTGCTGGCATTTGTTCACATAGTTAAGACATGACAAGTTGACTATTTTTGAAAAATATATATAGTTCAGTCAATTATCTTTGAATATGTTTTAGTTACATTCATTCATGCGAGTCTTCCCATCATCCTTTTAGATCAGTGGCTTAGGACACAGCACTCGCAGAGTTAAATCTTTCCCTTTTTCATTTTCTTCTAAGTCGCTACCCAATATGAGAGCTTTAACTGCAGTATACGAAATACAAGTACCACAATGTATTGAAGCTACTAACGGAAGTGCTAATATGTTGGCAGTGAACAACAATTACACAGCAAATGATGAGCGTAAAGATCATTTGAACCATTACTTTACGATTACCCCTGCCATCTGGTGACTATTAGCAACTACAGACTCGCAAGACAACCACTGGATATCATAAAGGTCGAACTTCCCCAGCAGTCTACCGTAGCAAAATACAGAAAAACCGAATGACACACGACTGCTACAGCGGTCCACCGGCTACCCTGCATGGCTCACTACAGCAGTCTGCCAGAGTGAAAAGGTTAACAGGGCGTCCAGTGCACTGTGACAAGTGTTCTGTGGAATACAAATGACTTCACTGATGTCTTGTGAAATCCCTCTTAAACTTTGTTTTTATAATGCACATTTGCATTTATGTAAACAGTACTAGAAAAAAACACAGAGAAATGCTTCAGGATTGAATGTTGCATGAAGCAAGAATGAGTGGAATAGGACAGTATCTATTAAGCAGCAACTACCAGGATACTACTTGTGGCCACGTATCTCCTACTCTTTCTTTCTAGAATAATGCTGTGGGTAAATTTAACTAAATCTGAGAGCACAACACTACATGACAGTTATATACCTTCTTCTTCAGCTCTACGGAGATTGCATTAGCTTCCTTGAGGAAAATGGCATTCCCCCAAAGGTCATCACGCAGGGATGTGAACTGATGATACTTCCACTTGCGGAAACACCACGCCGCCAGCTGGTATTGACGGTCCGTCCAGGTGCACTCTGCGTCAAACAAGGGGTTGACTGAAAGGCCATGAGGCAACCCGCAGTCAGCAACAGAACAACAGAGCATGACAACAAAAAAACAAACCCTGCTACAGGAGAAAGCCATTCCACAGTTGGATATCAAACCAAGTGCAGCCTGTCCAGTGATGCATGAAGTTGCCCATGTAAAAGAACACCTTTATGAGCCAGTGTTTACAACAGCTGCTATTTACAGTTAATGTTTTCCAGCACAGGAGAAAACAAATCAAGGAATTTAAGAAAAAAACAAATATTTAACAAATTGGGAAGAGATCATATCAGTAAGAAATGCATTAATTGTGTACAGAACCCAGGCAATGCAGTGAGATGCATGCAAAAACCCAAGGGTATGAAATATGGATACCATTAATGAAGTAAATTATTTCAAAATAGCATGCACCATTCAATTTCCAATCATTTGGGTTCATATTACATGGTGTCTCACTTGAATAACATGCTTATTAAGAATAAATGTTTGCTATTTACATAGCAAAATCATGAAGTGTCTAACCACAGTCATTTAATAGCAGCAAGACAATAGCAGTCTTTCATAATTATGTATCTTCAAAATTCTGGGGAAGATCTATTAATTTATTTGTGGATACAGAACATAACGTAAGATTTTACTAGCAATATATTTCAGAGCAGTAATGATTGCCAGCACTTATATGACCCAATTCATAATTACTACTAGAATAATCATCCACAGTACTGAAAAAAGTCTTCAACAGTATGCCTTTTGTTAGAAACAAAACAACCATAATATTTTGCAACATGTCACATTACTTTCCCCTCACGTTGTGCCATGAACACCAATCATTATTTACAGAAACTGCACAGTCAGAAATGAGACTATGTTCTTGAATATTCAGTGAGTAAATTGAAAGATGATGGAAACTCAAAATGTTTATTTATTACATACACGAAGAAAGCCTGCTGAGAAGTGTTCAAGCAACCATGAAGTATAAGTAAGGGAATTTTATGAGGGTTCATTGAATTTACATGGGGTCTGCCTAGTTAAGATGGTAAAGGAATGTTCAGTTCATCAAGAAGGCCATGGATTTGATTTCTCATCAAGATCTCATGAAATTTAGAATATTCACCAATGGAGAGGCATTTGGTCGTTAGGTCATCCTATACTAGAAATGAAAGGTAATTGAAGGCGTCAAAGGCAGCTGGGCACAGAGCTCACCATTCTATGCTCTCTAGTACTAACGGTATGGATAATGGAACCCTTTACCCACTCCACCCCTCCAAGGGTCTGCATGGGGATCACATAGTTTTCAAACATAGTTAACTTTTTTTTTTTTACAATTTGCTTTACGTCGCATCGACACAGATAGGTCCTATGGCGATGATGGGATAGGAAAGGCCTAGGAGTGAGAAGGAAGCAGCCATGGCCTTAAGTATGGTACGGCCCCAGCATTTGCCTCGTGTGAAAATGGGAAACCGCGGAAAACCATCTTCAGTGGGGCTCGAACCCACTATCTCCCAGATGAAAGCTCACAGCTTCGCACCCCTAACTGCACTGCCAACTCGCCCGGCCATAGTTTACCTGTTTCTAGTAGTAGTAGTAGTAGTAGTAGTAGTAGTAGTAGTACCACCTTTCATTCTTGTATTGTCCAACTGTGCAACACTTGTTAAAGAGTACTTCTCATTTGACTTTTGGGTACACAGATGTGGAGCACAGACCTGCCTCTAGAGAGACAGTTGTTTACAGGGTACTATGACTTCTGGTATGGACTAGAACAAATTTACTACTTTCATCAACCTGTTTCAGTCTCATCTTTAACTTTGAAAACATGAAAGTACTCAAGGTACAAGCGATGCAAATAACATAGTTTTTGATGCAGCCAGTCTCTGTGATTAAAGGTATGAAAATATGGCTGTAGGAAGAGTTACTAAAGTTTCAGTAGGCTTGGCAGACTGATATGCAATAGCATCTTCTGGCTCAGTGAAGAAAGTAACATAGAAACTACTTCACGCATCCTTTCCTTACTATGCTTTTTCAGTGACAACTAAGTTTTCTATAACAACTGATTGTGGACTTGTTGTGGATCCATACAGTATTTGAGATGAAGATTTGGTTAAAGTCAAAAGTGAATGAAGCATAATCAGTTATTGAGGATTTGTAAATTTTAAAACTGCTGAGAGCATTTGACAATATTTATAAAGAGTCAGATTACAATGAGAGAAATGGGGAGGACTTTTAAGATGGATTAAACATGTGGAGGAGATAAGGTGCAAAGCATACAGTCTTAGAGTTTATCAGCAGATCTTTACTGGGTGATAGAAAAAAAGCAAATGGCCTATTTTACACTAATATGACCGATATTATTGTACGGGCTTCCTTACTGTCATCCCAGTACAGTAGAAAGCATGATAAAACTAGACGGAGTTCAATGCCAAGCAGAATACTGTAATTAATTGGCCAACAGTCATTTAGACAAAGCCTATAGCCACTCTCTGTAAACAAATACTGTAGATAATGCTTTCTTGCAAAAATCTCTCGCAGAAAACACTCCTGTCAGCCCTTTCAACCACTTAAGCGGAACCATTGTTCAAAACAAAGAGGTCGAGGGGGGGTGTCTTTTCTCTCCACTTGTAAGAACAGCAGCTTATCAAAGCAGCTTTTTAAATTCATTCTGCTTAGCTGTGGAATGAACGTACACAACAGAAAGAAAAAAAAAAGAAAAAAACTTTGCTTCAAAATTTTATAAAGACGTCAAACGAATGCCAATATATTTAATAAAAACCTTCTATAACCAATGTTAATTTTCTTAGGGCAGTTGCCCAGGTGGCAGATTCCCTATGCTTTTCTTACATGATTTCAAAGAAATTGGAAATTTATTGAACATCTCCCTTCATATGTTATTCCAATCCCCAACTCCCCTTCCTATAAACGAATATTTGTCCTCTTGAATTCCAACTTTATCTTCTTATTGTGATCTTTCCTACTTTTAAAGACGCCACTCAAACTTATTCGTCTACTAATGTCATTCCACGCCATCTCTCCGTTGACAGCTTGGAACATACGAATTATTGCAAGAAATCAGCTTCATTTCCCGTAGCAAATCCGATTTACAAAGACTTAATAACAATAAAAAATCTTCCACTTTTTTGATACTTATATCTGCACTTAAGCAAATTAATTAATCATACACAGTACATGTTTCGTTCCTTTTTAGAACATCTACAGCTGATTTGCATTGCTTAGGTGAATTCACTAAGTATTTATCTTGGTAAGAACATCTTAAACAGGTACCTTGTTTTTCTTAAATACTACATAAATTTAAAATAAATTAAAAACAATGTGGATGGTTGAATGGGGTAGTGAAATGAGAGGGATATGGAAGTACTTATAGTTAATCTAATTTAAAAAAAAAACTATTTCTATTCATTTGAACAGATGTTGTAAAGAATGTTTTCAGCACTTTTATTGCTAAAATATTCTGCTTATCTTCTAATAAAAAGTTGTTTGAAAAAATATCTTTCCTTTGTCACTGTTCTGAATATTGCTAGGTTCTCTCTTCATTTACTCCCCCCAAGGTGGTTGCTGTTTGTATTAAATTTACAAAATGTCTCTTGAATTCAGTTAGTTGAGGAACCTTGAAGCTGATTGCTGTTTTGCTATTGATAAAAGAGCCTCCCCATAATCTTGTTGTTATCAAAATCCACTCCTACTGTGTCCTTGGAGGAGCGACGGCTGAAGCAGCCTTCCGTCTTGTGGTACGATGTCAATTTTCTTTACTGTATGAAAGTTTCTGTACACATGGGTGGGTGAAAGTTTATGTAATTCAGATTTTGTGGTACACAAGACGGAAGGCTGGTTCAGCCGTCGCTCCTCCAAGGACACAGTAGGAGTGGATTTTGATAACAACAAGATTATGGGGAGGCTCCAATAGCAAAACAGCACTCAGCTTCAAGCTTCCTCAACTAACCGAATTCAAGAGATATTTTGTAAATTTAAAACAAACAGCAACCACCTTGGAGGGAGTAAATGAAGAGAGAACCTAGCAATATTCAGAACAGTGACAAAGTAAAGTTACTTTTTCAAACAACTTTCTATTAGAAGACAAGCAGAATATTTTAGCGATAAAAGTGTTGGAAACATTTTTTACAACATCTGTTCAAATGAATAGAAATAGTTTTTTAAAATTAGGCTAACTATAAGTAGATCCATTTCCCTCTCATTTCACTACCCCATTCAACAATCCACATTGTTTTTAATTTATTTTAAATTTATGTAGTATTTAAGAAAAACAAGGTACCTGTTTAAAATGTTCTTAAAAAGATAAATACTTAGTGAATTCACCTAAGCAATGCAAAACAGCTGAAGATGTTCTAAAAAGGAACGAAATATGTACTGTGTATGATTAATTAATTTGCTTAAATGCAAATATAAGTATCAAAAAGGTGGAAGATTTTTTATTTATCAAATCTTTGTACATACCAATTAGTTGAGCAGCTCATCTTCTTTCTCCCAATTCTTCCCAGCCCAAACTTGGCAACATTCTTGTAACACTACTCGTTTGTCCGAAATCACCCAGAACAAATCGAGCTGCTTTTCTTTGGATTTTTTCCAGTTCTTGAATCAGGTAATCCTGGTGAGTGTCCCATACACTGGAACCACACTCTAGTTGGGGTCTCCCCAGAGACAAATATGCTCTCTCCTTTACATCCTTACTACAACCCCTAAATACCCTCATAACCATATGCAGAGATCTGTACCCTTTACTCACCATCATATTTATGTGACTACCCCAATGAAGATCTTTTCTTATATTAATACCTAGGTATTTACAATGATCCCCAAAGGGAACTTTCACCCCATCAACGCAGTAATTAAAACTGAGAGGATTTTTCCTATTTGTGAAACTCACAACCTGACTTTTAATCATGTTTATCATCATACTATTGCCTACTGTCAATCTCACAACATTATCGAGCTCATTTTGCAGTTGCTCACAATCTTGTAACTTATTTATTACTCTGTACAGAATAACATCATCTGCAAAAAGCCTTATCTCTGATTCCACTTCTTTACACATATCACTGAAAACATAAAGGTCCAATAATACTGCCTTGAGGAATTCCCCTCTTAATTATTACAGGGACAGATAAAGTTTCACCGACTAATTCTCTGAGTTCTATTTTCTAGAAACAGAGCCACCCATTCAGTCACTCTTTTGTCAAGTCCAATTGCACACATTCTTGCCAGTAGTCTCCCATGATCTACCCTATCAAATGCCTTAGACAGGTCAATCATGATACAGTCCAATTGACCTCCTGAATCCACGATATCTGCTATATCTTGCTGGAATCCTACAAGTTGGGCTTCAATGGAATAAACTTTCCTAAACCCAAACTGCCTTCTATCAAACCAGTTATTAGTTTCGCAAACATGTCTTATATAATCAGAAAGAATGCTTTCCCAAAGATTACATGCAATGTATGTCAAAGTGACTGGCCTGTAATTTTCAGCTTTATGTCTATCACACTTTCCTTTGTATACAGGGGCTACTATAGCAACTTTTCATTCATTTGGTAAAGTTCCTTCATGCAAACAATAATCAAACAAGTACTTCAGATATGGTACTATATCTCAAGTCATTGTCTTTAGTCATCATCATCATCATCATCATCATCATTTCCCAACTCCAGTTTCCCGGGTGTGGTGTACAAGTGCTCGCCATCTCCTTCTGTTTTCATACATCTTCTGATCCAGTACATCCTCCCATTTGTATCCCCTCCCCTCCACATCTGATCTTACAGTCTCTATCCAATGTTTTCTAGGTCTTCCCTGTGGTCTTCTTCTTACGAGATTAAGGTCAAAATATTTTCTGGCAGGTCTTTCCCTGTTCATTCTCATTATGTGACCATACCACGGAAGTCTGAGTTTATGACACTGATAATAGGAACCTCAATACCAGCTACTTTCCTATTCACTTCATTTCTGATCATAGTATATCCCGCAAAACCTTATCAATTCCAGCTGCTTTTCTAGTTTTCAGCTTTTGTATCTTACTGCAAATGTCATTGCTGTCATAGGTAAATTTTAATACTTCTTTAGTATTAGTCACCTTCTCTATCTGGACATTATCCTTGTAATCAACAACCTTTACATACTGCTGACTGAATACTTCTGCCTTTTGAAGATCCTCACATACACACTCCCCTTTTTAATTATTCCTGGAATGACCTTCTTGGAACATGTTTCCGCCTTAAAATACCTATACATACCCTTCCATTTTTCACAAATATTTGTAAGACTGCCAATTATGCTTGCCATCATGTTATCTTTAGCTGCCTTCTTTGCTAGATTCAATTTCCTAGTAAGTTCCTTCAATATCTCCTTACTTCCACAGCCATTTTTAACTATTTCTTTCCAGTCTGCAGTTCCTTCTTAGTTTCTTTATTTCTCTATTATAATAAGGTGGGTCTTTACCATTCATTACCACCTTTAAAGGAACAAACCTGTTTTCACATTCCTCAACAATTGCTTTAAATCCATCCCAGAGTCCGTTTACATTTTTATTTACCGTTTTCCACTGATCATAGTTACTTTTTAGAAACTGCCTCATGCCTGCTTTATCAGTCGTATGGTACTGCCTAATAGTCCTACTTTTAAGACCTTCCTTTCTATCACATTAATTTTTAACTATGGCAAAAACAGCTTCATGATCACTAATGCCTACTTTGGTTTCTCTAGAGAGTTCATCTGGTTTTATCAGCACCACATCCAGGATATTTTTCCCTCTAGTTGGTTCCATCACTTTCTGAATCAGCTGTTCTTCCCATAATAGCTTATTTGCCATTTGTTGGTCATGCTTCCTGTCGTTCGCATTTTCCTCCCAATTGATATTTGGTAAATTGAGGTCTCCTGCTACAATCACATTCCTTTCCATGTCGTTTCCCACATAGCTTATCAAATAATTCTGAATCCGTGTCAGAGCTACCGTTTTCCGGTCTGTACACTCCAAAGACATCAAGTTGCCTATTATCTTTAGAAATGAGCCTTACACCTAGAATTTCATGTTTCTCATCTTTAACTTAATGGATAAGACCCATCACAGGGGCAAATCAGTCATAAAACTGAATACCTCACATGAAAGAGGGATGATATAATTATTGTTTTATTTACTCAACCATTCAAAACCAAAGCTGGATGTGGAGCTGTGTCTTATTTTCGTTTTTAGATGGTTTTTCCCCCTTTCTCATAAAGGAGTTTCTCTGTTGACTTTTAAACCAATATGGTTTGGTGACAGGTAACTGAAGTAGTAGGGAGAAAAACAATAGGAGTTGGAACCCCTTGCCTAAATTAGGTATGCTACTACAGCATAACCCAAATAAGAAGCATCCAGCATTCTGTAATATTTTGTGAATCTGGGAGCTGCCAACATATGGAAAAATATAGTAAAGTTTATAAGTACTACATTTGTGCATGACTGTGAAAAAGCTAAAGAAACACTCAAAATGGAGTGAGGGCATATGATGCTGTTGATGGTGATTCGTCTATCGGATGGAGACGTTAAACCTTGAGCATACCCCTTGGTGCTATTTGACAGGAGTAGGCTATGTGCTGGCACCGGATTTCACCCTCCCCCTTCCTACCATCAGATATCATCTCATTCATTTCATCTCATTGACTCCTCTGATGAGGTTGACGTCAGGAAGGACATCCAGTCATAAAAACCCACCACGACAGATTCAACTCACTTCATACCCGACCCCGTAAAGAAATGGGACAAGGGTTGAAAAAACAAACTGAAATATGTGCAGAGAATTTTATGGATGGTCACAATAACAAAAGCACTGTTTTACGTAAGATAAAAATAGCAATTATTATTTATCTTTTTAGCAGTTTAACAACACTAACACATACAGGTTTCTGGCAGTAAGTAGTAGCCCAGGGAATTTGCCAGAAATGAAAATCGTCTTCCGCCCTGTCAATGGTAGGGTTTGTGCCCACTGCCTCCCAAATACATACACACCGTGTTGATAATTCACTCGGTTAAAATTGTGGAAGCCCAATTATGAGGAATCATGCTGAGGAGAAGGTGGTCTTGTGATGAGACAGCAAGATCTCTTTAACTGCTCTGCATGGGAACATGTATGGGAAGAAGAGTCAAAGAAAGGGCTATACCAAATAAATGGAGAGCTGCTGTAAGTAGCCCCACTATACAAAGGAAAAGGTGATAAACATAAAGCAGAAAATTACAGGCCAGTCAGCCTGACAGATGTTGCACATAATCTCTGAGAAAACATTATTTCCGATTAGACATCATCATCATTTCCAGCAAGCCAGGTGCGGTTGTATATGAGCCTCCTTCAGATTGTCCTGTTGATCCAAAGATGTTGTTCATATCTCTAATTTCAAGGTCCTTGAAAATCTGCTTCTTCCATACATCATGAGGTCTTCCTCTTAGTCTCATCCCAGGAACACTGTGGTCAAGTATGCTCGAGGAGTCCTGTGGGGATCCATTAATTTAATGTGACCACACTATTGCAATCTATTCACTTCTATAGTGTAAGAGAGTTAGTAATTATTGCAGTATGGAAAATCGAATACACATTACAAGAACACACTGATATTAAACTATGATTCTACACACGTTTATTGTACTTAATTACAGATTACAGTTTTCTTAACATGAGACACAATTACACACATATGCTTCCACTTTGCCAGTCCTTTTTTACTCAGAGTTTATATACATCCTTTACTGCCTATGACAGTCAGGGCTTCCTAGATTTCTAACCTGTATGAAAAACACAAGTTTTACACATAGGGTCTCCAGCAAGTTTCTTTCCAATCCAAGCAGCTGTCAGATATCCACATTCCTTATTTTAACCATTTTTGTTATTTGTAGACAAGAACGGAGGAACTTCATTTCTGTTGCCTGAAGACTATTCCTTATTGATCCGGTAAGTGTTGCTGCTTCCAGACCATACGTCAATATAGGTACAAGATATATTTATTACAAGGCGATCTTAGAAACTAACGGAAATGTTTCATCCAAAAGTATTTAATGTACAATGTGATAGAATGTGGAAGCTTTCTGTATTCTGTTGCTAATTCCCTGATATGTGGTATTGTCTGAAGACAGAACGCTACCTAGGTACTGAAATTATCTACAATATCCATCTTCTCATTCGCAAAATTACTAATTTGACAGATGGCAGTTAAGGTTTAGGACAGGTTATTCCAGTGAGGCTCAACTTGATTCCAGCAAGACATAGCAGATATTTTAGATTCAGGAAGTAAAATGGACTGTATTTCTGTCGACCTATTGCCTTATTTAAGGTACAGCCTCAGCATTTGTCTGGTGTGAAAATGGGAAACCACGGAAAACCATCTTCAGGGCTGCCAACAGCGGGTCCGAACGCACTATCTCCCGAATACTGGATACTGGCCACGCTTAAGTGACTGCAGTCATTGGCTCATTCCAAAGGATTTTGATAAGGTGCTAGACTCGTCACTTTCATCTGCCTCGCTCCATGAACGGTCCCATGTTGTAAAGACTTGTTGTTGACTTTCCTGTTTTCTAAATGTACAGAGCTGGCAGCATGGTCTTACGGACCAAATGCCAAAATGTAAATTTTAAAAAAAAAAATCTGCCTCGCTCGGCCCACTCTTGCTCTCTCTGAACCCGACGATATTAAGTTCGCAAGGCCTAGGAAATCTTTCATTTTCACATCCTTCTCGGCCTTTTCCTTTCTCTTCTCGACATCATGGGAGACTATAGACAAAAATTAGGGCAATTGGATTAGTATTCAAAAGTGTGACAATGGGTGGCTAAATTTCTATAAAACAGGACAAAGAACTACTGTAGAGTAGGTGAAGCATTATCTGATCATGTAATGACATGGGATGGGAGGGTGGGGGCGGGGAGGTTCTTTCATTAGGTAGTATTGGTCCGTTAAGTTTCCTTATATGAGACCCATCGCATGGAAAGGGACCTAGTCAGATTTTTATTTTTAAGATCCTTGTGGTTCTAAAATTTCTCTAAGATACTCAGCATTTAAAAAAAAAAAAAAAAAAAAAAAGACTTCATGCTTCTAGGTGCAATTTTTCAGATTAATTATTGAACTGACTTCTGCTATTAAGAAAAGTTTTTGCAAGCAGCGTATCTCCAACAGTTATGTATAAGGGGTGTTGGCTTACAAAAATTAAAGCGTATTTGGTTAGGATTGGTATGGGGTATATTTGGAAGATAGTTTGGTACAGGTTGCACACTGAGGGAGATAGTAGGGAGAGTTAAAGACATCCGAAGGCAGCGCCTGACAGAGGAATGTAGGGAGAAGTGTTCTCTTAGCCTATACAATAAAGTCACCAAAGTTGCAAGAATAAGCCTTAACATTGTAAACAGAGCAGAGAGAAGAGGTTTGTTATGGTGGTTTTTGGGGCTGTATAAGAATAAGGGATAGTCTAGAAGGACAGATAAGGTACGGTGTTTATTGTGCGAGAAAGTGTCTAATGAACTTCACTTGGTGAAAGAATGTGTTGCATTAGAAAAAGTAAGAAGTAAGTTATTGAATCCAAAGGAAAAAGTCCTACTCAAGCAGGGGGATGAATGGGAAATTATAAAATGGGTGGCAAATGAATGGACCAGGGTCGGTAATTTAAATAAATACTTATGTGCTGTTAAAAAATTATGTCTGGTCAAAATAGAAGAAGGAAATGGTCAAGTATCCTAAAAAAAATTGTAAAAAGAAGGCTTGACAAGTGTGATTCAAATGCTGCTCTTCAATAGTGAGTCAGGAGTTAAGGATATTTTGAGTTGAAAGTAGTTAATGCATAACTCAGCAGGCTGAAGAAACGTTATGTGTGTGTGCAGCGAAATGGGACAATAGAGGATGTCATGATTAAGAGCAAGCAGACAGGGTCAATCATATGGAACATGGTTCAAGGACAGTGGCTGCTTGCTAAAATGTGTGCATGTGAGGAGGAAGTGAATAGTGAGTGTTGCTGACACAAAGGATGGGGGCAGGTCATGTACCCCCACAGAGTGCCGATGTGTGGTTTTTTTTTTAACCGCCGAAAGGCATTTATTTTCTTTATTCAGTGTTGCCGTTCTGCCAAGGTCTCCGAATAGGAGCTAAACATTCCTCTGTTTTATTAGTTTTATATGTCTTGGGTTAGATGTAAATTAGTATCACACTTAGTAGGAGGCGGTAGGAGGAATAGTACATTTGGCTTTATGGGTATTGTGAACATGCATTTGGGCGAAAGCCTGCTATGTTCAATGTGCAATAAATAAATAAATAAATAAATATTATTAAGGAACTGTATTTTGAGAAAAGTCAATTACAGCTTTCACTAATTTCCTTACAAATTGATCAAAGTTTTTATGACATCGAGTGGTGAAGAATCAAATTGTTGCATTGTGTAACGTAAGTTTTCTGAGAATAGGTAGCGCAAAATGTTAAACATAGAAATGCAGTTTTTACATTCTAGACACTTTTTCAGCTCTGCTATAAAATTTCCACTGATGACTTTGGGGCCCTTTTTGTGCAATATCAATCAATTACCAATGATCTGCATTTAGGGCAGGTGCCCAGGTGCCAGATTCCCTATCTGTTGTGTTCCTAGCCTTTTCTTAAATGATTGCTAAGAAATTGGAAATTTATTTACCATCTCCTTTGGTAAGTTATTTCAATCACTAACTCCCCTTCCTATAAACAAATATTTGCCCCAATCTGTCCTCTTGAATTCCAGCCTAATCTTCATATTGTGATCTTTCCTACTTTTAAAGACACCACTCAAACTTATTCGTCTACTGATGTCATTCCACGCCATCTCTCCACTGACAGCTTGGAACATACCACTTTTTTTTTTTAATGTGTAACATTTTATTGTGTGTTATTTTCCATCTATTCAATACAATCAATCATAAGATTAAGGTTCTTTCCACATTAAAACTATGAACATGGGACATGTTTCGCACCTTTTAAAGGGCATCATCAGCCTTATCATTGCCTCAAAACCAAAAACAGGTGCCTGTTTAGCTATGATTTAATCTAAAAATTCCTAAACATTAAAAACATTAATATAATGTATAGTCATTATTTAAGGAACTTTTTGCTATTTGCTTTACGTCACACCGACATAGATAGGTCTTATGGCGACAATGGGGCAGGAAGGCCTAGGAATGGAAAGGAAACGGCCGTGGCCTTAAGTAAGGTACAGCCCCAGCATTTGTCTGGTGTGAAAATGGGAAACCACGGAAAACAATCTTCAGGACTGCCGAGAGTGGGGTTCGAACCCATTATCTCCCAGATGCGAGCTCACAGCTGCGCGCCCCTAACCGCATGGCCAACCCGCCCGGTAAAGGACCTTTTGACCAAGGCATTAGACCTTTAGCATAATAATTATTCTCATGTCTAATCAAGTTCCTTGTACCTTAATTAAGGCCACGGCCGCTTCCTTCCCAATCCTAGGCCTTTCCTATCCCTTCGTCGCCATAAGACCTATCTGTGTCATCATTTACATATGTATATAAGAAAACATAAAAGTCCAATTATACTGCCTTAAGGAATTCCCCTCTTAATTATTACAGAGTCAGATAAAGCTAATTCTCTAAGATCTAGAGTAATAAATATGTTACAGATTGTGAGCAACTGCAAAAAGACCTCAAAAATGTCGTCGTGAGATGGACAGCAGACATAAATACTTTCACTGATGGTAAAGGGGATGAAAAGTCAGGTTGTAAGTTTTACCAAGAGGGAAAAGTCCTCTTGCTTCTAATTTCTGTGTTGATGGAGTGCAAGTACTCCATAGAAATCACTGGAAGTGCAGATGTCTGCCTCTAGCTATGCACTTGGCCTTGGGAGCGCAGCAGTGGGAGAGTGGAGATGAGTGGTGTGGAGACTATCGAATACACGCCTGTCTGATAACATGGCAGTAGGTCGCCAGACACAGGCCAGTGTTGCTTAGCTTGGCAAATGTTTTATGCTCAAGTAATATGCAGGAGGAGTGGAAAGGGGAAGTGCAGAGTTGGCTGCCGCTTACTGTACCTAGGTATTAATACAGTATAAGGAAAGATCTCATTGGATTATTTACATTAATTAGGTTGTAAATAAAGTTTACATATCTCTCTATATCGTTATGAGGTTATTTAGGGGTTGTAGTAAGGATACACAGGACAGTGCGTACAAGTCACTGGAAAGACCCACACCAGGATTACTTTATTCAAAGACTGGAAAAGATCCAAAGGAAAGCAGCACGATTTGTTCTGGGCGATTTCCAACAAAAGAATAGTATTATGAAAATGTTGCAAACTTTGGGCTGGGAAGACTCAGGAGTAAGGAGATAAACATCTTGGACTAAAGGGTATGTTCCAACTGCTAGCGGAGAGATGGCGTGGAATGACATTAGTAGATGACTAAGCTTGAATGGACTTTTAAAAGTGAGAAGATAAAGTTGGAATTCAACAGGACAAACCGCAGCAAATATTCACTTGTAGGAAGAGGAATTAGAGATTAGAATACTTTACCAAGGGAGATGTTTAATCAATTTTCAAATCCTCTGAAATCATTGAAGACAAGACTACATAAACAACTGACAGGATATGTGCCAACTGGCAACAGCCCTAAATGTAAATTAGAGGTGACTGATTTACTGACTGATCGACTGACTGTCTGATTTGGACTACATCAGAGAAATGAGTGGAAGAGATGGCAAGGGAGAAGAGAAGAATAATAAACAGTTTCCAAATCAGATTTTTAAATTTTTTTTTAAAACAATTTGTTTTACATTGCACCGACATAGATCGGTCTTATGGTGATGATAGGATAGGAAAGGCCTAGGAGTGGGAAGGAAGCGACAATGCCTTAATTAAGGTACAGCCCCAGCATTTGCCTTGTGTGAAAATGGGAAACCACAGAAGCCTACTATCTCCTGCATGCAAGCTCAAAGCTGCACGCCCCTAACCGCACAGCCAACTCGCCAGGTTCAGAAAAAATCAGTTGATTTTTTAGCGCTAACAGCACTTCGTAGTTCTTTGCACAAAATTACAAGAAAGAGGAACAGACTGCTCAGGACCCCATCAAGCCTAGTTTCAAAGATACAAGATGCAGATATCACATCTAACTAACCACCAACTGGTTGTAAGTTTGAGTCTTAGATGCACCTAGCATTTTTACTCTGTGAAATGTACTGCTGTTAAGGGCTCATTTCAATGTTTTACTACTGATGAGGGTGTTAACATGATTTAGACCACTAGATTTGCTAAGTAAAGGGGTAATGAGTAGCAGAGATGGACCATGAAAGAGATCAAAATAGTTACACTTCCATCAAAAGGAGTAGTGTATGTTGCTTTTGAAAATAGCTAAGCTTTATGCATAAGAGAGTTATTTACTTCCATGCCCTCCAAAAGGCATGCTTGAAACATTAGCTCTATGCATAGTATACTAAAACACATCCATAGTCATCTCATCTATAATTTCTGTTTATTGACTTAATTTTTTCTATGTACTAGTTTCAAAAATGGGTTCCTGGTTCATCTTTCCTCAATTATGAAAGCAAGGTTGGCATAAGCTAGTTCTAACAAGAAAGAATACACGAAAAGTCAATTTTAAATGGACAAGGAGATGAGCAGCTCAGTGAAGCAGTACGTACAGAGCTATCAGTAGAGAGATGGCGTGGAATGACATTAGTAGACAAATAAGCTGGGGTGAAGCTTTTAAAGGTAGGAAAGCTCATAATACGAAGATAAAGTTGGAATTCAAGAAGACAAATCGGGGCAGAAAGAGTAATGAGGGGTTGGAATAATTTCTCAAGGGAAATGTTCTTTGACAACATTTAAGAAAAGGTTGGGTAAACAATTGATAGTGAGTCTGCCACCTGTGCGACAGCTCTAAATGCAGATCACTGATGACTGATTGAACTGGTTATGAGAGTTTATTTCAAACAGATGGCTATATTTTCCCCTTTTTACATTTCTAGATGGTAAGTACTATTTACAATAAAAATATGGAGAAATGCAAAGATTAAAATTGACAAAACTTTTATCTACCATGCATACAGTAAATAAAAATACATCACCAATACTATGCAGAAACTAAGTTCCAAACACTTTGCAACTTTATGGTCATAATTGTGCATGTGCTTGCTGCATTTGTTTATAATTTGACAAGGCACTAATGCAGCTTGCAACTGAATTGAATTTACATAATATTCGGTTTGTTCACAATGTTTAAGAAAATTAAGTCACCTTCTGCGTGTGAAATGCAACCCACTTCTAGCATGCATTTATCAACAATTTTGTGAGGTATAAGAAAAACTTGCCACAAATGATTCAATGGTATGGAGATGAATCATTTTAAAGGATGATGCAAAAAAAAAAAAAAATGCATGATGATCTTTACTAGTTGCCTCTGAATAAGAAAGAGTTGTTACGTGTAATGGACGAAAAGTTTGAAGAGAACAGACGATTCACCATTTCCTCATTTTCCCTGGATTTGCTCACAAATTTCACAGCTATTTCTTCATTATATAACAAGGATGATGATGATGATGATGATGACAAGCCTAAGATGATGACCACAAGCTATAAGCTACTTGACCCCAGTTACAGTATAGTTCCAGTGTATGGGACCTACAACAGGATTTTTATATGGGAACTGGAAAAGATGGAAAGCAGCAAAATTTGTTCTTGCTGATTTCAAACAACAGAGGAGTGTCATGAAAATGCTGCAAACTCTGGGTTTGGAAGACTTAGAGAAAGGAGATGAGCAGCTCGACGAAGCATTATGTCCAGAGCTATCAATTGAGAGATGGCATGGAATGACACTAGTAGACGAATAAGCTTGGGTGAAGCTTATAAAGATAGGAAAGCTCATAATGCGAAGATAAAGTTGGAAGACAAATAGGGGCAAATATTTGTTTACAGAAAGAGGAATAAGGGATTGGCATAATAAAGGGAAATGTCCTTTGAAAACATTTAAGAAAAGGTTAGGTAAACAATTGATAGGGAGTCTGTCACCTGTGTGACAGCCCTACATGCAGATCACTGATGATTGATTGATTGATTGATTGATTGATTGATTGATTGATTGATTGATTGATTGATTGATTGATTGATTGATGAGACCACTGCACTGCCCAAAGAAGTACAGATTACAAGGTGATGCATAGTCACAGCAGGGAATCCTTTTGGCCATTGCACCTGACTTAGGTAGCTCCTCAACTATTATCATACAGTTGAGTGGACTTCGAACCAGCCCTCAGATCCAGGTAAAAATTGCTTACCTGGCCAGGAATCAAACCCAGGGCCTCTGGGTAAGAAGCAGGCTTGTTACCCCTAGACTGCAGGACCAGAGTTCAATGGTTTAGGGATTGAAAAACCTGCTATGGCAAGTGTCTCTACAATGCTGGAAATTATACGCAAAAGTAGTTTACGAATTTATGCACTGAATGACAATATAAAAGGCTTGGAAATAAAATCTTTTTAATCAAAAATCCCATCAGAACTTAGTTTATGTATAGCTGTCATATATCCAATGCTGCACAAGTTTACCAAATCTGAATTAACAATCATGCTGAAATCCTTTCAGAAAACTGAATTAATCTGAATTTAAGAAACATTGCATGCAAGAAATACTTCAACCACACAAAGCAAGTTATGCAAATCAGGTGAATACTGACCAAAGATGTCCTCGTCATTGTTGAAATCCTCAGGAGTATATGAGCTGTACATGGACATGGTCATGCTCTGTTCCTCAACCTGCTTCTGTAGAGCATCAATCCTCGCCTCGTAATTCTGCGGCAAACACACTTGTTAACAATCTATCAAGCAATCCAGGGCTTGTATGCATATAAGAATACACACAGATTAGGGATACCAAGGCTCGGATAATTATGTGCTTAGAGTAGCCATACAAAAAATAAAGAAGTGAAAAAATGCAAACTAAGATAATGAATGTTAGGTATACCAATGCCAATAACCCGGAGCATGGTTGGTACAAGAAACTCCATCCAAAACATTGACACTTTAATTAGCCATAGAGCATCATTGTACAATGGATATAAAGAGTATTGTAATTCAGTCCATTCTGTGCAAGGCTCGGATAATTAGTTTAAAAATATTTAAGCACATAAATATATTTAATTTTTGCTGTTTGTATAATTAAATACATATTCTGGCATATTAATTAATTTTCTATATCTTCGATGCCTGCCACCTGCCCATATTTTTGATGCTTGCCAATTCTAGCAATTGGCTTCTCTGTTCAACGCCAAGAATTTCATGTTAGGTCCGTACTGAATCGAGATTCACAAAGTAGTAAATTAAAATATAAGGATCCACCTATTCAATTATTTGTGCTGAGTAGGTGGATCCCTATATTTTAATTTACTACTTTGTGATTGGCTTCTCTGTTTTGTAAGTGCACACTTGTCTTTGTTTTCTATTTAAAGACAGGAATTCCCCAATTATTAAGGATAGCAGGAGGCTGAAGCCATCAAGAGTCTCATTAAGCCTATTTTACATGAAATTACAGTGGTCTGCCGAACTTGTAAGACATGGACAGACAGTGTGGAGTTCTATTTACAAGAAATAAAATACATCCCAGAATTCATGGTGAAATTAGTGTCCACACAGAATGGATTACAATGGACAAAACAACTGATGCTACTGGCCATTACATAGCCAACATCATTGTCAGTGTGTTAAAATGCAATCCATCACAGTCATTTTTACTAAAAACAGTTCATCCCAAGAAAACTAATGGTCATACACTAGCTAAAGCTTTAATGATACTGTGATGCTTCTGTGGCCAGATAGCATCCAATATGATAAAGTGAATCTATTAATTACACCTGCTGCATCTTACATGGTTAAAGCATGCCAAGGATTGAAAGTTCTGTATGGCAAGATGATTCATTTAATTTACTGAGACAGTAACGAGTATTTTTTTCCAAATATGAACAGAGTAATAGCATCAGTGAAAAAAGTACAGTATTCATTACAGGATCCATTCGTTTGAGTTTAATGAAACAGTGTACCAATGACTTGCCACAACCTCTGCAACCAGAGTACACCAGCTGGGTTACTTGGCTGGATGCAGTGTGCTATTATGTGGGCAATTTTAAGGTAATAAAGTCAGTCCTCGAAAAGCTCATCAAAGATGATGCTGTGTGCATTAGCGAGTCTTTAGAACCTATGTGTACAAAGGGAGCTCAAGAAGACTTGTTGTACATTAAATCTAACTTCCAATTCCTAAGTTTCACAATCACAAAACTTGAAAAGAAAAACGTACCACTTTTGCCAGTTCTGCAGGACAATTTTGAAGTCTATGAGGAGCTTGAGAACTCCCCTGGGAAACCCATGGAACCCAGGAAACAAGTTCTGACAAAATTAAGGAAACTATGGTAAGTTGGCCTATTAAGAGGAAAGTGTGTCTGATGAAACATTATTTTATACTGTGAACTGGGTTATTCAGGCAGCAGGACGTTTTAACAATATTTTTTAGTAACTGGGGGTATATTTAGAGTACAAATTTAAGAATGTATTTTGGAAATTTAGTCACATATTTTCCACTTTTTAAGCACATTAATAAATACATATTTCTGAAAAGTTAAGCACATAATTATCAGAGACCTAACTGTCTCTCATTTCCTGTTTTTCTAATGTACAGAAGTTCAATAATATAAAGTTCGAAAGGAGCTTATAACTCTTCCCCTTGCCCCCTGTGAATCCTTTTCCTCATAAATACACTATATGCCAGTGGTTGAAATTTTAGACCTTATCTGATGATGTCTGGATATTTCAGGCAGATCCCTCAGTGACCACGAGCTATGGACATGAGCCAAAGTTTCAGATTCACTCAGCATCTACAGCAAGTTTGTCCTGCCTATGCCCAAGTACAGCAATACATTTCATCTGTATCTTAAAGGCTAATCTATTTACAGATGTGACTAAAAAAATTATAAAGCAACAATTTCCCAGTAAAATTTTCAGAAGTCAAATATTTCTCTATGGTACACCATCATAACTAGAAGTTTTAACGTTCATTGATATGAAGTATGCAACAAATATTTTAGGAATTTCTCTTTAAATGTTATATATGGAGGATAGTGTTTTCATATGTAGAATATTTGAAAGAGAATTGAACAGAATATTTTGGATGCCCTAAAAATTTGATCCCTAATTTTTTAGGTTTCTAGATGAAGACAATAATAATTAGGCCAATACATGAAATCATATTTTCAATTCAAAGCACAGCTGCAGCACAGCAATGTCTGCCAGCTGTTTGAATGAAAAGGTGATAGAACCTAGCTAGAAATTTGACGGATCTGAAGGGCATCCAGTTTACTGGTTTCTCTTATATACTGAGAGCATCAAGGAAATAGTGGGTCACTTAAAGCAAAGCAAGCCAGTGGTGATGTTGATGATTGGTACATGGACAATATCCTCTAAATTTCATTGTATCAATGCAGATGACATTATGCTACTGTTAAAGATATTAATTCATTACGTGAATTGCATAAAATGTTGATGACTTTCATTAATAAACAATGCAAGAGATAGTAAACTCCTCCACCAAGGATCATTAAAAAACTAAAAGTATACTTGCCTCCAAGTACAAGACCTCACCTTTCGCTGCTCTTCAAATAACTGATCAGCTTCTTCTTTTTCCTTCCTGAACTGTTCCTCCAGTACCAATAATCGTTTTTCCATTTCTGCCTTGAGGTCAATACCTTGCTTCTCCAACAACTCTACCTGAGCAAAATCCCAGTCTACATTCTCTCCATTACCAGGTGTCTCGACAGGAGAGTTCTTGTCCGTTTTTTCAGGTGCTGAACGAAAGATCAACAATTAGAATAGGTTCTCCTGAATTCCAGTATCTAGTTTCCAAGTAAATAAATGTTTTAGATATGAAAAGTTATGAATGTAATCTTTTCTAAACAGAA
Source organism: Anabrus simplex (assembly GCF_040414725.1). Taxonomy (NCBI): domain Eukaryota; kingdom Metazoa; phylum Arthropoda; class Insecta; order Orthoptera; family Tettigoniidae; genus Anabrus; species Anabrus simplex. The sequence goes on along the minus strand of NC_090265.1, from coordinate 1,739,866,283 downwards.
ATTAGAACATGAAGTGATGAATGTAATCTTTTCTAAACAGAAATTAGAACAAACATAGTAGTACTGAAGGTTTATACCAGGCAAAATTCATCAAACTGTTCAACATTCGTAACATTTCATGAAGACCTTTACTTCACATTCTAAGAAGAAGAAAACATTATTCTACTTATGCCAGAAAACACCAGAAAACACACAAAACTACAGAGACGGCAAATCTTTTGACATTAATACAGTTATAGTTTCTATTGTGGTTGCAAGAAAAAAAGCTTAGTTTTTTGAGAAATACTGTATCATTAATTTCAGGTTATTGTTGTTAAATTTTGTAGAATAAAACCAAAAGATGTGAAATCCTTAAATAGAAATGAGAAAGGATGATAGCAGAAACATAATGAAAATGTAAAAATTCAAAGCAAAGAATGTTCAAAGTAACTCATACTAGGAATGAGAAAGATGCTCATGTTCTTTCTTTTCCTTTTCATTTTACACCACTAGTTACCAGCACGACAATGAACTATGTATAGCCTCGTGCAAAGTAGCTTTTCCAGTAGTTCTAACTGAATGTTTAACCCTGGAGAGGGTGCATCACAGTCTTTTTGACCAGGTTCAGAGATAAATGTTTATAATTCTTAACATAGCAGGCCACTAGCTTCCATCCCCTCAGTACCTTAAATTGGATTTATCCACTATCAGTGTGCATAAAAATTCACCCCTCACACTCCTCCATTTCAGCCTGTCTGCATTGTTTGATGGACCCGGTCTGAAACTCCTGGCGTGCCCCATGACTTATGCGTGTTTATGAGTTAAGTCTTATTTCATTTTGTCAGTTAATATAATAAGAATGTGCCAGTTTTGTTTTATTTTCATGTAAAATAGTGCCTTTGTATATAATCAAGTCCAACACATCATGGATAGAAATAGGGAAAGAGAAATCAAAAGCCTTTTAGAAAAGGAACATTTGCCAAATGTTACGATTGCCTGAAGAAGAGCAGCCCTCTGCAGCTCCACTAGAACTAGAAGGATGTGGAAGATGCACCTACTGCAACTGGAAAGCCTCCGAGAAAATCCAAGACTAGATGCCACATATGCCAGCAACATACAGTGTCTGCAAATAACACTCGGCAGTGACATGATTGTGTTCGGCATGGTATGGAAAGTCAGGAACCAAGTGATGATGCAGAATGAATGTCAACTGTTTAACATCCAATTTTTGAATTGTTAAAATACCTATGAACGTTATTTACAAGTTGGTTCAAAATTATTTACCAGTTTTGTAACATTAAAAATAGTTTTTGTTTAATTTGTGCTATTTTGTCCTGATTACATGTGATAAATCTCATAATTAGACCGTATTGAAGATAATGTATTAAAGTTAAAAACTTTTTATTTTATAACCACCTATTCAATACCAAGATAATGCACTCAATTATTTATAAAATATTCATGAGGTACATTGGTTAATAGGACATGTTTCGTTCGTCTTTACGAACATCATCAGCTACAAATAACAAAGCCTACGGTCAGGGCCCTGAGTTTATTTAAATGGTTAAAAATGTCGTTATATTAAAAGAATGGTAAAATTGTGATAAAAGTAGTTGTATAGTATTAAAATTAGACTGTAACATAGTATAACGATTAGCATCAAGAATTTTTCATAAAGTACAACGAATATTGATAATCTAAAAAGTAAAAACAATCATAAGGGTTATCAAATTAGAAAAGATGTAATAGTAGACATTAAAAAGACTTCGATATTTGAAGCGTGGATTAATTGTAGAGTTGTTGGGTATAAACTTGAAGTTTGAAATCTGAAAAGAAAGAAAAATGGAAGAGTGAAGTAGTGTTTAAAACAAGAATAAAAAGGGGATGAAAATAGTAAAAGGGGAAAGCTTACCCATTAGACCGGTGAAAATATTTACTAGTGATAACAGTGTGAATAGGACAAGGCAGGCCACTTGTTATTTCCTCTAGTGAATTGTGTTGGGTTGAGACAGATAATATTGTAGGCACTAAAATATGTCCGTATGTGACGCGTGGATAATGTTGAAAGCATGAACTTTAAATTTTTAAATCTGAAAAGAAGAAGAAAAAAGGAGGAATTGAGGCCATGTTATGACGAAAATTAAAAGGGGGAGAAACAGAAAATTGGAAAAGGAAGCTTACCTGCTGTGATAGAAAGGGAGTGTCCGCTGACGTTAGCTGCGTGAGGCAAACTGGCAAGCGGCTTTGTTGTTCCTTCTTGTGTTATATGTGTGTATACGTAGAGGCGGGGAGTGAGTCATGTGAGGAGGGGAAGTAGCTGATTCTTTAGACGCGCTAGATGTTCGTGGAGGGGGTGTCAGATGGGGGGGTGATGGAGTAGTAACTGTTGTTGCTGAGGAAATGCTCTTAACGGTTGGATAATTAAAAATGTTCATAAACTGTAAATCGTAAAAAAGAATTAAATTACATCAAAGATTTGGCCAGAATTAACAGCTATAACCCCTTGATGATTAACAAAATCATCAATAAGGTAAAATTAAAAACTGCGACTAAGTTAATTCCGGACAAACCTAAAAAATCAAAATATGCCGCTTTCACCTACACAAATCCAGGCCTATTTCAAATCACCAACCCCCTAAAGAAATACAACATCAACATCGCCCATAAAACACGATACACGAACCGTAATATTTTTCTCAATTCAAACATAGTTAACAGTAATCGCACTAAATTCTCGAACTCTGGTGTCTATAGACTTAAATGTACTCATTGTGATTTTTCATACATCGGACAAACCGGACGCAATTTCTTGACTAGGTACCTTGAACATTACAACACCTCAAAACACAAAAAATATTCCGCCATAAGTATTCACATGGAAGAAACCGGCCACAGTTTTACGACGATTGAAAAAGATCTTCAAATCCTAAAATACGTCAGTAAAAGCAAACTAATGACAGAGTTCGAGAACATTTACATATCCTTGGACCAACATTTCAATGGAAATCAAAACTTAAACGAAATTTCAGAAATCAAAAGCCCATTAATTGAGAAAATCCCAGAATTACTCTCTTTTTTAAATATAAATAACAACAACTTTATGAACATTTTTAATTATCCAACCGTTAAGAGCATTTCCTCAGCAACAACAGTTACTACTCCATCACCCCCCCATCTGACACCCCCTCCACGAACATCTAGCGCGTCTAAAGAATCAGCTACTTCCCCTCCTCACATGACTCACTCCCCGCCTCTACGTATACACACATATAACACAAGAAGGAACAACAAAGCCGCTTGCCAGTTTGCCTCACGCAGCTAACGTCAGCGGACACTCCCTTTCTATCACAGCAGGTAAGCTTCCTTTTCCAATTTTCTCTTTCTCCCCCTTTTAATTTTCGTCATAACATGGCCTCAATTCCTCCTTTTTCTTCTTCTTTTCAGATTTAAAAATTTAAAGTTCATGCTTTCAACATTATCCACGCGTCACATACGGACATATTTTAGTGCCTACAATATTATCTGTCTCAACCCAACACAATTCACTAGAGGAAATAACAAGTGGCCTGCCTTGTCCTATTCACACTGTTATCACTAGTAAATATTTTCACCGGTCTAATGGGTAAGCTTTCCCCTTTTACTATTTTCATCCCCTTTTTATTCTTGTTTTAAACACTACTTCACTCTTCCATTTTTCTTTCTTTTCAGATTTCAAACTTCAAGTTTATACCCAACAACTCTACAATTAATCCACGCTTCAAACATCGAAGTTTTTTTAATGTCTACTATTACAGCTTTTCTAATTTGATAACCCTTATGATTGTTTTTACTTTTTAGATTATCAATATTCGTTGTACTTTATGAAAAATTCTTGATGCTAATCGTTATACTATGTTACAGTCTAATTTTAATACTATACAACTACTTTTATCACAATTTTACCATTCTTTTAATATAACGACATTTTTAACCATTTAAATAAACTCAGGGCCCTGACCTTAGGCTTTGTTATTTGTAGCTGATGATGTTCGCAAAGACGAACGAAACATGTCCTATTAACCAATGTACCTCATGAATATTTTATAAATAATTGAGTGCATTATCTTGGTATTGAATAGGTGGTTATAAAATAAAAAGTTTTTAACTTTAATTTTGTCCTGACCCGGTCTAAAGCACCGTGCGTGCCTCCTCACGGGGTTATTTTTACGTGCCCTCTCCAGGCTTTAAACAGTAAATGTACTCAAAATATTGTGAAGCTGGAAAAGTAGATTTGTTTTTATAGGTCTTACCAAAGCAAGGTTGTTGCACTAGAAAAATTAGAAAGAAATATTTTGATGAGCTTTGTCAGTATGAATAGGAAGATGAGATCTCTTACAAAAGTTTGACACTTAAAGCTTACATTTCACAACACTTCATACCCCACTTTTAAATTCCTCCATATTGCTTCTCCAATACACAATGATGGAAAACATTGCCCTTTTTCATGTTTTCTTTAATATGGTATTCTTTATCTGTGATTTTTTCCTTTCTCTTCCTGCTTGATATTTTCTGTAGTTCTATATGGTTTGTATTTTTATAAGAAAGATTTCTCCTACATTTAAGACAGTACTGTTCTAGTATCTCATCGAAACAAGTACCTTCCAGCATTATTTTTCTTTTCTTCTTCTGCCTGTTGACAGACATAGTAACAGTTTTCGATTTATTTATTGTTAATCCGTGTGCTTTCAAATGTTCATTCCAGGTGTTCAGCCTCTCTTGGACTTCCTTCTCTGTATTTCCCCAAATTACTACATCATCTGCAAATGCAAATGCATTGATGTCCATATTGTTCTTCTGCTTAATTTCTTTCATGACATCATCCATGACAGTGATAAAAAGTAAGGGTGAAAGGGTACTGCCTTGTTGCACTCCTTTAGTGGTTTGGAACCAATCAGAATTACCGTTTCCTATCTGTACGCAACTGCAGCAGTCTTTGTAAAGTATTTTAACTTTCTGGATAAGACCTTTGGGTACATTTTTCTTTCTTAAGCATTCCCATATAGTCTTCCTTGGAACACTATCAAATGCTTTTCGAGATCCAAAAACAGTAGTGTTAAGTCTTTGCCCTTCTCCCAATGCTTTTCTAACAGTATTCTAAGTGCAAATATGAGATCAGTAGTTGATCGGTGTTCTCTGAATCCGTATTGTTCTTCCTGTAGTTGTGGTTCTACATTGGTTGCTGAAATTTTGATGACCAATACAAATCGATTGTAAGATTTTATTTCTGACCCTGATTTATTTCAGGGAGAAGAGGACTCTTAGATCATCAACCCCCTACTTTTGTAAGCTTTGTCAATCTTGGCAACCCCCAATTATGCAAAAAGCAGAATAAAATTTATTCGGAATAAATTTCTGATACAGTTAATACCATAAAACTACAACAGGAGAAGAAAGGAACACTGAGCATATAAAAATGTTCCCCAATATGAACGGATGGCAAACTAGGACAATATTTCAAAAATTATTTATTAGAAGACAAGGTTTCACAACACAGTGACAAGCCACACACATTCTCAAACACACAGCAATTTCAGTACCTGTATTTTCTTGTATGACAGCACTTTTCTCCCGCCTCTCCCGTGCTAAAACAGACAAACTCAACAATCAGTTTGAACTCTTTAAGTCACAAAATTCTCACTATTCTCACTTTCAGAGGTTCAAGCATTCATTCATACCTTGCTCAGGATGGTTAAAACGAAACACATGATTCTTGCCTAGGATTACACGAGAGCCAGTCTTAAGCACTGTCTGAGATGTCACTTCACGTCCATTAATATAGCACAGAGCACCTTCTTTTGGTGTCATGGTGATTACACCATCACTGTTTTCAAACACACAGTGTTCACTCAAAATATGCGAGCCACTCAGTTGGATATCTTGCGGAATATTGGCTTCCGCAGAGCCGACACGAGTGCAGCCATCTTTAATGTAGTACAGCAAGCACTCGGACATTGAGGGGTCTTCGTTCAGGTTCACTAGATGAGGTGTCTAAACCAACAGATAAGAAAATAAACAAAAATTTCTTTCTTTAGTACATAAAAAACAAATAAAGGTTAAAAACTACTAATCGATTCCTTAACTTAAGCAATAAAGGGCTTTGTTTACATACAAATAGACTAACAGGGGTTTAATTTAAAAACATCAAAACTTACTAGGGTATGAAAGTAAGTAAATATGAGAGCGTGTCAAATGGAAAACTTAAAAGTGTAATAAAATCTGAAATGTTGTACCAAGGTTCTACCAGTTGTAAAGACTAATGAATATCCTATAGATGGTAGCACTGTGCAGACAAATACCAGTGCAACATTGGCCACCCCACTTGAGATATGCATGAAAGAAGAACAGTGGTCTATTATTCAGTTTTTGAGTAGTGAAATGTGAAACACATTGAAATTGCTGTCGCCAACCCTATATGAAGAGATGTAATTGCTGTTGTCTGTCTCTGTGCTGGTTAGTAGTGTGATGTGGTGTTTGTACATGAAGATGTGTACTGGGGCAAACACAAACACTCAGTCCCCCAGCAATTGGAATCAACGATGTTCAGTTAAAATCCCCGACCCAGCCAGGAATTGAACCCGGGCCCCTAAACTGAAGGCTACTATGCTGACCATTCAGCCATGGATCCAGACAATCAGCTACTGAGATGAAAGAATATTATCTATACCTTGGTCTTCAAGTTTCTTCTTTCCCAATACAGTAGAGCCTCTTATTCAGCCTACATCTACATGTGAATTCACAGCACGAGTTAATATGCCTAGCCTGGTATTCATTACACTGCAGAAGCAGGAGGCAACCAAAGTTATATAATTGTTGTACCTAGAAAAACCACTATGTGATAATACTGTATTTCAGCTTAGAACTCTGACCAGAAAGGTTCTGTCATATAAGGTTCAGTACTGCATGAACTTTATCAACAAATTTTCCTCCTAAGTGATACATGTGTTGCAAGTCAGTATTTCTCCCTTCAAAATGTCATATAGCAGTTCAAGGCACAACGATGATATAGGACATCTTTATGAATGGATATCGCTAAGACAGTAAGTTCCATCAAACACAATTCTGTAACAGATGTGAAGCTTCCATGGTCTGTTATATTACTGCCAAGTTATTTTTCGTAGGTTAACTGTGTTGTTTTATGTACCTTATGCACAGGTTGCCGATATCTTAAATACACTGTAGTATTCTTTATCAAGACTACTGATGTACCCCTACTCGATCCAAGGTAAACACTCTCCTCAGGGAGCTGAAAGTTTTGTAGTCTTCCTCTAAATTCATATTGTTGTAGTGTTTCTTAATTTCTATTAGTCTCAGATTTTTCTTCAAGATTATGAGGCACAGCTGCTGAAATCTTGGTTCTACTGAATTAATGTGGTTTATTTTGCAAAAATGCTTAGCTACAGCTGAAACGTCCATGTCTTGGTTCTTGGTGTGACGAATATATCCTCTTTAAATCTGGTAAAAGTTAGTTGTTACATCAAGAACCAAGACACAGAAATTTCAGCTGCAGCTAAGCATTCCAGCAAAACAAACCACAAAATTTCATTTGACAAAACCAAGATTTTAGCAGTTGTGCCCCAGAATTTCAAAAGAAAAATTTGAGAGGTTATAGAAATTAAGAAACGCCCACACAATATGAATTTAGAGGAAGACTACAAAACTTTCAGCTCCCTGGGGAGAGTGATTACCTTGGATCAAGTAGGGGTGTATCAGTCACCTCGACAGAGAATGCCGCAATATATTATTTAAAATGTCAGCCACCTGTACATAAGGTAGGTAAACAATAACATTATTCAACCCAGAAAAAAGTACTTAACAGTATTTTTTTTTTTTTGCTAGTGGTTTTACGTTGCACCAACACAGATAGGTCTTATGGCGGTGATGGGATAGGAAAGGCCGAAAAGTTGGAAGAAAGCAGTCGTGGCCGTAATTAAGGAACGGCATTTGCCTGGTGTGAAAATGGGAAACCACGGAAAACCATCTTCAGGGCTGCTGACAGTGGGATTCGAACCCACTATCTCCCGGATGCAAGCTCACAGCCGCACACCCCTAACCGCATGGCCAACTCGCCCGGTTATTAAAAATTAAGATATTATTTTTCCTTTAAAGGGGCGAGTACATAATTAGAGCTGCACTTGAGGAATGGGATGGCGGATTTCCTATTGGTGGTACGAAAATATCCAACCTCCGTTATGGAGACGATACTGCGCTCCTTGATAGTGATGAGAAGAAAATGATAGAGCTCATTTCTTATGTAAAAAATGTCAGTGCTCAAATGGGACAACAAATTATCATGTACAAGACCAAAATAATGATTGTTGATACAGCCGAGAAATTAGCCAGCACAGACTTCTTCAAGGAACTAGAGAATGTCTCAGAAATGCTATACCTTGGTTCAGCCATTTCCAGTCCAGGTAGCTGTACCCCCAAGATTAAGAGAGGAAAAGTTGTTGTAGTTGTAAAATATGTTCATTTGTTGGAGTAAAATATGTTTATTTGTCTAACTTTGAAAAAAGGACTGTGGGAAAAGAAGAAGTGGTGGAAAATCATTTAATACTGCAAAATTTCTTATTTTAATTTTTTGTATATGAAGATATTTAGGATTATTTAATTACTCTACTACTTCTCCAAATTTATTTGGTTATTGTGAAAATTTTTTATTATGTGGATAACTGTATCATTAGCATCTGAATAACTTTTGTGGCAGGGTGTAGCCGCACGTGTTTGTGCTAATAAGATGATTCTAGTGATTTCCTGTTGTATCAGAAAAGAAATTTCTGAAAGCTATGAACGGTAGATGGTCATCAGTTTTCTCTGGACTCTCACTGGCCAAAATAAAAACCCTTACTATTGGCGAATGTAAGACCTGCAGGTGTGCTGATTGGTTATTTCTCGATTTCACCATTTCCAGCCACTGGCCACTTGGCCAGAGCCAAGCTTGTTCCCTCAGTCTTTTCGGTGGGACCGGCAAAGGGAGAAGTTGTCTCCTCCATCTGATGGGTCTCCCGGCCCTTTGAGGTAAGCACTATTCAGTTCATGTTTTGGGTTTTAAATTTCAAATGTAGTTTCTTCATAATTTTCTTTAACTTGTGGAGTTTGCCCGGAATTTCTTCCATACGCCAATTTTAATTTCAAATAACTTAAGTCTTCGCAGTTAGTCATACCCATTTGTTTTAGAGGCATTTTCCTTTTACTTTGGGCTTTATTAACTGTGTACAGCAGTAATTATGTAAAATTTCATTCCCCTTTTCTTTTGTTTCAATTGTGTAAAATATGTAAATTTTAAATTCCCTCAGGTTTGCCTCTAAGTAGTGCTGTTTTGTCTTAGCATACTGCTGTTCGGGATAAGCCCCTTATTCTGAAGTGTTTTAGAAAAGGTTGCTTCTTGAGTGGGCACTGGGTTAAGATTTTAATTATTGTCACTTTTCCTTTTCCTTCCTTATATTGTAATATGTAGGTGTGGTTTGTTAATATGGGTTTCTTCTTTTAAATGTATTTGGTTAAATTATTTCTGTGTTTTATTTTAAAATTATTGCTGTGAAACTGGTACTCTTGTAATATCCAATTCTCTAAATTTGCTGTGTTAACCTTAACTTGAGTCATTGATGGTCCCATTTGTAATGTTATTTTCCAGTTAACATTTTAGTAAACGTAATATTTAATGGGAGTCACCGTTAATTTCATTTTCCCGGCAATGCCATACCTTCTCATGGCCCGGGTAGGGTCCCAACCGCTTCCCATCTCCATTCCTTTAGTTGTCATATTGGCTAACCTGGTAGTTATATTCTGATGTTTTCCAGTACTTATCGTGCGCGAGTATTGGATTTTATTTCATCTAATCTCTAAGCCATCATTTTTCTTAATAGTGTTTATTATTATTATTTTTCATTTTTGTGTACGCGCTCACCAAAACGGCTACATAATGCATTATGACGCAAGTTAAGGTTAACACAGTATATTTAGAGAATTGGATAATACAAGAGTACCACTTTCACGGCAGTAATTTTAAAGTAATATACAAAAATAATTTAACCAAATACATTTAAAAGAAGGAACCCACGTTAACAAAGCACACCTACATGTTAAGGTATAAGGAAGAAAAAGGAAAAGTGAAAATAATTAAAATCTTAACCCAGAGCCTGCTCAGGAAGCAACCCTTTCTTTTTTTTTTTTTTGCTATTTGCTTTACGTTGCACCGACACAGATAGGTCTTATGGCAACGATGGGACAGGAAAGGCCTAGGAATAGGAAGGAAGCAACCGTGACCTTAATTAAGGCACAGCCCCAGCATTTGCCTGGTGTGAAAATGGGAAACCACGGAAAACCATCTTCAGGGCTGCCGATAGTGGGATTCAAACCCACTATCTTCCGGATGCGAGCTCACAGCTGCGCACCCGTAACCGCACGGCCAACTCGCCCGGTGCAACCTTTTCTAAAATACTTCAGAATAAGGGGTTCATCCTGGACGAGAGTATGCTAAGACAAAACAGCACTACTTAGAGGCATACCCGAGGGAATTTAAAATTTACATATTTTACACAACTGAAACAAAAGAAAAGAGGAATGAAATTTTACATAATAACTACTGTACACAGTTAATAAAGCCCAAAGTAAAAAGGGAATGCCTCTAAAACAAATGGGTATGACTAACTGCGAAGACTTAAGTTATTTGAAATTAAAATTGGCAAATGGAAGAAATCCCGGGCAAACTCCGGAGGTTAAAGAAAATTTAAATGAAGAAACTACATTTGAACGTTAAAACCCATAACATGAACTAAATAGTGCTTACCTCGAAGGGCCGGGAGACCCATCAGATGGAGGAGACAACTTCTCCCTTCACCGGTCCCACCAAAAAGACCGAGGAAACAAGCTTGGCTCTGGCCAAGTGGCCAGCAGCCGGAAATGGTGAAAAAGAGAAATAACCAATTAGCGCACCCGCAGGTCTTTCATTTGCCAATAGTAAGGGGTTTAATTTTGGCCAATGAGGGTCAAGAGAAAACTGATGACATCTACCGTTCATAGCTTCCAGAAATTTATTTTCTGATGCAACAGGAAATCGCCAGAATCATCTCACCAACACAAACACGTGCGGCTACACCCTGCCACAAAATTTATTCAGATGCTGATGATACAGTTATCAACATAATAACAATTTTTCATAATAACCAAATAAATTTGGAGAAGTAGCAGAGTAATTAAATAACCCTAAATACCTTCACATCAAAAAAAAAAAAAGAAATTTTACAGTATTAAATGATTTTCCACCAGTTCATCATCTTCTCCCACAGTCCTTTTGTCAAAGTCAGACAAATAAACATATTTTACGAAACAAAGATATTTTACAACTACAACAGCTATGACCAAAAATGTAATGACAAATTTGTCCCATTTATGGAAGGATGGCTCTATTTCGTTACCAATGAAAACAAGAGTAATATACAGTTTGGTATTTTCAGTTTTCCTCTATGGAGCAGAGACATGGACTCTTCGTGCTACAGACCTGAAGGAAAATAGATTCTTTTGAAATGTGGTGCTGGCAAAGAATGTTACACATACCTTGAACAGCATTTCACACCAATGATTCCATTATAAACCAGCTCAACCTCAGAATCAGATTATCAATATGTAAACAAAGGGTTTTATAATTCTTTCGACACACTATATGACGTGGGAATGACAGCATAAAAAAACTGATCATCCTTAGAAATGTTCCTAGCCAGAGAGATTGTGGACGAGTTCCCACTCAATGGTCAAATATTATCAAGAGTACAACTGGATTGAACATCTTTTGTGCAGCACGTCCAGCCGAGGACCAATAGTCTCCTCAGAGATCACTATCCCTAGAATTGAAGGAATGATAAGAGAGAAGGGAGCTTTTATATTTTATTCAAACAATGAACATAAATCAAGTCCATAGAAATTTTGCCAAACTCAAGATTAGCATAACTGATAGGAGCAATATGAGCTGCAACTCAACAAATAAATGGATGTAAGATAGCCAACCCACAGCAAATCAGAACAATCCAATCCAGGCTGAAGTTTAAATATCTTGGGAATGTAATATTGCCAACTTATTGAAAAGGTGACTAAGGATTAATGCAACCTGGATGATGTGGTGAACAACGACAGGCATCACCTTATGAAAGACCCCTTAAAATTAAAGATATAGTGCGCCACCATCCTGTCTACACACTATGGTGCAGAATGTTGGCTAACAATAAAAGAGGCAGAACATCGACTACATATAACGAAGACAAAGGTGCTCAGTTGGTCAGCCAACATCATTAGTTTGGATTATATTTTTAATATAGACGTAAGAAAATTATTCAGTGATGCACCGATCCTGGAGAAAATAGACTATGATAGTTTGAACATGTGCTCCAAGAGACAAAGACAGGCTAAACACCCAAAATCAGTAAAAAGAGGAGTCAAGGGACAACCTCAGCAATGACTGATCGATATGCTACATGTTCATGGGTAATAAGTTTCATATTATTCTGTGCTGAAGAGCAATATAATGTAAAACAAAAGCTAAAAGTTTCCACCTATTCATGAATAGGTGGAGACCGGAAATCTTTAGCTTTTGAAGAGCTTGACCTGGAACTGAATCAAATGGAGAAAACTGACACACAAGAGGACCCTGCCACAAGGTAACACAAACATTGATAAACAAGCAGCCGAAGCAGTAGCAGCAGCAGTAGTAGTAGTAGTAGTTCATAGAAATAGCTCGCAGCTGAGAAAGGATAAAAGTTGCTTAGAACTCATATTTTCCAAAATTATCTAGACGTCAAAAGAACTTACACTTTCTCAGCCAGTTTCCAATCCTGTAGTGTTCAGGTAGTGTCTCTTCCTCTTAAATGAGAATGCTCGAGTATGACACTCAGCATATCAAAGAATTTTACTCCTCACCTGCCAGTTAGAAATCATTTCACTCAAACTTGTGAAATCAAATGAAAAGGTGTCCCATACAAAAGGCAACAAATCTGGTCAAGAAATAAGGCAGAGGGAGTCGTGATGCTGCCCAAGTTAGAGTGTAATATCTGTGCTGGCTGAGTAGGAGTTGTCTTGCTGGATTTTATGTTATTTTTCTGAGTTGATCTACAACTTATCTCAACTGCTTAAAATAGTATAGGCACTATTAAAATAATATAAGTACAGTGAAAGGAAGAGGAAGCACTAAAATGCTGACAAGTACCTTCAAGAAAAATGGTATCAACATATTACAAATACACACTAATTTCATATTAATGACGAACACTCCACAGAATCCCCATCATCATTAATTTGAAATTTGCAGGATACATTTACACTGACGAGACATGACATTGTGACCACCCAGACCTGGGAATATTTATCACGTCTGGAGCACAAAGAGGTACATATGACATGCTGGCAGTATGGTGTATATATAGGGCAGTTCTACAGGCCCACTGTTAGTTGAGTCTCCAGCAACAGAACAGGAAAAGTAGGTGATCTGCTTGTGTTAGATAGAGGTCAACTAGTGACAGCATGGCTTGTTGGCTGCTTTTGTGGTGCTACTGTGAATGTGTATTGAAAATTGTGCAGTGATGGGCAAACGACACATCATCCTGTTGCATTTCAACAGCAGCCTATTCCTTATCCTCAGATGTAGTGATCTATTGTTTATTTGATTTGAAGTGAATGCCTCTATGATGCTTATAAAATGTGTGCATTTGGTACGGAGACCAACATCAAAATGATAAGGAATACCTATTCAAGTTATGAATGTTCCCCTTCAACAAACCATTACCCAAATTACTACTGTACAAAACATAACTTATAAACCAAGTGGCTTGTCTATGCAGATGAAGAATGCCAACTCCCAGATCAACTCAGGAACATTTGGTCACTGTAGGAGCAACGGGATAGTTCGGCACCAACAGCAACAGTTTTGAAGCGTCATTTAATTTCAATTTTGGACGTGTTGTTCAAACTTCATCAATATTTTAAAATTTGGATTATAAATTGAAACATAACAGATTGTCTAATTTATTATGTGTTGTATGTTAGTGTATGTTTTTCCAATTTGATCGTAGCTGAAGATGACCCAGTATATATGGGGTCGAAACTGGTTCCAATTATATAAGACATTATACAAGCTAATAGTATTGAATAGGTGGACCCTTCTCTACGGTTTGATTGTGATCAATTGTCAATACGGACCATAATGAAATTCATAACCTATGACCTGATAGCAATGGTGGGCAGAGAGAGGCAGGTGGAGGAGAATAATTTACCGAGGGAGATGTTCAATAAATTTCCAAATTCTTCACAATTATTTAAGAAGACTAGACAAACAACAGATAGGGAATCTGCCACTTGGGCAACTGTCCTAAATACAGATCAGTGGCAGCTGAAGCATTGAATGCAATGGTCTGGGGCTCATTATTCCAACACACTAATACCTGACAGCAGTCCAGTTCTGCAGGCTAAAGGTGGTCTTACACCATATTAAGTATGTGGTCATAAAGTAATGGCTCATCGGTGGAGGGAGAGAGAGAGTCTGAAATTTCATTCCTCTCCTCCTATATGGACTGCCAGCCCCATAGCCTCTGCTGGCCTGTCTCTTACCCGGAGGCCTCGAATTCAATTCCTGAGAGTTAGTTTGAAGCCTACTCTGAAGAAATGAGGAGATGTCCGAAGGCGAGGGAGCGACCTTGCTCTAAAATGCCACATCATAATCTACAGTACTTCGGACTGAACAGCAGTCACTCGGCAGGCTAAGACCCGTCAGGGCTATAGCATAGTGGGGCTTGTTTGTTTGTTTGTTTGTTTGTTTTGTTTCCCCATAAAGATATTCTTCACTGATAGTACGTTCATGTCCTCATCCTGTGGTGGTGCAACTCTTTTCAGGCATATCATTTGTGGCAGTACCAAGAACTGAACCTGGGTCCAGGAGGACAGTGATGTATACCTAGTACAGTGAAGACTAAATAAACAGTAAGCTGGCTTAAGTAAATTTCATGAAAGTGTCATCCAAACAATGGAAATTACTTGTTCAAGGGATCTATGTATTTCCAGAATTTTCTTAAACATAAATTCCAAATAATGTGATCATTACAAAATCTTTAGCAACTAATATGATAGCATGAATAATTATGAAATACAATTTCTGAAATCTTACAATAACGGGGCTGATGACCTAGATGTTAGGCTCTTTAAACAACAATCATCATCATCATCTTACAATAACCATTAAAGACTACACCTACCTTCTTTGGTGAGAAGACGCCAACTGTGATACCATCTGCCTTCACAGCAACCCCCATTTCAGCGAACACTGCTTCTCTTTGGAGTCGAATTGACTCTGTGCGTTTCAGTTTCTCTTCCCATGTCTCATTGAGCTCTAAATATAGATATGAAGAAAGATTTGAAATACACTACAAACTTCAAGAAGATGCATCAGTTACAACTTATTTGGTTGATCAAGTTCCAGTAAAGATATAAAACATCATTTAAAAGTCTTCTAGAAATAGTTAAAATTGCCAACTAGAGGAATTTATTCCTACTCACTTCTTCTTCCACAATACATGTCACTGTTCCTTTTGTACTTCAGATAAGAGCTATGAGATTAGCTGAATATGTAAGGCTGTTTAATTTAAGATTGTGCATTCATATATAGAACCCAATAATCTTGTCATTTTACCCCTTAAAACAAAAACCCTACAAGTTATCACTATTTTAACATCAGAAGAAATGAAAACTCTTCAATGTTTTCTCTGTCACTTTTGACAACATTTACAACAACTGGAAGAATTTCAAGTAACGAAAAGGTTTATTTTCATAACCATTCACTGCATTATGAGAAGAGCACTGTACGCACTTCAATTTGTTACTGAAGGGATTATGTTCTACTCTCTTCATGTAAAGATGGTCACTTGCACAACAGCACATATTCAAGCAAGGGGATTATACAATGTGATTGAAAGGTTGTACAGAAACTAAAGCAGCCCATAGAGGAGTAAAAATACAACAACTTTCAAATAGGAACGTACAGTGTAGGACAAAACCATGCATTACAGCAAGTCCACAAATGTCAGGAATAGGGTTGCCACTTTTTAATATAATAAGGGACATTTACCTAAATCGTGTGGGGTTTTTCACAAAAATAAGGGACAGCTCATAAATACTAGAAAATCAAACATTAGGTACCAATTTCAGTTAGATTAGAATTACTTTCATTAACAGTATAAGATAATTATTGAAATTCATAAAAGAAACTAACTTACACCCTTTTAACAGTACAATGCAACTGACATCTGATGTCTTCGATGAACTGTGATAACTTCACAATTTACATAGTTTTACTCTCAAACAGCACAATCATGTTGGAAAATGGAATGGAAGACCTACAGAAGTACATGGCAGAAGACGAGGTAAATAACCCAGCACACTCAGCTTTACCCATAAATGGCAAGACATCAAGATTTCTTTCTTCTGAGGGTCCAAAGAGAAAACAAATAATGGAGCTACTTTGAACTTCAATGGCGCTCAAATCAAATATGGATTTTAAAATATTTAGACACATACAGAGACGAATGCTCATTTTCACAGGAAAACAGTGCATAACACGGGACACTGTTATTGGTAAAACACTGGTCGCTACCAACCCAATTCAACCACCGAATATAAACTGTAATATGTGGCGAGACGGAGAACTGAAGCTATGGGAAATATAATTTTGAAGTTTTTATTTAAATTGTCTGAAGGATTTAATTTTTGTTTGTGATATTTTGTATTCTGAGGAATGAAGAAATGAGAACTCTGGACTCTGCTGGAATTATTTTATGTAACGGCAATAAATATTCATTTAAATGTGTGTGTAATAATTTTTTTTAGGGAAAAGGCAAGATATATGGAACTGTAAATGAACATTGTAAGATGCAAAAGTGTTTTGAAGTTATTTTTTTTGTATGTAAATTGTATGTAATTCTATATGTCAAAATTGTAATCTGATGCAAAATTTTGTAAGGTGCTTTATTTTGAAGCATCCTATACCACACGCATGATTACCGATGTTGAAACAGATGATGTAATTCCTCTCGCATCAGTAGGCTAGGAAATGACCATATATGGTCATGCAATTGTATTGGCAAACGAGAATCTAGCGGAAATTGTTTCTTATTGGTTAATTGTGATCGGGCCATTTCCCGTCTTCTGCTGGCTTTGGAAAAACGATGCGTGTGATCGGGTCATTTTTACATCTGACCACCCTAGCGAGCGTGTGCACTCGAGGTCTCCCCTCGGGAACTCCAGTTTTTATTGGTAAGTGTTATTTCAATGTTATTCTCAATGTTTTCTGATTTTGTTTGATTTAATTTAACTCCTTTTGCATTTTGGTATTTTCTCGCTTAATATAATTTTTAAGGTTTTGTTTTAACGTGTCCAAGTTTGCCCTAGATTCTCGTAGGTTGTAACTTCAAGTCTTATACCTGCATTTTAATTGACAAGCCTTGTGTAATTCTACATACGTTTAACTTGTGTTTTACTAAAGGATTCGCTAGTTGCTTTACGTCGCACCGACACAGATAGGTCTTGTGGCGACGATGGGACAGAGAAGGCCTAGGATTCAAGCATCCTGATTATGTTTTCGCTTTGGTTAGCCAAACTGTATCTGTTCTCGAGTCAAGCATCAATTGCTATGTAATTTAACCTCTTAACATGAAAGCCTGAGTATACTCGGGGTTTTATTTATTTATATAAAATAAAATCCCGAGTATACTCGGGAATGTCGCTCATTGATCGGTACCTAATTTAAAAGCCTGAATATACTCGTTTCTTTTTGTTTCTCAATATTTCCGCCAAATGTTTATGAAATTATTACTTCGGGGTCCTATTTTTGCCAACAGATGTCTCTGACTCAACCGTAGTGGATGTCGGTGACTCAGGCAGTTCGTTTTTGCGGCTTTCCCTCCCGATGTAGCATTGTGTGTTGATCCTTGTTTTAGGGCATTTCACACAGCCACAAACATATGAACAGTATTGAGTGTCATGTTTTATTACTTGCCATCTGTTTAGTGCTGTGTTATTTATTTTAGAACCCGTAAAAAAATATCACAAGTATACTCGGGATTTTAAAACAAGAACTTTTCGGTGCCTTATATTTCATTGTTAAGTTCGAAAAATGTATTTTCATTGTTACCACTGTCATTAGTTTTCAATAAATAGCCCATTTTAACAATAAAAAAATTAGGTAAAAAAAGATCACAATTTTGTAAATAATTGGTATGTTAAGAGGTTAACTTGCTTTTGTAAAACTTTCTTTGTTATTTTAATATACTTGAGCTAGAGGGTGTTTCTTGTAAGTCTTCTCTCCCCCATAACGCCATACATTCCCATGGACCTCATAGGGTTCCTGCAACTTCCACAATCCTGTCTTAGTTGTCATTTTTAGGCCTCTGCACCTTCCACAATCCTGTCATAGTTGTCATTTTTAGGCCTATAAGTTCCCAGCGTACGATTTGATTTTGCGTATTTTGAAGTTTTCCGTCACGTTTCCATGTTTTGATATGAAATCACCGCCACTGTGTAATTTGACTATTTCTTTATTCATAATTTATGTCATTATTATTATTATTATTATATTTATTATTTATTTGTGTACGCGCTAGAAACTATGGTTACATAAACCTGAGAAATAATTCCTTCCGTATTTATTGTGAATGTTACGGATTATACAGAGCTATAGGAGTACCAGTAACTAGTGAATATTTGAACCTATTTCTTCTAAACAATGTCCTAATACAGCACCTAGCACAAGACCTCAAGAATTTCATACGTCTTACAGCTGTCAATCAATCATACTGAACTAATTAACTTCTGCTATCCACCAGCTGCCTACAAAAGTACCTCAGTGACAGATACATGCAACTTGTGATGAATGCCTACAATGCAACATTTGGAGGGGGTATCCTCATTAAAGGTATTCTTTCCAGCGATGCTGTCTCCTTTTCCCTTCCCTATTTCTACGACAGTGATAAGCAGAATGAGTCGCTGGTGATTTGTATGCACACGCATCAAAACTCTACAATGCTGCAGTAAAAGAGAAAACAATTGAAAGAAAATGACCAGGAATCTTCAAACGAGCTCTAAAATATGAATTATCAAGATTATAGCTCTTTAGGGAAGAAGTGTTTCTCTCTAACTTTTAAACAGATAAATTAATCAACGATTCCAACCACTGAAATATCGAAGAATAATATTCACTTCTTCACAATGGTTTATTGTCTAATTACAATGAAATATTTTGCTACTCAAATGCTCTTAAATGAAGAAATTTGCACCAAGTGTCCCTTACCTGCAATGAGCTTTTCACTAGCTTGAAGTTGGTCCACAGCCTCCTCTGCAATTGCAGATGCTGGATTCACTAGCTGCTTGTCACTGTCTCGCTTTATCACCTTCATGCCACCTCCCTCCTCCCCTGTAAAAAAATAAATAAATGGAGGTGTCAGAAACAGAAGTGCTGTTCCACAGCTACCATAGTAGAGGCCAACTCTAGCTAGAAAGTATGACCATATTACTTGACAACTTAACTACTATACAATATTGTTAGCATTTCCAAAAACAATCTAGTTATTTGCAAGAATAATTTGATGTACCATAAACTCTCTATAACTGGTACTAAAGAGGACAAGCATCTACCTGAGTTACCCTATATCCATCTTATTGTAGGGAAACAAAGGTCTGATGAATGTGGGAAGAGAAAGCAAAAGAAATATGAGACATGGAAAAGTTGAACACAAAAAGGACAAGGACAAGGACACTTCCAACTTTTACATACGGGATATCAAAACTTTCCAATCTGTCAAACCCACAAAATTTCAATATAAATAATAACACTATAAACATATCTGTAAAAAATACACACTATTATACAAAGAATGACATGTTTTGTTCTACGAGAACATCCTCAGGTTCTATCAAATCACTTAAATCATGTGTCTATTTGTACAGTATTGTTTACTTTACATAAACTTGTCAATGATAGAGAGTTAGGTGATAATATGAACAAGTATTAACAAATAATTATGATTTTATAAGTACTCAACCATCACCATATTAACATAATGAAAAAATTCTGTACTTAACTGGACTACCGAAGCTTAGTCCGTTGTCTCTAAACACTACTTCACAACTTTGGTCAAGGAGAGGCTAGTGGAAGGTTTTGACAAAGCATGTTGCTTTGCGGACAGGGGAGGGAAAGAAGAAACTGAGCTGTTCTCCCCTACCCAATAGGAAGGATCCGCAACGTTGCACTTGCTCCTCCTTTATTCCCCTCCCCTCTCCGCAGAACAACATGCTTTGCCTCTCCTTGACCACAGTCATGAAATAGTGTTTGGAGACAATGGATTAAGATTCGGCAATTCAGATAAGTACAGAAATTTTTCATTATGTTAATATGGTGATGGTTGAATACTTATAAAACCATTATTTCTCAATACTTGTTCATATTATCAACTACAAGATGGCGGACGAAGCTGAACAACGGTTTAAAAGTTCTCTGAAAAGCATTGAAGACATAGCGGACGCAGGAGGATATATGAAAAAGGAAACGAAGGAACAGCTGCAGGAAGCGGTGAAGATCATTCGTGAGTACTTTCAAACAACTAAACATGCCTTTGAAGATAAGAATAATGTTCAAGAAATAAATGTCGAAGAGGTTATGAATGTAACAAACGCAGGTCAGGAGACAAATGATAGTTTCGTAGCGCAACAACTCGTGACATCTCCCGACCTCACCTATGAACCTCCAAGTAGCAAGCTGGCAATGGAATGGTATCCGCCAACTGGCAGCAATAGTTTCACAGCAAAACAACTAGTGACATCTCTCGGCTACAGCAACGACGACATCTCCAAGATACAAAGAGATCAGCAGGCAACTAGTAGTGATGAACGAAGACTGACTAAGGGAAATGATGACGAATTGGTGACACTTAATGGTCAGTCACCTGACCTGGCTAGAGCTACACAACACCAAACACGAACGGAAGAAGATATAGAAGGAATAATGATAGAAAAGATGAACCAACAGATAAAATACATGGTTGAAAATCTGACATATAATATAAAGATGATGATAAAAGAGGAAATGAAAATAATGGTGACACAAAGACAGGAACCAGTTCAAACACATGGCGTAACAGAGACAAAGGTAACAAGACAAGAGCGCAGGGGCCAGCAAGAACAACCCAACGACGTCGAAATAAATATAATAGAAGAGGAAGAGTGGAAGCGAGCAACAAGGCAACCTAGAACACCAGTAAATGATAAGAGTAAACTAGAGAACCAGGATAGGGAGTGGACAACAGCGGTGAGAGGCGGGAACAGACAACGGGAAAACGAGACAGGAAAAGAAGTGAACGGAAGAAAAATGGGAATTAGAACAAGGGGAAAGTAAAATAAAGGCAGCAGAACGATACGCCTGGTTATACGTGGGAAAACTGGACAAAGATACGACGGAGGAAGCTATTGTAGAATACTTGAAGGAAAACGGAGTAAAAGGAAAAATATACTGCAACCTGGTGAACGACAAAATAGGAAGCAGAGCCTTCAAAATAGGCATTCCAATGCAAGACCTAGAAACAGTCTACGATGGAAACTTCTGGCCAGAAGATGTAATATGTCGACCCTTTCGGCAACCCTGGAAGTTCAGAGGCCCGGCAACCAGGGACTAATATAATAACATGGAACATAGAAGGCCTGAGGGGAGTCTTGAGCCTGCTTCCGAGAAATATCATGGCTGATTATGACATTGGAGTACTCACAGAGACAATGGTAAAAGAGGATACAGAACTGAACATCCCAGAATTCTACAATTTTCATACCTATGCGATACAGTGTGTGAGAAGAGGAAGACCAGCAGGCGGTGTGCTATGCATCATCAAACCACAACTGGCCCCCTTCAAACTACTATTAAGAGAAGAAAACATGCTGGTTGTCAGGACAAGAATTGGAGTTATAGTAGCAGTCTACTTTAATCCAGATCACACCGCGACAGACATAATAAATAAACTAGGGATGGCCTTGGATCATAGTAGAAGTATGGATAAGATAATCATTGCGGGAGATCTGAATTGTGCAATAAATAGGCAAGATAGAAAATGCAAAGAAGTAATGGAATATGTAACAAATGAAGGCTTTACAATACACAACAGACAGGAGGACTGGACATACATAGGGCATAACGGAACTAGCACAATAGACCTAATAATCACAAAGGGCTTTAGATCAAAACACCTTGCCACCACAGTGAAAAAAGAAGCAGTAGTCATTTGTAAACACATTCCAGTACAATTAAATATAGAAAACGGTAGAAGTAGCAAATTAGAAGAAAGACGAAATATAACATTTGGCAAGACCCTGGACATGGAAAAAATTAAAGGGAAAATGAAAGAAAAAGATAAGGTTGAAAGAGCAATAAGAGCAGAAAATATTGATGAGGCCGCTACATGGCTGAAATCAACTATAATAAGTGGGGCCACCACACAAGATTCAAATAGGAAGGCGAGGCCATGGTTCGACAGAGAATGTTATGAACAAAGAAAATTGACACTGAAAACACTACATAAAACTAGAGGACAAATGGCAAGCGCAACCACCGAAGAATACCAACGAGAACGAAAGAAATACAAGGACCTAATAAAAAAGAAGAAAAAGCAACACCTGGAAAAAGAACATAAGAAAATGGTAGAGGAGGCAGAAGAAGACCCCTACCGAGCTCTGAGGCCAAAAGGGCAGAAAATACAGCCCAACATACCTATGGAAACATGGATAGATCATATAAGAATAGTAATTTGCTCAAAAGAAACAAGACCCATGATTAAGACACCTATGACTCCACAAGCTGATGAGATCTTCACCACGGATGAAATTGCGAAAGCGATACAGAAAATGAGGAATAACAGAGTACCAGGAGTAGATGGAATAAGAAGTGAACACTTAAAGCAGACAGCACAAGAATACTTACCGATATGGACCTCCCTTCTAAATAAATGTTTAGAATTAGGAAGTATACCAGACGAATGGAGAAAGTCAACAATCAAGCTATTGTACAAGGGAAAAGAAGACACAGAGAACCCAAACACGTATAGAGGAATAGCGTTGGAATCTACATTACTGAAACTCCTAACAGGAATCCTTGCCAAAAGGCTGGCAGAGAAGCTAGAACCCCTTCTACCAGAGGAACAGTTTGGTTTTAGAAAGGGAAGGTCCACGACTCTGGCAGTAGAAAACCTGTTGGAACAAATAAAACAGACGATAGAAAGACCAAAAGGAAAACTATATGTGGTTTTTGTTGATTACTCAAAAGCCTTTGATATGGTCAACAGAAAGATATTAATAGATAAACTGGAGGAACTACTTGGAAGAACGAGCACAACGACCCTGATATCGAATATACTGGCAGAAAACTACATACAGATAGATGATGGAATAGGTATATCTGACTGGCTGTCGCAAACGAACGGTGTCCTCCAAGGCGATCCACTCAGCCCTATCCTGTTTAATGTTCTCAAGAACGATGTCACCAAAGGAATGGCAGGAACAAGCACATACATATACGCTGATGACATGGCCATCGCAGCGACAGATATAGATAAACTGCAAGTATCGCTAAACACACTATGTGAATGGGCAGAGAGAAACGACATCCAGATAAACGAAGAGAAGACGGAATTGGTAGTATTTAGGAAAGGAGGAAGACTCACTGAAGCAGAGAACATCAAATGCAATGGCAAACTACTCAAGAGGGCTAACAATTTTAAATATCTAGGTATCACAATTCAAACAACGGGAAAGAGTTTCAGTTTACATATAAGATCTAGAGCAGTGGCGGCCACTAGGGCTATGAATGAAATCAGGAACATCACACAACTATCGATCAGCACAGCTATGGACTTGTTTAGGTTAAAGATACTACCTGTTCTGACGTATGGCCTAGAATTAGTGGCAGAATACCTCACGTACAAACAGCTGGAAGAATTGGAGCGAGTAAAGGCTAGATACCTGAAGAGAATTTTAGGAGTCCCGCAGAATGCAAGATCGAGGCTAGTGTATGAGCTTACCAGGGAGACCTTCTTAATAGAAGATCTGAGATGCGAGCACATACTTCAAGCTAGTACCAGCTTCAAACAGCTTATACAAGATCTGCATGAGAAGAAAAACAACATACCAGAGGACTTCTATGCAACATCTGCTATGCAAGACAGGACCTGGATGGAAGCTAATCATGATATGCGACACGTGACGACGAGATTGGCGATCCATGGTTTCCACCACAAGGTGTGCTGCAACAAATTATTTCACGAACCAAATGACGAATGTGTGTGTGAGTTGTGCTTGGAATTCTGTGATCGATACCATATTGTAAAATGCAGGAATAGACAGAAATCCATCGTAGCTTATAGCAAAGAAAAAGTAATGTGTATGTAATGTAAATGTAATGTAATGGTATTCTGCACGGCATGTGCGCATTTTTCAATAATAATAAATTATCAACTAATTCTCTATCATTCTCTATCATCTCTATAATACTGTACGTACAAATGCATGATTTAAGTGATTTGATAGAATATGAGGGTGTTCTTGTAGAACAAAACTTGTCATTCTCTGTATAAATGTGTGTATTTTTTACAGATGTTTATAGTGTTTTAATTTATATTGAAATTTTGTGGGTTTGACAGACTGGAAAGTTTGTATGTCCTTTTTGACTAAGTTGATGCTGGAAAGTATAGCTTCCTTCTTAACAAACATTTGCTGGGTATGCTCCTTTTCCCCACACTTACCTGCCATTCTGTTTATCCTACTGTGAGTTTCTATTCAATATCTTGTCTTTCTACATTTGATATGATTTACCACTTGTTTGCTCCTTTCCATTACTTTTATTGACCTATTACGCTACTTTACTCCTCCTCTGGTTGTCTTGTATTCCTAGTCTTTTAGCACCTGTTTTTAATCTTTATCTCATGTTTCTTCACATTTCCTGCATTTATCCTACACTTCCTTCATCAAGACTAAAGATCTGTCAAGATGGCCTCTCGATGAGTGCTGAAGGCCTGATAAAACTGGGGAACAGAAACAAGCTCATCATCAGGGACTCAGGCGATTTGGGATCAATGAAGAGAGCCTGTCTGTGTGAAGACAGCAATGTATGAAGAGGCAGAAATTGTTCTTGGGCTCTTGTGTTTTCAAGTTTATCCTCATCTCTTCTTTCTGTTGTTCCCTCTAGCCATTTTGACTCTTATTTATCTTGCTGTGTATACTTTTTTCATATTCTTATCTTTCTATGCATGATTTGATTCATTACTTGCTTGCTCCTTTCCAGTATCATATTTCCAAGATTCTTTATAACTTTCTTTTGTCTGATGCCTCTAAGTTTTGCACTGCAGACTTCGCTGGAAGTTTTGCTGAAACACTTCCAGTCTTTAACTCTTGTGCAAACAGTTTTCCAAAAATTGTTCTTCGCATAACAGTCGACAATGAACACGTGCCGTTTTGTCATGAGCACCATTTTGTGTTGCGTTCAACTCGTCACTGAACACGTCTGCTCCTCTCACTCACTCACATGTAATGACATAGCGACGTACTTGGGAGAGAGTTACAATATTACTTGGGAGATGCGCAAGAGCAGACATGTGACAGCACAACTTATTGGTGCATCAAAATCACGGTTTCCAGCATTTCCTGTGATGGGCGGTTCTCCTGTTAATTAACAGGGGCCAGTTCCGCATCGATCTTAAATTTTCTAGGCCAATTTCATTTTGCCCCCCGTAGTAACCTTGTCTGATGTTGTTGCTGGTCTAAATAAATCACTTTATGAAGTGTTCTACCACTGTCACAGGTTTCCAATCCAAAAGATGTGCTGAAGATCAGGACCTCCTCTTCTCTGCCTTTTCTTTGGATGATATAGTAAGTAGTTATGGCTGATATTCTTCATTACAGATGTCACAGTGTGAAACTTTTATAACCATGTTTGTCTGCATGATTTCTAGATCCTTGTTTATATGCTACAGGACTACATTATTCATAATGCGTGAAACCCAGGATATTTGTAAAGTTATTTTCCTGAATTCCTGAATCTGTTGCTGGATTGAGTTTTCATTCACAACTACTATCTGTAGCTGATGTCTTGTTTTGTATGTTTGTAAGAGTCTTCATGTTTGCAAGCAAGTTGCTAACCTACGGGGAGTAGCTTATAAAGGATCTTGGCTTGTGCAGAGACAGTGGCTTTTAGAGGTATGACGTGACTTTCTATTGGGGACACAATGTCACACTCTGCACATGGGTCTCAACATACTTGCACGAGAAACTAAAAACATCGGGAAAGTTACTTTCAATGAGGCTTTTGTTGAAGCAGTGAAGATTTCATTTATCTGGCACATGCAGTGAACTGTCTCATATCGTGAATAAAAAGAAAAAGAAAAAAACACACACAGTACAGTGATTAAGATCTTGACTTTATTAAAGTACTACAGTTTTGTCATTCTGAAACTCATAATTTTCGTATGCTGTCAGGGTATACCCCTTTGATATCCATTCTACACCACCACAATTTCAAACCATTAGCCATCACTGCACCAGATATCAAAAGAATCAAGTCTTCTGGTACTCGAGTCTCTGAATGCCCGTTAGTACCACTAATTAGAACACCTACTATAAAAGGACTCTTGTCCTTAGTTGTAGGTTCAGTTTAAAATTGCACCGCACAATTCTCACGTGGTTAATGTGTTTCATGCCTTTTCAGTGCAGTTTTAGTTTCTTGACAATGGTCCCAATTCTAATTCAGTACATACCCAAGCTAATCTATCTTTTGTATTTGCTGTAGGAGTATTCCCCACTCACACAGACTGACTGAGTGGCTACATTTTTTACTAATGACCATAAGTTTTGTTTTTCATATGTTTAGATGCAGTTTATATCTTTTGCTGACACTCCTTTCTGATATACTATCCTTATGAATTTGCATACAATTCATACTTATTGCTCTTTAAGTATAACAATACTTAAGTTTCTGAACATCAGATAGTGCTTTGTATCACTGAAAAAAATCACTTGAATAAGCACATATTTCTGATTGAGTTCCTGAATTCTAAGTCATTCATGATAGCTTATCTTTAAATGTAACTCATAAAACTTATCTCATACTGATTTGCACTTTCACTAACAAACCTAGTCCTAATTCCAACACTTGTCAAACATTATTAAATCAATTGCCCATTTCCATACCTAACAGTAAGTGTGATATACCTACTCAACTTTCCTGACGAATTGTTCCACTTCCTGCTAGCCTTGTAACTTTTGACCTTATACAGAATGCTTTGCAATTGCCTACCTCTTCTATTTCTCTCCTTAACCACAATCACAATTTCCTAACACATTCAGTCCCATCGTGCTTACTGACTCATCCAATTCTCTTTACTTTCTTCTTTTTGTAACTCTCATCAATACTAACAGCACCCTGCTGAATTCTAGTTATTTTCCACTTGCTGTTTCCAGGGAGTTGCTGGTTTGTCAAATGAAAATGAGATTCTGTCAACCCACATGCCTGAGATAGCATTAGCAAAACTGGTAAAAAGATACCTGTGAAAGACAGTGCAATTATAATGGAATACTTAATGATCTTATTACCATATCTTAATATGAGACTCAAACAGAAGCAAGGTATAATGTAAAAATAAAGAATTAAATGCTTGAGAAACGAACTATCTTATTGGAAGGAAGAGGAACAGTATAACGAATCAAATATTAATATTTATTCTGAGAGCAAGGACATAGCCAGAAGGGTGGGTGGAAGGAGTCCAAATATCTCCAAATTTCTGCCAAAAATTATCAATCTCCAACAACAAACCATTCAGGACTAAATAAGCTAACTGAAAAAAAAAAAAAAAAAACAACAACATATAATCCATTTGATGCAACGGTAAATACAGTACAGTGACATTAGAATCCTTTGAAAGTTCTTAGTTACGTAGAGGAATGTGGACAATATTTGTAGCCTACAATGCATAAGTATTCTCAATTCAATATACTATTTACTCAGATAATAGCACAGTCATCAATATCAATTAGCTACAAAGCATAGAGATAAATAGGGTGAACTTTTTCTTTTTCATCTCTTGTTGTTCATTCTGGAGAAGTATGAACAAGGAAACTGGAAACCAAACTTAACAAGCTCTCCAATCTGTTCATTATACAGGGTGTAACTAAATATGTGGGAAACCTCCAGGGAATCAATAGAGGAGCTGACAACAAGCAGAACATATCCTGTAAACATATGGTTTATTTGCTTTTGTTTCCGTGTTACAGGCATTGTTTGTGGTGTACATAACACAGACCACTTCACTATGCTGGTTGGTCATTTGTGTTGATAAAGTGTAATTTACTATTTACAGTTCTCTATGCAAGGTGTTCAAAATGGCTACCACGAGCTGTAATGCAGGCGTCTACGTGCCGCATCACTGACTGTCTCGCTCATTCCCATATTCCAGGCGTCTGTCCTATCTGCTGACACCTTTGCTCTATTACACGTTATGTGTCTCATTATGATAGCCGTATTGGAGTACAGAATATAAAAAATTCAAACAAATTTATTTTTAAAAACCACCATTCCAGTACTTTAAAATCTCTAAGTCTAAGATACAAATACTACATAAATGTTAAAATGGGACATGTTTCGCTTAGGCTTTGTAAGCATCTTCAGCCATACTTAATCTAAAGCTAAGTCAGGGCCCTGAACTGGGTTTCTCATTAAAATATAATAATACAAGATAAAACAGTCATAAAATCTAGTTTGTGGAAGAAGCAATACTTAAATGCAAATAAAATTCAATAATGAACTTGTCATAGTATTACATGTACATGGAATGAATACTAGCATTCATCTAAAAAAGTACACGTTAGTTATTTGTAGAACGAGACAGTCATAATGATCTGATACATTTGGATTGTACAGATTGTTTGACATTAATGAAGCATGGATTAATTAAAAATGTCGAAAAATAAATCTTCGAGCGTTGTTGACTGAGAATCAGGTACGTAGAATACAGTGGAGTTGATGACTCCAAGTGGATCGTCTCAAACAACCAACAAGACTAGTCACCTCTCTGTCAACACTAGGGTTTTCAACACGCGCTACATTGCGAATTCTCCCACATCTAAGGCTTTATTGAATACCCTATTTGTTGAATCTACGCTAGACAGCTCGCGACTACAATCTATTACGAAGATTATTCTAGAAGGAGACACAACACTTCTATACTGCTGCTTCAAGTGCCTTTTGACCTTATTACGCAACCACTTGGAGTCATCAACTACACTGTATTCTACGTACCTGATTCTCAGTCAACAACGCTCGAAGATTTATTTTTCGACATTTTTAATTAATCCACACTTCATTAATGTCAAACAATCTGTACAATCCAAATGTATATCAGATCATTATGACTGTCTCGTTCTACAAATAACAAATTTGTACTTTTTCAGATGAACACTAGTATTCATTCCATGTACATATAATACTATGACAAGTTAATTATTGAATTTTATTTGCATTTAAGTATTGCTTTTTCCACAAACTAGATTTTATGACTGTTTTATCTTGTATTATTATACTTTAATGAGAAACCCAGTTCAGGGTCCTGACTTAGCTTTAGATTAAGTATGGCTTAAGATGCTTACAAAGCCTAAGCGAAACGTGTCCCATTTTAACATGTATGTACTATTTGTATCTTAGACTTAGATATTTTAAAGTACTGGAATGGTGGTTTTTAAATAAATCTGTTTGAAACTTTTACATACCTTTGCTCTATTGCTGACGCATCATTTTCACGTTATGAATAGGTGTGGCATACACAGTGGCCTTCAAATGACCCCATAAGTAGAAGTCTAATGGATTGAGATCGAGAGAACGAGCAGACCACGGTGTCGGTCCCTGGCGCCCTATCCATTTTTGGAACCGCTGATGTAAAATGGCTCTAGCAACAAGAGCAAAATGAAGCAGTGCTCCATCACGCATGAACCACATGCGCTGAATTGAATCTAGTGGAACATTTCCAACAAACCTGTGTGGAAGTGTTTACTTTGCTAAGCAACTGACATCACATGGTTTTGAATGCAAAACAAATGCACATAGACTTGAATAGGGACGAAACATTCAAGCGGAATGTGTGCCTTACACAAATGATCAACCTGCATAGTGAAGTGGTCTGTGTTATGTGCACCGCAAACGATGCCTGTAACACGGAAACAAAAGCAAATAAACCATGTGTTTATAAGACATGTTCTGCTTGTTGTCAGGTCCTCTATCGAATCCCAGGAGTTTCCCCACATATTTAGTTACACCCTGTATATCTTGGACAGTCAGCCACTGAGGATGTAATCCAGTACAATCTGGTTGGTCCTGACGGAAAGTGAAATGCTTAAAATGGTTAATACCTTCAAGTACCAAGTTCCAGAATGATTACAGATAGTAACTTAGACTCAAATCAGCCACAGGATAAAAGCTGGATGAATGAACTGGAGAAAGACGTTGGAAGTGCTTTGTGAAAGAAGGATAAATGTGAAAATGAAAGGAAAGCTCTATAAACCGGTTTTGAGACCTGCAATGTTGTACAAAAGGCAGGCCATTTTGAGAATGCAGGAGAGGAGACTGGAAGCATTAGAGATGAAAATACTGAAATGGATGTGTGGTATCACCAAGATGGACAAGATCAGAAACTAGAGGATCTAGCCATGTAGTATGATAGTAGAAATTTCCAAAAAGATCCAAGAGAGAAGACCGCAATGGTATGGTCATTTGATGAGAAGGGATGACGACTAAGGAGGTAAAAGGGTTGGCAGTAGGAATGTCGAGAGCACCAGTGGACGAAGAAGACCAAGAAGAAAACTGTTGAACTGCAACAACAAAAATTTTAGAGACAAAGAACTGAAGGAAGATTATGTATGAGACTGAGCTAAATGTGAGCAACTCTCCAGAAATGTCGACCCCACAAGTGGGAAAAGATAAAGAAAAAAATACTAAGGATAAACTGAATAGCTGTCCTTAAAAAAGCAGTCAATGCTTTATATAGTCAACACCCTTTATGGTAAATAAATATCACCTCTATCAAAATGGGAATTAATGACTCAAATAGGACCTGATGCACATCACTCTGGCTATGCGACTGAGTGAATAAGGTGTTCAATACCTGCAAGCTTTTCCATCCTAGAGCTGGCCTCTTAATGAACATATTTTCTCTAAAGACTACCAGAGATATGACAGTTTAAATCATTCTTTCAACATACCGTATAACACACACACTTTTATCCTTATCAGACGACGAAAAATAAACGACATGGAAGATCTCTTCCATATACAGTAAATTTAAAACATTACAGTGTCAGAATAAAAACAACTCACATAAAGAGGCAGAGAGTACAACAGCCATAGCAAATGCGTATTTGATGTAAGAGCTAATGGAAATCATGCAACAAAAATTCATTAACTACGTTTCCTATAAGGAAGCAAAATCATCACAGTTAATCTTTCAGATTAATACTCTGTAATGACCACAAAAACAATGCTGGAAATGGATGAAAGCTCAATGATATGAAAAAAAGAAAACCTTAAAATTTGTTATGAATAGGATATGTCTTACTTTACATGTTATGAGTCTCATTATGATAGCCATATTGGAGTACAGAATGTAAAAGTTTCAAACAAATTTATTAAAAAGCACCATTCCAATACTTTACAATCTTTAAGATACAAATATTACATATATGTTAAAATGGGACATGTTTCGCTTAAGCTTTGTAAGCATCTTCAGCCATATTTAATCTAAAGCTAAGTCAGGGCCCTGAACCGGGTTCCTCATTAAAGTATAATATATGCTTTAATACAAGATAAAACAGTCATAAAAGTCCGGCTGTATAGCTAAATGGTTAGCGTGCTGGCCTTTGGCCACAGGAGTCCCGGGTTTGATTCCCGGCGGGGTCGGGAATTTTAACCATAATTGGTTAATTTCGCTGACATGGGGGCTGGGTGTATGTGTCGTCTTCATCATCATTTCATCCTCATCATGATGCGCAGGTCACCTACGGGAGTCAATTAAAAAAAGACCTGCATCTGGCGAGCCGAACTTGTCCTCGGACACTCCCGGCACTAAAAGCCATACGCCATTTCATTTCAGTCATAAAAATCTAATCTGTGGAGAAGGTGATGCTTAAATGCAACTAAAATTCAGTAATTAACTTGGTATTATATGTACATGGAATGAATACTAGTGTTCGTCTAAAAACGTACAAGTTGGTTATTTGTAGAACGAGACATGGTCATAATGATCTGACATACATTTGGATTGTACAGATTATTTGATATTAATGAAGCATGGATTAATTAAAATATCGAAAAATAAATCTTCGAACGTTGTTGATTGAAAATCAGGTACGTAGAATTACAGTAGAGTTTGGTTGCATGATAAGGTCAAAAGGCGCTTGAAGCATCAGTATAGAAGTGTTGTGTCTCCTCCTAGAATAATTTTTGTAATAGATTGTAGTCATGAGCTGTCTAGCGTAGATTCAACAAATAGGGTGTTCAATAAAGCCTTAGATGTGGGAGAATTCGCAATGTAATGCGTGTTGAATACTGAAATGTGTAAGAAAATAAATGTAAGTTTTGAAACACAGAGAACATTCTATTAATGAGTGGAAATTTAACAACGCTTACCCCTAAGTGAAACATGTCCCATTTTAACATATATGTAATATTTGTATCTTAAACTTAAAAATTGTTAAGTATTGGAATGATGGTTTTTTAATAAATTGTTTTGAAATTTTTGTATAGGATATGTCTTCCAATATATAAGTTAAGGAATACCCAAATTATCAGTAGAACTACTACTACTACTACTACCTTGCATGAAAATAATGTTGGTAAATGAAAGATGGCAGTGGAAAGGGAGTTAAAAATTGTGTTGTTTGTTTTTTTTTTTTTCACAGTATGAAGGAAAGAAAATTCTCTAATTGTTTGTACCTGTCAACCTTCAATGGAAAGAATCATCAAATCAAAGCAGAATGGATGAGCTTGTAGGAAAGTGACACTGCAGTACCAGCAATGAAGTAGTGTCATGTCACTATGCTAAAAGCGCCACATGTCATCAGGTGACACACTAACATTATTTCAGTTTTAATTAATTTTTTTTTATCACAAGTATGATAGTAATATGCAAACATGGTCACTTAAGAACTGAGACATCAAATCAGTAATTTTGTCTACAGATACTTCGTAAGTGCAAAACGTTAGAACATTTTTTTTTTGGTACCAATCAATATGATTATCATCAAATTTAATTCATAATTTGTAATTAATATTACATCTTTTTTTTCTATTTTCAACTGTATAGGATTGTAAAATCAAGTTTTGTAACATACAAGGTCTCCTTTTTCAAGCGATGATATGACTAACACTAGGTAAAATGTTGAACTTACAGCATTAAGCATGAAGGCACTTTAAAGGTTTTAGAATACAGCTTATAAATCTGCTGAGCAACCAGGAGTAAACATAGCAAATTCTACTGTATCCTCACGGAACCTTGACCACGTATACTTGTATGCTGTCTTATCTTTAAGTGGAATTTGTTATTAATCATTTATTAAATAGAGTACAGAATTCTAGAGTTATATATGCACATGGCATAACGTAATTCCCAGAATTCGTAACTCCTGTATTCCACCTGAACCATGCTAGCTCAAAAGGGTAAGGAATTAGATTCCTAAATGGAAAGAATGGAGTTTAAACTGCAGTAGTGACTGGAATATACAACTATCCACCACTTTATATATCAGAAAGATTTTTTTTGTCAATGAAATCACTCAGAAAATCAAAGTGCTCTAGATAAAGTGCAGTAGTGACCACGTTGCACCAGAGTAAAAAACTGATATCTAGGTTGAGAACAACTATTAACGTAAACTTAATACCCCAATAGAAAACTGATTTAATTATTACATGTTGTGGGTTTGATTAGAATCTTCCATGAGGTTTTAAGGAAGGGAACTGCGTAATAAAACTCTGCAACGTTAGCCTTACTTTGATGCAATAGCAACTGCCTGAATGAATGCACTTTCATAGCATGTAAGTATCCAAATATACCTCTAAATTAAAACCCATCTTATCAAGATTGATTATCTTGGCATACCATTTCAAGCTATCCATTTCCAACATTAAATTCAAAGCATAACTTTACAAAGTTTGTTTACTCTCCAGAAGATGATCAGGAGCACACTTAGAACCAGTGCATAGGCAATGGTGAAATATACAAACACCCAAATGATAACAGAAGACACTTAAAAGAAAAAGAACACCTAACACAGCACAAAAATGGGAGTGCATAAAACTCATAATTATTTTGTATGGACACAAAGAATATACCAAACATGGATATACACAATCAAATGTGTCACAATACATACTTGACCAGTGTGCATCATGTTTAGAAGATTCACACGTTTTAACTTCATTCTAAAGCAACTTTGATCTTTTTCAGTCTGTCAAATATTAGATACTAATTTATGAAAGTAGTACAAACCTGATAAAAATTACAGTTTATTAATTTTTTCAGGTATATACAACCTGGAAAAAATACAGTCATAATTTTTTCCAGGTATGCACTAGTGTTTAATAAATTTGCATCTTGCATATGGCAGACAGAAAGAAAAAATATAAAGGTTATTTTAAGTAACTTGACAAGCACAACTTCCATCTAAAATTAATTTTGGACAAATATTTAAGTCCATACTTAGGTATTCAAGGTGAAATTTATGCCAATGAATTCTGAATATCTGGATAAACTTAAGTTCAAGCCCAATCCAACCCATTAAAACATTAAAATCTTGCACACTACTATCTTTAAAGTTTGGCCAACTTGTTTCAATTGTTGTACAATAACATAATTGTATTATTATACTCAATTACTACTTCACTCCAAAGATAATGGCTACTATGTGCAGTGATGTCATCTGTTCCCTGGTTAACAATGGAATTGGTCTTGTTTTTAAACTTCACTCCATGATAAACACTAATTATATATTCTTGTTTTATACACAGTACAATCTCCATAATCTGACCACTGAGTAGTTCAGGATGTCCAGAAATCTGGCCTCTTTTTTTCTTTTGTGACGTACTATGTTGAAACATCTGGATTTAAATTCCGACTCATTGCAGTGTGACCTTTAAAACTATCCATAATCTTGAACAATTTTACTAGTTTTTATGTCTCATTAAGTACTTATATGGTTTTCAGAGATGCCAAGGTGCCAGAATTTTGTCCTGCAGGGGTTCTTTTATGTGCTAGTAAATCTACAGACATAAGGCTGACCATATATAAGCATCTGACCCAGGATCGAGTCTGCCGAATTTGGCTCATTGTGTGAGCAGAGCTGGTTTACTTAATATAGCTCACACTAGCCTGTCACTGAATTTATCTTTGGAGTGTGTATTCCTAGCCTTATTTCCTATTGTCCTGTATTTGATGTATGTTTTTAATCCCTTTACCGGGTGAGTTGGCTGCGTGCTTAGGGGCGCGGAGCTGTAAATTGTATCCGGGAGATAGTGGGTTTGAATCCCACTGTCACCAGCCCTGAAGATGGTTTTCTGTGGTTTCCTATTTTCACAACAGGCAGATGCTGGCGCTGTACCTTAATTAAGGCCACAGCTGCTTCTTTCCCGCTCCTAGCCCTTTCCTATCCCATTGTCGCCATAAGACCTGTCT
The DNA here is from genome assembly GCF_040414725.1 of Anabrus simplex. Classification (NCBI taxonomy): domain Eukaryota; kingdom Metazoa; phylum Arthropoda; class Insecta; order Orthoptera; family Tettigoniidae; genus Anabrus; species Anabrus simplex. The sequence continues at coordinate 1,739,830,506 of NC_090265.1, read as the reverse complement.
GTGTCGGTGCAACACAAAGCCAGTAGCAAAAAATAAATCTGTTTACTCCCATTCCATTACATATTATACATATTTTGATGTCATTTAGAATATTTGTAAACTATCTTAATTATTCAAAATATGACTACTCTTCATATTGCTAAATAATTCTGTCATGACCCTACAATGAGGTTGAAGCCTACCCTCCTGATGAAGATGGGAAACAGATACGAGTCTGTCAGGGGCCAAGAAGAAATGGACATTGAAGAACTGAGACTAATACGGATAGAGCCCATCTATTTGAAGACTGTAGTGAATTAAGATGTGACGATTGTCCCTTTAGGTTGTATGTTTATTCCTGTCTCCTTTTTCTTAGGTACACTTTTAGTTTGATGTAAATACTTGGTATTGTTATCAAAGCCATGGGACCTCCAGTTCTGGGCAGAATATGAACCAAAGGGACGAGACTTCATTTAAAAAATTCCACAGGCATCGGCTGGGATTCAAACCACTTGCACCTTGGTGAGAAGCCACGAAGAATGCCACTCTACAGTCACACCCTCTCCTCCCTATGTTACTTCTTCCCACACTGACTTATGAGTATTCTACGACATCTTTTCCATGTTCCTATTGTTTTATATATGACCTGATATGTCACTAATTTGTTTCTTCACTTATACTGTACTTCACAGTCATCTGATGACATAATCCATGACTTAATCATTATAATACTAAAATAGTCTACCGAATTCTTCATAGTGAATGTGCTAAGAGTATAAAATTTCTAAGATTTAATGTATATTTCTTGCCTTCAAGCTAGTATAATACTTAGTTTTTATACCATCCTTCAAGCTGTTGTGTAAATATGTCTCAGAATGAAATTTAAAAACCTGAAATATGTAACCTGGTGCTCTGCAGCCATTCCAATTCCTGATGATTAGCGATCCCGTTCTCAATGATCATGTCCAATGTTGGCTCAGCTGTGTTTGCCTTACTTTTAATAGTCAGGAGGGCAGCGAAAAACTGAGGAGAACTACATTGGCAGTTTCCACTATGTGTCACATACATTTCACCTGGCACTTGTTTTCTTCTCAAACTTAGTTTCCAAGTTTTCGCTGCCCTCTTAACTATTTGTGATGGTGACTCAATGAAGACAGATTGTCATTTAAAATTTTAGTACAGTGAATTCGTCCTCATTTTAAATTATAATACACTGCAAGTTTCAGACTAAGAGGTCCACAACCTCGCCATAATCACTTATGTTTTAATTCAATCATGTCTCATTTGTTTTTCGTTCTTCTCTTCATTATGTTTTAACACATTTTTTTAGCATAAATTATGTAAAACTTTAACCCCTTTTTTTCACTGAAGATGGCTCAAATGAGTTAAAACATATATGACTATTATTACTCCATCTAATGATGGAGATGTGTATGTATGGTATTGAATAGGAGGACATATTCAATTTCCTTTGTAAAGTGAAAACCTGTCAATAAGGAATTATTCTAATATCTTGTAATGGAAAAGATTTTCAGTCTGTCCAGTCTGTCAAACACATAATTCCACTAAAAATTCTTAGTTTAATAGTGTGTATTTTTACTCCTGATTTGTGTTGGTGGGTTGTTGGTTTTTTTTTTTTTTTTTTCCAGTATATGTTATAGTGTAATATTTATATTGAACTTGTGTGTTCGACAGACTGAAAAGCTTTTAAGTTGCATTTAATTTCTTTCTTAGCAGCATACAGTTGTAATACAGAAGTGGTAGTTAACTGAACTATATATGATGGCTTCCTTAACTTCCTTACCACCACCTTGTTTTTTGCCCTCGAGGAGAGGCATCCTGTATACAAGCACTGCCATATACTAATGCAAAATACAGAAGTGAATGACCCTTTATGTAATTATTTAGAAGTCAACTTCAATAAACTACACAAAATTTTAGACATGATACAGGCTTTTCAGGCATATGCCGTGTCAAGAAAATACGGTGAAATACTTCACATTTTGCGAGAACTTTGCTCTGTGTCTTCTTGTGAAGACACAAAGCAAAGCTCTCTGCAAAACATATGGATTTTCCACCTTATTTTTCTTGACCGGTATAAATCCAAATAGCCTATATCATGTCTATAATTACAGGCCATGAAAGCATCAATGGTAACATTACACAAAATTTAATTCTGTGATTTCTTAAACTTTTTTCTTCTGGTTCATATGAACTAAATCTCCCCTCTGCAGAGAATTACCTTTTGCAAAAGCTTGGCTTAAAATTCAGCAATAAGCATCACACCTTGTCAAACCACAAGTAATTGCCTTTTGTCCAAGCACATGGAGAGACAAAAACAGAGCAGGATGAATGGGAAAATCAACTTTACAAAGCAAGAAGCCAACAATACTAGTGAGGAATAACAGTACAAGAGAAGAGGAAACCAACTTACTGACATTTACTTCTTAATATGGACCAAGCATGAGAATAACACAAGCAGATCAACTGATTGCAGTACAGGGAGGGTGTGTTCAGCTAAGTCACTTACATGGTTGTGAATCAGTGCTCGTATGGGCTGGGAGACAGCACATCATAGGGAACAGCTCTGACACATATGCTACTTACCATCACTGTTCTGCAATCTTTGAGATTAGCCAAGTATTTTCAGTCATGCTTAATGGTCACTGCATGACGTTTATAAATTTTATGAAGTCATTGTTACAGGAGAAACTCCAACACCCATAAAGTAATCGAAGGAAGGTTGAGAGTTTCATCGTAGCGTGTATTTCATTATACTGGACGAAGGACATGCAACAGTAAATGATCGCGAATGCAAGCTGGGGTACTTATCTGTGACTGGAGACTTTCCATCAATGGAACATTCTTCTACACATTGAGAAATATCATAATACTTGCTTCCTGAAAGCAAGTGCTGGAAATGGGGCCCAATAATGAACACTAATCAATAGTGTGGTACAACAAATACAATTTCTAAACCTTTTCAAAATTGAAAAATATAATCCATTCACAACAAAATAAATCTGGGAGTTCTTTAAAAAATGATTGTCTATATATGTGAAAATTAACATAAACAACTGAAGAGAGGGAATAGAAATAGTTGTGATTTACTTGCCGAGTCGTATTTTTGAATTGGTTCATTAAGCTAGCCTTCTGATAAAGAGCAGATAAATGGTCAATAAATATCACTCATATTATGATGAAACTCAAAGAAGCTGAAGTTAACTTTAACTGTCAACACAAACTGCCTTAGGAATACAATTAAACAGAGAAATGGGCAAGACAGAATTTATAAAAATATTGTCTGATCCAACTGTCATCATTCCTCCAAATTTTCAGTAAAATTAAAGAGTCCTAGTGACAGTTCCTCCTTTTTGAGTCAACCAAACCCACATTTTCTGCTATTGAAGTACTTAAGGAGCAAAATTTCTTAAGTTGGTTATGAAAGACTATGTAACACTCTATCCATCCCTTTCAATCCTGTTCTTTCAGATTCAGTATCTTCTTGACTACATTAAATGTAAGTTAACATGTAGCCTACTTGTTCGACTTTCAGAGTGCACAGACAGTAAATGAATATTAGATAATAAGATTCGAAATGAAGAATAAAATTTACAACTAAAAATATGCACAAGAAGCAGGTTCAGTTTTTTTTATCACCATCATTTTGAACCATCTCCAGCTCCTGAGGTTTGGTAAATGAGCACCCTCCACCTCATTGTGTCCTTGTATCACTCTTCCTCGACTAACTTGTCTCAATCATGTTACTCTTGACTAGATCTATCTACTTCTTTCATGGCCTCTCCACAGGTTGCCTTCCTTTTACTTTTCTCTCAAATACCTTCCTTGCAGTTCTGTTTGCTGGCATCCCCTTCATGTGACCAAATCACTTCAGTCTTGATACCTGGATCTTATTGAGGAGTGAATCATGTATTCCTACTTCTTCAATCTTCTCATTCCTGATCTTGTCTTTCTTGTCTTTTTTTTAATTGTAGTACGGAGGAACTTCATTTCAGCTGCCTGAAGTTTAGAATGATCTCTATTGGACAGTGTTGTGTTTTCTATTGATTATAATTACAGATGGTGATTTTGCAAGTCTTGAAACCAGAAATTCAGTGATCTGATTTGTACATTTAGTCTTCTTTTAGCATTTATACAATAATAATTTAGTGTTTTATAGTGATTTGAAGGAAAGCATACAATTTTAGTTATTTCTGATGAACAGGTAATGTCTTTTGATAATACTGATGTGAAATTAAAATTACATTCGCACAGAGCTAACAGTAAAAATAAAAATGAAAATAAAAAATGCACAAAGTATAAATTGTACATTTATTTTATGCTGATATAGGCTAAAGCAAAACAGAAAAAGGACATTTATACTGATACACAATCAAAATAATAAAATGAAAATTTACAAAATTAACTGAAGCCATATTCATGAATCAGTGACACTCTTGAAGGAAATCGTAGAACATACCTGAACATTTCTTCTGTCATAAGTGTTCTTGTATTACTTACAATTAAACTATATTTACTGAAATATCTTTCAGCATCTACAATATTGGTAGGACCTCAAATACAGTGCAGAGCTGCTTGGGCAAACTCTGGGTATTTGAGCTCAACAGCCAACAGCAAATGAAGGCAGTCCAAAGGTGCACAAACTTCTCAGCTTTAGTTTCCAAAAGAACAAAAAAGAGACAAAGATTTATTTTGAAAAATCATTGGTTTTGTATTTATAATGCATTTTAGTCAATTCTGCACTCTTGACTTGTTTTAAAAACATTTTGAAAGTGGTTTGTAGGTCATCAAAAATGAAAATACTAAAGTACCGTACAAGACCTTATATACATTTCATGTATATTGCAACTACAAAAAATCACCACCTCTAATTACAATCATCAATTTAATCAAATACAGTCTGTCAGTACATAATATTTTTATTAATATATATAAATACGTACATATACTTCCTACATTTTTCTTCGCAAAGATTAGGTCCTTTGATTACTTTAAGTAAGGAGTTAAAAGTTTATCTGAGCAAACTTGTAGACATACTAAACCACACCAAACCCTATGGCACAACACCCCCAAAGGACCCTGCCCTACCAAGCAACCGCAGTTCAGCCCGAAGGCCTGCAGATTATGAGGTGTCGTGTGGTCAACATGACAAATCCTCTCGGCCGTTTATCTTGGCTTCCTAGACCGGGGACGCCATCTCACCATGAGACAGCTCTTCAATTGTAATCATGCAGGCTGAGTGGACCTCAAACCAGCCCTCACATTCAGGTAAAAATTATTGACCTGGCCGGGAATCGAACCCGGGGCCTCCGGGTAAGAGGCAGGCACACTACCGCTAGACCACGGGGCCAGCTATAGACATGCTATACATTATCAAATTGTTGGGATCTGGTTAATTTGGTAACTTTAACAACATTTTGAATCTATATGTATGACCTGATAAGCCACTTCCACAAATGAAAATTATGAGAAAATGGCAGAAATGATTTCAATTTCAAGTGTACAATATGAAGATCTGAGGAAATATAACAGTTTTATTAGGATTGCACATTTTCCTACATAATTTTCTATCTTTCAATTACCCGTAGTTTCAAGGTCTTTTGTTAAGTACAATGGTGTGTGGCTAGGTACCATGTGGCAACAGGTATCATCGTTGCTAGCTCTATAGCAGGAGTATCACCAGTTACAAGTAGTAGCGTGTTAGGTGTACCATTAAAACAAAAGACCAACTGCATTTTCATCCTGGTACCTTGGAACCATGATTTGTTCAAAGTAACAAGGAGCATATCTCCTACTGAGGAACTGATTTTCTGCACTGAAGGCTAATGTCATGACTGGGATGTTAAGGTACTTTAAAGAAATAAAACATATCTTCTGTGGTAATAATAGGACCCTGTATTTCCCAGAAGAATAAAGCCTGTACTGTAAGACCTTCTTCCTTGGCTCACCTTCTTAAAGTGTACCCAGATACTATTGCTTTTCCAGGCAGAAAATGCACACACAAAAAAGCATCCACCTTAGGAAGAACATAGGGTTTGTCAGATTAAGTGACTTGTCCCCTGCTCAAAGATCTAATTTCCATATTCACAACTCTTTTTGACATTGTTTTCAACAACAGAAATGGTTTAACATGGATACTTAAAGAGTTTGGTCCGTAGCCCTATGCTATCAAATGCAACAGGGATCATAGCATTTTGTTATGACAAATTCCTCCAGCATCCAGCCTGAACTTTTGTGTAAAATGAAGAACTGTAATACTGCTTTTGGGTTGTATTCTGCAAGGGCATGTCTGTTTTTCTGAACATTGTTGAGACAAGGCTGTTAACTGCCCTGTCAAAAATTGATGACTTTCCATTCTAGCAATATTGTTAACAGATACTTACCGCAACTGAATATGAACACCCTACTTCGGACAAAATAATCTGTCCTTTATCAAAGTTGCTGAAACTTTTAGTTTTCCAAAAAATCTGCAACATTTAGTTTAAATAAATTGGAGTATATGGTATCAATATACCTCTGCATACGCTATAATATTCACATTCAGATAGGGAAAATCATTATGAGATAGTAGAAGTATCTTCTGCTAGGTAGTGCTGGTTGTAATGATTTACTCTTCAGTATATTAAAGTTATTGTTGATGATCTCATATGAATCAAAATATGTTTGAAGAAGATACATTATATACAGATAGGAAGTATGCCCCATTTCAGAGATATTATGGAATGTAAAATATCCACAAGAATGAGAAGCAACAGGATTTATTGAAACCCAAAATTCTTTACTTTCAATGTGATGGAATCACACCAGGTGCAAAAGTGCTTGATATTGCACTTAGGGTTATCATATTTTGAAATCTGAAAATGCTGACACATTCCTTTGTACCAACCAACCCCACGTACCAATTTCGTCATTCATATAACTTTTGCAGCTCCTGCATATTTAACACTGACCTAATTTTCTTTAACAATTCTGTGTTGCTGTACAAATAGTCAAACATACATTTGTATGGCTGAAATTAAATTTCTCTAAAGCAAGTTCTTTCACAGAATTGTTGGTACATCTGTTTCTTTCCACAGTCCACTGCACTAACTTTAAAGAAAATAACCTTCCAACACTGGCACTGAGGCCTGGTACTGTGCTGCCTTCACAATCTCTGTATAACTGTTCTATTTTGCACCATGTTTATCACCACATGAACAGACAAATTTCTTCAAATTAGAAAACTGATCTTTATTAATAATGAATGTTATTTGCTTTACATCCCACCAACTGCTTTGACAGCTTTTTGGAAACTCTGAGGTGCCAGAATTTAGTCCCACATGATTTCCTTTACATGCCAGTAATTCTACTGACATCAGGCTAACGTATTTGAGCACCTTCAATACTGAGCCAGGATCAAACCTACTACTAAGGCCAGCGCCTCCACTGTCTGAGCCACTCAGCCCAGAGATCTTCATTCGTTACCTACACTTAACACAGAAGGTATGCTGAATATCTCCTTTTATATGTATGAAACAAAAATGAATGAATGAAAAAAAAAAAGTATTCAAAAGAGGGCATGTCTTCATAAATGCTGACATATGGTAACCCTAACTCTGCTTCAAGCCTATGCCTTTACATCCTGTCTGTCACCAGGAAGAGATGTCAACAACTGTATACTTCATACTAATCATTAGAAGTTTCGCTCTATAACTTCACTGTGATATACTGGTATTATCTTTTGAACTGTGGGATAACTTCTAGAACTGCTTGGAATTATAGCTGATGCCCCACCTGTTGATATTTGTCTCCATATTTCCAGAACAAGTACAGTACATAAATTAAGAAATTTTCACTGGAGTAAAAGTGTCACGAGGAATGGCAAGTATTCCCATTGAAGGGAAAGGACCACATAGCCTACAATTTCAATATCATTCTTTCCCCATCATTAACTCCATTATGGGTATTTTACAAAGCTACTGTTTGCTGAGCAACTGAGTGGTAGATAAAAATTTTATTTCATTAAGAAATACCATGGTTTGAACCTTTATAATTATAAAAAGGGAGTTTTATACTGATTATGGATTTTCACAACCAAGACTGTTAGACATTATGGTTTTTGTTTTCTTTGCAGTTTTTATAATCAAACTAACACACAAACATTTCTCTCTATTACTTTTTTTTTTTTTTTTTTTGTAGAGAATGCTGGGAATACAGGATGCACAAGAAGTTTTAGGTCCGTAATTCCTGGCTATGGGATAGTGAATTATTTATCTACATAGCTTGTGAATGAATTGGTTTTAAAATCAGAAGGCTAACTTTAATTTCCTTATCGTGGAAAATTATTGAACTATTATCAAATCTCAGAGAGATTTTTATGGCAATTTTGGATTGTTATCAATTTCCATTTCCAACACTGCTCAAGATTTAATGAAAGCAGAGTGTCGGCATGGTAACAGAACTACTTACTATTACTGTTCTTGTTATTATTGATGTTAGTGATGTTATTGTCGTTATTCTCACTATTGTTGTTAATGCTGTTGTTATTGTTAGTCTCGATACTGTCACATTTCTTTTCATATATGACCTTGCCATCTGGCCCTACAGAAAGAACAACAGCAATATACAATTGAGTTTGTAAAAGAAGGGAATCTGCCTGATCACTTCCAAGGGGCCAAGTGCAACAAAGATGAGAAAATCAAAAAATTATTTTCTTTTTTTTTTTTTTTTTTTTTGTCAAAGAACATTGATTTGATGGAACAACAGCAACACTTGAAAGGCTAACTGGTTTGAGGTGTTGCACCAAACCCCTCACTTTAAAAATAATAATAAAAAATATTTACATTATATACAGTGCTTAATACTGAAGCAGCAAAAGTACTATATCTTATTGATGCTAGAGGTGCGACACACCCAACCTAAAGTAACTAAATAGGAATCAATGCACTTAAAATACAGTCTTATATCTACTATAGCATCTAAATATACAGAAACAGCAATTACATTCCTGCAAGAAAAACTTGAGGCATGGGGTAAAATCTTAATTATTATAGTACGATAAACCAGAATTCATGTAATACTATTTAAAATGTAGAACACTGTTGATTACTTAAAGAGCTGTTATACTAGAACCGCCATAAAATGTACAGTCATAAATCTCTCAAGCAGAACACGAAAATAAATAAAGGCTTCTCCATTTAGGAAATAACTAAATCACAAGAACCTCAAAGAATTAAAGAAGCTATAACCATTTCATATCTAGTAACTAGTGACTATTTTTCTGAGCAAAATGGGAAGCAGTCCTGCAACAGATCAACAGTTGCAACATACTACGCAGAGCAAGTAATGAACATATCAATTCAATGAAAAATCTGGAAGAACAAACAGCAAAACACATGTCACTATTCAATATTGACAGTCTTCCCAACAGTACCTCCCACTTGCAGACACATAAAGACCTCTACAACCTGTGAGGGGACAGGAACATAAAAAGATGGTGTCAAACAAGTCTGAAATAGAAGTGAAGCTTCCACGGTGTGAAGAATTATTTAATTTATTTTCCGGGTTGAACCGTACAGTTTGCCGACGTTTCGAATACATTGCAGTATTCATTGTCAAGGCGACTGAAATACCCCTACTTGATCCGAGGTAATCAGTCTCCCAGGCAGAGTTACACTACTAGAGTGGCCTTGATCTTGGCCTTTTATATCCTAGCCTATCTGGCTGGCGTAAGCCCTGGCTGTCTCGCGAGGCTTCTGGAAAGTTTATGTCACAGCCAGGTAGTGGGGGCTTGCCCACGCTGTTATGTAATGGGGTTGCGGCCCGTGTGTTTATGTTGTGGTCTGTATGTCTTAAACTATGAATGATGGGCATCCAAGAATTACTGATTTTGTATCCTTCTTCTAACACAGACCACAACATAAACACACGGGCCGCAACCCCATTACATAACAGCGTGGGCAAGCCCCCACTACCTGGCTGTGACATAAACTTTCCAGAAGCCTCGCGAGACAGCCACTTACGCCAGCCAGATAGGCTAGGATATAAAAGGCCAAGATCAAGGCCACTCTAGTAGTGTAACTCTGCCTGGGAGACTGATTACCTCGGATCGAGTAGGGGTATTTCAGTCGCCTTGACAATGAATACTGCAATGTATTCGAAACGTCGGCAAACTGTACGTGATATGCATACAAGTACAACACGGTTCAACCCGGAAAATAAATTAAATAAGTCTGAAATAGTTAGGCATCACAAATTCACTCCAGCAAATCAATGGATAAGTAAACAGGGTAGGCTAACTTGTACTGAATGGAAAGATATCCTACAGATGACAAAAAATGTTGTATTTATATCAGCTGTTCTAGGCAGATTCAAGGAATGTAAACACTGCAAGTGATGCTGTGAGATCAAAACATTGGCTCATATCTTAGGATCCTGTAATTAGAGTGAATGTCTAAAGGACTTCAGACACCACAGCATCCAGTTGTCTGTTGCTCATATACTACAGGAAAAAGGGTACACTGTGCACGAAGAAGTCCACTATTTTGTAATTGGAAGCAAAAAAAAAAAAAAAAAAAAAAAAAATTGACAAGATTGTCTTCAAACATGGTAACAAGAAGGGCTTCATTCATTGTGCCTACCATCACATACTAGAAGGTCAAACACAAGCCCAGCTCCTTGGCTGAATGGTCAGCTACGAGGCCTTCAAGTTCAGAGAGTTCCAGGTTAGAATCCTGGCTAGATTTTGAATTTTAACTGCATCTAGTTAATTCCTCTGACTCTGGACTATCTGTGTTTGTCTTAACACACTCCTCTTCACATTCACACAACACATCACACAACCAAACACCACAGTACCACTCCTTCACATAGGGTTGGCAACAGGAAGGCCATCTGGCAATAAAACTGGGCTAAGTCAATATGTGCATCAGAGTTCACATCCTCAACTCCACCAGAAAGAGGTAGAAGAAAAGGTGGGGAGGGGGGGGTTTCCCCCTTACCAACTTCAGTTGTATATTTGCGAGACAAAGATCGCAGTAATGGCGGTGAAAAGAAATGACCGATCACCAAGCATCAAACTAGGAGACTACAAACTGAAGAGTGTAGACAATTTCCCATACCGGGGTAGCATAGTTTCAAAGGATAACCTAGCCACCAAAGAAACCACCACCATCACTGTGCAAAAGAGTACAATCTTTTACCAACAAGCGAGAACCCTCCTCTGGGATGAAAAGATCTGAAAGAAAGCAAAACTAACCTTGTTCAACAATTCCTCCGTACTAATCTTGACTTATGGTATTGAAACATACACTCTCACAAAGAGAGACTCATCAAGACTTCAGGCTTCAGAGATGAAATTTCTGAGATCCACCATCCAGAAAACCAAGATGGATAAGTTAACAAATGAAGAGGTGAGGGGAGGAGCTGTGATTAAGTCGTGTCTGCTAGACAGAGTCAGAATGTCATGACAGCAGTGGTTCGGACACATGAAGAGAATGGAACCTACGAGGAGAGCCCGAAAACAGCTGGAAAGAGAGGTAGATGGAAAACGGAGGATTGGAAGACCTAAAGTCTGTTGGATAGATGTGATCAAGACCGATAGTGCAATCAAGGGAAGGTCACTCGATGAGGTCATGAAGAAGAAGGCACGCATGGGAAACTGGAACTGTAAACAGATAATGATCATCTTCGGCAACCTCAAGAGTTTGAGGAAGAAAAATATTTTTAAAATATTTCAATCTGACTACTGCTTATAAACACTTGAAAATTCAAATAGTGGGACAAAAATGACAATGGTAATATGCCTTACATCATCAGCAATGGACCTGTCACAGAATACACTTGTTGAAAAATTATTCTTTGTCCAAGAAAATCTGGGCAAAATTAACTACCATATTTATGAACAGGAATAGCTCAGATTTCATTAGAGAGAGTGGGAGAGAATGACTCTATAGCACAACACATCGCTATGATAGAAAATTTGCACATAAACTGATGGATGTTGGAGAAAATAGCTGTAATAATGACAAAGATTATTAGTAATTTACCTGTCAATAACTTTTGTCAGGTTTAGCTGTCTATGCCAGATGATAGACAAACAATCTTAAATTTAACAGCTCAGTTTCTAGATGAAGAAGCTGTTCTGCAAGCTAATGAAGGATTGGGAAACACAGTCCTCAAAATAAATGGACTTCACACAATTCACTCAAAGAGAATCAGATGATTGAAATGAATGGAAATCAAGGCTGACTTGTTATAACTGTCAAAGAGGGGGAAATATTGATGGGTATTGAATAGCTAAAAGGAAAGCTCCTGAGGAACTTAAGAATCTCTTGACAAAAATCACTTCTCAGTAATCAAATCTTAAAAGGTCACAGTTGCTAATGATGATTTCCGAGTTATAAATAGTGGATTATCAACCCATATGACTTATTGTCAAAATTATTTGTCTAATTATAGGGAACAATGATGGCCAAGCAATATTTCTAGGGAATGATTAAAAGCTTATGGCACAAGGGAAAGGCAACACCATATTAAAATAGATAAACTAGTCCGGAACAAGTGGTATAGCACTGTCCTTCATGATGTCCTCATTCGTTCCAGATTTCAAAGGGAACTTATTTTCAGAGGGAATTATAATAAGAAATGGCATGAAAATTTCCAAAGAAGAAAAACAAGTGAAAATCTATGTTAATGGGCTGTTAACAGCTTATGCTATAGGAGAACCAAATAATATTTAAAGAATGATGTTTAGGACACTACAATTTCAAAAACCAAAGATCGAACAAAATTTTGAAGGTGTGGCACAGAAGAATGGGACATGAGAATGTTGGATCTCTATGTGAAAAGATAAAAATATTATGCCAGATGTAAAACTCACCAACAATGAAAATTCCTTTTGCAAACTCTGTTTACACAGGAGTCAACATCAAATACCATTCTCCTCGCATGAAAGTTGGAAGGCAGAATAAGGCGAGTGGGTATTCTTGGATATATGTGGTCCCATGTCTATGGGATCTGTGAATGGAGCTAAATATTTTGCTATTTTCAAAGACAACAAAACTGGATATTTGACTCACTTTCTTCTTAATGTACAAATCAGATGTTTACAGTGTTTTAAACAATACTTGAGATTGCTAAAAGCTAACTTAAACCAGAGTGTCAAGTTTGAAGTACAAAAATAGAGAATCAGAGAAACTCCTCAGAAAAGAAAAAGAAAAGAAAGAATTGAGCTTGAAATCACAGCAACTTATACACCAGAACAAAATGTAAGATCAGAACAAGAAATGTTACAGATTCAAAATGGGTATTTAAAATTAAGTATTAATCTACAGGAGAGAGATATAGGTACAAAACCAGACTATCTGCAAAGAAATGTACACAAATAAATGGTGTGGACAACGAAGAAACTTTTTCTCCAACAACTAGATACGATTCTATAAGATTACTCTTGCCACTGAAGTAAAGAACAGTTAGAAGATAATACAATTGCTGCATGATAAATTGTATGAAAAATATTTTTCACCACCTGAAGGGACCTCCATCGATGCATAATTTTCTGCAAGCTGAAGAAATTGCAGTATGGCCTTAAGCAGCATCTCAATGTTGGAATATGAAATTCAATCAATTCAAGTTTTCTTATGGATTTACAGGTATAATGATGGTAAAGCCACTATTATTCTTTACTATTTGGGGATGCTGGATTAATCATGTCAAAAAGACCTTAAAAGAGATCAGATCGATACTTCAAAACGCGTTGGACATCATTAAGCCTGGTCCGAATAATTTTGTAGGAATGCAGATAGACTACAATCAAATGAAGGCATATTCATCAAACTGGCTATATACATAGACATTAGGAAATTTGGATTAGAGGATGCTAAAACTATAGCAAGTCAAGCAGATACTCACATAATCTTGAGCATTAAAGATTGGTGCCCAAATGAAAGATTTAAATGTCCCTTATTGCAAACCTGTAGGATCAATTATTAATAAATAATAATAATGTTATTTGTTTTACATCCCACTAACTACTTTTACAGTCTTCGGAGACGCCGAGGTGCCGGAATTTAGTCCCACAGGAGTTCTTTTTACGTGCCAGCAAATCTACCAACACGAGGCTGTCGTATTTGAGCACCTTCAAATACCACCGGACTGAGCCAGGATCGAACCTGCCAAGTTGGGGTTAGAAGGTCAGCGCCTTAACCGTCTCAGCCACTCAGCCCGGCGGGGATCAATTATTATGTTTGCTGCTGTCGTAAGTCACCCCGATATGTTTACAAAAGTTATGCTAGCAGATATATTGCAAATTATACTGTAATTCCGAGCATTAGAATTCCGGAAAATGTATATAAGGTATACTTAAGAGGTACTCCAAATTGTGGCATTGTGTATAATAGAGAAGGAAATTTGCTTATTCTTGCTGGGTGTGCAGATTTAGGGACTTTGAAAATGACAGTGATACACTATGTTCAACTTCAGGTTACACCTTTCTGATAAATAGAGGTGTGATAACTTGGTCTAGTAATCGCACAAAACAAGTGTCCTTATCAATATTTAAAATAATAAACTTAATTTTTATCCATACTGAACTGAGATTACAAAGATTTTAAAAGTTTTAGGGTCCACCTTATTCAATACTATACAATTTGTTGTGTAGATGTAATTACAACATATTATGTTTATTCAGAACTAGTTTCAACACTATACTGCATCATCATCAGCTGAACAGAGGCATTGGAAAACTGGCAATCATATAAATATTATCAACATTAACATTATCACAAATTAAAATATTATAACTAAACTGAATATATATTTAAAAAGATATAGCGTTTATCCTTCCTTTCTCAACGAGTCGAAGACTTACAGGTCTGTTGTACCAAATTAATAAAACCACATGCGATCAGGTTCACTATAATTATTGCAATTTTAAAGTGAATTAAAATTAAAATTTATAAACAAGATGGTTTATTAATGGGGTCTCCGGCCTCGGGTATTTTGGCTGAGATCTATTTGGATTTTTTAGAAGACAATGTAATAGAGAACGCCAATAAATTTAATAACATACTGTTTTGGTCTAAATACGTGGATGACACGTTTGTAATTCTGGACGAACGTGTCACGGACGTGACTGCTACTATCGATATTCTCAATAGTATAGACCCACATATAAAGTTTACTTTGGAATCAGAAAAGAATAAGTCAATTAATTATTTGGACTTAACAGACTCAATTCCTCTTTTACACACAGTATTTTTAGAAAGCCTAAACAAACAGCTGTCACCATAAGGCAGGATTCGGAGCATCCACAGAATCAAAATATGCCACATACAAGAGCCTGGTAGGATGAGCTCTTAGGATCCCCATGACAAAGGCTAATTTGAACAAGGAGTTGAATTTCATCCGTGCAATGGCTTTTAAGAAGACTTTATCGAACATATAATCAACAAGGTTAAGCAACACTCACGAACCACGTTAAAGATAAACCTAGTCAAAAGGCTTTTGCAACATTTACTTTTAATAAGGATACATATATAGGTTTACTAATATTTTCAAAAACATAATGTCAAGGTTACATTTCGTACTGATGACAGTAACACTGAAGTATTACATTACTCAGCCTCAATCAATGGATCCAATACTTATTCTAAATCGGGTGTATATAGGTTTTGATGTAATGACTGTGGCTGCACATATCTGGGCCAAACAGGACGCAACTTCAAAATTAGATAGAGAACAAGTTAACGCTGTAAAGTATAACAAGTTTTCCACTGTAGGCCAACACATACATGAACTAAAACATAAATTCACAACTACAGAGCAAGACATTGAGATCTTGGAGATTTTAGGTAGGGAAGTTTGCTTAATGTTACAGAATGTTGCTATATACACTTGGATCAATATTTCAATCCAAACCTTAACTTAAACGACATTTCCGAAAAATCAAAAGTTCTATTTGATTTTCTTATTGCACTTTGTTAAAATGTACAAGTTCCAGTCAATAGTTCGGTTTTTCGTGCTATGCGTAATAGTTTTGCCCGTTATTCCTTTCTTCCACTATGTCTCCCAGATCCCCCTCACACTGCCGATCCTCAATCTCTCCTCCCAATTACCCTATTCCTCCTTTCCTGTCCCAACCCACCGTGGGCACTTGAACTCAATCATATCACTGCTCATAGTGCTTCATAACGCTTCGCTCAGTCAACGACCTTCTTAGGTGAGTCATATAAACATTTACGTTATTGGACATGATCTTATATCTTGCCTTCCCTCTGAGACATTATAACTAATATATTTCTTATTATTCACGGGTTCCGCATTTGAACTGGGAAACACAGTTCTTGTTAATAGCTTAAAGACTTTATTTGCACATTCCCACTTCATCAGGCTTGTTTCACTGAATAATATTGTCAAAAAGGACACTACATAACTTCCTGGAATCTATTTTTATGATTGCACTATATGTAGAATTATGAAGTGTATTTAATTAAGCACAAAGAGTTTTATGAACGGAACTATTTTAATAACTTTGTGTGTGAATTTTAATTTTAATTCACCTTAAAATTACAATAATTACAGCGAACCTGATCGCATATGATTTATTAATTTGGTACAACAGACTTGTTGAGAAAGGAAGGACAAAAACACGTATATCTTTTTAAATACATATACATTTTAATTTGTGATAATGTTAATGTTGATAATATTTATATGACTGCCAGTTTTCCAATGCCTCTATTCAGTTGATGATGACCCAGTATAGCATCAAAACTAGTTCTGAATAAACATAATATGTTGTAATTACATCTACACAACAAATTGTATAGTATTGAATAAGGTGGACCTTAAAACTTTTAAAAGCTTTGTAGTCCTTATCCATAACCAGCGCCAAAGATATTGCATCTTCAGACAGCATTAAAGAAGCTTTGTCAACTTCCCAGACAGATTGGTGAATCTGTTACTGAACTCATGAAATTATACAAGAAAAACCAAAGCAAAATAATTTACTAACAGTTCAACTACTATATCATTTGTACAAACTGAAAGTTAAATAGCCAATTTTTTATGAAACCAATTTTACTGATTAGATCAAGACTGAGTATCAGCTAAGATCTAATCAGATTCTATGAAGTAGTTTTTCATAAATGATTAAAATCCAATTAATTTTTAAATACACTGGCAGAAAAAATATCCAAACACTAAGGAGGAGTTGTGCTAGATTAATGAACGTTGGTAGGCGTATTTATACATTTGAAAGATGACGCTGAATCAAATTTCTCGCAAATCGCATTAGCATCACATCAGGTTTGTTTTAAATATAGGCTGTACTGTGCAAGAGCGTTAGTTACCCGTGAGACTGCAAGATATTAAAATCATTCCGTCTTGACGGTTTTCACTTTACAAAGGAAAGTTGATTTGTCCTCCTATTCAATACATACATATCTCCATCTATAGATGGAGTAATCTTAATCATACATGTTTCAACTCGTTTGAACCATCTCCAATGAAAAAAAGGTTAATTTTTTTTTTTACAAAATTGATTTTAAACGAATGTGAAAACACCATGAAGAAAAGAATGAAAACAAATGAGACATGATGGAATTAAAACAATAAGTGATTATGGCGAGGTTGTGGACCTCTTAATCTAAATGTGCAGTGTGTTACAATTAGAAAAACTAAGATGAAATCACTGTGCTAAAATTTAAAATGACAGTCTGTCTTCATTGAATCACAATCACAAATAGTCAACAGGGCAGTGAATAATTGAGAAACTGTATTTGAGAAGAAAAATGTGAGGTACAATGTATGTGACTCATAGTGGAAACTGGCAATGAAGTTCAAATCTGTAATGGAAAAAAATGAGTGTGCATGAGAAACTTGGGCTAGTAAGTAAAAAATAAGTGTGAAGAAAACTTTAAACTTATAAAATAGCTGCCCTCTCGAACGGCCTGACCCTCTCAATTTAGTGGTCCCACTTTCACTGATAGTGTCTATTGCTGGCTCAGCTGTGTTTGCGAGGATGGGAAAAGTGAAGGGAGAAGGGGAGGGAGGTGCTGAGCTGGTGGGGAGAGGAAGAGAGAGGAGTGGTGTTGACTTCGAGAGATGGAGGCGGGGTTTGTTTTTATTATAGAAGTACTGACAAATATATGTTCTTATTTTTTTGTTGATTTCATTTAAATTATACGAGGGGATCATAAACTGACCTATATTGATGTGGATGCTCTCGAGAATGTTAAGCAAGGAGCCTCGTTACTCATAATGCAAGATCTTAAGATCTTTATTTATTGTTGTATATTCATGACTGGATTCTTTATGATGCTCACTCATAGCTGAAAAACGATTATATTTGACCGCGTTGCGATATTTGGCGTATCTTATGACAAAATTGTGACCTGTTTGACCAACATAGGTGGAATTACAGGATTGGCATTCTAATTTGTAAACTCCTAGTTGCTTTACGTCGCACTGACACAGATAGGTCTTGTGGCTTTGTAAACTCTCGAGTTCAAGTATCTATTATTATTATTATTATTATTATTATTATTATTATTATTATTATTATTAACAGTAAGCAGGTTGAAAATAAGTCTGGAGTTGGTGTGGGAGGTTCTAAACTCTATTTTAATATGTTTTTAAAGACATTAGAAATCTGAATGTGAAAGTAGGAAACTTCCCTTTAGTAGCAGAATCTTTTTCGCGGGTAGTCTTAGGTCTGCTCTTATATCTATTGATGATTCTTTTGATGAAGGTTCTACTGACGTCGTCGTATTCTGCAAAACTGTAAATAGTGTTTATTTCTTTTTTGTAATTCTTGCGAGATAAAGGAATGTCTAGGTGCAGAGAAGTTTGCTGGATGGTACTGATGGTGTGGGTGGGTTTTCTGTATATATTAAAGGATGAAATGTTGATGTAGTTGTGCATAATGGTTAAATTCAGGTAATTAAGGGCATTATTGTTTTCCGACTCTATGGTGAATTTTATATGTGGATCAATGGATGTTAAGAAGTTCAAGTATGGTATTGCTTTTAGTAATATGAGAGTCTAAAATAACAAATGTGTTATCCAATATAAAAGATTTTCTAACATATGATTGTCTTCAAGACACCAGACACCAAGACACCAGGATTACTTGATTCAGGAACTGGAAAAAATCCAAAGAAAAGCAGCTCAATTTGTTCTGGGCGATTTCCGACAAAAGAGTAGTGTTACAAAAATGTTGCAAAGTTTGGGCTGGGAAGATCTGGGAGAAAGGAGATGAGCTGCTTGACTAAGTAGTACGTTCCGAACTGTCAGTGGAGAGATGGTGTGGGAGGACATCAGTAGACGAATAAGTTTGGATGGTGTCTTTAAAAGTAGGAAAGATCACAATATGATAAAGTTGGAATTCAGGAGGACAAATTGGAGCAAATATTTGTTTATAGGAAGGGGAGTTAGGGATTGGAATAACTTACCAAGAGAGATGTTCAATAAATTTCCAATTTCTTTGCAATCATTTAAGAAAAGGCTAGGAAAACAACAAGATAGGGAATCTGCCTCCTGGGCGACTGCCCTAAATGCAGATTAGTAGTGACTGACTGATTGACAACAATATATACTTCTCCAGCCTAAATAAGACCCTTTACGCCAATTTTATTTATTAACTTGGAATTTAACTTGTTGGAAGTTTTAACCCAACATGAATGAACATTTTAGCTCATCATCATAATCACCATATACATTTTAATTGTCCTGTCAATTTTAGTTAAATCTTTTAGCTGAAGATGTTCCATAATTGGAACAAAATATGTTCTATTTATTATCACACTTGGAGATTAAGCTGGATTATGTCATGTAAACAATAAACTAGCTATAAGAAATTGTACAGTATTGGAAGGTCGGAACGGTGTTGTTAACGGGCACATCAGCATACATGTTAATAATATCAAATGAATGAAGTGTGTGGTGTTTGGATAAATTAAAGTACTTAATTTTATTGCAAAATTCTATGGAATTTTTCACTGACATATTGGCTTGTAAATGATAGTGTGATTTAACGAATTTGTGAATGAACTGAGATACTTTATAAGTCAGACTATTCTGAAACTGATAATGGGTCTTGTGGGGACATCTGCTTTATGGATCTTGGGTAGCGCTTTCGCTGTGGGAAGCTTCAGATTCATGATAATCATTTTGGATTTTTCAAGGTCATTAAACAAAAACAAAACGTTCTTAATTATGGTTTTCAGGTCCCTTTGTATTTTATTTGTTGGCTCTTTCTTAGATGTTATGAAGTTGTTTTCTGTTAAAAAAAGTTTGTGCTTTATCTATCTAAGGATGGAGTTATATATGTACTGAAAAGGAGGACAAATTAAATTTCATTTGGAAACCCATGAGATTGGACAGAGTGGCTGTAAGTGGGTGACGAATGCCTTTACAACGACAAAGAGGCCAGTATCAACAGCTCACTGCAGCTATCTGCAGGCCGTATAATAGGGCTACGTGAAGGTGGATTTTCCTTCCACACTAGTGCAGAATGACTTGGCAGAAATGTGTGCATTGTGCATGGATGCTGGCAGCAGTGGTCACGAGAAGGTACGCTTGCAAGAAGACTGGGCTCCGGACGTCCCCGTGGCCCCACCGAGAGGGAGGACTGCCATATTAGGTGTGCGACTGTGACGCAGTGGACTGCATCTGCAGCAGCAATTCGAGCAGCAGTTGGCACCACAGTAATGAAATGAACTGTTCGAAATCTGTTTCTTGAAGGACAGCTCCAAGCCAGACACCTTGCGGCATGCATTCCACTTACCCCAAACAACCGCCGTCTGTGACTTCAGTGGTGTCAAGCAAGAGCTCAATGGAGGATGGAGTGGAGGTCCGTTGTGTTTTCCAATGAAAGCCGGTTCTGCCTTGGTGCCAGTGATGGCCGTGTGTTGGTTAGGAGGCGGCCAGGTGAGCACCTGCATTCCACCTGTCTGCGGCATCAACACACTGGACCTACACCAGGAGTTTCGGTCTGGGGAACTATTTCCTATGACAGCAGAACCACTCTCGTAGTTATCCCATACACCCTGACTGCAGATATGTACATCCGTCTGGTGATTAGACTTGTTGTGCTGCCATTCATGAACAGCATTCCCGGAGGTGTATCTCAACAGGATAATGACGACAACTCCAGCGTCATCCACAACCAGCATATACCGTCCCTGTATTGACTGACCAAGTGCAACAGGCATGGAACTCCATCCTACAAGCTGACATCTGGCACCTGTACGACATAATGCATGCACATTTGCATGCCTGCATTCAACAGTCAGGCAAATACACCAGTTATTAATGGACCAGCATGGCACATTTGGGATGGCATTTCTCGTGCAGGTATTAACCTGTAGTCTTGTATGTTTAATCAATTAAGTATGTTACCTCAACAAATATATTGCCAAAATTTCCATATTCTATATTCCTTATTTCATGCTGTTTGGATATTCTTTTCTGGTAGTGTATTATTTTAATAAAGCACTCTATTAGATGGAGTATTCCCACCATGGATCAGTGGTAAGGTATCATCCTTGAAATCCCAAGATCGCAGTTTCAAATCCTGGCAGAGTAGTTGGATTATTGAAGGACGGAAGAAAGTCTATTTGATACTCCATGTCTTATGATGCTGGCATGTTGAAGATCTTTGGTGATACATTTGGTATTTACCCAATGAAATTCAGAAAAACTCTGCTAAGGACACCCAAGAGAAATAGAGTGGAATAGAGTGGAAAATCAAAACTGAAGAGCAATACTAGGTGTAGAACAGTCTGTTTAGAAAGACAGATCATGAGAAGAATAAGCAATGCAGAAAACGGTCATATATGTTGCATAGAAGTCTTCAGCATGAATAAAACCTATTTCGATTTATGATTATTGTGGCTTCTTTCACCTTCATATCAACAACTGTTGAGTGTAACACAATGCATATACTTTTAAATTAGTATATTATATAAAACTGCCCAATCTGCACTCTGGACAGACTAACATTCAGCCCTATAAGCACTTTACAT
This sequence comes from Anabrus simplex, assembly GCF_040414725.1. NCBI lineage: Eukaryota > Metazoa > Arthropoda > Insecta > Orthoptera > Tettigoniidae > Anabrus > Anabrus simplex. The sequence goes on along the minus strand of NC_090265.1, from coordinate 1,739,808,499 downwards.
TTCTAATACTAAAACATTCAATGGACCGATCGTCTCAAGATAGTTAAAGTCTGTGACTGCAATTCTCAAGGAATAGCATATAATCCCTGATGAATTCAGCCACAACCAGATGATGCCAACATGCAAACACAAAGCTCTTAGAATCACAGATCTGTAAGTAAACACTGTTCAAATCAAATTGCTTGAACTGAGGAACACCACTTGCAACTGCTTTCATCCTTCACGAGATGCCAGGATCTCCGAGCATGTTTGACAAACACACTAAATTAATGAATTCCTTATCATATCATTGTTGCTGATTTTTATTTTAATTCAGTCAAATTTATGATCTTCAACAATACAATCTATGATTAAGGCTTTCAGTCTAAAATACCATAAAAAGTAATTTTCTGGGATTATTTAACATAAATTGGACACAAGTACAATTGATGAGTTTTGTATTAAGAGTAGAGTTCATATTTTTTAAAACCACAACAGTGTTAACAAATGCAGACTTTCTTAATATGCCTGAAGGATAACCTAAAAGTGGAAAGAGTATAAACCAATTAAAAAATGCACAGCAATGGTTTAAATTGATGTAAGACAGACTTTTTATAACAAGTTCTGAATTTTAGCCGATTCTTTAGTCTATATATCATACACCCAAAACATGGTATGAACATTGTAAATTATATATTTTATGCAACATTTCTGTACATATCAATTCTAATGTTTGTATGGTGACTATTTACTTTTTTGTAACATTCTGAATGCTACATTACAAAAAATTTAAATATTTAAAGAATAATTTCAAACTGTCTGACATCATGGTTCTTGAACAGTAGCTCATCTTTAACTTATATGTAAAACATTCTAAGGCATTTCTTGAAATGGAAAAGAAAAGGAGACCAATTTGGACACAAGTTCGAACAGCAAATCAATTCATCAAAACAGATTTAGATTAAATGAGAAGACTGAAGAATGAGAAATGTATGATGAAAATCAAAACCACACTGATGAGGAGAGAGAGAGAGAGAGAGAGAGAGAGAGAGAGAGAGGAAAAGGAATGATAAAATCAGACTCCAAGATACTGAAGTAGTAGAGAACTTCAAGTACTTAGATAATGAATTACTGGAGAAGACTAGATATTGAAATCAACAAGATGATACAACTTGGAAGTATTCTTTTTCAATCACAGACTGTGTGGGATATACAATGAAAGATATATCAATGGCAGCTAATGAAATAGTGGCAAACAGATCACATACCTAATATGACACATCTGCCTCAAACCTAGTCGGTGATAAAGTGACATGCATCAGAAATGAAATGTCCGAGAAATATGTTGCAGAAGACTAGGAGACAGTGTGTGAAATTAAGATATATGGCAAAAACTAATGCAGCACGAAGTAATGTAGTAAGATGAATAAAAATAAGCTGTAATGATTTGGACATAAAACAGATTAATGTACAAAGAAGACCAAAACAAACAACAGAATTACAAAGTAAAAGATAGAAAAGCAGAGGAAGTTCTTCATTATGATAGACAGATCTGGTGAAGAACAGCATGAAATAACACCTGTACTTTGCAGATTGGACTGATCACCAATCTGAAAGCCTACCGATACGAAACCTGTCATGTCGATCACAAATGATTGTCAATGTTGCTAACAATAACAAAGTTTAAGAATTCCTATACTAACAATATATGTCCTAGTACTTTTAAATATCTTCTGTACAAGCACTATTTGCTTAATCTGTCTCCATTAACTTTAATACAGACAGATATACATGGATTGTATGTGTCCCTTTAACATACTTCTATTAGAATTAATGCAGAACAAATTTTGAAAAAAGTTATAAACAGGCAATTGGACATAATTTTGTTACCAATAATCAATCTCATCTTTAAAAAATTATTAGAAATCATGATGAACACTACAATATTCTGCTTTAATTAACACCATAAAAATACAATAAAATGGGTTATCCATTTATAACCAATACAAATCGAGTACAAAAAAAGGAAGACATGAGTCCAAAATTTACAGCTGCAGGCTTTGTCAGTGAAAGATAGTGCAGTACCTACAAAACCCCCTAACAGGGATCTTCCTCTCCCTCATTCTCACCCAGCACTATCAAACCATGTTTGACAACTGTTTCACATTTATTAAAGTCCTCAAAATTTACCTCCTAACTACCCACCTTCTAGCACTTAGAAATTCCAAAGTTGGACTGGTGCTCAAGTCTAGGGAAGCACTCGGTCTTAGCATTAGATAACTGCTCCTTTTTTTTTTCCATTCTATTGTCTGTCTCTCCACACCCTTTGCTTTACACAGAATCTATGTTTCAACAATAACCACTACCATTATTATTCTGTCCTCCACTGATGAAGGCTGCAGCCAGAAATGTTGTAGCCATGCCTTTCTTTTATGTGTACTCTATCGAAGCGTTCTTACACGGCAAGACGCTGCTCTCCATCTGTTAAACTTCTTGCTAGCTCTCTTACCTGGGTATTTACACAATAATACACTACTCATTCAAAGAAGAATACTCCCATGTTTAAAATTAGTACAGTATAACATATATTGCACTTACCTTCTTGTACTTCAATGCCTTCAGCTTTGAGCAGGTCACGTAACCTCGAAATTTCCTCCTTCAATTCACGGATAAGTTTAGCATTAGCATCCTCATTGACCACAGCTTTGCATACGATTTGTTTTGCACGGTCTGCATACCTACAGAGACAATCATACAGTATTAGCACAAAGAGCACCACCAATGCTACTTTCATAACACAATATTATAAGTTTGTTTCTTCGGTTCAAAGTAAATCCATCCATCCGTCCATTCACCAACCCACCCACAGTTGATCTACTAACACTACGGTCTCGTGTTTTTTACACCTCTTTTGTTAGGTCATCAGCCCAAAGTAATAATACCAATATAAATGGTCCGTTATTGGACATTATAGGAATCAACATCTATATCATCAGCCCAAAGGCTGGTTGGATCCTCAAATAGCACCACCAACGGTTATGTGGTTATAGGGAAACTGCAAAAACTGAAGGTGGCACCATAATTAGGTTTACTAAGTGGAGTGAGGAGTTGGGTAGTTTGCCACTGCTTTCCTCACTGGGCCAAAAAATGCTATTGCAGCACGACAGAGCCTATGAGTAGCACTTTTCATAACACTCAGAAGCACTGCTCATGCTCCAAACATCATTACTGAGCACCACTCACACCTCAGCAGCTTCCATACTGCTACAGTCATAAATGGGACTGGGAATTCGGGGGAAGCTGCATTTTACTCTGGCCTGTGCCAAGAGACAGAAGAAAAAAAAACTGCAACCATCCAGAAAGAGCAACAGGTATATTTACACCTCTTGCCTAAAAATAATTACGAACAAAGTCTAACATCCTACTGCACGCTTTCATGGCCAGTGTCAATCCACATTTTATCTTGACAACAGCTTCCACAGTGTATCTGAAACATAGACGGTTTTAAAATGTTTACACGTCCTAATATCCTGAAAAGCCATCAAAGCTTGTGAAGTCTGACAGCATCTAGGTCATCATCTGCTTTTATTTTTACCCTCAACAGCTGAGTCCTTCAGTGTCGAATGTAACCTGTCATCCTTCAACTGTTTTATTTCATCCCCACGTCAAGGCCCTGTTCCTATCCGCAGCTTCATTTGACAAATTAATTCTTGTTTTAGCCTTTCTCCATTTGTTACGAACACCACTTAATAATATAACCATTTTTGCTATTTTATTTATGTTACATTGAGATTATGCATGAAAGATCATGAGATCAACCAGCTTTGACTCTTGGTCAGCAAAGCAAGCGAGGAGACACAGCAATGTAATAATAATTTTATCTGAAAAACCACTTTCCTATCACAAAACACAGTTGACTGTAACTGCATCAGCTTTACTACAAGTGATTTGATTCCTCTCAGTATACTATCATCCCGAGAGAACAGACATCCTGATATTTCAAAGACCAAGCTGTGAGCTTGCGTTTGGGAGATAGTGGGTTTGAACCTCAATGTCAGCAGCCCTGAAGATGGTTTTCTGCGGTTTCCCATTCTCACACCAGGCAAATTCTGGGGCTGTACCTTAAGGCCACAACCACTTCCTGACCATTCCTAGTCCTTTCCTGTCCCATCATCGCCATAAGACTTATCTGTGTCGCTGCAACATGAAGCCAACTGTAATAAAAAAAGTATTTATAATGATCAAATGCCCTACTATTTCATATACTCTGTCTCACCTTCAATCTCATGTTCCTTCCAAATCAACATCAACAATCACCGCTCTACCTTGGGGCACAATTTATATCTGCTAATACTTTCATGGCGTGAGTAATCTTCAATGTTATACGACTGAACTGTCATCTTAACATTATCATGTGTCCCTACTACAGGCATGTTTAGGAAATGCAAGTTAGAAACATGTTCCTTCCCAATAACTCAATCACAAAGAATACAAATGCAACTCTGAATATGGTCATGTGACTTCAAACGGTTTCCGCCCAAAACTTAGCCTATCAAGTCTCCCAAGTCGTTAAAGGGGTATTTCAGTTGTCTTGACAAAAAATGCTACAATGTATTCAAAACATCAGCAGCAAACTGTATAGAAGGTACAGAAAACAACAGGGTTCAACCCTGAAGAAGAACTAAACTCAACAGACCATGGAAGTTTCACATCTAAGATGATCTAGGGATAGTTTCAAAATGAACTTACCTAAGAGTTGACAAGGTTTCATCATAATTGATGTCTGCAGGACTAATAGCAGCCACCATTGCCGTTTTGGAATTTCCACCCAGGTTCTCTCGGAGTAACCAAGTTAACACAGAATCTCGGTACGGAATGAAGTCTGCTTTCTTCTTCTTTTTGCTAGCCTGTTAACAACATGCTCCATAATCATTTAACAGCTCTGTAAGAATTCATATAGAATTAAATCAGTACTATAAGAGCATGTAATTTAACACACCATAAAACGAAGGCATTTCCCAAGAATCTAATTCTTTAGGTGAAGGCAGAGGATACTTATTCTTTTTTCTGATAATTTTACTTCCATTCTTATTACATTATCGTAATACAATACAATCATATTTTAAGATACGGAATTTCAGAAAGCACCTTCATTAGATACATTACTGTCCCTGCCAATACGGCATTGTGGTTTAGCAGAGTATATAAATATACACTCATGGAAGTGGAAATATTTTATAATTTCACAACTAGACAGATCTTATGTACCCCCACTCCAGGGACTTGTAGGCTATGAGGATTGTCTGGTATCTCTGGGGACCAACTCAAGTCTGAAATTGCTTCCAGTTGCTACGGTCAAGTGTCTACTTCATCTTTCCTATCCACCCTCTCTTGGTGAGGTCTTTTTCTCTTCTGACATCAATGGTATATGGTTTGTGAGACCCAGGAATCTTCCAATTTCCAACTTTTTGTGACTTCTTTCATTGTTATAGCCAACACCCTTACTATTCATGAGAAAAAAACTCTTCCTCCTATAGTTGACATTAAGAAGGGCTGATAATCATCTTGTTTTGCCCCTAAAATAACAATCACCATGAACGACAGGATCACTAGACGTGACTATTCATGATCTAGAATACTCTGATGGGAAAAAATTTCAACAATGATGAAATGTGCTGAAAATTATTGCATATTTGCTGGAACAACAACAACAACAACAACAACAACAACAACAACAACAACAACAACAATAATAATAATAATAATAATAATAATAATAATAATAATAATAATAATAATAATAATAATGTACTTTAAGAGATACTGAAGGGTCAGAATTTTACTTTCAAGAGGGGTTCTTTAAAATGTCAGTTAATCTACTGTTGCAAGTCTCTTGCATTTAAGCATTCTTAACCAACCAACCAAATGCAATGGTATAAGATTTCACAAACTAGAACATGGGTAGGAAGTGCCTAAAAACACCAAAAATTCCAATTTGCTATCATCCTACTAGTGTAAGATAGAAAAGGATACATTAAGAAATATAGTTACAAAAATATAACTTAGCAAATTATGCACAATTTCACTACTAAGCCAATAAAGAAACTACCTTGTTGGACTGCTTTAAATCATTTGGGAATGTCCATTTTTATTGAATGACTCTCAAAACAGGAACATTTGTTGTCTTCGTGGTAGTAGAGGTTAGAAGCAAGACCAGCAGCATTCTTGGCTTTGAGGATGGCATACTTTGGTATTGTAAGACTAGTGGTCATTACGGGCTACAAGCTTGGCATATGACTACAGCCTAAATCTAGAAATTATCATAATTATAGAATTATAGATGAAAAACAAACATTAAGAAGCTCTTGGACCACCATCTACTTAGTAAAACCTGGAAATATGTAGGGTGGGTTTTTTTAAAAGTGAATGACAGCAGCAAACCCTGAGCTACACTTTACTGCCCTAGATTTTTTTAAAAAATTCAGAACTGGAGTTTAAAATAATGAGAAACTTCTACTGACATACAACTGCAGGCTGTAGTTATGATAACATAAATAATGCACAGTAGAGTTTTCCACCTATTCAATACTAAGTTGTATTTACATTACATGGGACTAGTTTCAACCCTACTCGGGGTCATCATCAGCCATATTAAAACATACACAAAATATATGGCAAAATCCTAAAACATATTTTCTAGCAGTAAGAATCTTATGAAAAATATAATTTGACAATATGAAGTGTGGTTGAAATGTTGCAACCAACCAAAGGTTTTATTAAGTAGATGGTGGTCCTACAGCTTCTTAATGTTTGTTTTTCATCTATAATTATGATAATTCCTAGATTTAGGCTGTAGTCGTATGCCAAGCTTGTAGCCCGTAACGAGCACTAGTCATTTGCAAAATTTGCAACATTTCAACCACACTTCATATTGTAAAATTATATTTTTCATTTAGTTATGATGGTATGTTACTGGTAAATCACAACGTAAATGAAATTGTGGCCAAAAGTACAAATTTAGCTTTGTGTACTACCAAACTAACATGTCTGAACTCAATTTAAACTGAAATGCCTGCTCTCCATGGTACAAGGACTAGCTATAACCAAGATAGGGTATGAAGCTGAATTACTGCTTTCACATAATAATTTCACCTACAGTCATAGTAAAATATACAAAATTACAAATGTTTTCAAGAAACATAATATGAAAGTTTCTTTCAAGACAATCAACAAAAATGCTCATCTTTTCTATAATCAGCACACTATCAATAACTGCAATAGCAAATTTCAGAAATCAGGAGTTTACAAATGAAAGTGCCAGCAATGTTCTGCCAGTTATATTGGACAGACAGGCCACAATTTTAACATAAAGTATAAGGAACATGTTAATGCGTCAAAACATGGCAGATTCTCGGCATTCAGTTCTCATATGGTCAATACCAATCATACATTCACGGACATAAAGCAAGACCTTCAAATTCTTCAATTAAGTAAGAAAGGAAATCTATTGAATATTTTGAAAAACATTTTTATAAATATTGATCAAAAATGCAACACAGTTTATAATCTGAATGAAATATTGGAGGAATTCAATATATATTAAATTCTTTACACAAAGGTGCGTGAGTAATGCTTTACCTTACACCTCTCCCCTTACATCAAACTCCCCTCAACCTGCCTTCCTAGTCAGTCCTCAATGACCTTCGAGGATGCCACTAAACTTTAACACTTGAGGTGGAGTGGTCGACGCAGGATGGGCAAGGAGGTGAGTGACCAGATGGGCACTCAGTTTACATTTGAATAGAATTTTTTCTTTAGTTCACTCATATTTTTTTTTTATTTAGGCCCATATTGTCAACACACAATCAAGTTCAACTTGCGTCATCAACATAACTCCACCTTCTTCATCTAATCAAGGAAGCTATTTTAATGTGGCATTATCAACACACCATTTTATGTACAATATACATATAATTTTATTCACATAGCCACTCATGTTGTTTTATAATTGGGCAATTCTATGCCTGTAACATTTTATTCTGTGTTTTAACTGGATTTCATGCTTCATATTATGTTCATGCTGCACCATTATAAGATTCTAGATTGACAAGATGCCAACCTTATATTCAATGTTTGTATGTGTGACTGAAGATGTCCCATAAGAGGACGAAACATGTATCGTGAATATAGTCTAATGTAGTCTTTTCAATAAAGACAATTACAGTATTGTAAAGGTGGAATTATAAATTTAAATTTTCACAAGTTGATACTTTGACAATACAGGCTCTAATATGAAATTTATTATGTGCACTGCTAGTAATGCTAAATCGTCGGCAAAACCCCGGCAATTTGTTTTGATTTATCGGCCAATCTTCATTTTTGGGGGACATTTCCTAAACTATTCCCTCATTACCATTTCTAGAGCACAATTAAATAATAGTGGTGAGAGCTCATCTCTCTGCCGTAGTCCAGTTTTCATTTCAAATGACTGATGTTTCACCCCTAAACTTCACTTTTGATTTGATATTAGTAAAAGTCAATTTTATCATGTTTATTAATTTGCAGTATAGTCCAAGGTGTCTTAAAATTTTAAACAGAGATTCTCTATGGATGTAATCGTAAGCTTTCTTGAAATCTGCAAATGTTATCACCATATCTCTGTTTCTTCTCCTGTTATAGTCCATTATCAACTTAAGACTCATGATCTGATCAGGACAGCTCCTCCAGAGTCTGAAACCTCCTTGATATTCTCCTAGTTCTCAAGTTGTAAACATAACCTATTAAGGATGATTATTGAAAATATTTTGTATGTTATGTCTAGGAGTGAGATCCCCTGTAGTTATTGGGGTTATTATTATTATTATTATTATTATTATTATTATTATTATTATTATTATTATACCGCACGGTTTCCGAACCTGCAATCCTCACGGTGGCAGCAATAGCCCCAATAGACCTACTTGCATTGGAGCGACATGAAATCTGGCGTTCCTAAGGAGAGCTGGGAAAGAAATGTGCAAAGAAGCGTACCTTCAGTCAACAGATGAGGCGATGGCAACTCAGATGGGAAAGTGACCCTCGAGGCAAATGGACCAAGCGACTGATACCACGCTTGGATATCTGGGTTGAAAGGGCCCATGGTGAAGTAAATTACTACCTCACGCAGCTTCTAACAGGGCATGGATATTTCCGGAAATTCCTACATAAAGTGGGCAGAGCGAGTGACGCAGCATGCATATACTGTGATGACATTGACGACGTATTTCACACCTTTTTTGTATGCGACCATTGGACGATTCAGAGATGATGTGTGGAAACTGAACTAGGAGAATTGACAACAGATAATATTATTTCGGTGTTGCTGCGAAACCAGGAATCCTGGGATCACCTGGCAGTGTACGTGGAGAACGTCCTTTGTCAGAAGAAGAAGGATTTGGAAGCATACAAACGTTCGTAAAGGAGAAATGAAGAAAGAAGACGTCTGAAAGACAAAGCACGATATCACCCTGAAGTAATGCGAGAGCGGTTCCGGGGTGGTGGCACACATCGTGGGAAAAGGGTGCGTGGTTTTTAGTGGGTAAGAATCTCACACACTTGTGGAGTGTGGATCCTTCACAAGTGTCTTTTGAAGATTTTCCACAATCCCTCGTTAAAAAAATTATTATTATTATTATTATTATTATTATTATTATTATTATTATTATTACTGACAGACTGAAAAGCTTTTAAGTTGCATTTAAACTGAGTCAACATTGGAAAGTATGGCTTTCATCTTAATAAAATAATCCTGTACAAACACAACTTTGTGCCTTTCATCTGAAGAAGAAACAAGCACATCAGAAGCTGAAAGTCATGTGATCAGGTATTGAGCCACAGTTCTGTGACACTCCAAAATATCTGGGAGTAATACTTGACAGAGCTCTCACTTTCAAGAAGCACTGTATGAACTGTAAACAGAAAGTCTCTACCTGGAATAACCTGTTGTGCAAACAGCCTGGGTTGAAGTGGGGTAGTCTGCTACAGACTATCCGCATATCACCAATGACCCTTCGATACTTTGTCACAGAATATGGATGTCCGGTTTGGTATTAGTCATCCCATGCCAAACAGGTGGATGAGGCCTTTCAGATAGTGATAGTCTGTTTAAAGTCTACTCCAGTAAACAATCTATTAACTTGCAGGGAATTACACCACCACATAAAGAGAAATGGCCGTGAACAAGGACAGGACAAGGGCTGAAAAAAAAAAAAAGTGCTCTTCCACTTTATGGCCACATACTCTCAGCTCAGAGACTGAAGTCCAGGAACACTTTTTACGAACATTCGGGAACTAATATTAGATCAGCTGAAAAAGCAAGGCTACAACTATGAAAAACAAGGTCTCCCAAAATCCATGGAGAGATAGCAGTAGCTAAATACTTACCACCTGGCTACAAAGAGAACTAAACCACATGAACTTAGCAAGATGGAGTTACATCGATACTGACATGATCAAGTGTGAATGCAGGGAAGACCGTAATCTAAAGCAAATGCTTCAATGTCCGCTGTGCCCATCCTCCTGTACAGAGATGAATTCTTTCGAGGCACACATAATACAACTGATGTAGCACCTTTTGGTCTAAATCTGTGTACTGTTATGGAGTGACATTTTAACTCTACATTCTAGATGTTACTGACATGAGAATAATAATAAAATTATTATAATAGACATGATATAAGCTTTTGGGCTAATGCCGTGTCAAGAAAACAAGGTGAAACTCTCTATGTTTCACAGAGAAACTTTGCTCTGTGTCTTCAGAGGAAAGCCTATATCATGTCTATAAGTACGGACCATGAAAGGATCAATGTTGTTGTTATTGCTATTGTTGTTGTTGTTGTTGTTATTATTATTATTATTATTATTACTAAACAATTAGCCTGAGATAAACATAAAGTAGGGAGTTAATCCTGTCCCATCTATGGAAAACTTGCTGGAAATCATTCTCTAATTTTATGGCTAAAAATGTCAGATCTTAAATGGAAAAAATAAAATTAACAAACTGAGAAGCAATTAATGAAAGAATTCTATTTGGAATACCACCTTTTATTTGTACACTTCAGCCATGAAGTAAATGCTGGAAAGTTCTCCAAATTGGTTACATATCTAAAGCCAAATAGCTCATTAAATGGTATTCTCTAGGTAGGAAGAAACATGAAATTAAACCCGTGCATGCATAGAAAGCTCACAAAGTGACACACACAAAATATAAGACTGATCACCACAAAAAGTTCACGCTGTAACAACTAGCACAGTATTCACATGAACTGCAAAAAGCAAGAGGATAAATGAAACAAAGTTATTTACAATGGTGTATAGACATAAGCCATGAACAATAGTAGTAAGAAATTTCAATATTCTACTGTTCAAAGTTTCCAGAAACATCTCTAGGCAGAGATGGAGGGGAAGCAGAATAATTTTATAGTCAACAAAAGCAGTCAAGAGGTATAATCAATTGCTAAATGGTTTAGTTAATGTTAATACGACAAAATGTAAAGCCAACGTTTAAATCAAACTACGAAGCAATATTCCACTGAAGCAAATACTAAGCTCCTTTGCCTTCTTTTAAAATATGAAATGTATATTTAAAAAACTACAACAAGCACAAAAGACACACACACAAAGAAAACTGAAAATACTGTACTGCATTAAAACTGAGTGATGATACAATAACTTAAGCAGGAACACAAAATGTACAAGAGTGAAAGAAAACACTCACCGACTATCCCACAGAAATGAAAATACAAGAAGAAAGGAAAGATCAATATTAATTATCATAAATAATGAAGAATAGATTAAAATACTGTCAAACAAAGGCAGATTTAATTTTACCTATTTGAAGATCAGCTTAAAATACACAAAGTAAAATACAAAACATGGTCTCATAAAACAAGTAAACAATCAAAATGAATGACCAATACTACTTACTATAGTTCCTTTCCTTACCAGACTCATCACTTTATATGGCAATTATTTAAAACTCTTTGCAGCTTTTAATATGCAAGAATATATTTCCCTCAAGTTTGGTAATTATTCAGTAACGATGAGGCATTAATGTTTGTTTACATCACTACAGACTATTAATGTTCACTGTAGGAATTATAGGACAAATGAACTAAAAATATTTAAGAAATGAAAGTTTTTTTGAAACAGTACTGTCTGTATGATACAGTAGAGTGCAAATTAGATAAATAACTTTCAGGGGTATCATTTTACTTACAGAGTATTATTCAAAATGGTTGAACTTAACAGGATGCTTTGCTCACATCTGTTTAAGGCTAATTCTCTTTAAATTTACATTTCTTCAGAGGTGCAATAAATCTGACCAAGACAATCCTAAATGTGGAGGAATATTCTATACTGAAAATGAAAACCTACAACCTGTTTTCCAGTCTTTGACCGGGTCAGGGATGTAATGAATGAACCATATAGGCTATTATTACAATGGGGTCGCCACTCCCAAGGTGATATATTGATGAATGATAAATGCTATGAAATGATAATGGAGAGTGTTGCTGGAATGAAAGATGACAGGGAAAACCGGAGTACCCGGAGAAAAACCTGTCCGCTTTGTCCAGCACAAATCTCACATGGAGTGACCGGGATTTGAACCACGGTATCCAGCGGTGAGAGGCCGATGCGCTGCCGTCTGAGCCACGGAGGCTAATATTCTATAATATTTATCGATAATCAAGCAACTCAGATTCAAAGGGAAATATCAACACTGCAGTTTGTACTACCCGTACATAACTTTCTACAAGTTTTCAGTTATCTATTCTTGACATTTATATTTCACGATAATGATACCATACATCCGATCTAACCTAGGTCTAAATGAATCGATGTAGGAAAGACTTAGGTCATCTAGACTTAAATGGTTTGGGCATGTTAAACAAATTAATAGCACAAGGTTACCATGTGCTTATTTGGAAAAGAGAATAACAGGTAGAAGACCAGCTGGAAGACCAAGAAGAAGATGGATGGACCAACTGAGGGAAGACTTGGAGAGAAGAGGATGGAATTGGGAATCTGTCTTGGACAATGAAATGTTTTTGAATAGGCAACTTTGGAATACGCTTGTTTTCAAACACCCTACCTGGCACACTGGAAGGGCAAACCCATGATAATGATACCATACAAACTAAGAATTTAAAAAACTTTGTAGTAAATAGCATTATTAAATTGAGGATTAAGAAAATTATTCCCAATGTCAATTGTGAAAAGGGACATTTTTGGGGGAGGGTAAAGTATGTTGGTTTTTCTTCAATCCTATGTCTATTATTTTAAACAACTAATTTCTTCTGCAGACAAAAAGTTGCAGCTTTCACGAACAAGATGCCATTCAGATAACTCTTCAAAAATATCTTCCGAGAATAAACTGCTGACAACCTAATAAGTATACTGCTATCTCACAGCATAGAGCAACCATTTATTGACTGGAAAGAATTGTTTTTGTTCTGAAATGGCAAATTTTCATATCTACACCATGAGTTAACTATCACTGTCCTAAACCTTCCGGCCTGCAGGTAGAATCTTAATGGAGTGTAGTAGTTAGAGCCCAACTTCCTAACTCTCATAGTTGCTCAACTACAGCATGGGATTACCATGAAAAGGAATGATTGGCCGTATTTACAGCATAGGTAAAATTGGAAGAAATTTGGATGCTTTCAGTGGTGTGCAGTGAACATATTTATTACCCCAGCTGCAAAAAAGTTTTAAAAGTGTAAACAATCGTAGCCCCACTACACTCTCTAAAGTCAACATTACAATTTTATAAGGCTGCATTTCTTTGTGGAAAGGTCTACCTGAGAAAGAGAAAGATCTTTCAAGAATATTTTCAACCACACGCTCGCACATACTTCCAAATTGACATCCATGGCAGTGACGACACCATCATAACTCAATCTATAGCAGATTTTAAACTATGTACTTACGGTTTCATCCAGTAACGCTTTGTGATTGTACGGTCATGGTTTTCACAAAAATACACTGGGACTATTTGTTTTTTTACTTTAAAAGCCTAATCAAAACTAATCAGAAAAATTTAACTGGTATTTTACCGACGCTGAAGTTTTTTACTTTCACTCGCATACTGAGTGTACGTGCATCAACGACAAACAAGGGAAAATATTTGTCACAACGTATAACACACAGAACTCGCGAAACCTTCACCTATAATTCAAGAGGAACACTACAAAAATTCACTGTATACCACCATCACAGACAACCAAATATAAAATTATTTTATTTCGCACTTAACTCTGTGTTCATGCTGGGCAACCTAAATATTTTTCTGCAGCTGTTAGAACACATACTCTACACGTGCCATCAATGAATTGCTCGAAGTGTATACATGCCAAAACAAGACAAATATATTCTTCTATATTAAAATTGATTTCATATAGTGGATCTGTTTTTATTACCAAGACGATGTGCAAGTGGCTATACTGTTAAAATGTTGATATTTTTCTTGCAGTCACTAGTGTATGGCGCTGAAGACTTCGAGTGTCAAGTATTAAAACTAACATTACCTTACCTACAGCTCCGCCCAGCTCCCAGGACAAGGAAGCTTCAAGTGCACGCGTCACCCAAGCGACCTTAAATTTTGCTGGGGTAGTTCTATTTTGCGCCAGCAAGGAAACCCAGCTCACTGGAGAACCTGAACTGCGGTAGTGTGACCAGATTGTCAAGACAGCTGTAGCCTACTTGCCTTGGCTTGGATGTTTGCAATTTTTTAAACATTAAAAAGCATTCTAAGGAATAATTAGAAAATGTTGATACTAAGTTCTTTACCCCAGCAGTGCTGGGGTAGATGGGGTTCAATGCACGCCACTGGATGCTTTTCATATTGTTACACAGGTTTCTCCATGGTACATGTTATTCCCTTTCCAGGAGGGAGAGAAACTTAATTCATGAGAAATAGCTATCAAGTATATTGTAAAAATTAAAGAATTTCACATTACAATGATGGAATTAACACCCCAACCAATTTCTTTTTATGGTTATATAAGACACTGAATGGATGTCTTTGAAATTTTTCTTTCGTTCAATGCTCAATGATTTATTCACTAAAAGCTGTTTCCTGTCTTGAAAGGCATTTTTACATAATGCTATTCTTTTCATTTCTGCAGTACATTTATTTTTATTTTTTTGCTAGTTGCTTTACGTCACACTGACACAGATAGGTCTTATGGCGTTGATGGGATAGGAAAGGCCTAGGAGTGAGAAGGAAGCGGCCGTGGCCTTAATTAAGGTACAGGCCCCAGCATTTGCCTGGTGTGAAAATGGGAAACCATGGTAAACCATCTTCAGGGCTGCCGACAGTGGGGTTCGAACCCACTATCTCCCGGATTCAAGCTCACAGCTGCACGCTCTTAACCGTACGGCCAACTCACCCGGTATTATTATTATTATTATTATTATTATTATTATTTAAGCATTATGCAATTTTTGGTAAATCACTATAAGCTGCTAATCTGGCTAGGCACTTTCACTAGAAACATAGGTTTCAGATGGTTTTGAGGAGACATAAAAGAATAATGGGTGGTCTCAGCATTATCTGGGTGCTTTTGACAAGTTAAATTTTATCAGTGGTACCCCACAGAGCTTCATTCATGTAACAATATACACACACGATTCTTCTTTTCCAAAGGGAAGTTCTTTCTTCAGTAACATTCTACATTGTAGACAATTTTTGGCAAGTGTAGAAGATTTCAATTATTTAAATTCATGAGAAACAAAATGCAACTCACTCAAAAGGTGAATAATGATTGTTAAGCATAGGGAAACATAGTTTCTGTGAGCGATAGATTCGCAAAATATTGTTATATTGTACATAAAGCAAGTACACCGAGTTTCATGCCCACCCAGATCAAAAATAATGAGATACTTTGTGTTTTACATAAAACTTACATCTGAAATTCTGAATATTTTTTACAAAATTTTTGCTATTTCTGCATAAGTTTCAAATCTTTGCATAACATTTAATGAAGGAAAATCCAATTGCTGTAAATTGAAGGCCAAGGTGACTCCTGACTCATCAGGTTAACCAGGATGTCATAGCGTGTTATCAAATCACTTCCAGTGGACCATGTAATGTAAAAAGCATGCTTAATCTTTTTGAGTAGGGATAGTAATTGTAAAAAATATTATCTAATAACATTATGTCCCATGTTCTCAGATTTCATGTCAAATTAATTTTAATGAATAAAGAAATGCATGCAACACCTTATATTTTATATTCTAAATGCAGCTTTAATTTTGTAGACTGTAACCTAACACACCAGTTTCTCTATACAACAGGTATGTAATAACCATAAATAAATGCAACGAACTATTCTTAAAACCACAATATGAAAGCCTCAAGGTTCCTTCATAGTTCAGATCTGTTACATTTTCAGAAATATGCAATAGACTGCACCATGAGGGCTGTAAACCTAAAGCTATTTTGTTTTGGCATAAATATATCTTATAGCTGGAGATCATCAGGAAATTTGTGTAACAAGACACTGTAAAATGTATGATGGAAGTGTAACAATAACAAACATGCAGGCAGTGGATGGATGGATGGTCAGACGATGTCACCTAACAAACATGCAGGCTGTGTGTTATAGCTGGTTGCCATCTGAAATTAGCAGTCATTGATGAATGGCCATGACCGGGAGACATATTTATGATCATTTGATTTTCGCAAAGGGGAAAGTGGTTTATTTCTTCATTCACATCTCGACCTTTTATGTGAAATAATGCTGAATTTATGTTTTTTTATATGAAATAATACCAACATCGAGCAGAGCAGCTGCGTGACTTAACATGCTAGGGCTATGGAGCCAAGTTCTGCATTTGGGAAACGAGTGACTTCGAACCCCACTGTCAACTGTCGTGAGAATGGTTTTCTGCGGTTTCCCATTTTCACTCCCAGGAAAATGCCAGGACAGTTCCTCTTCATAGGCCACAGCTGATTTCTTTCACCTCCTTACCCAATTTCAGTCACCATCATTAATTTCATATTCATTAGTTCCTCAATTGACGTTGGCATCAGGAAGGACTTCTGGCTGTAAAAATATGCCATATAATTTCACCTTGCCCCATCCTTGACAGTGGATCGGGAAATGGGCCTAAAGGGTACATATACTGTATATGAAATAAAAATAATAATAATAATAATAATAATAATAATAATAATAATAATACCAAAATTTAAAATGTGAATTTGCCATAAAATAAATAAGGTAAGTAGCCCGCTCATGAATATGGTACTGCAATGTATATAATTCTTTGAATGAACACCAAGTAATCTGTAGCATGTTTAAAAAAACACCTCCGATTCATGGCTACATAATGATTAGATTTAATCTGTCAAATGATTATTAGAAATTTTAGATTCTGTATAGTGCAAATCTAATCAACAGCAATAAATACTCATGAATAAAAACACAGGAAGTTTATTTCTGAAAGATATGCACTTATTATTCCTTGTCCCCTCCTCCTCTTCCTGAGGATTTGCCAATTCTTCCTAGGCTTTTCCTCACTCCCATTTATCTTTCGTTAAATACACTGATGAACACAGATGTTGCTACACCCACTAAGATCTATTAGCAGACATAAACGGTTAGTGACATCACAGTAACAGCACTGGAGCCCTGCCATAACTCCGAGTACATAAGGCATCTAACAGATAGCATGACTACAACTGTAAACGCTCCAAGAATATTAGTATGCCATGGCAGAGTAATCAAGTAAGAGAACACCATATAATCTCTAAACAGTCAGGGGTCCATAATTGGTGGATGGTTGAACATTATAAAAATTGTTCATATTGGACATGAAATTACCATTGGAAAATGGCGTGTAGTTGCTAAAAAAATAAAAAAATAAAAAAAAATATAAAAAAATAAAAAGAAAAGAATGACAGCATGATATTGCATGTTCCTTGCATTTAATATTTAATCAGATTTCATTTTAATTATCATCGCAGTGCACACTGATGATGGGAATGTTGAGACAAAGAAGAGCCAGATGAAATCATAGCTCGAGTAAAACATGTACAGTACATAAAAGAGACTAAGAGCTGTGTGCATGTTCAAGAAGGCAGGTCAAATTGATTTGAAACCAAGAGCACAAGGAAATTGTCTGTCACCACTTCTATTCTTTTAAAATATAATATAATATAATATAATATAATATAATATAATATAATATAATATAATATAATATAATATAATATAATATAATATAATATAATATAATATTGGATGCTGGTATGTTTGAAGCTAATAGACTCAAAAACTACTGGACCGATTTTGCTGAAATTTTCACAGTTTGTGCTTATTACATCTGAGAGGGATTATGAAGTGGTTTGAACGAAATCTGATTGGTAGTTTGGCACTAATGGGTGAAAAATAAAATAAGGGAAAATAAACAAACCGCAAGACAAGTCCGATCAGCGGGTTGCCTACCCGACAGTATGTGAAGATTATGATGTGTTCCTTAAAACTTATCTCTGCTTTTATCTAGAAAAATTACTGTAGGGACAAGAAACCCCTAGCACCCCTAAAGGAAGGGGGTGAAACTTAAAAATCTGAAAATGACTATATTAGTGACAAATTCATAGTCTTTGGGGTAGCTGAGATGAACTGTGACACTCTGAATGCCGTTTAAGTCAAAGTTCGTTCCCAATCGGTAGGGTAAACATATTATGACTTACTCTTCGAGAAAGAAAACTGTAGGGTAAGACATACATACGGGCGGAATCATACAACTGAAGATGTCACAGACGTTAAAATTGGTATTTGGAATCTTCTTTAAAAATATACACATTTTGTATTTTTGGAAAATCCGTAAACTATATTATCGGTATTAAATGTTCATAAAATTATTGAAATGGGCAGGAAAAACAGTATGACTATGACAGGCGTATCAAGATGAGTTATCCGACCTATTTATAAGAAATGCTGTGGAGCAGCGCACGGGTCCACTAATATAATATAATATAATATAATATAATAATAATAAATTCAATTAATTATATATGGATGACATTTCCCCAAGCTTCCAAGATCACATGTCTTGTAACAATTCTAACGTATGGACTGGAAGCAGCAACTTTGACTGAACCTGCAAAGACAAGAGACAAAATAAGGAATGAGAATATCTGGCAACACCTTGGATTGGAGAAGAGTCTGTCGAAAAATGCAGAATTAAGCCGATTACAATGGTATCGACATATGAGAAGGATGGCCCCAAGAGTTGTTGGGGAAAAGGCCCAAGGGAGACCTTGTGATGGTTAGAAAAAGCAAATTTTCAAAGATTTTGTAAAATGTGATGTAAATTGACAGCAAAATGCAGAATATCAGCAGTGGATGGACAGGACAAAATGAAAGAGGCACGTAAACACCAGCACCCAGATTGATGGAGTGGAGAATTGATGATGATGATTATGATGATGAACTGAATTAGAGATTAGCTGCCACTTTGGCAAAAAGGCACTGCAGCCAGCCCGGTAAATGTTATAGTATGGCGTAGCATGTGACTGCGACGTAGTCTTGTCTCGTTTCACATGTGTGAGTAGCAAGTGATCACATTATGGGCAAGACATGAAATCTCTGCGTATTTGATTGAGACTAGAATATTGGTGTTGAACATATGGGCTATTCTATCTTCTATCGCCAAAGTCTTGCAGGCATCTGATCTTTCCTACTTTTATAAATGCCACTCAAACTTATTCGTCTACTAATGTCATTTCACGCCATCTCTCCGCTGACAGCTCGGACCATACCACTTAATTGAAATAATAACATTGAGTTATTAGTCGAGCAGCTCTTCTTCTTTCTCTCAATTCTTCCCAACCAAAACTTTGCAACATTTTTGTAATGCTACTCTTTTGTCAGAAATCACCCAGAACAAATCAAGCTGCTTTTCTTTGGATTTTTTCCAATTCTTGAATCAGGTAATCCTGGTGAGGGTCCCATACACTGGAACCATACTCTAGTTCGGGTCTTACCAGAGACTTATATGCCCTCTCCTTTACCCATAGGCCAAAGTATCAAGAGTATTCCATGAGTATGTGATTAAGGAATACCACCACCACGGTGAATTGCCATGGAGTACAACATGTTGACGACGAAGGACACCGTCAGCTAGCTTGGATGGTAAGAGGTGACAGACAGACCTAAAGTGCAGCAGATCACTAGTGAATTCAATACTGGACAACAATGAAGTGTGAGCAGCCACGCCATCCAGACCATCTACTTACAATAGGGTACAAGAGTCGTCATCCAACAGGAGTACTTCTGCTCACTGCACATCAAACAGCACAATGACTAACATGAGCAAAGGAACACCGCCTTTGGACTTGTCTCACCAACAGCAATAAATACTCATGAATAAAAACACAGGAAGTTTCTTTCTGAGAGATATGCACTTATTATTCGTTGTCCCCTCCTCCCCTTCCTGAGTATTTGCCAGTTCTTCCTAAGCTTTTACTCACTCCCATTTATCGTTTGTTAAATACACTGATGGACACAGATGTTGCTACACCCACTAAGATCTAATAGCAGACATAAATGGTTAGTGACATCACAGTAACATCACTGGAGCACTGCCATAACTCTGAGTATGGAAAGAAGTTGTCTGGTCAGATGTGTCAAGGTACCAGTTGGTACATGACGATGGCAGGATCCGAGTGGGTCACTCAGCACGGGATGACGTGTCCCTCCTGCCAGTAGGTTCCAGCTCAGTTGGTGGTAGCGGTATCCTCATATGAGGGCTGTTCGGGAAATGAAATGAGACCACTGGTATATCTGCCAACATCCCTCACTGGCAGACATTACAGGACCCTGGTGTCTGATCATGTCCACCCATTTATTTGCCTCCAGCTCCCTGAAGGGAACCTTTTCCTGTATCAAGACAATGCACTAGCTCATTGGCGCCGATCTGTGGCCAATTGGTTCAATTACCATTCCACAGACATAAGGATGCTTGTGCAGTCCTGAAGATTAACCATCCTCAATCCTATTGAACGCATCTGACGTGCTATCCACAGAGATCTGCACACCCTAGACCCTGCTCTGACCAATCTCCTTGCATAAGGTGGGGGGCGGGGAGCGATGTGCGGCAATCGTGGATAAGTATGATTCCCTAATGCCTTTGATATCTCGTGGAGTCCATGTCTCTGCCATCATCAGGGTGAAAGGAGGTGCTACATGCTACTAGCCACGTATGTCTAATGTAAGTGTAATTCAACTTCTACATAGATACAAACCCTGTGCATACCTAAACAAACACATCTATAGGTTCAGTTGTTTCTGTAAGGAACTTTTACAATATAATGTGGTCATTCTTTGAGCAACTGTACATGCATGTTTTGTAAACCAGGTACTGATCCCATCAAACATGTTACAGATAGAGCACATTGCTGTATCTCTCATCCTCAACCTTGTTCGCATACAAACTCTCTGATAACTTTTGTAATAGTTTCTTTGGAAGTATTGTATGAATAACAAACTGAAATAGCTGAAAATTGTCTATAAATAAGATACTACTCAAGGGTAGCTATGCTCAACACCACAATTTGAACTTTATGTCTCTGGACAGGACAATTATCAGTGGAGTGAAGCTTGGAAAGTAAGAAAAAGAGTAATGTGAAATAAAAGAATACCTAGGAATTCATATACAAGAATAGCCTATAGTTTTTCTTTGATATATAGATGTGATATCCCTCTATAAGTCATCCTAATCAATTATCATGCCAACTTTCAAAAACTTTCTGTGGTAGCAAAATATTACAAAATTAATCATTATTCATTAGTTAATAATTTAGCTTTAATTTTTCCACACCTGGATATATGAATTTCCTTATTCTTATTATTCACTTACATATACGAAGGCT
This sequence comes from Anabrus simplex, assembly GCF_040414725.1. NCBI lineage: Eukaryota > Metazoa > Arthropoda > Insecta > Orthoptera > Tettigoniidae > Anabrus > Anabrus simplex. The sequence goes on along the minus strand of NC_090265.1, from coordinate 1,739,786,595 downwards.
TCTTTATTTGAGGCAACTGCTCGTACTAATTATAACCAACACAAAAGAAATATCTATAGTCCCTCAATGTAGCCCCCCTCCCCTGCATCATGCAGAACCCGCTGCTGGTGATGTAGAAGCTGCAGTAGCCTGCAGCAGCTCCTGAACCCCAGATGGTTGTGAATGAAGTGATCTCCTGTCTGCAGAACTTCGGGAAAATTTTGGAAGAGGATGGCACGAAGCGGTACTTTCATCTTCGGTATCAAATTAAAATCATACGGACTTAAGTTTGGGAAGTATGAGGAATGACAGAGTACTCCCCAGCCCCATTGAGCATATAAATCAGTTACTGGCTGCTTAATATGTGCTCAGGCATTGTCCTGCAAAATGATGAGAGGTGTAGGCAGAAAAGTGCCACCACTTCCTGCGCTATGCTGCTCACAGATAATGTTCCAAAAAATGAACAGTAATACAGTACTGTGCTATCATGGTCTCTTCAGGATACAGCATGCATTAATATAATGCCATCACAGTTGTGCATCAGAATCAACATCTTTGCATCACTGAGGTTCCGACGCACTTTTGAGTAGCATGGGGACTCATTTAAAGATAAAAATTTCATAATGTTCCGTATTGAAATGTATCACAATTAAATTGAAATAATAAATAAGGTAGTTCAACCTATTCAATACAAATAAATATGAAATGTAGTGTTACATTCCTACTTAATTATAAGTGGAATCGGTACCGGTTTCGACCTCAATCCAGGTCATCAGCGGAATCCCCGTTGTTTTACATTGCCTTTTCAACTGTTTTTTTGTGGGGACTTGATCTTTTATTTTCTTTCTATCTTACCTCTGCATTGTTTTTTGCTTTTTATTCGGCTGATGATGACCCGGATTGGGGTCGAAACCGGTACCGATTCCACTTATAATTAAATAGGAATGTAACACTACATTTCATATTTATTTGTATTGAATAGGTTGACCTACCTTATTTATTATTTCAATTTAATGGGGACTCATAACGACACCATACATTCAACTGGCATTTCATTTTGGGCTCGTCTGATTGGGCCCATATCTCGTCCACTGCTATGATGCAGCATAGGAAAATTTTCCCTATGCACCCATAGCATTCCAAGTGGGTTTCTGCAGCACTGTATCTTTGTCATTTCTTCAATTCCATCAAATGATGCAGATCCATTGCAATGCAGTTTTTCTCATGGCAAGATGGTTTTTCAGAATATGAAATACAGTCTTGGGTGCGATGTCAGTCTCTGGTGTAACTCACAAACCGTCTGGGTTGTACCTGTTTCCAGCAACCCGTCTACAAGCTGCATTTCCTCGCCACTGACAGTGGGACAACCCAGTTGATGCATTCTGGCCACACACCTATCCATCATTAAAGGCTTTGACCCATCGTGTCACACTTCTGTAAGGCAACACCGAATCCCTACACATGTCATGAAGACCTCCATGACACTTGTGCTGTACAGGCACAGGCACATTCAATTTCAATTCATCTGCACTGTTCCTGTTATAACATCTTGGATACTAACCATTTAACTGGTATCTCACAGACGACTATTCTTTGCAGTACAGTGCATGTGCAGAGTGATGGACGGACGAATCCATGTACTGTGAGGCAAGTTGGGTACCACTCTGATGTGTATATGCAAGAGAAACACTTATTCCGTTTCCTGATGAACATACTATAGTATTTTCACTAAAAATAGGATAAGCCTTTGTATATATATATTTTTTGCAAGTTGCTTTACGTCGCACCGACACGGATAGGTCTAATGGAGACGATGGGACAAGAAAGGGCTAGCAGTGAGAAGGAATTATCCATTGCCTTAATTAAGGAACAGCCCCAGCATTTGCTTGGTGTGAAAATGGGAAACCACGGAAAACCATCTTCAGGGCTGCCGACAGTGGGATTCGAACCCACTATCTCCCGAATACTGGATACTGGCCGCACTTAAGCGACTGCAGCTATCGAGCTCGGTCTTTGTATATTAACAAAAGAATTTTTATACATCTGCATTTTCAAACCTTTTAATAGTATTTGGCCCCAGTTGCATCCATGTTTGATGATTCAAACTAATTAGCTATACCTATCCATGAAAATAAAAAGTGTAAGTCTACTTTTTCTATTGGTGTTCTCCACTTTAAGAATAGTAGTGTAATTTATTTTAAAATACATTTCTCAGACACATTCTCACAATGACATCCTGACAGAAGAAGGATACCTTTTCTAAAAAGTAGCAAATTTCATCAGAGTTAAAATTGTTACTCACCACTTCTGCAAGGGCAGAGATGACTTTGCCCAGAGTGGTGAGACTCTTGTTGATATTGGCTCCCTCTTTGAGACGAGTGCCCTTAGCCCCTGTTGAATCGGCTCGTTCTGAGCCAGCCAAATCAACCAGCGATATCTTGCTTACTTTCTCGGTGGTCAGCTGAGTTGTTTGGTCAACGCGTTGCTGTGTGAAAAAGATGGTGAACACTGCATGTGATCGACTTGAAGTTTCATTCATATTTGTGGCTGCTACAGTTCTAGAAAGAATAGATCAGAACAACAAAGTTACCTTACTGTTTGTAATAAATTACTACTTCATATATTCTCAATAAAAACTGATATGCCTCTTAGTATTATGAGGCGTGTTTTTTAAGTAAGGGCCGCTTGAATATAACTACACAACGAAAGACGATTTTCAAACACTGCATTTATTTGCAGATTCTACATACTTTACTCTATTTTTTAACATAGCCGCCAAGTTTGTTTAAACACTTATTATATCTTACAACTAAGTTTAGAATACCCTCTTCATAGAAACTTGCCGCCTGCTCAGATAACCAAGAGTTCACGGGCCCTTTTCTCGATCTTGCGCTGGGACAGAGTCAGTCTGGCCTTCACCTTTACAGGCGAATCTGTGCGTCTCCATTCCAGGTTCTGTTGCTTTGATTCAGGTGTGATATGTGAAACTCATGTTTCATCTCCCATTATGATCTGATTCACCATGCCGCCACCTTCTTCGGCATAACGAGTAAAAAAAGTCATCGAACACTGATATCTGTCGGTGAATGTCTGCAGCAGACAGGTTCTCTGCCGACAAAAACTGCATCACTGACCGAACCTCGCACGGGGTGGGCGAGTCGATAATCTTGAACATTTGAGCAAGCACAGAACAGAACCGTACAGGTTAGCAACAGAGCTGCAACTGAGCACCATTGTTACCGAGGCATGCCGGCACAAGACGCATGTGCTCGTAGTGATGCACGAGCACGTGAACTACTAGTGTCTGAAACAAAACGGTCCTTAATTAAAAAACACGCCTCGTGTAAGAGAACAAACGCTAACAAAAATATGTTTACTATCTATAGAGCTCCAATAAAATGAGTTTTCTTTTTAACAAAATTATGGTTCCTGATTATCATCTCTATAAAACTTTGTGGAGAGTAAGCTACCTAATAGTAATGACAGGTTTAATATTCCACTAACTACTAATCATCTACGAATGCTCTCAAGAGGCACAGATATTGCTATGTCCTTTATCACTATGTAAATGGAAAAACTGTTCTATTTATGTTAAGTACAAAATATGAAAGTGATGCAACCTACATATTAACTAATTGATGTTACCTACCACCTAATTCACAAGCTATCATATTGTTATAAAATTTTGGGGATGTTAGATCGTGTAATACTTACTATACTTATAGTGTGCTGACGCATTTCAAACCTGCAACCAGGATCGCCTTCAGAGCAATGAAGATTTTATTGGTAACCACATTCACGATAGACCCTGTTAGAAATGTACAGTAGTTCATTCCAGAGCCTCCAGAGTCAAGGAGAATGATGTTGACGAGTGTACTATGGAGGATAGCCATAATCTACTCAGTATACATTTGAGGGTTAAGGAACATCGCAGGCACTTACATCTTTGCCCACCAGAGAAGTCTGTTGTGGCAGAACATGCCATACATACCATCAAATCATTTTTGACAAAACTTCTGCCATTTGTAAAGAGATACATTTTATACATAGAATCATTCATGAGGCTATAGAAACTGCTTAACACCCGAATAATTTTAACAAAGGTGACGGCTATATACTGAGTAGATCATAGCTACCTTCCATAATTAACTCGTCAATATCTTTCTCCTTGAGTCTGGAGGCCCTGGAATGAACTACATTTCTAACAGGGTCTCTCTATCTTGAATTTTGTTACTATGGAGTGACAGTTGCCAATAAAATCTTTGTTACTACTCTGAAGACAATCTTGGTTGTGGGTTCAAAACATGTCAGCATATTATAAGTATTAAACAACCTAGTATCCCCAAATGAAGTTTTATTATGTGATTTAGTGGTCATGAAAGTCTACGTCTTAAGATTATCATATTGTTTCTTGGTGTAATAAATTGCGTCCCTGATCAACATTTTCACTACAAAGTCTAAGCCTAAACTTTTAAAAGTTATATGCAAAATATTATGATTTTGGTTTACTAAAAATTATTTACAATACATACCTTCCAACACACAAACAGTATCTCCCAATTTATCTATTTCACTATCAGAACCATCTGTATCACCTGCATTACATATTTTGATTAGCCTTTCTTGTGCCATCTTTAGTACTGCATTATATACTTTTGCTTCTCTGCACTTCATCCTTCACTAATGAAAAATGTAACAAAAACTGCTACCAAGTGCCATCTAGCAACAGAATTTGTTACTACATAACCCCATGAACATATAGCTACCGTATAACGAAGTTTGTAAAACTCTCAGGGAGGGATTTTAAATTAATTTTTATGCTCAAGCCCATAGAAATTACGCGCTTGATAAATTTCAAAAGAACAGAAACCCATAGAGTCTACAGGCATGGTTTCCAGAGTTAAATGCCACTGATCTGAACAGGAAGAAACTTGCCAAAAGGTACCATTCAGCATTAGAAAGAGATAAGACACAGATAATCCAGCTAAAACTACTAGTCTACTCTGGATAAGAAATGCATATAATATGCATTACAGTTTGAAAGTCTAGAGCACACATAATCATCAGAGTTATGGTGATAGTTACGCTCAGTATTTTTTTATTCTTTCAATATTTTAAAAATACATAGAGATTTGATTAGTAAATATACTCAGAAACATCTCTTAGGATGACAAAATAATGCCATCCTGCTTCTTATCAGTTTGACAGGTCTACCATACATGTCAAACTGAATCATCTCTTGATTATAACTGAAATTAACATATACAGGTATAACAATTTTTGATAATTGATTAACAAATGTTGCATTTCATTTTTCTTTTCCCTTACAAAGCCTAGAATTTTATGATAAGAACTGCTTGTTGCTGTTTATGCATAAAAGATGCTACAACTGATACAAATAAATTATATGAGCTTTGAGATGAAAGACAAAACCAGAGAAAAGTAACTTACCTTGCTTTGTTTCCTTCATCGATAAGGTCATGGATGTCTTGATACGATGTAACAGCTAATTTTGACAAGTCTTCAACATAGGGTCCAAGCAGTGGGTGTTCTCGTACACGTAAGTTACCCTTGTTCTTTGGATTGAGCAGATCACGAACACGTTCACAGTATATTTCCATATAACTCACCTGAATTATAACAACAGAAAAGTTATTGAAAAATATGACATGATCCAATTTCTGTACAATTGTTATAAAAATAATTATTACAGTATACTGTTAAAATGAGTAATTTGAAAGCATTTGATAGGGCGGATCATGGGAGACTACTGGTAAAAATGAGTGCAATTGGACTAGACAAAAGAGTGACTGAATGGGTTGCTATATTTCTAGAAAATAGATCTCGGAGAATTAGCGTAGGCAAAGCTTTATCTGACCCTGTAATAATTAAGACGGAAATTCCTCAAGGCAGTATTATTCGACCTTTATGTTTTCTTATATATATAAATGATATGAGTAAAGAAGTGAAATCAGAGACAAGGCTTTTTGCAAATGACGTTATCCTGTACAGAGTAATAAATAAGTTACAAGATAGTGAACAACTGCAAAATGACCTTCATAATGTTGTGAGATGGACAGTAGGCAATGGTGGTTGTTGTTTGAGTCATCAGTCCATAGACTGGTTTGATGCAGCTCTCCATGCCACCCTATCCTGTGCTAACCTTTTCATTTCTACGTAACTATTGCATCCTACATCTGCTTGTCATATTCATACCTTGGTCTACCCCGACCGTTCTTACCACCTACACTTCCTTCAAAAACCAACTGAACAAGTCCTGGGTGTCTTAAGATGTGTCCTATCATTCTATCTCTTCTCGTCAAATTTAGCCAAATGGATCTCCTCCCACCAATTCTATTCACTATCTCTTCATTCGTGATTCGATCTATCCATCTCACCTTCAGCATTCTTCTGTAACACCACATTTCAAAAGCTTCTATTCTCTTTTTTTCTGAGCTAGTTATCGTCCATGTTTCACTTCCATACAATGCCACGCTCCACACGAAAGTCTTCAAAAAACATCTTTCTAATTCCGATATCAATGTTTGAAGTGAGCAAATTTCTTTTAAGAAAGCTCTTCCTGGCTTGTGCTAGTCTCCATTTTATGTCCTCCTTACTTCTGCCATCGTTAGTTATTTTACTACCCAAGTAACAATATTCATCTACTTCCTTTAAGACTTCATTTCCTAATCTAATATTTCTTACATCACCTGCCTTCGTTCGACTGCACTCCATTACTTTTGTTTTGGACTTATTTACTTTCATCTTGTACTCCTTACCCAAGACTTCATCCATACCATTCAGCAACTTCTCGAGATCTTCTGCACTCTCAGATAAAATAACAATATCATCGGCAAATCTCAAGGTTTTGATTTCCTCTCCTTGGACTGTAATTCCCTTTCCAAACTTCTCTTTGATTTCCTTTACTGCCTGTTCTATGTAAACACTGTAAAGGAGAGGGGACAAACTGCAGCCTTGCCTCACTCCTTTCTGGATTGCTGCTTCTTTTTCAAAGCCCTCGATTCTTATCACTGCACACTGATTTTTATACAGATTGTAGATAATTCTTCGTTCTCGGTATCTGATCCCTATCTTAAGAATCATAAATAGCTTGGTCAATCAACATTATCAAATGCCTTTTCTAGATCTACGAATGCCATATACGTGGGCTTGTCCTTCTTGATTCGATCCTCTAAGATCAGACGTAAAGTCAGGATTGCTTCACGTGATCCTACATTTCTTCTGAAGCCAAATTGATCTTCTCCCAACTCAGCTTCAACTTGTTTTTCCATTCTTCTGTAAATAATACGTGTTAAAATTTTGCAGGCATGAGATACTAAACTAATGGCGCGGTAGTTTTCACACCTGTCAGCACCGGCTTTCTTGGGAATAGGTATAACAACATTCTGCCAAAAATCAGATGGGACTTCTCCTGTCTCATACATCTTGCACACTAAATGAAATAACCTTGCCATACTGGTTTCTCCTAAGGCAGTCAGTAATTCAGCAGGAATGTCATCAATTCCACGTGCCTTGTTCCTATTTAGGTCACTCACAGCTCTGTCAAACTCTGACCTCAAAATTGGATCTCCCATTTCATCAGCATCAACAGCCTCTTCATGTTCCAGAACCAAATTATCTACATCTTTAACTTGATACAACTGTTGGATATGCTCCTGCCATCTTTCTGCTTTGTCTTCTTTCCCTAGAAGTGGCTTTCCATCTGAGCTCTTAATATTCATACACCTAGATTTCCTTTCTCCAAAGGTTTCCTTGATTTTTCTGTATGCAGCATCTACCTTTCCCAGGACCATACAGCCTTCAACATCCTTGCACTTCTCCTTCAGCCATTCTTCCTTAGCTACCTTGCACTTTCTATCCACTTCATTCTTTAATCGCCTGTATTCTTTTCTGCCCTCTTCATTTCTATCATTCTTGTATCTTCGTCGTTCATCAATCAGGTCTAGTATATCCTGAGTTATCCACTGATTCTTAGTTGATCTTTTCTTCCTTCCTAACATTTCTTCAGCAGCCCTACTGACTTCATTTTTCATGACTCTCCACTCTTCCTCTATAGTGTTTCCTTCAGCCTTTTCATTTAGTCCTTTTGCAACATGTTCCTTGAAACAATCCCTCACACTCTTTTCTTTCAACTTGTCTAGATCCCATCTTTTTCCTTTCTTCAATTTCTTCAACTTCAGATGGCATTTCATGACCAACAAGTTGTGGTCAGAGTCCACGTCTGCTCCTGGGAAAGTTTTGCAGTCCAACACCTGGTTTCTGAATCTCTGCCTAATCATAATGAAGTCTATTTGATACCTTCCAGTGTCTCCAGGTCTCGTCCACGTATACAGCCGTCGTTTGTGGTGTTTGAACCAAGTATTGGCAAGGACTAAATTATGATCAGTGCAGAATTCAACCAGCCGACTTCCTCTTTCGTTCCTTTGTCCCAATCCAAATTCTCCTACTGTACTACCTTCTCTTCCTTGGCCTACCACTGCATTCCAGTCTCCCATCACAATTAGATTCTCGTCACCTTTTACATATTGTATTAAATCTTCTATCTCCTCATATATTCTTTCGATTTCTTCATCATCATCTGCTGAACTAGTAGGCATATAGACCTGCACTATTGTTGTGGGCATTGGTTTTGTGTCTACCTTGACAACAATAATTCTTTCACTATGCTGGTCGTAGTAGCTTACCCGCTGCCCTATTTTCTTGTCGCCTGACCAAAAATCTTGTTCTTCCTGCCAACGTACTTCACTTATGGTAGGTTAGAGAATCTGAAAAGGGAGATGGATAGGCTAAAGTTAGATGTAAAAGACTTTTACTTATAGGAGTAAAAGACTTGATTCATTTACTCTAACTTTGGCACTGTTATTTTAATCACAACTAAACTGCCAATTATACATTGTATATCATAACTGCACTTCAGCAAAATGTTTTTATCTAATTAGTGTTAGGCTATAATTAAGTACGATTAATTATAAGTACATCAAGGTTATAACTTTGGGACATTGTAATGGGTGAGGATGCTTGGTAGACAAGCAAAACATGTCCCAATTGAAGTATTATATCAAGGATAAAATCCTAACAATAGAAACATTTATGTATTGAATAGGTGGAAAACAAATAAATTTTTGGTTTATTTTATAAGTGGTGAGCCTCCATGGCTCAGACAGCAGCGCATCGGCCTCTCACCGCTGGATACCATGGTTCAAATCCCGGTTACTCCATGTGAGATTTGTGCTGGACAAAGCGGAGGCGGGACAGGTTTTTCACCGGGTACTCCAGTTTTCCCTGTCATCTTTCATTCCAGCAACACTCTCCATTCTCATATCATAGCATCAATCATTCATTAATAAATCACTTTGGGAGTGGCGACCCCATCGTACTAACAGTCTATATCTGCTACATTCATTACATTCCTGACCCGGTCAATGACTGGAAAACAGGTCGTTGGTTTTCATTTATAAGTGGTATGTACCGAGCTGTCAGCGGAGAGATGGCGTGGAATGACATTAGTTGACGAATAAGTTTGAATGGTGTCTTTAAAAGTAGGAAAGATCACAATATGAAGATAAAGTTGGAATTCAAGAGGACAAATTGGGGCAAATATTTGTTTATAAGCAGGGTAATTAGGGATTGGAATCACCAAGGGAGATGTTCAATAAATATCCAATTTCTTTCAAATCATTTAAGAAAAAGCTAGGAAAACAACAGATAGGGAATCTGCAACCTGGGCGACTGCCCTAAATGCAGATCAGGATGGATTGATTGATTGAGTGATTGATTGATTGATTGATTGATTGATTGATTGATTGATTGATTGATTGATTGATTGATTGATTGATTGATTGATTGATTGATTGATTCTCAAAAATCTATGTTTCACTGTGTTGTCTCAGGTGTAGAGGTTTGAATCCAAGTGACTTAAGTGAAAAGTCAGATATTGATCAAAGACAAGATTCAGACTAATAAATGTCTTACATTTTCATGTATGAAATTTAAAGAAACCTTTACTGAATTCATAAATGCACTCAAGTGTCCCAGAATCTCAACAATTATGTTTAAATCAATAGAAACTACATTAAATCATATATAGAAAGGCAGGAACAATGAGAGAAACATATAACAGGAAAAAAAAAATGACACATCAATGTGGGAGGGGTGAGAAATAGAAAGTAAACACAAAGGCACAAGAACAATCTCCGTATCTTCATATACTGCCATCTTCACACAAACAGGCTCTTTCCCCACTGACTCCAGTTCAACATTGATTTCTTCTCAGTCCCTGACAAGCTAGTTTCTGCTTCTCAGCTTTACCAAAAAAGCAGGTATCCATTCATTCATTCATTCATTCATTCATTCATTCATTCATTCATTCATTCATTCATTCATTCATTCATTCATTCATTCTTCTTCCACTGATTTTCCCCACTCCCTGGTGGGGTTGTAGATGTGAAGCATATTGCAGATATGGACTTGCCCCATTTTACAGGCCCTTTCTGGAATCAATCCTATGTGGAGCGTGTGTTTATTATTGCATGTTACTGTGGTGGTTGGTAGCGTGGTGTGTTGTATGTATAATATATAAAGAGAAGTGTAGCTAGACAAATAAAATCTTCCAGTCCCAAAGTCCAAGGAATTAACCAGATGAGATTAAAATCATCAACCTGGTCAGGAATCAAATGCAGGACCCTTTGAACTGAAGGCTGTGACACTGTCCATTTTATAAAAGAGCATCAACATTCAAAGGGCCAAATTCATGATGTGGGAAGTGTAAGAAAAAAAAGTAATTTGAATAAAAATAGGATAACACTACAGTAAGTTCATCTAAATACTGTAACAAGGTTCTCTGAGCTCCTTTACATTTTCCAATTACCACCTCAAATTCCACACGTCCTCTTCTCATCCCTGCACAGGTTTCTGTGAACCCTTTTCTCACAATAACCCCAAATTATCTCTGGGACAACACAGCACACCAAAATGTAGTTGCCAATCATTCAATAATAATAATAATAATAATAATAATAATAATAATAATAATAATAATAATAATAATAATAATAATAATAATAATAAATAGGAACTGACCTCTTCTATGTAACTAGTTATAACCAGCGTGACTAGACATCCCAATTTTTTCCAACTATCCCGGTACCCAAGAAGGTTTTTCAGGACGTCTAAATTCCCGGTATTTGAGAACGGCCACTTTAACTTGAAAAATGTTCATGCAAAATTGTAAGTTTTCATTACCAGATAATGCAATTTATTAATGTGCAACTTGAGAGTCAACTGTTAACCAGTAATAACTCTATTGTAAACTTTGAGATTATTAAATTTAATGATCAAAGTTGGCAGCACACAGGAATGTATGTATTAGCACTTTGTAACTACAGTAGAAGATTTTGGAAGTTAGCTGCTTGATTCTTTGCCACCAGATGCCAACTGCTATTTCTGTTTTTCAATACTGGACATTAAAACTCCAAAAATCTCATATTATTGTTGACAATATTTCCAAAATGTTATTAGTTTATGGTGTGCATTCCTGGTACAAAAAATCTTGTCTTGAAGCAGAAATTCTAAATGCTATGTACCATTGTAATATTGTTAAAACTGACATGTTCAGAATTTTCAACTATATCATGAAAAGCCAGAAGCTCATGAAGAAAATCCATAATGACAATGTAATAATTTTGAATGTATTTTTATTTTATTTTTTTGTGGGAGGGAACGCGTGGGGAGAGGGTAAAGAAAATTGTGCTGAAATAAACATGTTGAAAAAGGTGTCCCAGTTTTGTTTTGTTTTTGTTTTTTTCCCAGTTTTAGAACCTGGTCACCCTGGCTATAATATTTCATACTTTTACATCATAGCTGCAAAGAACTGGGATTAATGTAGTTGCTAGTTGCTTTACGTCGCACCGACACAGATAGGTCTTATGGCGACGATGGGACAGGAAAGGGCTAGGAGTGGGAAGGAAGCGGCCGTGGCCTTAATTTAGGTACAGCCCCAGCATTTGCCTGGTGTGAAAATGGGAAACCACGGAAAACCATTTTCAGGGCTGCCGACAGTGGGGTTCGAACCTACTATCTCCCGAATACTGGATACTGGCCGCGCTTAAGCGACTGCAGCTATCGAGCTCGGTTTTTTTATATACTACCAGTATAATTATAATATTCATGAATTTTAAAAAAATCATCTTCTCTAGTATATCATGTCACTGTTCAAATACAAATCTTTTCTTTTGTCGTTTGTATGTTTCCAAGACAAGAATGGTAATCTTATTCTGACTAATCATGACAATTGTGAACGATTAGCTCAATATGTCTCTGTAGTTGTTCACATCTGTTTAATTGCCTATATTTATGGAGAAGATGTATAAGAACTGATTGCCACTCCTTAGGAATAGTTTCTGATTCCTATAAATTAATTTTGGCAACAAGATACTGAGACCACCTTGAGTATGGCCATGGCGGTAAACAGTGATTTAATTTTTTCTCCGAGTGGTGAAATGTTCGGTAATAATATGTGTATGAAGTGTAATGGATCTATTCACGGAAATAATGTTAGTCTTAATAGTCTTAATGCTTCTTATGAGTGCGTATTTAAGAATACTTTTGGTAGCGAAGTGTCTGATCCGGTAGACGATTTCGTTTCCGATAACCTCACTTTGGACTCCTCGCATTTGAGGATTAGAATAAGAGATCTGGAACTTGAACTCTCATACAAAGATGAAATAATTAAAATGTTATCAACGGATCTAGAAAATGCTCTGCTGGAACTGAAGAACTTTAAGCAAAATAATGTTGAAATGCCAAGACAATACGAAAATAATTTTAAAGATTTTAAAGAGATTTTAAAGAGTCGAAGAATGTTAGGCCTAACCGGAAACATGTTGCATTTAAAGATTCTGAAAATAATAATTTAGTGACACAAAACAGTTTCCAAGTATTAGAATCTAATGATCATGATGCAAACATAGAACATGACTCAGCTGTAGTGTCGAAAAGACAAAAAAAATCCCGTCGGTAACCGGTACATAAATAAGCCCATACAGTAATAGTGGGTGACTCGATGATAAGAAATGTTGGGCCCGAAGTTGAAGAGGGAATTGCGTACTGCTATCCAGGCATGCGAGTGGGTCAACTTACAGAACATGTAAACAGTGACAGTATTAAAGAAAATCCTGAAGCCCTGATAGTTCATATTGGCACAAATGACCTTCATAATTTATCAGCACCTAGTGACATAATGGCCGAAACTGATAGGCTTATTACTGCGATAAAAAAAAGGAGGTTTCCAGCGGCAAAGCTTTGTCTCAGTGGCGTTTTATATCATCATGATGTTGATTATCGCTATATAGATGCTGTAAACTCCACTCTTGATTGGTTATGCCGTAATGGTCCGACTTGTTGGTTGAATGGTCAGCGTACTGGCCTTCGGTTCAGAGGGTCCCGGGTTCGATTCCCGGCCCGGTCGGGGATTTTAACCTTAATTGGTTAATTCCAATGGCACGGGGGCTGGGTGTATGTGTTGTCTTCATCATCATTTCATCCTCATGACGACGCGCAGGTCGCCTACAGGCGTCAAATAGAAAGACCTGCACCTGGCGAGCCGAACCCGTCCTGGGATATCCCGGCACTAAAAGCCATACGATATTTGCATTTCATGCCGTAATGGAGATGTCCTTTTTGTCGATGCTAATAGTTGGCTTAGAGGTAGTGATTTTAGAAAAGATGGGCTGCACCTTAACAGAAAAGGAACCTCTAAGTTTGGTAAACTTCTCAATAGAATATCTAGTAGAATGCTCTTGGGAAACTAGTTAAGAAAATGAGGAGGGATGCTATCCTACTGGCAAAAACTTAAGTGATACAGAAAATGATTTAGAAAGTGTAACTTATATCAGGAATATAATACAAAATGTAGATAGGGAATCATTTCACAGAGGTCAGATACACAATGCTAAGAAAGCACCAAAGATATCAATAAAAAGGTTAGTTGAACACTTTAGAGGATACTATCAAAATGTAAATGGACTTCAAAGCAAACTAACTGAACTTAAAATTTCTTCATGTTTAGCTGACTATGACTTCATGGTATTAACCGAAACAAACTTAAATGATGAAATTAGTGATGTGGAACTTGGACTCGAAACGTATTCAATTTTCAGATGTGATAGGTCTTCTTTAACAAGTATGAAGGCATCCCATGGGCGGGTAATGATCTGTATTAGCAAGAGGTTTAAACCTACTCTGATACCGTGCATTAACACAGTTGAACAGTTGTTAGTGTCCCTGACTTTTAACACCACAAAATTAATCATTGGTGCTGTATACATTCCACCAAAGTCTCCTGTCCAAAAATATTTCGAACATTGCAGTGCTGTTGAAAAAATTATGTCAAATCTCGACAACCATTTATTGCTTATTGTTGGTGACTACAATCTAATTGGATAGTAAATGAAGAAACATCTTCTGGCCTTATGTCAGTAGGCAACCACACTATGCAGTCCCGTTTAGTTATAGACACTTTTTCTTATCTCTGTTTAAATCAGTTTAATGCTATCCCAAATTTTCTGAAACACTTTCTTAATTTGGTTTTCAGTAACTCCAGTTCCACTGTAGTAAAATCTAGTAATGAAAGCATTGTCTCCCTCGATAGACACCACCCAGCATTAGAGATTTCTTTACCTATAAATGAGCTATACAATTCCTTGCCTGCTGATAGTTTTTATTTTGACTTTTTAAAGGGTGACTAATGGACTAAATTATTATCTGTCACAGTTCAGCTGGAAGGTGATGTTTCAAAATGTATCAATTTATAAAGCAGTAGAAACTTTCTATTCAGTACTACATTATGGCATGGAACTTTACATCCCTATACGGAATTTTAAGACTCCCAAATTCCCAAAGTGGTTTAATCATAAATTGAAGTCACTGATTATTGAAAAGAAGAAAGCACACAAGCTATACAAAATATCAGGTCTCAATAGTGATTATCAGCATTTCTCAAAATTAAGTAATGAATGCAAGTCTGAATCTAAATCTTGCTATACAATGTATGTCTCCAACTGTGAACGAAATATTACTTCCAATCCACAGAAATTCTGGCAATATCTAAGTTCTAAAAGGTCATGTAATAATATTCCTTCAACAATGCATCTTAATGAAGTTACAGAAGATACCGGAGAAAATATTGTCTATCTTTTTGCTAACCACTTTTCATCTGTTTATTCTTCTTATCAGAATAGTAGTAGTATGTCATATGATTATCCTTTCTCTGTCAATCTATCAGTTATAAACATAAGTAAGGCAGAAATTTACAACAAACTGATATCTCTGGAATTAAAGAAAACTGTAGGACCTGATGGTGTTTCAACTTACCCGCTCAAGTACTGCTCATTTATTTTATGTGAAGCACTCTTTTATCTGTTCAACTTATCATTAAACCAAGGCGTTTTTCCAGTGGAATGGAAGAAAGGATTTGTTAGTCCAGTTTTCAAAAATGGTGATAAAACTGACATAAAACAATATAGACCAGTTATAATTTCTTCTCATATTTCCAAAATTTTTGACTCAATAATTCTTGACAAAATCACACCTCTCTTTAGAAACATCATCATTGATGAGCAACATGGATTTTTTTCAGCGCGGTCAACCTGTATCAATCTTCTTTTATACTATCATTTCCTCTTGGATGCAGTAGAGAACCACTCCCAAGTGGACTGCATTTACACAGACTTCTCAAAACTTTTGACACTGTCGACCACAATATCTTGCTGCAAAAACTAACGGGCTATGGAATTAATGGGCCTCTCCACTCATGGTTTGAATCGTATCTTAAAAATCGCCTGCAGATTGTTAAAATAAGGAATCATTTTTCTGCGCCTATTATTGTTACCAGTGGAGTTCCTCAAGGGTCTGCCCTTACTTTTTCCTCTCTACATAAATGACATTAAAAACATACTTAAGGAATCTGAATTGCTTTTGTTTACTGATGCAAAAAATTTTATGCAAATTAATTGTCCACTTGATTGTTTAAAACTTCAAGAAGATTTACATCATCTGGAAAAGTACTGTATTCAAAATGGGTTGAAACTTAATCATGAGAAATGTGAAATAATATTGTTTTTTTAAAAACAAGAAGAAAAAATCATTTCAGTACAAATTTAGTAATAACATTCTATTTCCTGTTTCACAAGTTAACAACCTTGGTGTTTTATTCAGTTATAACCTATCGTTTAATGAACATATTGAAAATATTTGTAAGAAAGCATTTCAAAGATTGGGTTGCATTACTAGATATTCTAGAGAATTTTCCAACTTAGCTACCCAGCGATTGCTGTATGTATCTATGGTACGCCCTATACTAGAAAACTGTACACCTGTTTGGAACCCTTCTCATCAGACCTCTCTCCATAGATTAGATTCAGTACAACATAAATTTCTTTGTCTATATTCATTTAGAGCAGGATTCTCATATGATAATATTGATTATACATCCCTACAACAGTCCTTAAATCTGCATAGCCTGTCACAATGCTGTGAATTATTGGATACACTTTTCATTTTTAAATTCTTCATTCCTTGGTGAATTGTCCACAACTCCTTGCAAAAATTAACGTATGTACCAGACAGACGCACAAGGTTCAAGAATGCATTGTCTACAAATTGGCATAGAACTAACTACGCATTCAATGGGCCCACTGAACGAATGTCAAGATCTCTAAACAAAGTGGATATTGATATATTTAACTGCTCATTGTCAAAATTTAGAAATCACTTACATAATCTCCAGAACTGACTATTACTTTCCTGTGCTTACTTGTAATATAACCTGTGTATATATCTGTACATATTTTTCTACTTATACTCCATTGAACTTTGTTTTTAGTGTGTTTTGTTTATTCTTCTCTACTGTTATGTAAAATGGTATTACCGTTAATAAAGCATTATTATTATTATTAATAAAAAAACTCCATATTAAATTTTATTTAAAATAATTTCTTGATGCACACAAAAATAATAATACAATTCTCACCTCCACTGAATATTTCAATTCCTCGGTGGTTGTGTTATGTATCCTCCTGAAGAGATCTTGACAAATTTGAGGAATAATTCCAGCTTGACCTTCCTCTTCTTGCCTACCCATCATCGTGTACGACTTTCCCGCTCCAGTTTGACCATACGCAAATATACAAACATTGTACCCTGAAAGAGAATAAATCCAATCAGATATCCAATTCAATTTAGACAACAAATAAGAAACAACAGAGCAATAATGTTCACAATGACAATCTGGAAAAACGAGGAACAAATGTTGAATCAAATACATGATCATGAAAAATAAAAACTCACAATTGTCTGAAATAGTGTTAGAATACTTGTCAATTTTATCCTGCTGCCCTACAGTTGTTTGGAAAGAAAAGGCTGCAGATGGTCATGGTTTCTTTCCGACATACTTCCTGCTGTCACAGTTCTTTCTAGATCATAGCTTTTTTAATGTAATTTTGGGTTAACTTCTGATCATATGATTTTTTCTTTATAACTTGCTTTACATCACACTGACACAGATAGGTCTTACGGCAACGATGGGATAGGAAAGGGCTAGAAGTGGAAAGGAAGCAACTATGGCCTTAATTAAGGAACAGCCCCATCATTTGCCTCAGGGAGTGGAAATGGGAAACCATGGAAAACCATCTTCAGGGCTGGGCTGCCGACAGTGGGGTTCGAACCCACTATCTCCCGAATGCAAGCTGACAGCTACTTGACCCAAACCACACAGCCCCTTGCTCGGACCGATCATATGATAGGACTCTCTCATTAGATAAAACTTGTGAGCTAACAGTCTAACCCACAGTTTTTAATCTACTTAATCCATTCCTCATCTACTTTGCAGTGTAGAAGGACTTTTCTTTACCTCTTACCATGAACTATAGCATAACAACAGATTTGCATGAAATGTGAACCACAGTGTCATGATTTTTCATATGAAAATCTCACATGTATTAACCACACTGTACTTCATAGTTACCTTTGTCTACAGCACTCTCACATCTAATTACTGCATTACCTTCACATACCACTTCCTTGAACTCCAAGCATAGGTAGAAGTTTACCAAGAGACCTGCAGTCTACACAACATTATAGGCTAGCAAAAGGCAAATGATGTGTTCATAACAAATGTTAGAGACCCACAAACCCACCCCTAGATATATATTTACTTTTATAACCTAATATCATAATCCACACCTTCCACAGCTCCACCGCTGCAATTGGCTAAAATTCATGGAATATGGTCACAGACCCAAAATTCAACATAGTTTTCATTACCAACTACCAATCCAAAAAGCTCCATAACAATGTATTTGCTGTTAAACCAATGGTCTAACACAAAACTGTCTGCACTTTACAGGGTCTCACTCCCTCGAGAGGCTCTATGCTATGCACCCTACAAGTGTTAGACCCATGTTGTTTGTTATTAGCCAGAATGTGCGCAGACCAATATCACTAACAATATTTAACAATGGTAGTTAAATTGTTGAAATGCCCTCCTCCTCCTATTCAGTTGCTATTTTTATTGCTAGTCACTGGGTATGAATACCATGAAAAACAGCACATCAACATGTTAGGTTCTATATTACAAGTCATTAATCTCATTTTCGGTCCGTATTGACGTTAGTGATTACATACAATTTACAAAATATACATTTAATGTTAACCTAGTCAATACTTACAATACCACATTTTGTGGTTAAATATTTATAAATAATAGAAAGGTTGTGAACATGTTTCGCCCTTCTTAATGGTCATCATCAGCTCAATGGATAACCTTAAAACAAATAATTACAACTAAGAACGTTTACAATTATTGATCATATAAAATTGGAATGAGATGTTGTGGTGTTAAGTTATTTTCAATATCATGATTAGAAAGTTTGACACGAATGTTACAAACACAAGTTAAAACTATTGTAGTACATTTTTACAATATTGTCTAAAAAATATATATCGGCATTCGTCTGGAATTGAAGTGGATCCTCTTCTTTTAATTTTTGGTGAAAGTCAATGTTATTGTCGTGTTCACCACCAAGTAGATTTGAAGAAAAAGATATGTATAAAACATAATTATGTTCCTATTGTAGAAATTAGGTCAGGAATGAACAATTTGTGTTATTTCTTGAGTTAAATTGGTTAAAACACTTTCAGGTAAGAATACGTTGAAATGGAATATACGTTGAAAATTTATCCGATGTACAAGTTGGAATGGTTAACGCTAAAACAGTAGTCTTCCAGATTGTTGTGTACATCTCAATGGTTAGAATCGAATGCCGTGGAGTGTCTATCTTGTTCTGTTATTAGCGTTAGTCTGACTGTCAGTCAGATTTACCTAATTTCTACAATAGGAACATAATTATGTTTTATACATATCTTTTTCTTCAAATCTACTTGGTGGTGAACACGACAATAACACTGACTTTCACCAAAATTAAAAGAAGAGGATCCATTTCAATTCCAGACGAATGCCGATATATATTTTTTAGACAATATTGTAAAAATGTACTACAATAGTTTTAACTTGTGTTTGTAACATTCGCGTCAAACTTTCTAATCATGATATCGAAAATAACTTTTAACATCACAACATCTCATTCCAGTTTTATATGATCAATAATTGTAAAAGTTCTTAGTTGTAATTATTTGTTTTAAGGTTATCCATTGTGCTGATGATGCCCATTAAGAAAGGCGAAACATGTTCACAACCTTTCTATTATTTATAAATATTTAACCACAAAATGTGGTATTGTAAGTATTGACTAGGTTAACATTAAATGGCTATTTTGTAAATTGTATGTAATGTTAGGTTCTTTCCAAAAAAAGGAATAATCCTACCAATTTGTAGTGGATTCCATGATCGAAGTCTCCACAAACAGCTAATACTGGTAGTTAATTCCACACAGAAAAGTGGAATGTGATTTCTTCACATATCGACAATCCTAGCAGAAATAGATAACATCTTCAGCTGGATAGCAGGGGATTCAGATTCTGAGAGCAATCACATTTCCAGCTCTTTCCCATCTGATAATCACTGTTTTATGATGAACTATCGCTAGAGCTCTTTCTAATGTATAATTTGTTAGTGAGGACTTTTAGTTAGTATTCAGAAGTATTTTTAAGATGACATTCCATGGTCCAATAAATAGAACTGGGCTGAGGGGGTGCATGCAACAATCACAAAAAATTTACAAAGATAGAAACAGAGTGAAATCTGAGAGACAGACACAGGAGAAGATGATGCCCATTATCTAGATCAAAAGTGGTCAGGAGGGCATGAAATCACGTGTGCACTGTTTCTACTGGGCAGGCAATGGGAGACGAGAAGGGTTCAGTGGGGGCAGTTCTGACATTGAATTCCAATGTGTTGTACGAGCATGATTACATTTTTGTCTTGAGGAATAAAGATTCACTAGCAATGTCAAGGCATTCTTTCACAAACAGCCTTGTTAGAGAATGGTCGAAGTTCCTATCCAATTAAGTGATTGATTTTAAAGGTTGTCCTCACAGCACCATCATTTGTAGCATCCTACACATAAGATTGCAGAGTAACAGTAAATAATGATGTTAAAATAAAACACATGCTAACTTACAGATTATTATTTAATATCCAAAAATAATACAGGAATCCTATTTTATTTTTTATTTGTTTTAATGTTGTCAATCTTATGTTAATTTTAAGGACATTTCCTCTAAAGCATTACTTTGTCAATTTATATATCTTTCATCTAAACAGTGTTATGTGGCTGAAGATGTTGATAATATACGAAACATGTACCACTTTTAACCATTAAATTGCCTTAAGCAATCATTGTATCGACTAGGTGGAAAATAAATAAATACTTAATTGTGAATCTATTGAAGTGCGATACGGACCATGAAGCTGATTTTATGTAAGACTACTCCAGTGTCGATAATCTGTATTAAATTTGCAATTAGTTGCAAAAGTTCATTTCCTATAACACTGTTATATGTCTGAGCATCTTTGGTATGGTAGTGTCGTTCAACATTATATATTTTTGATATGACAGAATGCCTACAAAGTATAAATTTACAATGTTCCCCAATATGCACAAAAAGGCATCATTCTTCTCAATGGGATTTGTATGTCGCTTCATATTTACAGGTACATCGTCTCTTCTCCGTTGTGTACACATTCACAATACCACCCACCAGCGACACTAGGCAAGTTACGAGGTTGAGGTTGAGGATGAGCAATATGGCAATGTTCTCTATCTGTAACATGTCTGATGGGATCAGTACCTGGTTTACAAAGCATGCATATACAGTTGCTCAAACAAAGGATGAGCACATGGTACTGTAAAAGTTCTTCGCAGGTACACTTTTCTCAAACAACTGAACCTACAGACGTGTTTGTTTCGGTATCCACAGGGTTTGTATCCATGTGGAAGGTGAATAACACTTGAATTAGAGCTGGCTAGTAGCATGTAGCACTTTCTTTCGCCCTGATGATGGCAGCGACATGGACTCTCCAAGACATCAAAAGCATTAGGGAGCCATACTTATCCACGACCACCGCACAACCTCTCCTACCGCAAAATTGGTCGGAGCAGGGTTTAGTGTGCGTAGATGCCTGTCGATAGCATCTCAGATATGCTCAATAGGATCTTTGGGATTAGGCAAGCATCCTCATGAATGCGGAGTGATCATTAAACCGACTAGCCACAGTTCGGGACCAATGAGACAGTGCATTGTCTTCTTACAGGAAAAGATTCCTTTCAGGAAGCTGAAGGTAAACAAATGGGTGGACGTGATCAGACATCAGGTTCCTATAGTGTTCACCAGTGAGGGATGTTTGCAGATATACCACGGGTCTCATTTCATCAGACGTTAACAGTCCGCATACGAGGATACCACTACCGCTGCTGCAAGATAAGAGGTATGAGAATGCAGCCTAATGTAACCAACGTGCTATCTGCACCCACACATCTATACCCATACATCTATTGTACCATGCGCCCACCTTGTTTGGTGTGGCCACTTCTGATCTAGATGGTCAGAGATACTGAGGTGGTGGTGGTGGTTTTGATTGTTTAAAGAGGAAGTACAACTAGGCATCCATCCTCTATTAACACTAATCAGAGAGAAAAAATGGAATGGATCTGACACTTCAAAAAATGAAGGTATCAGCCAAAGAAAGACAAGGGCCACAAAGGGCGCGAAAATGAAAGACTCCCTAGGCCTCTGAAACCTAATACTGTCGAGTCAGAAATGAACAACAGTTGACCAAGGGAGGTTGGATAGGATAGAAATAAAGTGAGGAGCCTGGCACAAGTAAGAGGAAGCAATGCCAGGACTCAGCTGAGGGCCCTGTGGTTGCCGACCCATGCTCCAAAGTTCAGAGCCCCTGGGGCAAGATACTGAGGTGAGCTGTGAGGCCAGTGTGGAAGAAAATTGCACAAGACAGAGGAATAATGGTAGCAGGTAGGGACCCTCTTCGGAGGCAGCCCTACCCAGGGAGTGGCGCCCCTGCCTATGTGAGTCCCAGAGCACACTGACCCGGTGTGTAACATCTGGTATGGGTCCCAGCTCAGGGTTACGAGTGAAGACCTCAACGGCATCTACAGCGGAGACTGTGGACTTCGGTACGGCGGAGATGGCGGAAGGGGCATACCTGTAGCGTCTGTACTCCAGAGGAGCGGCTATGAAAGGCGTCAGTCTCCATGTTAGAGACGGCCTAATTTTGAACCTGGCAGTAGGTATAAAATGCCTTCGGGTGTGGCAAGCCCATCGTAACAATAGCCTATATGGACAAAGCAGATATGGTGCCTCGGAAAAGGTTAAGGCATCCCCTGCTAAAAGCGACGTGCAGCTCTTCAGGTGCTGGGGGAACTGTGAAAAATGGGCAACCAGCACCAAACTACATCAAAATTGCAACAGTAAATGTACTGACACTGACGGGAAAGACAGAAGAACTGGTTGACTTCATGATAGAAAAAGATATAGCCATACTTGGACTGTGCGAGACCAAGAAGAGGGGTACAGGGGAGATCCCTCTGAGAGAAGGATACAGGCTGTATTACAGCGGAGGACCTG
The DNA here is from genome assembly GCF_040414725.1 of Anabrus simplex. Classification (NCBI taxonomy): domain Eukaryota; kingdom Metazoa; phylum Arthropoda; class Insecta; order Orthoptera; family Tettigoniidae; genus Anabrus; species Anabrus simplex. The sequence continues at coordinate 1,739,763,498 of NC_090265.1, read as the reverse complement.
AAGCAAAAAATGGAGTGGCCATCATACTTAGAAGAGAAATCCAAGAATATGTGGAATATACAAAGTACATCAGCGATAGGATGATGATGATGATGAGACCCCAGTTTGAAAATGGCATGAAAGATCTATTTCAGTTGTATGCCCCACAAACTGGTTGCATAGATGAACATCTAGAGGACTTCTTAGAGGAAGTGGAGAGACAGATAGAAGATAAGGAAGTACTATTGATGGGAGATCTAAATGCACAAGTTGGAATGGAAAGACAAGGAAAGGAAGATGTTGTAGGGCCCTTTGGATATGGAAACGTAAATCCAGAAGGCGAGTTGTTGGTGGATTTTTGCATGAGGAATCAAATTATTGTTGGAAACACCTGGTTTAGGAAGAAGAACAGTCAGAAGATTACAAGGTATGGTTGGGGAGACAGACAAACAAAGACTATGATTGATTATATAATCATAGAGAAAGAACACCGGAAGAACCTTGTAGATGTAACAGCCATGCCTGAAGAAGCCTTTGGTGGAGATCATAGAGTTGTGATAGGAAAATTGAAAGTTGGAAAGATTGAAAAACCCCAATTAAGAAGAGAGAAAAGAATTAAAGTATGGAAGTTGAAGGAGAAAAGCATACAAGAAGAATTTCAAAGGGAAATAATACCCTTGGTACCCAGGACAGAGGTGGGGAATGTTGAAGAGGAATGGAAGAGATTTAAGGAAGCACTGGTTGGATGTGCAGAAAAGGTGTGTGGTAGAACATCAGGAAATGTGAAAGACAAAGAAACACACTGGTGGAATGATAGGGTAAAGATTAAAGTGAAGGAAAAGAAAATGGCATGGAAAGCATGGAAAACATCTAAGACTGAAGAAAGTAGAAGAAAATATGTGGAGGCAAAGAATTTGACCAAGAAAGTAGTGGAGGAAGAAAAGAGGAAAAGCTGGGCCTTATTCACACAGAAATTGAGAGATGATACACAGGGCAGCAAGAAATTACTGTATGGTATCTTAAGAAACAAAAAGAGAGATCAAGTAAACACCAGATTTGTGAAAGATGAAGGTGGCATAATTTTAACAAATCCAGAAGAAATAAGAAATAGATGGAGAGAGTATTTTCAGAAGCTACTGAACATAAGAACGGATGACAGTCATTCAATGGACGACCAGAAAAGGCAATTAGTTGATGAAGAAATGGATAAAGAAATTACAATGAATGAAATTGAAATGGCAGTAAGAAAGATGAAGAATGGAAAAAAATGCTGGAATAGATGAAATTTCATTGGAGATGATAAAGGCAGCTGGAGCTGTAGGCCTGCAGTGGACGTATCAGGTTCTCAGGAATGTCTGGGAGAATAAGGAGATCCCTGAGGATTGGTGAAAAGGAATAATCATCCCAATTTTCAAGAAAGGTGATAAGAAAGTTTTGAAGAACTACAGGGGAATTACTCTAATATCCCATGTTGCTAAGATAATGGAAAGGATACTGGAAAGTAGAATAAGGTTGAGGGTTGAGAATCAGATACTGGAAAATCAGTTTGGTTTCAGAAGTGGAAGGTCAACAATAGAGCCCATTTTCATTATGAGACAACTAATGGAAAAGCATTGGGAGTACGGGAATGATATGGTGATGACATTCATTGACATTGAAAAGGCATATGACAGTGTCCCCAGGACGAAAGTTTGGGACAGTCTGGTGCAAAAAGGAATTGGACAGGGATTAATAAAAATGATCATGGCATTGTATAAGGAATGTTGTAGTTGCGTGCAAACACAAGTTGGCAGGACAAGTTGGTTCAAAATAACTAGTGGGCTGAGACAGGGAAGTGTTCTTTCACCAATCCTGTTTACAATAGTAATGGATGACATCATGAGAACTGCAAAAGCAGCATATGGAGGAAGAGAAATGAACATGATGTTATTTGCAGATGATATTGTGATTTGGGGGGAAGACGACAGGAAGGTTCAAGAACATTTGAATGTGGTGAATGGGAAGATCGAAGAATGTGGATTGAAAATAAGTGTAGAAAAGAGTAAAACTCTTGTTATGACTAGAGGGGAGAAAGAAGAGAAAGGTCAGATTAGACTTGCAGACAAGCCCCTGGAAGTAGTGGAAACGTTTAAATACCTGGGGAGTGAATTAATGGAGAATGCTCGACTGGATGGTGAGATTAGTAAAAGGATTCAAGCTGGAAGTTGTTTCTATCATAGTGTAAGAAACATGTTATGGGACAACGATGTGCCAATGGAAGCAAAGGATACTATGTACAAGATGTATTACGTACCCATAACAACTTACGGAGCAGAAACTTGGACAATGAAAAAGAAGGATGAGAGTCGAATACAGGCAGCTGAAATGAAGTTCTTGAGGAGTATGATACAGAAGAGTAAAAGAGACAAAATAAGGAATGAGAAAATCCGGGAAGAAATTGGAGTGGAAAAAATGAATGATAGAATAGAGAAGAGCCGACTAAGATGGTTTAGGCACATAAAGCGAATGAGCGACGAAAGAATGCCAAGAAAGGTGATGGAAATGCAAATCCAAGGAAGGAGAGGCCGTGGATGACCACGATTGAGATGGAAGGATACCATCCAACGCAGCATTATAGAAAGAAACCTGGACTGGGACACAGTGTTGGAGGAGGAGTGGTGAAAGATCGAAGAAAGCGGAGAGGAACCATATTTGCCCCTACCAGGCTACAGCTGGATAAAGGGAAATGATGATGATGATGATGATGATGATGATGATGATGATGATGAGAGGAATAATGAGGAAGATAGGAGAGGTCTTTACCTGAAGAAGAAATGAATAGGCCCAGCATTTCCTACCTTTTTTTTTAAACCAATGACACGCTTTACTGAACACCCAGAATAATTGTGACACACACATTTTTGTAATGTTTAACAATATAAACTTCTACACTTTGTAGTGCCACACATTTGCAGGCATGCAAATGCATTCTTCTAAATGTAAGCAGCACATTGCTTTGAAACAGAGAAAGACAAAGGTAAGTGCTACAATCCCCTCTTATCTGCACTGGATGTCCACAAAAAGAATTTTGTTATTGTTTTTGAACATTCACCTATTAAAATGAATGTGAAGATTGCACTGGTTCTGAATATATAGCCTTATGGTTGTAAGGTCAACACAAAAATCATCTTCAAGATGCACCAGTCTATTCCCCTGTTTAGATTGAACTCTTCATGTCACAAAATGCTGATTCACACGAGTATGACATCAAACATTATTATAGCCCTCTTTGTGATTGTGGGATACTGATTTCATGTGACATCAGGAATGAACTCTACGGATGAAGTTGTGCATATGAACCGACTAAATAGGGGAGTCATGCGAGGAGAGTAGACTACCTAGGAGAAATTTGGAGAGGCACCCCACAGGGCTGCAAGATAAAGGTTGAGAACTTCTGGAGTAGGCTACGATGATTACGACAATGACCAAGATTAATTCATATAATCACGGTATGCTTATCCAGTATGACACTTTAAGAACACTTGGCCAAACTTTTCTTGTGTTTATACTGCAATTCTGTGCTTGAAAACAGTCCCAGTTCTAAACACAGAAGTACGAGTATATACATCATACAAACAAATATGTAATAATTCCTGCACAGCTAATGCCAAACAATGAGAGTCTTAACTATTTCTGTTCTTGTTAAAGTTAGCTGAAACTAAGATATCTGGTGACACTAGTCAACTCAACCCAAGCCATCAGTGCTAGCAGAGAGTGGGCACTCTTTACTTATGCCATAACTTTCTGTGTAACCACACAGAAGAAAATGTTTAAAATCAGCTCAGACTTACGAGAAGTAATTAAAGTTATTTTATAGACTACAGCATATACTAACCTTCAAATGCATGCTGCAACATCTCTTCTCCAATATCTCTATAAACCATAGATTGAGTTGAGAAATTGGGGTCACTGGCCTGAAAAGCAAAAATTAAGCATAAATATAATAACTGTTAGGGTAAATAACAGGGGAGCAGAATGCAGCATATCAAGTAAGAAACTAAGTTCTACTGCAGCAAATAGGCCTATATGTCTGTGTGTAGGCTATGCAAGGAAATTTGAACATTCGACACTGTTTACACCAGCAGATATGAGAGAAATGATCAATACTGTTAGATGAAAGTGTAAACTGATATTCATTATGGTACTTTTAACACTGTTAGTGACTGTTCATCTTGACAAAGAGTAGTCAAAACGTCAGGCTGAGTGGGTCAGAGCACTGGTCTTGGCAGGTTTGGTTCCAGTTCAGACGGATAGTATTTGAAGGTGCTCAAACACGCCAGCCTCATGTCAGTAGATTCAGACCTTTTGGTAAAACAGCCATAGTCATAGTTTAACTCTGAGGAAGCTGAGTAAAGTCTTCATGAAATGTTAAGTTTCCCTTCAGTTTGTCTTGTTTCACATGGCATAGTCCCAAAAGACAAGTGTGCCTGTAACTTTGGGTTAATAATACTTTTGGAAAGCAATTTTAAATGTTTGGTTGTTAAACACTAATGGTAAACAATCAACAATAACCATTCCATTGATACACTCCTCTTTATCTTAGTGGTGTGTGTGTGTGTGTGTGTGTGTGTGTCAAATTTCTTGGGTTCTGGTAAGACATAGAGAATATAGGCTAACCGCAGCTTTGGTGACATCCAGAAAATTTTCTATGTTGTATTTTATGGCATGTTCATATTGAGATACTGATAGATTTCCCAATACCAAAATGGAAAAACACTCTTGTGGTTTTATGAAACTTAATATCATGATCAAAGCCATGGGCCCTCCAATTTTACGTGGAATTCAGAATTTGAACTTCAGTTTATTCATAATTTATTCATGAATAATACCAAGAACAATGTCTACAACTAGACACAGTGATCAAGCATTTCTTGAAAATAGAATATCAAAATACCAGTATGAAGTTGAAAAATCCAGAAAGCATGAAGTGAATACAGTAGGTAATCCTACACTGTGGAAAAAAAAAAAAAAAAAAAAAAAAAAAAAAAAAAAAAAGGCTAATGGTGATCAAAAACTGGCTAGCCCTACTATATGACCCCTTTGAATGAGGTAACATTCACAGCTAATACAGTGTCAGTAGAATAAATAACCTTCCACAGAATTAAATATTACGCTAACGGGACCACAATTTTTGGATGTATTTCTTAGCGACAGCAAGCCTATTCAAGCAACATAGATCCCTTGAAAGTTGCACAATTTTACTTTTGAAATACGCTAATGTTCTAGTCACTCGGACGAAGCTGTGGCTACCGGACATACAAGCTCAGTTTTCAATGAAATGTGGACAGAAACTATTCAGTACCGGAACAGAACATGTTTGTTTCAAGTTTTCAACGACACCCGATGAAATACAAGTACCTATGAGCTTCCAATTAAAATTTGTTCATATCTGAACCTTTTACTCATAATAGTTCATCAGCATAGTTTGGTTTATCTTTGAAACCTCTTTCTCAGTAGCGGCGATTTAGAATTAGACATGGGCGGGCACAAAAATATGTAGATAAAAAGTACCCGGGTCTGAGGGATATAGGGGCGGAACAATAGGAAAGAATAGCTATAAAATGGTAAGTGTGGTAATAATAATAATAATAGTATACAATAAAACTTTCACCAAACGAAGAGTAATTACTCATGTATTACAATTAAATAGAAGTACGGCGTGATTAGCCTATACAATTAAAGAGTCATTTTGTATTTGACTACACACTAACCGAGTAATAAGAAACAGACACTATAGGTGGGCCGGCGTAAGGTTGCACATGACAGCTGCGCACAATGTTGGTCACACTGCAATGGCGCACGAAGCGATGTTGCCGCCGCAACAACAGCTGATTGCAAGACACGTGAGTTTTTAAAAACATGGAAGAAATGTTTTAATATCATCGCGATGATACACAAAACAAATGAAATCCGCCGACAAAAATCGAACTTTCAACTCACCGATTATTTATCACACAAAATGATACGAGATAAATATACTACGAAATTCTTATTATCGCGATGTTAGAAAATACTAAAGAAATCGGTCGACACGAATCTCACTTTGAATACACCAATAAATGTTAGAATAATATATACCGGTACTAACACAAAATATTTCAAGTAAAATCTATAAAATTTACGAAAATTCAGAATCCTTATTTTCATACCTGATTCATACACGTAGAGGCTCGATACCCTCCAGATCACTGCTATCACTACCGTCGCCTTCGTTGTCATTGTCATCATCGTCTAGGCAGATCATCAACTCCTGACAGTCACTGATGATGCCATGTATTGCCATTGTCGAGTTAATGAATGTTGCGACATGGCTAACTTTCTTCATCCACAAAGCCGCATCCATTCGAGCAATACTCTCCCGAAACAGTCCTTCCACTTCAGTAATTGTGAAGGACTTGATATTAGTGCGTACCGGTCAGTGGCGGCTCGTGACAACATTTTTAGGGTGTTCACAACAACATTTTTGTTCATGTCTCAAATCAGCAAAAAATTAACATAGGTACAAAAATTATTTCACTAACAATTCCTTGTACGGTTCCTTCTTCACAAATAATTTGGTAGAACCCCTGTAACCGTGGATAAATTTTATACGAGACTAATTTGTTAGTGTAGAACTAAAGTAAAATGCACAATAACTTTATTACACTGCGAATATTGAAGGATGCGAGCACTATTCTTGGTTTTTAAATAGCACGAACTTCACCTGGGTGTTAGTGTAGAACCAAACAAAACCCCATGGTCTACCAGCTTTTTTGACCGCCATCTTACCGTCAGATAGCTCCTCAATTGTAGCGGACCTCGAACCAGCCCTCAGATCCAGGTTAAAATCCCTGACCTGGCCGGGAATCGAACCCGTGGCCTCCGGGTAAGAGGCAGGCACGCTACCCCTACACCACGGGGCCGGCAGAGTTCTACTGTGTCATACGTTAATTATTCTCGTCTTGGAAATTATAGACAATACTACCGTAGGGAATTCAATACTGGCGTTTTTGTGTGCATGAGAATTTTCATGTTTATTTATTTTTGCACTCAAATGAGCAAGGTCTGTGCACCCAGCTGAATTCCATTCACTTCTTTCTTTGTTGAACAATAAACAGGGCAAACAAAAAAAGCGCGTTCCTAAATCTACAACCACAGAGCCACTTGCGTGTTTCGTACACTTCTCTCTTAAACTTACGCCTATACTCGCGTTTGTCAGTTTTTGTAAATTTTTCGATAATCAAGTCTGGTCTGTTCGGTCCAAGCCTTTTAAATTCTAACTTATCCTGATACGTTAATATTTCACTGGTTAAAATTACCTGAACCGAATTCATTTCCTCTTACACAAAGAATACCATGGTCACAAACCATACAAACACAGAAGCAGAACAGAACACTTAAATTAATTTCACTTGAAAAGATTTTCCAGTCACAAGGTAAAGCAAACTTCTTCCCGCGATTACAAACACGAAGCACCTGTTCACAACGAGCTAGAAAATGCCTATTCAGAATTAGGGTACTAGCGAAATCTGCCTGTAATGTAATGCAATAGTAGTTCCTGGGAGGCTGTGGCTAACCGTAATAGGGGAGGTGGCGGACCCTTGTGGTCAACTGTCATACTGCCACTGGGTTGAGGGTGGCTCTAGACGAGAAGGCACGTACCTTGCCGTGCTCTTCGCTAATGGGAATATCAGTGCAGAAAACCATGACGTCATCTGCTTTGCGCATGCGTATAGTCTTCAGCACAATAGCGCATTATCCAGTGTGCTCGATGCACTGTCAGTCAAAACGAACAACTGTCGGTGTAACGGAGCTTCGATATAAGTCGAGTGTTTTCGATCGATTGTCGAAATCAGGTCGAAAGAAAGGAAAGTTTTAAATTATCCATGAATGCGCAAATATGTATTAAAACTGGGTGTTCACGTGCTCCTGTGCTCCTGAGAGCCCACCGCCACTGGTACCGGTACGTAATGTTTTACTTCACCCCATACCGTACCAATTCATTGAGGTTGAAGTGACAGTGGTACGGCAACAACCTAATAACCTCGTGCCCTTGTTCCTTCGCTACCTCGTCGACTAATTTAGTCATACACATATGCGCCGGGATATTTCTTTACTGCAGCCATTCCACTAACAGTTCTTTACTGATGCTCAAAGGAGGGGTCTTGTTCATTATTACGGAGTGGTAAGGTACATTGTCCATAACAATGACAGAAGGGACTTTGAGCTGTAATCATCGTACGGTACCGTCTTTTCCTATTGCATCAGCCTGGAAATAATTAATTCCTGTTACAGGAGATAGCTTAATTCGTTTCTTCCCGAAGTGCTGTGAAATAAGTCCCTACTATCAGCCCCGTTTCCGCTACTGCTATGTACCCCAGTCCCTTTTTACTTCTATTCTTGGAGGCGGACACCTCTCTGAATAACAGTACGCTTTGAAAGCCCTAATGTTTGACGTATGCGTTCCACAACATGATCTGCAGGAACAGAGAGACGGCTGTACAAGCGTACGAATTTCCTCTCCCTCTCATAAAACTCGCGAGTTCTCCGCACTAATTCTAATGCCTGACTATTAAGGGACACACCGCCACGGCGCAAAGAATTATCACTTCGCGTTTCATGACTATGTTGTCGTTTCCGAGACATCGCACTGCATTCGTTAAAATGAAACTTCACAGTTATCTCACAATGAAAACAAAACTTTCATAAACGCGCGAATCACACCTGACCACGTGCTAGCGACGACAGACATAACGGCAACACTTCAACGTGGTAGTCAAGCTAGTTATAGATGGCACCACTATACTACCCATATTGCCAACAACAATCAACTGAAAATAGTTCCTATTTATTTTGTGGCTCGCTTAAACCTTATAACATTTTTAAATGTTCATATTTGTGTAAGAAAAGATTATAAGCACTGTACGGAATTAAATACGAATTAACATGAATAAAATGCGTAACTATATATGACATATAAAAAGTAGTAGATTGGTGATTCTGATTGACGGGTGACATTCTTCATTTCATTTTTTCAGTGGTGCCAACATGACTTACAACTGTCAAGTGCAACCTTGTGCCGGCCCACCTATAGACAGAACTGAATAGACACGCTGAGTGAGATTGCCAGAGTGACGAATGCGCGCGGTAAGCGGGTGACCTTGGCAAAAATATACCCCTGCTACCCGTCGTCGTAGAACATGCTACACATTATCATCATTTAGACTTTCACGGCCCGTGTAACTATTTATGAGGTATATTTTTGGGCTTATGCCCTGTAATTAATTATAAAAACACACTCAACGCGTTTCGAAAGGAACCTTGCCTTTCATCAGGAGACACAGAGAAAATGAAACGACGGGCATAACAGGTTGCTAGGAGAAAGCAACAAGGAACTTGAACTGGTGCCCTAAGATGTAAACGGGACGCCATTTTAGCCCCAGATAGAGACAACGAATGGCAACAGTAAAGCATTACTCTCTAATGGTTCTGATAATAGGTAGCCATGATTCACTAAGGTTGTAGCCTGCATCGCGGTTGAAATTATCTGGGTGTTTACGTATTTCAACCGCCTCCCTGATAATTCTTGGGCGATATTGCTTTATACGGGCAAGAACATCCACTTCTTGGAACAAAACATCATGACAAGGTGTTAAGGCATGATCAGCAACAGCTGATTTATCAGGTTGGTTGAGTCTGATACATCTGGTATGTTCTTTGATGCGAGTACATACCGTTCTTGAAGTCTGCCCAATATAAACCTTGCCACAAGTACAGGGAACTCTGTAGATACCAGGTTGTTGCAATTTAGGCAAACTATCCTTAGTTGGTCGCAGGAGTTGCCTAATCTTAATTGATGTTCCAAAAACAGTTCGTGCATGGTACCTACGTAAGATTTTAGCAATACGATCCGTCGTGTTATGTATGTAAGGTAGGTATGCAGTTCCTTTTACATCTTTTTTCTTAACAGACGTCCGATTATGTGTCAATTTAAGAGCCGTTGAGATCAAAGCTCTGCTGTAACCGTTGTTCTCAAAGGTAGTTCTCAAGGTGTTAATTTCCTCTTGTAGAGCTGACACTTCACAAATCCCTGGAGTATGTATAGGTACTTTAAGGCAGAAACAGGTTCCAAGAAGGACATTCCAGGAATAATTAATGAACAAGGGGAGTGTGTATGCGAGGATCTTCAAAAGGCAGAAGTATTCAGTCCTCCCGAAGGTATCACCACCTTGACGAAGGCAAAATATATTTTGCCGGGTGTTTATTGGAGGCTTGCGTGGTCAAATGATCCTTAGAGCTATGCCGGCGGGAGTATCTGCTCCTGGTAGGGCCACCCAAGCCGGACAGGTCTAAGGTGATGATCCAGACTAAGAGTGATACCCTGGTCCTCCAGGTTGGCGGTTGAGCGTAGGGTTAACTCCCCTACCTCGTAAAAAAAGAACTGTTACGGATACCTTAAGAATGAATAAAGCAGGACTGGAAAACTTGGTGACGAACCGGCGAGAAAAACGGCTAAAGAGAAGGAATAAGGATATTATATTAGCAACGTGGAATGTTAAGACATTGAAGAGACCTGGCAAGTTGAAAGAATTAAGGAATGAAATGGATAAGTATGGAGTGAAAATAGCAGCTCTACAGGAACTGAGATGAAAAGGGCAAGGGATTATGATGTCTGGACAACATGTCTTGATGTACATTGGAGAAAAAGCAGGCAGTTTTATTTATTTTTTTAGCGTATGATGAATACAATATTATTTACAATATATACAACTACCATCTCAAGCTCGTAACTAAAGTTCCATGTCAAAATTTAATAGCCAGAGAAGAGCTTCGTTTGAGACACAGTCCTCAATAGAGCCTCTGTAACTACGCAAAGAACACTCAAATGCAAGGTGTTCCACTGTCTGTTCCCCTTGTCCGCAGTCACATTGCGGTGATGTCTTCCATCCCCATTTGAAGAGAGTGGCTCCACATCTACCTTGGCCGGTCCTAATTCGATTTAGCATCCTCCACTGCCGTCTGGGAAGAGAAAAACCATCTGGGCACTTGCATGGGTTCTCAATGATGTGGTGATGTGGTAATGCGGATTGCTGTTGCCATTGTTCTTTCCAGGCGTCCGATACATTAAAGGAGGTGTCCTGTAAATTCATTGCAGTACGCCAAGAAGGGTGTCTGGATTTCAGTCGTTTAGCTGGGGAAGCTGCTATGTCAGAATGAATAGGAAGGTGAGGATTGTTTTCAATTTTCTTCCACAAGTTAAGCAGTGACTGTGATCTTCTTAGGGATGGAGGTGGTATGTGGCTTAGGGTGGGAAGCCAGTGTGTGTTAGTTGGTCGGATGCATCCTGTAATGATACGCATTGCTTGGTTCAGCTGGGTGTCTACTAATCCAGTGTGAGCACTGTTAAGCCAGGTAGAGCAGCAATATTCAGCGACGGAATAAGAGAGTGCAAGAGCAGTGGATCTCAGGACTTGGGCATTAGCACCCCAGGATGTACCTGCCAGCTTTTGGAGGATGTTATTTCTGGTCTTGATCTTGGCTGACACATTATAGAGGTGATTCTTGTAGGTCAAGGACCTGTCCAGGGTGACTCCCAGGTATTTTGGGTTACTACAATACTGTAGATTCTCTCCTTTGAATGGTATGGTTGGTTTGTACCCAGCACTTCTATTCCGCAAATGGAAGGTAGACACAACAGTTTTCTTGGGGTTTGGTCTAAGGTTGTTGTGATAAAAGTAACTGTCTAGAATCTTTAAGTCTGATGTAAGCGTCAACTCAGACTCATCGAAGCGTTGATGTTGGGCAACCAATGCGATGTCATCTGCATAGATGAATTTTCTGGATTTAGTTACAGGAAGGTCATGTGTGTACAGGTTGAATAGAAGAGGGGCCAATACAGAGCCCTGAGGGAGTCCGCCATTTATCTTATGTACTTTACTTCTGGAGTCTTCGGAAAAAATCTGGAAGTACCTATTACTCAGCATGTTACTGAGTAATGTGGAGAGTTTCAGACAAGGGATGATGCTGATAAATTTGAGAAGGAGCTTATCTTGCCACACGGTGTCATATGCAGCTGTCAGATCTAAGAAGACGGCCGTGCTTACCATTTTGTTCTCAAATCCATTTTCAATATGGGTAACTAGTGCTAAAACCTGTTCTTCACATCCTCGTCCAGGTCTAAATCCAGCTTGCTCGACTGGAATATGCTGGTTTATTGTCGCAAAAATCCTGTTATATATCAGCCTTTCCATAAGCTTCATTGTAACACTGAGTAGTGCTATTGGCCGGTAACTCTCAACTTTTGTTGGGTCCTTAGATGTTTTCAATACAGCTATTATTTTTGTTTTCTTGAAGACTGAAGGTAGGTTACCTGTCTCTAGTATGTTTGTGAAGAAGTTAGTAAGCCATTTAGCAGCAGCTGGTCCAAGATGAAGAAGGAACTCTGGATATATACCATCAGCGCCTGCCGCTTTGCCAGGTTTTAGACTTTCTAAGGCCTGCTTAGTTTCTTGTAGTTGAAATGGGGCAGAGAATTCAGAGGATCGTTGAGCCGAATGTTTCTTTTCCTTCAGGAGGTGCTTTACGTGCCTTCTACGATGCTTTTCAACTGAGACCTTTGAGGTACAGATCATATGCTTGGCCATGTCGTCTAGACTGATGCTTGTTTTCGGTCTAATTTTGCTATTTGGTGTGTCCAATTTCCTGATCAGGCTCCAAGCTTCTCTGCTGGAGTGAGTGAAGTCTAGGGACTCTACTGTTTCTTGCCAAATTCTCTTCCTATTTTCATCTAGGGATTGTAACAGTTCCGAAGCTGTATCTGGGTCACCATTGGCCTCAAATTCTTTGAAAAGCCTTTCACTCTCCTCGTTCCAGCCGGGGATGTATTGTTTACGATATCCTCTTGGGATACATCGTTTTGCTGCACTTTTAACCACACCGATGAATCTGCTGTAGTTACTATGAATAGGTCTTATCCATCGCAGGTTGGAGTCAATCTGTTTAGAAAATTCTTCCCAATTGGCTTTTTTAAAATTCCATCTCTTTTTCGGGCAGGAGTGAACGATGGGCACAAGCAATCCAGACTGGATAATTATTGGTCTGTGCTGACTGTGAGGAAATTTGTTGAGCACTGTGCGTCGTATGTTGCTGAGTGGGTGTTGTGACTGCGTTACAAAACAGAGATCCGGGGTGTATTCTTTGTTCCATCGTGCAGAAGAGAAGGAAGCCTTATCCTTGGCATCATAGATAAGCTTAAGGTTTTCAGTTTCCATCCAGTCAGTGAGCTTTTCCCCATTACTGTCATTCTCTTTGTATCCCCATAGTGTGTGATGGCTGTTGAAGTCGCCTGCAATTATACTTGGATTTTGCAGAGATGGAATTGGTGGAGACGGCCAGGGAGTTCCAGGAGGTTTATATACGTTAACTACTGTCAAATCGCAAACTTTGATTGAGGTAGTAAATATTTCATTATCTGAGAAGGATGGCAAGACTTGATAGTGGGTAATATCACTCCTCACATAGGTGGCAATCCCATACTTTGCGTGATTAACTGCGGACACTAATTTAAATCCTGGAATTCTCCCTCTGGATTGCAGCTGGAGATCATTTTCCGTGTGGGTTTCTTGAAGCAGGATGATATGAGTCTGGTGTTCTTTGAGAATCTTTGCTAGGTGTTCACACTTTGCTCTGCTTATGCCCTCGATGTTAAGCTGGCATATTTTCATTGAAGGGCCAATGTTACGAACTTGAGGGCCCTGAGAAGGGCCTCTAGGTGTGATTCTTCTCCATTTTCCTTGACCGGGAGGTCGTATAGGACAGTTCGGTCTCATCTTATTCTGATGTTGCTCACTTAGCACCACCCGGGGGACATGTGTAGGGTAATTTAAGGTTAAACCTACGGACATGAGCAACAGTGGTCCCCCAGCAGGCAGTAATGGCACAGGATTCCTCATACATAAGTCGGTAAAGCAAAGCGTGATCAACTTTACTCCAGTCAATGATAGGATGTGCTCTGTGAGAATTAGGGTAAAATTCGTCAACGTAACTGTGTTTTGTGTGTACGCCCCTACTGAGGAGGCAGAAGATGAGAAGAAAGATGCATTTTATACTAAATTGGAGGAAGAAATTAATAAAGTTCAAAGGCATGATGTGAAAATTATCCTTGGAGATTTAAATGCAAAAATTGGAAGAGAAGAGGTGTACAAACACTTAGTAGGGAAAGAAAGCCTGCATGAAGTAAGTAATGATAACGGATTGAGATTGATTGATTTTGTGAGTGGAAAGCAGATGATAATTAAAAGTACTTGGCATCCTAGGAAAAACATTTACAAGGAGACCTGGATTTCACCAGATGGTGTGACAAGAAATCAAATAGACCATGTTATAATAGACAGTCGACATGCATCAGATATTATGGATGTTAGAAGCTGCAGAGGTGCTGATGCAGATACAGACCACTATCTTGTTAGAGTCAAGTACAGACAAAAAATAGATTTGGCAAGAACGGAAAAAGTAACAAGAAAGGCAAAGCACAATATTGAAGGTCTAAAAAATGAGGAATTGCAAGAGAAATACAAAAAGAAAATGGCTGAATCTTTGGAAATAAAAAGGGAATTATGGGAGAAAGGAGAAGTGGAAGATAAATGGGAGATACTGAAAACAACTATCAGTGAAGTTGCAGATAGTACCCTGGGAAAGAAGAAATTGGTAAAGAGAGCAGAATGATTTGATGAGGAATGTTCAACATTAATCCAAGACAGGAATGATGCTAGGAACAGAATGCTTCAAAGGAGAACAAGACAAACAGTAGAAGAGTATAGAGAGAAACGAAGAAGAGCAGATAAGATATGTAGATATAAGAAAAGAGCTTTTGAAAGAAAGAGAATCGAAGAACTGGATGAAATGAAGGATAGAAACGAGGTACGAAAGTTCTATGAAAGAACAAAAGACCTTAAGAGAGGATTTCAACCAAGAGCTGTTTTCTTCAAGGATAAAGATGGAAACCTTCTGGGTGATAAAACCAAAGTGCTTGGAAGATGGCAGGAGTATTTTTACGAGTTACTCAATGGAAATAATGAAGATGATAGAGAGGAGGAAAATATAAATGTTGATGAGGAAGAAAGAGAATTGGAAGAGGAATCAGTAAAACAGCCAGACTTAGAAGGGATCAAAGCTGCAATTAATGCATTAAAAAATAATAGAGCCCCAGGTGAAGATGGAATGGAGTCAGAGCTGTTGAGATATGGGGGAGAGGGAATAGAAAAGGCTGTTTATGAATTGATTAAGGAGGTTTGGACAAAGGAGGAAATACCCAAGGATTGGACATTGGGTATAATTTACCCAATACATAAAAAGGGAGACAAGACAGTATGTGGAAATTATAGAGGGATCACCTTGCTGGATGGAACGTGTAAGGTTTTTGGTAAGGTACTAGCCTTAAGATTGGAATTATGGATGGAAAGAATATTAGGGGATTACCAAGCAGGTTTTAGAGAACATCGCTCTACTCTGGATCAGATATTTATATTACGACAAGTGCTAGAGAAATTTTATGAATATGACAAACAGCTACATCAGCTGTATGTGGATTTTAAACAGGCATATGACAGTCTAGACAGGTGTTAAATTTACAAGATTATGAAAGAATTTGGAATCCCAAGGAAATTGATTAGATTAACAAAAATGACTTTGAAAACAACAGTATGCAAGGTGAGAGTGGAGCAAGATCTGTCAGAGGAGTTTTTAGTGGAGAGAGGACTAAGACAGGGAGATGTGCTTTCCACACTGCTTTTTAACGTAGCATTGGAAAAAGTAATTCGTCAATTGCCCATCAACCCAGAGGGAACCATTTTGAACAGATTAGTACAAGTGATAGCATATGCTGATGATGTAGCAATAATTGCAAGAAATAAAAGAGCTCTTGAAGAGAGCTACTCAATATCAGAAGAGAAAGCACGGGACCTAGGACCAGAAGTGAATATAAACAAAACAAAATATATGAAGATGGAAGATACAGAGGGAGTAAGAGGAAGGACCCCACTAAGATTAAATGGGAAGGAATATCAAAGAGTCACATCTTTCAAATATCTAGGTTCTATAATAACAGAGGACAATAAAACCTCCGTGGAAATACAGGAGAGGATAACAAGTGAAAACCGATGCTTTCACGCCTTGCAAAATATGTTTAAATCCAGGAATGTCAGCAGGAATACAAAAATTAAAATATATACAACAGTACTAAGACCAATAGTTATGTATGGATCAGAATGCTGGGTGATGACCTCCAGAGAAGAACAGTGGCTGTTACGGTGGGAAAGGAAGATATTGAGAAAGATATTCGGTGCAGTAAGAGAGCAGGATGGGTGGAGAATGACGACAAATGTAGAGCTGCAAGGACTGTTTGGCCAGCCAGATATTGTTACTAAAATTAAGCAGGGAAGAATTAGGTGGGCCGGTCATGTTCAGAGAATGGCAGAAACCTGCACCGTTAAAAAGGTGTTTATAGGGAAACTTGATGGAAGGAGGAGGAGAGGAAGACCCAGGAAAAGATGGATTGATGATGTTGAGGATGACCTTAGAAAGTTAGGAGTTAAACGTTGGAGAAGAAAAGCTGAGGACTGAGATGAATGGAGGCAGGTGATAAAGGAGGCCAAGGACCTACAAGGACTGTAGCGCCGACCAGTAAGTAAGTAAGTAAGTAAGTAAGTAAGTAAGTAAGAAGTATTCAGTCAGCAGTATGTAAAGATTGTTGGTTACAAGGATAATGTCCAGATAGAGGAGGCGACTAATACTAAAGAAGTATTAAAATTTACCTATGACAGCAATGACATTTACAGTAAGATACAACGGTTACAGCAGAGCTTTGATCTCAACGGCTCTTAAATCGACACATAATCGGACGTCTGTTAAGAAAAAAGATGTAAAAGGAACTGCTTACCTACCTTACATACATAACACGACGGATCGTATTGCTAAAATCTTATGTAGGTACCATGTACGAACTGTTTTTGGAACATCAATTAAGATTAGGCAACTCCTGCGACCAACTAAGGATAGTTTGCCTAAATTGCAACAACCTGGTATCTACAGAGTTCCCTGTACTTGTGGCAAGGTTTATATTGGGCAGACTTCAAGAACGGTATGTATTCGCATCAAAGAACATACCAGATGTATCAGACTCAACCAACCTGATAAATCAGCTGTTGCTGATCATGCCTTAACACCTGGTCATGATGTTTTGTTCCAAGAAGTGGATGTTCTTGCCCGTATAAAGCAATATCGCCCAAGAATTATCAGGGAGGCGGTTGAAATACGTAAACACCCAGATAATTTCAACCGCGATACAGGCTACAACCTTAGTGAATCATGGCTACCTATTATCAGAACCATTAGAGAGTAATGCTTTACTGTTGCCATTCGTTGTCTCTATCTGGGGCTAAAATGGCGTCCTGTTTACATCTTAGGGCACTATTGCAAGTTCCTTGTTGCTTTCTCCTAGCAACCTGTTATGCGTCGTTTCATTTTCTCTGTGTCTTCAGATGAAGAAAGGCAAGATTCCTTTCGAAACGCGTTGAGTGTGTTTTTATAATTAATTACAGGGCATAAGCCCAAAAATATACCTCATGAATGCTACACATTGCCTCGCGGGTTTCTACTACTTGCTGTGGAGCTGTACAATTCGGACAGCCGGACAAACATTTTGTGCGTATTTTCGCGAAATATTTGTCTTAATAATTACTGTACATTAAAGGAAAGACTTAGCGGAAAAGACAACAGAGTTTGTACAAGTTGCTTTCTTTATAATTCTAATTCCTAGCTTCAGGCGGATAAAATTGCTTCCCCCCCCCCCCCACAAAGCGACTGTCCCCTTAATCGCCACTGCTCTTTCTGAATATGAAATTAACTGAGGTTGGAATTCACGCGAATTTATTATACTTTGGATGCCCGAAGACAAAGAGTACATAATACAGT
Organism: Anabrus simplex; assembly: GCF_040414725.1. Classification (NCBI taxonomy): domain Eukaryota; kingdom Metazoa; phylum Arthropoda; class Insecta; order Orthoptera; family Tettigoniidae; genus Anabrus; species Anabrus simplex. The sequence continues at coordinate 1,739,745,531 of NC_090265.1, read as the reverse complement.
TAATACTAATATAAAAAATGGTTGTAAAGTACTCGAGAAAGTATTAAAGTAATTTCGCTCTTACTCTATGAAGACACAGAAATCTCACTAAAGAATAATTTCATAACTACAGTTCGTAAACTCTGATATTTGACATCTCCACAGACTTCGGTAGTACCGGTATTAGAAATCTAGGGACATCTCAAGCGTTATATTTTATGTACCGGTACTGGTTATAAGAATGAAAACAGTGGCATGTGAAAGACATTGTTTGTAAATACGAGTTGCAGTTAGGAAATACACAAACACGGATGTTCAATACCTTGATTCATTCCTATCAATTAACTGCATTCACCTTGTAAGGTAGAAAGTGCAAAGGGCAATGACAGACTGTTCTATGGAAATAGTGGTAATTAAAAATAAATGTCAAAGAAAGTAAAAGTAAAATTAGGACTGTTACGCAGTACCATATGGCTGATAAAACAGGCATGAGGGAGTTTTTAATAAGTAACTATGATCGGTGGAAAACGGTAAATAAAAATGTAAACAGACTCTGGGATTGGTTTAAAGCAATTGTTGAGGAATGTGAAAATAGGTTTGTACCCTTAAAGGTGGTAGTGAATGGTAAAGATCCACTAAATTATAACAGGGAAGTAAAGAAACTAAGAAGGAGGTGCAGGTTGTAAAGAAATAGAGTTAGAAATGGCTGTGGAAGTGAGGAGAAATTGAAGAAACTTACTAGGAAATTGAACCTAGCAAAGAAGTCAGCAAAGGATAACATGATGGCAAGCATAATTCGTGGCCACACTAATTTTAGTGAAAAATGGAAGAGTATATATAGGTACTTTAAGGCAGAAACAGGTTCCAAGAAGGACATTCCAGGAATAATTAATGAACAAGGGGGGTGTGTATGCGAGGAATTCAAAAACAGAAGTATTCAGTCAGCAGTATGTAAAGATTGTTGGTTACAAAGTTGATGTCCAGATAGAGGAGGTGACTAATACTAAAGAAGTATTAAAATTTACCTATGACAGCAATGACATTTACAGTAAGATACAAAAGTTGAAAACTAGAAAAGCAGCTGCAATTGATAAGGTTTCAGGGGATATACTAAAGACAATGGGTTGGGATATATACCATATCTGAAGTACTTGTTTGATTATTGTTTGCATGAAGGAACTTTGCCAAATGAATGGAGAGTTGCTATAGTACCCCCTGTATATAAAGGAAAGGGTGATAAACATAAAGCTGAAAATTACAGGCCAGTCAGTTTGACATGCATTGTATGTAAGCTTTGGGAAAGCATTCTTTCTGATTATATTAGACATGTTTGCAAAATTAATAACTGGTTTGATAGAAGGCAGAATGCACTATTAAAATTAATGAGACACAAAAATAAATTATTCATTATTATATTGCAATGCCTCTTTATTCTTCTTGTCGAAATCGTTGTCTCTGAAGCGTCAAAACAAAAACAAACATATCTGCAAGTTGTCTCCGATGCAGAATGCTCTCCAGAAGGCAGTTCGGTTTTACGAAAGGTTATTCCACTGAAGCGCAACTTGTAGGATTCCAGCAAGATATAGCAGATATCCTGGATTCAGGAGGTCAATTGGACTGTATTGCGATTGACTTATCTAAGGCATTTGATAGGGTAGATCATGGGAGACTACTGGCAAAAATGAGTGCAACTGGACTAGAAAAAGAGTGACTGAATGGGTGGCTCTGTTTCTAGAAAATAGAACTCAGAGAATGAGAGTAGGTGAAGTTTTATCTGTTCCTGTAAAAATTAAGAGGGGAATTCCTCAAGGCAGTATTTTTGGACCTTTATGCTTTCTTATATACCGGTATATCAATGATATGTGTAAAGAAGTGGAATCAGAGATAAGGCTTTTCGCAGATGATGTTATTCTGTACAGAGAAATAAATAAGTTACAAGATTGTGAGCAACTGCAAAATGACCTCGACAATGTTGTGAGATGGACAGTAGGCAATGGTAAGATGATAAAAGGGGATAAAAGTCAGGCTGTGAGTTTCACAAATAGGAAAAATCCTCTCAGTTTTAATTACTGCGTTGATGGGGTGAAAGTTCCCTTTGGGGAAGTACAAAAGTCCCATACGAGCGCCGAACATCCTTCGCCGACGTGAACGCTACGAGAAGTACGGTAATACATCTGTACTTGTTGTGTCCAACACCAAAAAGTGGACCAACAGGTATTAATATAAGGAAAGATCTTCATTGAGGTACTCACATAAATATGATTGTAAATAAAGGGTACAGATCTCTGCACATGGTTATGAAAGTATTTAGGGGTTGTAGTAAGGATGTAAAGGAGAGAGCATATTTGTCTCTGGTGAGACCCCAACTAGAGTATGGTTCCAGTGTATGGGACCCTTACCAGGATTACTTGATTCAGGAACTGGAAAAAATCCAAAGAAAAGCAACTCGATTTGTTCTGGGCGATTTCCGACAAAAGAGTAGCGTTACAAAAATGTTGCAAAGTTTGGTCTGGGAAGACTTGGGTGAAAGGAGACGAGCTGCTCGACTAAGTGGTATGTTCCGAGCTGTCATTGGAGAGATGGCGTGGGAGGACATCAGTAGACGAATAAGTTTGGATGGTGCCTTTAAAAGTAGGAAAGATCACAATATGAAGATAAAGTTGGAATTTAAGAGGACAAATTGGGGCAAATATTCGTTTATAGGACGGGGATTTAGGGATTGGAATAACTTACCAAGGGAGATGTTCAATAAATTTCCAATTTCTTTGCAATCATTTAAGAAATGGCTAGGAAAACAACAGATAGGGAATCTGCCACCTGGGCGACTGCCCTAAATGCAGATCAGTAGTGATTGATTGATTGATTGATTGATTGATTGATTGATTGAAATATCAAAACAATGACTGAAGAACACACAAGGAACCGAAAAACGATTGCCTGGTTTGCTAACATCTCTGTTCTACAGCGATATATGGCTAAAACTGTTATTTATGCCTTAAGTAAGGTAAGAACAAGAAACTTGCAGACTATACAATTCATCGGGTTCGAAATTATGCTATGTGCCAGACATGTTTGACAGTGAGTAGACTGCTTAAATTAGGCCTACCTTCCGACTCTTGATATAATGGAACTTTAAAAAAAAAGCAATCTCATATCAAGGTATGCACCGGATAGCGTTAAACTAACAAACAATCCTTGATAACACTTATAACGGGCGAGTTGGCCGTGTGGTTAGGAGCGCGCGGTTGTAATCTTGCATCCGGGAGATAGAGGTTTCGAATCCCAATGTCGGCAGCCCTGAAGATGGTTTTCCGTGGTTTCCCATTTTCACACCAGGCAAATGCTGGGGCTTTACCTTAAATAAGGCCACGGCCGCTTCCTTCCAATTCCTAGGCCTTTCCTTTCCCATCGTCGCCATAAGACCTAACTGTGTCGGTGCGACATAAAACCACTAGCAAAAAAAAAAAAAAAAAAAAAAAAAACACTCATGAAAAATGCAGTTTGAGCATACTTGAAAAACTGCAGATGTTTCACCCTTGTAATGTCTTAAGAAATTAAGTTGCGGGTACAGCTCACAGAAGCGTGCCTCGTGAATCAGGTAGGCTACTCCAATGACATGTATAAGCTGACACACCAGCTGCTCAAAATTACATCAACTCAGCACGAAGGCTAGCCTCGCTACGCAGTCGAATGGGTCACGCCGATTATCAAGGAAGGCTGACGTTTTTTTTTTTTTTTTTTTTTTTTTTTTGCTAGGGGCTTTACGTCGCGCCGACACAGATAGGTCTTATTGCGACGATGGGATAGGAAAGGCCTAGGAGTTGGAAGGAAGCGGCCGTGGCCTTAATTAAGGTACAGCCCCAGCATTTGCCTGGTGTGAAAATGGGAAACCACGGAAAACCATTTTCAGGGCTGCCGATAGTGGGATTCGAACTAACTATCTCCCGGATGCAAGCTCACAGCCGCGCGCCTCTACGCGCACGGCCAACTCGTCCGGTCTGACGTGTTTTAGAAAGTACAGTAAGTCCCATACGAGCGCCGAACATTCTTCGCCGACGTGAACGCTACGAGTAGTACGGTAATACATCAGTACTTGTGTCCAACACCAAAAGTGGACCAACAGGTGGACATAGTAACTGGCGGGAGGTTTCACCTCCGGGCTTCTCTATTGGGTGGGTGGACAGGGCTTGTCTGCTCTATTCGAACTGGGATGGTTGGGGTGGATTCGTTCTTCACATCCCCTTTTCCTTCCGATCTGTCACCTTGGGCGATAGCTTTCTTTCTCATCCTTCTTTTCTCAAGAAAGAATACAGAACTCACATCACCTCCAATCATGTACCCCTATTCGCAATATACGCCGGTCACCACCACCACCACCACCACCACCACGTTTCCCGGTCAATCTGCAGCCGAAGGAGCAGCTACAGCGGCATTATGTCCTCCTATGCACAGTACACATTCCAAGCAAATCCAGGTATTTCCCAGTACCCACCCACTACCTCCCAGTATACCCCAGGCGTACAGTATAAACTCACAGCGTCTTTACTGTGACCGAGGAAACCTCGACTACTCATCTGGCCATTCTGGCTCTTTCAAAAAATGAAGACCCTGCCCTAATATGATAAAATCTGAAGTAAGTTGCTTCCATTTGAGTAACAAGTTCGCAAACAGGGAACTATGTGTTGTCTTTAATTGACGTACATATTCACCACAACAAACGTCCTAAATGTTGGGGTGTGACATTGGACAGATCCTGGACCTACCGTCAACACCTTTTTCGGACTTCACTAAAACTAAGAGCAAGAAACATCTTGTGTAAACTGACGGCCATTTCATGGGGGGTTCAAGCAAATGTACTCCGCACATTTCTTCAATAACATTGTGATTTTTCTCTTTTCGTTTTTCCGTCGTACCGACACAGGTTTTATGACGACGATGGGATAGGAAACGGCTAGGAGTAGGAAGAAAGCGTCCGTTGCCTTGATTAAGGTACAGCTCGCTTTGAAATTAACATCTACTTCCGTTTAAATTACCAGAGAGCTCATCAATGGGTCCTGTAATGGATTTCATGAGTGGCAACCGAAGTGGAACAACACAGCTCCAATTGAGTGCCAGTCCTCATTTATAGCCATAATATTGAAAGATGCCTTCTGGCAGTTCTTAGAGGGAGGTCCGTTTACTGCCTGCCGGGGTGGGGCGAAAGGAGGGCTGCGTTCACAAAATACGACTCCGAGTAGAGTTGGAGTAGAGTATCACTGAGTAACTGGTAAGGTTAACTGTGAGTAACGGTATTTCGTGAACGCTTGGAGTGAATACAGAGTAACACAGAATATGGCTAATCAATTAAGGAAGGTTATTTGTTTTACCATAACCTCATTTGCGAGGAATTTCCAGGCGAGTTTCTTCATAGCAGCGTGGTATATGAGTTATTACTACTTTCCTCACCAAGTTGTGCCTTAAAACAGTATCCGTTATTCTTTACCTCCTAGGAACAATCTGATTACATTGATCATGAATACCAATACATCGGCTCCGCACTAGTGCACGATAAGCCATTTAGGACAACTAACTGTAAAGATTATGTTGTTAACAACTACAACGAAACTGAATTTAAACAACATTTCCGATTGCCGGATCAGCATTCGAACATCTACTGAGTCATTGGCCCTAAACTTTCTAAATCCAAAATCGGGGAACGAGGAAGACCATTGCAAGGCCCACGAAAAAAAACTTCTGGTTGTAATTTGGCTCTTAGCACCCGATTCGTACAGACCGTTTCGTGAGAATTGTAAATGCACTGTGTGGTATTTCTGATCGTATAATTAAATGGTCTCATTCAGAAGGTCATCTAAAATATAAAAAAAGTTACGTATTATACATTTCCCAAGTAAATCTCATAAAGTTGAGGTTAATAAATCAGCTGTTCTTTCATAACATGGGTATTCTTATAAAAATTCAATCATGTTATTTCCGGCGATTATTAAAATTGGCACGGTACCTATTTTTCCTGTTTTAAACGAAAATATCCCATTCTTTATTCAATAAATAACGCCCTTCTTTGTCAACAACTAGAAATTAATTTGAATTCATTGTCATGTCAATATACTTGCAGTTAATATTTTTCACCGCCACCAATGAACGAATTACTGCGCATGTCGAGTTAAATCTACCCACCTATTTACGCAGAGTAAAAGGAGTATACTCTGAGTTAATTCGAATGCATTTTCTGAACGCCTTGTGAAGTTAACTCTTTACTTTTATGAACGGATAGAATTAACTCCGAGTTTACTCGGAGTTGGAGAGTAGTATTTTGTGAACGCAACCGAGTAGGGGGTATGGTTGCCACGGTAACGAGGGCGGGCCCACTGCGGTTACCATGGAGATAAACCTGCTGGCCGGCTCGTGTTGCTTGGAGTTGCCAAACCTCTCACTTCTGAGTTACGTACAACTGAACACAGCAGCCTGAACAAACGAACAAGTGAGCCGGAATGTAAGGGAAGGAGAATGAAATGTAGGAATGTGGCAACAGTGTGCAATACTCCTCCTTCCAGCCCGATCTGTCAAAACGCTTCTTTTAATATTACAGGAATAGTGTTCAACATCAGCCAGTTGGCTATAATCTCCCAAGACAAACCTGGGTTGCCCACAATAGAGTTCGCACCAATTAAGGACGGTGTGGCTCGTTGCTATATAAGGGAGGGAGGCCGCATTACATCCCACATAATTTCGTCTCCCTAGGGATTTCCAGTTTGCACTGTTGGTACCTAATGTTTAACCACGCGCATATGCATAGCCTCATCCCGCGAGAGCTGGTTGTGTGCACCACTTAGTTTCCGTGTACAAGGAGGATTCATTTTCAGGCTGAGCGGAGTTAATGCAGCATTCATATTAAGAGCCTGTTATTGCTAGAAAGAGCACCGATATGTGTATGAAATACTGGACTGCATTTCAGTCGTGTGGTGGAGTTCCTTGGCGTGAGTTACTGTAGCGACCATTATCATAAATCAGGGAATGCTCGTAATTTCGTCCCCCTTCATTTTATTTGTTATTTATGAAGTTTTTATTATTTTTAGATGGGAAAAACGCAAGCAGTGGGCTAAGGAGGCTATAAAAAAGGCTATTAAGGCAGCGATGGACAAGACAATGGGTTACAAACGTGGAAGTAAAGTGTTTAACATCCCACGAGCAACGCTGAAATACTATGTTAAAAATAATACCAAAAAACATTTTCAGAAATGGCCTTCAAGTAATTCATTATAGGAATACTGTTTCGTAAGATTAGAAAGAAAAATATATTAAAAATAATTGTACTTTTCATAAATTTGGCGGGGGACATTTTTGATAGTTTAGTTTTGTTTTTGTTTTTTGCTTTACGTCGCACCGACACAGATAGGTCTTATGGCGATGATGGGATAGGAAAGGCCTAGGAATTGGAAGGAAGCGGCCTTGGCCTTAATTAAGGTACAGGCCCAGCATTTGCCTGGTGTGAAAATGGGAAACCACGAAAAGCCAACTTCAGGGCTGCCGACAGTGGGGCTCGAACCCACATTCTCCCGATTACTGGATAATGGCCGCACAAGTAGTGTAGTTTTTGTAGTGCTTATGTCAAATACTGACTACCTTACGTTATAACAGTTTCAATGTAACTTACCCGTAAGTGGAGAACATACATACATACATACATACATACATACATACATACATACATACATACATACATACATACATACATACTCATTATAGACTGTTATGCCTCTCAGCGTTCAGTCTGCAAGACTCTGAGAATTTACTAAAAGCCGCCACAATCCTCGATTTGCAACTAGTGTTGTGGCCTCATTTAGTTCTATACCTATTATCTTTAAATCGTTAGAAACTGAGTCTAACCATCGTAGTCTTGGTCTACCTCTACTTCTCTTACCCTCCATAACAGAGCCCATTATTCTCCTAACCTATCCTCCTCCATTCACCTCACATGACCCCACCACCGAAGCCGGATTATGCGTACAGCTTCATACGTCGAGTTCATTCCTAAATTAGCCTTTATCTCCTCATTCCGAGTAGCCTCCTGCCATTGTTCCCACCTGTTTGTACCAGCAATAATTCTTGCTACTTTCATGTCTGTTACTTCTAACTTATGAATAAGATATCCTGAGTCCACCCAGCTTTCGCTCCCGTAAAGCAAAGTTGGTCTGAAAACAGACCGATGTAAAGATAGTTTCGCCCGGGAGCTGACTTCCTTCTTACAGAATACTGTTGATCGCAACTGCGAGCTCACTGCATTAGCTTTACGACACCTTGATTCAATCTCACTATATTACCATCCTGGGAGAACACACAACCTAAATACTTGAAATTATCGACTTGTTCTAGCTTTGTATCACCAATCTGACATTCAATTCTGTTGAATTTCTTACCTACTGACATCAATTTAGTCTTCGAAAGGCTAATTTTCATACCATACGCATTGCATCTGTTTTCAAGTTCCAAGATATTAGACTGCAGGCTTTCGACACAACATAAATATGTTCGCGTTGAACTGTAGAAGTATTGTAAAGACGGGAATAGAATTAAGTAATTTAATAGATATATATCCACCAGATATTGTAATAGGAGTTGAATCATGGCTGAGAATTGATATAATGGATGCAGAAATTTTCTCACGGAACTGGAGAGTGTATCGTAGAGATATGATAGGAATGGTGGGAGGGCGAGTATTCATTCTGGTGAAAGAAGAATTTGTAAGCTACGAAAAAGTTAATGATGAATTACATGAAATTCTGGGTGTAAGGATCATTTCTAAATATAATAGGCAACTTGATGTCTTTGGAGTGTACAGACCGGGAAAGGGTAGCGCTGACAGGGATTCAGAATTATTTGATAAGATAATCAGCTACGTGGGAAACGACATGGAAAGGAATGTGATTGTAGCGGGGGATCTGAATTTACCAAATGTCAGTTGGGAAGGAAATGCGAACGACAGGAAGCATAACCAACAAATGGCAAGTAAGCTAATATGGGAAGAACAGCTGATTCAGAAAGTGATGGAAACAACTAGAGGGAAAAATATCCTGGACGTGGTGGTGGTAAAACCAGATGAGCTCTATAGAGAAACCGAAGTAACAGATGGCATTAGTGATCATGAAGCTGTTTTTGTCGTAGTTAAAAATAAATGTGTTAGAAAGAAAGGTCTTAAAAGTAGGACTATTAGACAGTACCATATGGCTGATAAAGCAGGCACGAGGCAGTTTTTAAAAAGTAACTATGTTCGGTGGAAAACGGTAAAAAAAAAATGTAAACAGTCTCTGGGACTTGTTGAGGAATGTAAAAACAGGTTTGTACCTTTAAAGGTGCTAAGAAATGGTAAAGACCCACCTTATTATAATAGAGAAATAAGGAGACTAAGAAGGAGGTGCAGAATGGAAAGAAATAGAGTCAGAAATGGCTGTGGAAGTAAGGAGAAATTGAAGGAACTTACTAGGAAATTGAATTTAGCAAAGAAGGCAGCTAAGAATAACACGATGGCAAGCATAATTGGCAGTCATACCAATTTTAGTGATAAATGCAAGGGCATGAATAGGTATTTTAGGGCAGAAACAGGTTTCAAGAAGGACATTCCAGGAATAATTAATGAACAAGGGGAGTGTGTATGTGAGGATCTTCAAAAGACAGAAGTATTCAGTCAGCAGTATGTAAAGATTGTTGGTTACAAGGATAATTTCCAGATAGAGGAGGAGGCTAATGATAAAGAGGTATTAAAATGTACATATGATAACAATGACATGTACAATAAGATACAAAAGTTGAAAGCAATAAAAGCGGCTGGAATTGATAAGATTTCTGGAGATATACTAAAGACAATGGTTTGGGATATAGTACCATATCTGAAGTACTTATTTGATTATTGTTTTCTTGAAGGAGCTATACCAAATGAATGGCGAGTTGCTATAGTAGCCCCTGTGTATAAAGGAAAGGGTGACAGACGTAAAGGTGAAAATTACAGGCCAGTAAGTTTGACATGCATTGTATGTAAGCTTTGGGAAGGCATTCTTTCTGATTATATTAGACATGTTTGTGAAATTAATAACTGGTTCGATAGAAGCAGTTCGGTTTTAGGAAAGGTTATTCCACTGAAGCTCAACTTGCAGGATTCCAGCAAGATATAGCAGATATCTTGGATTCAGGAGGTAAAATGGACTGTATTGCGATTGACCTGTCTAAAGCATTTGATACGGTGGATCATGGGAGACTACTGGCAAAAATGAGTGCAATTGGAATACACAAAAGAGTGACTGTATGGGTTGCTATATATCTAGAAAATAGACCTCAGAGAATTTGAGTAGGCGAGGCTTTATCTGACCCTATAATAATTAAGAGGGAAATTCCTCAGGGCAGTAGTATTGGACCTTTATGTTTTATATATATATATATAAATGATATGAGTAAAGAAGTGGAATCAGAGGTAAAGCTTTTTGCAGATGATGTTATTCTGTATAGAGTAATAAATAAGTTACAAGATTGTGAGCAACTGCAACGTGACCTCGATAATGCTGTGAGATGGACAGCAGGCAACGGTATGTTGATAAACGGGGTTAAAAGTCAGATTGTGAGTTTCACAAATAGGAAGTGTCCTCTAAGTTTTCATTACTGCGTTGATGAGGTGAAAATTCCTTTTGGGGGCCATTGTAAGTATATAGGTGTTAATATAAGGAAAGATCTTAATTGGGGTAATCACATAAATGGGGTTGTAAATATAGGGTACAGATCTCTGCACATGGTTATGAGGGTGTTTAGGGGTTGTAGTAAGGATGTAAAGAAGAGGGCATATAAGTCTCTGGTAAGACCCCAACTAGAGTATTGTTCCAGTGTATGGTACCCTCACCAGGATTACCTTATTCAAGAACTGGAAAAATTCCAATGAAAAGCAGCTCGATTTGTTCTGGGTGATTTCCGACAAAAGAGTAGCGTTACAAAAATGTTGCTAAGTTTGGGCTGGGAAGAATTGGGAGAAAGAAAACGAGCTGCTCGACTAAGTGGTATGTTCCGAGCTGTCAGAGGAGAGATGGCGTGGAATGACATTAGTAAACGAATAAGTTTCAGTGGTGTCTTTAAAAGTAGGAAAGATCACAATATGAAGATAAAGTTGGAATTCAAGAGGACAAATTGTGGTAAATATTCATTTATAGGCAGCGGAGTTAGGGATTGGAATAACTTACCAAGGGAGATGTTCAATAAATTTCCAATTTCTTTGAAAACATTTAAGAAAAGGCTAGGAAAACAACAGATAAGGAATCTGCCACCTGGGCGACTGCCCTAAATGCAGATCTGTCATTAAGACAAAGTCGTCAGCATAGGCCAGACTGCTTACTACATTTCCACCTAACTGAAACCCTACCGGGCGAGTTGGCCGTGCGCGTTGAGGCGCGCGGCTGTGAGCTTGCATCCGGGAGATAGTAGGTTCGAATCCCACTATCGGCAGCCCTGAAGATGGTTTTCCGTGGTTTCCCATTTTCACACCAGGCAAATGCTGGGGCTGTACCTTAATTAAGGCCACGGCCGCTTCCTTCCAACTCCTAGGCCTTTCCTATCCCATCGTCGCCATAAGACCTATCTGTGTCGGAGCGACGTAAAGCCCCTAGCAAAAAAAAAAAAAACTGAAACCCTCCCTGCCATTTTATATCTTTCAGCAGATGATCCATGTAAACTACGAACAGCAAAGGCGAAATATTACAGCCTTGTCTAACCCCTGCAAGTACCCTGAACCAAGAACTCATTCTACCATCAATTCTCACTGAAGCCCAATTGTCAACCTAAATGCCTTTGATTGATTTTAATAATTTACCTTTAATTCCATAGTCCCCCAGTATAGCGAACATCTTTTTCCTCGGTGCCCTGTCATATGCTTTCTCTAAATCTACGAAACATAGCATTTTTCAATTACCTGGCGCATACTGAAAATCTGATCCTGACAGCCTCTCCGTGATCTGAAACCACACTGGTTTTCATCCAACTTCCTCTCAACGATTGATAGCACCGTCCCTTCCAAGATGCCAGTGAATACTTTGCCTGATATACTAATCAATGAGCTACTTCGATAGTTCTTGCAATCCTTCCTGTTCCCTTGCTTATAAATAAGTGCAATTACTGCTTTTGTCCAATCTGAAGGTACCTTACCAACACTCCATGCTAATCTTACTACTCCATGAAGCCATTTCATCTCTGCCTTCCCAATATACTTCACCATTTCAGGTCTAATTTCATCTATTCCTGCTGCTTTATGACAATGGAGTTTATTTACTATCCTTTCCACTTCCTCAAGCATAATTTCACCAACATCATTTTCCTCCTCCTCATGAGCTTGGCTGTTCGCAACACCACCACGATGATTTCCTTTTACAGTGAGAGGTTCAAAATATTCCCTCCACCTCTCCAGTGATTACCTGGGCTATTGTGAGTTCACTTGTATAACTCAAAACACGGTTCATTTCCTTTTTCCTTCCCTTCCTAAGATTCTTTATTACTGTCCAGAAAGGTTTCCCTGCTGCTTGAGCTAGCTTTTCCAGGTTATTACCAATATCTTCCTCCGTCTTCGTTTTGGATTCAACAACTATTTGTTTCACTCTGTTTCTTTCATCTACGTACAAAACCCTGTCGGTCTCGGCCCTTGTTTGGAGCCATTTCTGATACGCCTTCTTTTTACGTTTACAAGCTGCTCTCACTTCATCATTCCGCCAAGATGTTCGCCTTTTCCCGTCTTCACACACAGTTGTTCCTAGGCATTCCCTTGTTGTTTCTACTACAGCATCCCTGTATGCCACCCATTCTCTTTCTATATCCTGAGCCTACTTACTGTCCACTGTTCGAAACTTCTCACTAATCATATCCATGTACTTCTGTCTAATTTCCTCGTCCTCGAGATTTTCTACCCTTATTCGTCTGCAGACAGATTTCATTTTCTCTACCCTAGGCCTAGAGATAGTTCACTACAGATCAGATAGTGGTCTCTATCATCGAAAAATCCCCGGAAAACTCTTACATTCCTAACAGATTTCCTGAATTTGAAGTCAGTTAAAATATATTCTATTATGGATCTGGTACCCCTAGCCTCCCACGTGTAGCAGTGAATAGCCTTCTGCTTGAAGAATGTATTCGTAACTGCTAAACCCATACTAGCACAGAAGTCCAGCAAACGCTTCCCATTCCCATTAGCTTCCCTATCTTCCCCACATTTACCAATCACCTTTTCGTATCCTTCAGTTCTATTCCCAACTCTCGCATTGAAATAACCCATTAGCACTATTCTATCCTTGCTTTTGACCCTGACCACGATGTCCACTCAATGCTTCATAAAACTTGTCAATTTCATCCTCATCTGCACCCTCACATGGTGAATACACGGAGACAATTCTAGTCCTAATTGCTCCAACTGACAAATCTACCCACATCATTCGCTCATTCACGTGCCTAACAGAAACCATGTTGCGTGCAATGGTATTCCTGATGAAGAGCCCGACCCCAGACTCTGCCCTTTCCTTTCTAACACCCGTCAAGTACACTTTATAATCTCCTGTCTCTTCCTCATTATCTCCCCTTACCCGAATATCACCTACTCCTAGCACATCCAGATACATCCTCTTTGCTGACTCAGCCAGTTCTACCTTCTTTCTTCCATAAGCCCCATTAATATTGATAGCTCCCCATCGAATTCCATTTCGTTCGCCAGGTTGTTTCCAAGGAGTCCCTCGCCTGTCAAATGGGAGTGGGACTCCGTTACTCCCATAGGTCCGAGGCTTGCTTAAAATGTTCTAAGCTCGGTAAATTCATGAAGCCGGATGCTACCCTACTTGCACATAGTCCAAGTGAGGATCTCTCCTCTAACGGGTTATGGACCACCGGTGAATTGTATAGTCCTAGCCGCCTGAGCACACGGAGGGCCATGACTCAGAATATGTCCGAGCTGCCCACTCCCACTCCATAGCAACTGGTATCCCGACTCTCAGGACCACTTACTAGGCCACTCAGCCGTTGCCCATGGTTCACGAACTAGGACGTGACTACAGTAACCCACACCATGAACCATAAGTGGAGAACATATTCAGTAATATATATAACTATTTCTAGCGTTGTCCATAATATTCCTGAATTTCTACAAGTCCATATCTGCTAAGGAGACGAAATATGGGCCTCCTGCCTTAAGTGGGGTATGAGATCCTCCTCCGAGTGCGACTGGAGTGAGGAAAAAACAGACCATCCGGCATATCGTCGCTGAATGCCCAAGGAGATGATACTTGAGGCCATTGGAAGATTCTGTGTCGGCTACAGATGAGGCTAGGCCTATTCAGTGGTTAGACAATTTAGATTTAATTTTCTGAACTCTCCATGCACTTGGTTGATTTTTAGTGTTTTCTTTTCTTTTTTCAGTTACTTCTTTATTATTTGTTTTATATTTTTATGTGTCGTATAACAATGTGCACTAGCCATAAGCTAAATAAATAAATAAATAAATAAATAAATAAATAAATAAATAAATAAATAAATAAATAAATAAATAAATAAATAAATAAATAAATAAATAAATAAATAATCCGCAGGTGTTGTTTTAGGTGCCGGCAAACCTGCTGACACGAGACTGACGTGTTTTGGCCTCTTCAAATACCACCGAACTGAGATGGGATCGAACCCGCCAACTTGAGATCAAAAGCCCAGCGCTCTACCAACGCGCATATGGGTAAAAATCGTCACCATATTGCCAATATTTGAAATATTACGCTTTGTATTTTTAATATTTAATTTAAAAGCTGCATTGTATATTGTCGGTGGATTTTGATGCTCATTAATATATGAATGTTGAACAAAAATACCATAGACTTACGACGTTTGACACTACAGGACTACTATACTGCCGTCCTAAACGAATTCAATGTATGTGCAAAATACACTTGTTTTGAGATAACTGCCAGTTTAGATTTCGAGCTGTTTTATCTCTCTTACGCTATAGGCGAATCTGTCATTTCGTCAGCACACTTACCGTAGCCTATATTCTAGCAAATACGCTGGTTAATCCAAGGAAATGAAAAATAGTTCATTTCGGCATTCAAAAGATCTGTGGTGATACATTTGATGTTTACTTGATAAAATTAATTATATCTAAGTAACGCTCAATAGACTTCTGATTTCTCTGATACGCAGCAGAGTAAAAGGGAAGGTCAAACTGACAAGCAGAGAGCGTAAGTGTCGTCAAATCAAAATACCTGCATACGGTACCGAAAGCCATACGATTATTACGAGGCAATTAATTTATTGTTTTAACAATAGTGAAAGACAGTATAATTTCGTGAATTATGTATTCAATTTAATTTATTTGCAACTTTCGCGTTTTGTGATAAACTTTTGTCCAAAATCTGCTCCTAAATCCTTACGCAGATATTATTTTCCGCCTCAGTGTGCAAGAAAATTTATAAGTGTTCGCAGAAACGGAAAGTGTTCAGATCGACTTCTGGCAGTGCCCAATACAATATGTTCAGTTCGAATTTGGAATTGCTGGCTTGTTAGAAGTCGTCTTCATATGCAATCTTCCCATTTACTGCTCTCGAATGAAATATCATTGGCTATCGTACGCTCTAATGACGTATCTTACACACTTTAAGCTGGTACCAAGTACAAACTTACTTTGTCTTTTAGGCAACCTCTAAATTGAGGAAGTTTTACTATGTAATATATAGGCTACGTAGAAAATAATACTTACATTGTGAGACCAGTAGGAGTAGTCGTAGTTGAAACTCTTAGTTGCATCTTTAGAGCCAGGTGGTACTTTGGGGTTTACGATATCTGAAAACAGAAAAGATAAAGTAGATTGGATATGGTTACTGCTTAAACAAAATATATAATTTTACAAAGATCAAGAACCAAATAAAACTCATAAAAAGTGATTCAAATACGAACAAGACTAACCCCCCCCCCCCTTCCCTCCCTCCCAAATCTTTCCACATAACGAACCATGTGTATCAAGTCAGAGACCTTTGTAGACAGAGCCAAAATCACTACCCTCCTTTACCGGGGTGAAGAGTCCATTCCACTTCAAAGTCGGCAAAGTTGAAAGCAACAGACAACGTCCAGTTCGCATGCGTAATATTGGCTACTAATGGAAAACCTCGTCCACATGAAAAAGATGGCAAGTTTACGTTTGGGTGATGCGAACAGCATCTGTTTTTGTTTGCTTTACGTTGCACCGAAACAGACAAGTCTTATGGCGACGATAGGATAGGGCAGGGCTAAGAGTGGGAAGGAAGTGGCCGTGGCCTTAATTTACAGATAGTCCCGGCATTTGCCTGGGGTGAAAATGGTGAAACCGTGGAAAACCATTTCAGGGCTTTCGACAATAGTATTTGAACCTCCTATCACAGCAGACCTTTGCAGCATGACCAACGAATGAAGAGCTGTTCACAGAAATGATAACTAAAGTTCATGTCATATAAATCTGCAGTGAACTTCTTCGATGTTTGTCGATTTGGACAAAACGGATGTGTAAAAACACAATGTTATTTTATTTACGTCCCACTTAACTCCTTTTTTACGATTTTCAGAAACGCAGAGGTGCCGAAATTTAGTCCCGCAGGAATTCTTTTGCGTGTCAGTAAATCTACCGACACGAGGCTGACGCAGATGGGTAACCACTTTTAAGGAATGAACACTGAATCATCAATGTGTACAACTAAGTTCGTCCTGAATGGTTTGTCATACCTACGGATTTCGGTTTTGATTTACGTGAAAGGGAACTTAGTGATCAACAGGGCTCGTACTTGGGTACCCAAAACACATTAAGTTAGGAGCACATAGAGTACTATGTTGTGCTGGTCGTGGCAGAAAGGAAGGAGGGAGAGCGGGACTTTGATCTAAAAATCTTTAAATCTATCTATCTATAAATATAAAATAAGAGTTTCGTCTGTACATTGCTCAGAATTAGAAAAGAATGGTATTTCTGTATCGATCATGTCCGCAGTAACAAGCAAATGCACCGTTTACTTTTCCGTAATTTCTGTCTGTCTGTATGTATGTATGTACACGCATCACTAGAAAACGGCTAACGAGAATTCAACGAAAATCGGTATGCAAAGTCGGTAAATAAGTCACTACAATCTAAGCCATAAATAATTTTATTCACGCTGATAGAAATGGTAGTTTAGGGGAAGGCCTAAAATGTAATTCTCAAATATTTATGTTATTAGTGGTCGTATCGATAAATACTACATAACCAAAGTTATACAGAATTAAATTTCCGACCATTTATGTCTTACACGTTTTTACCGTACCGGCTATGATAACACAGATACTCACAAATTTATATTTTTGTTGCTAAGTCCATATCGACGCCGAGCCACGAGAAAATGGGTTAACAGAATTTAATGAAAATCGGTATATAGAGTCGGGGAATAAGAAACTACAGTCTAAGCCATAAACAATGTTATTCGCCGTGAACGAAATTGTAGTTTAGGGGAAGGTGCCTAAAATTTAATTTTAAAATTCCTATGTTTCTTGTCCTATCGAAAAGTACTGCATAACGAAAGTTACAGAGAATACATTTTCCAATTATTTATGTTTTATTCAGTTTTACCGTACCGACTATGATGAGTGGTATTCAGAGTCGGAAGGAAACTAAATGTGAAGGCCTACAATATCGAAAGCGCATAACATTGATCAACAATAACATTACATTGACCTTTGTTTGTTGTGATGTTCTTTGTCTCTTATGCTGCCACTCAACTCCGATAGATGGTGCGTACCGAGTATAACAGCCTTGAATGAATATTGGCGGGAAATAGCCTGGGAGTTAGAAAATCTTCTTCTTTAGCATGCCATCCCTCTGGTTCATACCTACATTTTCTGATACGGCTAGTATGTAACACACTGGTTCTGCATAGTATTCCAGTTATTCGATCCCTACAGTGTGAGCAGTGTGCATACTTAAGGCAGAAACTGACTTAGTAGTAGTAGTAGTAGTAGTAGTAGTAGGAGTAGTAGTAGTAGTAGTAGTATGGCCTGGTCTAGAATAACAATTTAGGCCTATTCCAAATTATAGCACCACAATTTCACTAAATAACTCAAAATTCAACCCTGAAAAAAGCAGTTTCTTAAGAAAAGCTTCTTCCTCTTCACTTCTATTAAATTCTACATTCATTTTATTCCAAATTATCAGTGAAGAGGGGGTTTTCCCTCGGGCATGAAGGAAAAATTTGCCTCCAAGTCAGATAGATTTTTCCGCCGCCAGTGTAATGAATTGATATTTTCCGACTCATCGGGTACTCCTAGGAAATAGGTTAGTAAAAGGGCATAGTTTATGCCCTGGGAGTCTCCACTATTCGCCCCTCTCCCCGCCGAAAACAGACGAAGAGTTTTCACGAATCACGGCTGTCTGGGGCTTGGTTATTCCAGCTCTGGAACTTTGCACTGTTAGATCGGCAGCGTATTCCTGTTCGTTAAAAGTGAGAAAACGTGTGGTGTTTCATTTGATTGAGTATTTCATATGAAAGCATTGCTTTTAATCGCACCAATTCCTACTGACGTCGTTGTAATGTATGTTCACTTCAGTTGGGAAAACCACTAAGACGGTTATTTCTGAGGATGTAAAAAGGCAGGTGGAGAGAGAGTGTCTACCACTATAATGAAAACTCCATAACCTGATTGTGACTGATGGTAGTCTATGCAAGTGGGTCTACTATTACAGTGAAAATTCCCTAACTCAGTCTTCATATGAGAAAAGATGTTTGGTGACTTACCCGTCGCGTTTCTAGGGTAACATTAAGAGCTCTGCAATTTAATACAATCTTGCTCACAACGTGTACGCTAGAATTCCGTATACAATGTAAAATTCCGAAGCGAAGCACGGGTACACCAGCTAGTGACCAATAAAATGTCGTTAATTTATGGGTAAATACTACAAAATAAATAAAAATTTACTAAAATATTTGACAAACTGAATTCTGGTGACTGTGTTATAATGATTTTACAAATAATAGTTTATGTCCCTGTTCTATTCACTGCACAACTTTTGTTTTTACTGAAATAATCATCTCCTAATTTATTTGGAAGTATTATAATATGAATATATGATTTGCTGGATGTAGTGCTAGCACTTTGCCCTCTAATAAACTGGGAACACTAGTTGTTACGCGTTGCAGATTTCACACGTTTTTCTCGTTTGTGTCGCTGTAGAAAGAACTTCCTTTCCGCATTCACTTTAACACTACACAATCTTTTACGAAATAAAAGACTCCCGCCTGTAGTAAACACGTCTTCTTTCCTAATTAATTCACAAGCTGATTTTAAAATACACTTTGTGAAGGTTTCACTTTTTGGATTTTTCTTGCACAGAACTACAAATTCTAACTCAGAACTCTAACGGATTCTCTTTGTTTTGAAAGTCATGGTTCAAATGATTTATTATCTATATATATATAAAATAAGAGTTTTCTCTGTACATTGCTCAGAATTTGAAAAAACTGATATTTCTGTATCGATCATGTCCACAGTAACAATAAAATGCAGTTTTTACTTTTCTGTAATTGTCTGTCTGTCTGTCTGCATGTATGTACACGCATCACGAGAAAACGGCTGAAGAGAATTTAATAAAAATCGGTATGTAAAGTCGGAGGGTGAACCGCTACAATCTGGGCTATACATCATTTTATTCACGCTGAGTGAAATGGTAGTTTAGGGGAAGGCCTAAAATTCAATTCTCAAATATTTATATTATTAGTGGTCATATCGATAAATACTACATAACTGAAGTTATATGGAATTAAATTTCTGATCATTTACGTCTTATGCATTTTTACCGTACCGGCTATGATAACACAGACATTCATGAATTTGGATTTTTGTTGCTAAGTCCATATCAACGCCGAGCCCCGAAAAAATGGGTGAAAATTTTATGGAAATCTGTATATAGAGTCAGGGAATAAGAAACTACAGTTTAAGCTATGCACAATGTTATTCACCCTGGGTGAAATGGTAGTTTAGGGGAAGGCACCTAAACTTTAATTTTTAAATACCTATGTTCTTGATCCTATGGAAAAGTACTACATAACAAAAGTTATAGAGAATACAATCTCCGATCATTTATGTCTTATTCAGTTTTACCGTACCGACTATGATAAGAGTGGTATTTCAGAACCGGAAGACAATTAATAATGTGAAGGCCTACAATATCGAAAGCGCGTAACATTGATCAACAATAACATTACACTGACCGTTGTTTGTTGTAATGTTCTTTGTCTCTTATGCTGACAATCAACTCCAATGGATGGGATTACTGCTGCGTACCGAGTATAACAGCCTAACTGAATATTGGTGGGAAATAGCTGAGGAGTTAGATAACTTTCTTCTTTAGCATGCCATTTCTCTGGTTCATACATTTTCTGATACTGCTGGTACGTAACACACTGGTTCATCATAGTATACTAGCTATTCGATACCTACTCTGACGCGCTGTTGTGAATGAGCAGTGTGCGCACTTAAGTCAGAGGCTCACTTAGTAGAGTAGGAGTAGTAGTATGAACTGGTCTAGAATTATAATTTAGGCCTATTCCAAATTATAGCACCACAATTCACTAAATAACTCAAAATTCAATCCTGAAAGGAGCCGTTTCTTAATAAAAGCTTCTTCCTCTTCACTTTTATTAAATCTGCATTAATTTTATTCCAAATTAGCAGCGAAGATGTGGTTTCTTCTCTGGCTTGGAGGAAAAATGGCCTTCACGTCAGATAGTTCTTTCCCCCGCCAGTGCAGTGAATTGAGATTTTCCGACTCATCGGATACTCCCGGGGAACAGACAAGTAAACGGGCATAGTTTTTGCCCTGGGACTGTCCACTATTCGACACCCCCTCAGAAACCGCCATAAAAAGGACGAAGATTGTTCACAGATCACGGATGTCTGCGTCTTGGTCATTCCAGCTCTGTAGATTTGGACTGTTAGTTCGGCAACATAGTACAGTTCATTCAAAGTGAGAAAATGTGTGGTTTCCCATTTGATCGAGTATTTCATATGAAAGCATTGCTTTTAATCGCGTGATTCCTACTGACGTCATTGTAATGACCCATGTTCATTTCAGTTGGGAAAACCACTAAGAGAGTCTTTCTGAGAATCTATAAAGGCAGGCAGAGAGTGAGTGTCTGCCATTATAATGAAAACTCCTCAACCTGATTGTAACTGACGGTAGGCAAGCTGGCCTACCATTAAAATGAAAATTTCCTAACGCAGTCTTCATAAGGGAAAAGACGTTGGTGACTTCCCCGTCGTGTTTCTAGGGCAACGTTAAGAGCTATGCAGCTTAATAGGATCTTGCTCACAACGTTTACACTACCTAACTTAGAATTATGTATAAAATTTAGAATTCCGTAGCGAACCACGGGTACATCAGCTAGTATTTTCATAATTTTAGACAGCGACGATGGGATAAGAAGGGCCTAGGAGTTGGAAGCAAGCGGTCGTGGCCTTAATTAAGGTACATCCACATAATTTGCCTGGTGTGAAAATGGGAAACCACGGAAAACCATCTTCAGGACTGCCGACAGTGGGATTCGAACCCGCTATCTCCTGGTTGCAAGCTCACAGCCGCGCGCCCCCAACCGTAAGACCAACTCGCCCGGTCTTTCAATCTTAAAGGGAGAATAAAAACACAGTAATAAGTTCAAATATTTCGCACTACCTTTCCTCAAAAGCTACCTACGATCAACAAGTTACGTAGACGATGTAATTCACAAAAATCACGGCGGAAATATTTCTCGCGGAACAGAATAACTCAATGCAGGGAATCACAAAGTGTAATTTAAAAACAATCAAAATAATCAGTTCGTAACTTAATGACAATCTTTGTCGCAATGCTAAAATATACTGAACAGTACCCCTCAATGAAAACAAACAGTTAATTGCCTATCCACTAACGCTAATCGCTGGGGAGGGGTTCGATTCTTTTCATGTCCACGTCACCACCTCTCTGCTCTTCACTTGAATTGAAGCTCGTGGAATCACCAAGCGACATTATTAGATCATCTACCGCAGTGTCTATAATACCCCCTCGTTCCCGCGCTTGAGTGATTGCTTGTTGGGCTTGAGTATGGCCTACCACTTTTCCCCAACCCTCGGCTGTCTCACATTATTGACATTCCCTTTGGCTGTGACAAAGTCTTCCATTTCTCTCAGTGTGAAAGTCTTGTTTCACATTAAATTCGCTGGTGAAAATTCATGTCGTAAACTATGAAAACCTACAACCTGTTTTCCAGTCAGTGACCGGGTCAGGGATGGAATGAATGAAGCCCCCATCTTGCGGCGAGGATAGGAATTGTGCCGGCTGTCGTACTCCTCTGGGGCAATGATTAATGACTGACAGATGAAATGACATTGGAGAGTGTTGCTGGAATGAAGGATGACAGGGAAAACCGGAGTACCCGGATAAAAACCTGCCCCTCCTCCGCTTTGTTCAGCATAAATCTCACATGGAGTGACCGGGATTTGAACCACGGAACCCAGCGGTAAGAGGCCGACGCGCTGCCGCCTGAGCCACGGAGGCTTCTATCGTAAACTAAACTAACCTAAACGTAATCTTTAATTAATGACTATGAACAAACTAATAGTAAGCTAATCATGAATAATAATAATAATAATAATAATAATAATAATAATAATAATAATAATAATAATAATAATGTTATTGGCTTTACGTCCCACTAACTATTTTTTCGATTTTCCGAGACGCCGAAGTACCGGAATTTAGTACCGCAGTAGTTCTTTTACGTGCTAGTAAATCTACCGACACGAGACTGGCGTATTTGAGCACCTTTGAATATCACCGGACTGAGCCAGGGTCGAACCTGACAAGTTAGGGGGTCAGAAGGACAGCGCCTCAACCGTCTGAGCTACCCATCCCGGCTAAAAACAATAACTACATGCATGAAATGAAATAAAACACTTGACGAAGACTGAAGACACAAATACGCATAAAGAATGATAAAATAAGAGAACAAAAAGAGAGTGTAAAACGGAATTTTTCGGGAAAGGGCACCAAGTGACAACGAGAAATAAACACCATAAAATGTCAATACTGTCTACGTTACCACGACAATAAGACGCCATTTTTCGCAACACAGCGCTAACGTCATACCATACCACGGCCGGCTCCAATACTTAGAACGTAATATTTAAAAAAACATGGCGGTCGAAGTAGCCGCACTGCTGGTATTGGCTAGTACGAAAATGTCACGTAAATATTATACCAACGGCGGTAATTTAACATGATAAGTGTCACGTCCGCAGGATTTTACCTATTGATTGCCCTGCACGTGTCCCCAGGGTGGTCCTGGTGGTGGTGATGGTGGTGATTATTGTTTTAAGAGGAAGTACAACTGGGCAACCATCCTCTATATAACACTAATCAGAGGGAAAATATGGAAGGGGTCCGACACTTCGAAAAATGAAGATATCGGCCAAAGGAAGACAAGGGCTACGAAGGGCGTGAAAATGAAAGACTCCCTAGCCCTCGCAAACCTAATAGCGTCGGGGTCGGAAAAGAACAAGAGTTGACCAAGAGAGATCGGATAGGATAGATGAAAGTGAGGAGCCTGGCACAAGTAAGTGGAAGCAATGCCAGGACTCAGCTGAGGGCCCCGTGGACGCCAGCCCACGCTCCAAAGTTCAGAGCCCTTGAGGCCCCTTTTAGTCGCCTCTTACGACAGGCAGGGGATACCGTGGGTGTTATTCTACCACCCCCACCCACAGGGGGCTTGGGGGTGGTCCTGAGCGAGCAACAGCGATATAAGGTGATACAACTGAACGAGTGTCTCAAACATAACCTTGTCACGAATACCAATTCTCTTATAACAATGATTCTGATAATGATTCAACAAACTGCTATACTGCACCTGTTTCACTTCAGATACTCAATAGGAGAACCGATTTTTTTTTTTTTTTTTTTTTTTTTTACGTCGCATCGACACAGATGGGTCTTATGACGAAGATGGGATAGAAAAGGCTTAGGAATTGGAAGGAAGCGGCCGTGGCCTCAATTAAGGTGCAGCCCCGGCATTTGCCTGGTGTGAAAATGGGAAACAACGTAAAACCATCTTCAGAGCTGCCGACAGTGGGGCTCGAACCCACCATCTTCCGAATGCAAGCTCACAGCTGCACGCCCCTAACCGCACGGCCAACTCGCCCGGTGAGAATCGATTTGACGTTCTCTGATGGCATATGTATTTTCGTATAAAGCACTTACCCAAATCGTCGGCAACGTAAATATGTACTGTGACAGTATATCAGTTGATATCTTGTCCTCTAATTTAATAAAGTTAATAATATAATCTTCATTCGCAGATAAAATAAGTAGTTTTATCACTATAATAACCTGACTTTTTAAAACCTCAAAAGGTATAATAATTGAGAAATGTACTAGGATAAGCACTAGCACAGAGCTCATATGTACACGGAAATCATACCCTCTATTTAAAATGTATCCTCGAATGTTTTAATGCACCTTAATAAATTATTTGTAACAACGAAATCATCACGATGCATTTAGTACACTTGATCTGAATGTGAGTGCATCTGCTGTAATATGAATTACATCCAGGCACACAATACGATCCACACGTCCTAATATATCAAAATGGTTTTAAAATCAAATTTCACTAAATACATCACTACACTGACGTTTCGTAATCAAACCAAACCAACAGAAAGAACTAAACTGATGGTTCGCAAATGTTCATGTTTACATTTGAACAAACCGATCGCGGCGCCATTTTAGCTAATATAGGTGGCTGCATTAGGTCTGATATTATATTGTAGCTGGTCTTGGTAAAACCCTGCGTTAGAAACCCAGCTAATCCCTCCAAATCACTATTTCTTCATTGTAATAGTGTACAGGTTGCTCCATCTGTCACACCGTTGCCTACGAAATATGTATATCTTGTATGCAACGGTCACACCAACATTGTTCGTTATACACCAATATCCAGCCAAACACTTCCGCAGGCAAGCACATATTCTTGTAAAATACACTTTCATCTAAATCACTCGACACTTTATAACACATAGGCACTGACTAAATATCACCATATCAATTACAATTTATTTAAATTATTTTTCTGGAGGAATACGAATAGGTATACCGTTTACATTAGAAAAAAGTATTTCCTAACCTCAGGGTTATTCTCAAAATGATGTATGCACACTACTGTTTTGTCATCGACTTCAAAATAGTCACGATGTATATTTCTAACAAACTTCTCTCTTAATGTTTTATTCCTTAGAAAACTTTAGGATAGTTGTATGAGAGGCATTGCCGGTAGTTAGACTTAAACCCGATTCACAACACGATCAAAACAAACACATCCTCACATTACTGCGTATGATTACAGATCCTAAGTGTCCATTGACTCATATAAATACACCACCGCCGTCTCAATCCTATATACTGCCTGCAGGGGGGCTCATTCCCGACTCCCGCGCTTTGCTTCCAGCGTAGCATCGCCTCATGCTGACGTCACGTGGAGGTCTCCTGTCAGCAGCTGTTGCGGTAAACGATAAGGAAATCGCTTTCAGTATAGGTCTATTTTGCGGTACGGTACGCAGTCTTGTAAGATTTTCCGAATTGTGTTGATTGTTGTGTTAAAGATGAGTAAGGTTTCTAACTATAAAGTTAATTGTGCGATGGCACAATGTACTAATTGGGGATCGAAAACAAGTGGTGTCTTGTACCACAGATTTCCAAAACGTGAGGAGATTAGGCGAGTGTGGGTGTTGCGCTGTAAGCGAAGTGACAAATTTAATCCTGATAATGCCAGGGTATGTTCCATACATTTTCGTCAAGAGGATTATGAACGAGATTTGAGAAATGAACTACTGGGATTACCACAGAGAAAAATCTTGCGGGCAGATGCTGTTCCGTCTCTGTACATTGCAAATTGGCATGGCGATAAAGCTTCGTGTTCAACCACTAGCACCGTTCCCAGCCAAACAGCAGAGCAGGTTTGTGTACTAATTTTCATACAATATTTAATAATTAATAAATACAATATTTAATAAATCGTAATAAATTTGACCAGCTACGTGGAAGTATGAATAAACTTATTATGTCGTACTACGGTATTGTATACCGGCTAGGGTAGCTGACTTACGTTTAGAAGGCTTGGGTTCGATTCCTGGTACTGGAACAATTTTTCGATTTTTTTTACATTGTTCTGTTGTTTACCAGCAGAACGTTTTATGTGAGAACACCGAGTTACGACAGTAGGCCTATATTAACTTATAACTCTTCATATACTTCGAACGTTAAGTAGTTAAGGCTTATTTTACTTAACGATCGTAGTTTAGATTTTATAAATGTTTAAAACGTGATCGCTCATAAAGGTTTATCTTCATTTTACAGATTTCCAGTGATAGAGATTTGCGTCATGAAGTCAGGAGCGTGAAGAAGCGGGCGCGATCAACATTAGAGACTTTGTCACCAAAGAAAAGGAAAGTTGACCAGGCGACTAGCACTGAATCGCTTCAAAATGAGGAGATCTTAAAACTCCGTAAGCAGGTGGAGATTTTGGAAAAGGAAAACGCGATTTTAAGACGAAGGGAGGCTGCTCTAAAGAAGCTCAAGGGATCTAGGTATCTAGTCTCAAAAAGACGACAACAACCGTCTCTGCCGAAAGTAAAGAAGAGTGCACACAGAGAGGAAGTAGTTAAGATTCTGTCGAAATGTTTTACGCCAGGTCAGATTCGATGTCTCTTGGTAGGCAATAAACGAGTGAAATGGTCCTCGGAGGACATAGCAAATGCTTTGTCTTTGAGATCGCTTTCCAGAAAAGCATATGATTATTTGAGGAACCGGAACATTCCTTTACCATGTCGGTCAACCTTACAAAAATGGATTCGGCGCTTTAAATGTAGGCCCGGAATTTTAACAGAGGTGCTATATCTGTTGAAAGCCAGAGCAGTAAATTACAAGGAGTCTGAAAAGATCGCGGTTTTGACATTTGATGAAATGAATATAGACGGACGCATTTCATACGATTCATCTGATGACCGCATACTAGGACCTCACAGCAACGTCCAGGTAGCGATGGTTCGAGGGCTCTTTGCTGCATGGAAGCAACCCATTTTTTATGATTTCGACGTGACAATGACGTCAGAGTTGTTAAGAAACATAATTTGTAAACTTGAGGCTTGTGACATTCATACTGTCGCAGTAACTTGTGACATGGGGGGCAAAAATGCCAAAGTGTGGAAGGAATTAAATGTACACAAGAACAAGAGCTTTTTTACCAATCCAGTGGATGATAAAAGGAAGGTGTGGGTGTTCTGTGATGTACCCCACCTCTTGAAATTATTGAGAAACCACTTTTTAGATGAAGGTTTGACGTTAGCTGATGGTTCAGAATTTCAGAAGAAGACAACAGAACACCTATTACAAACTCAAACAGGGGGCCTATCAACTACACATCATATTAATGAGGCTCATCTGAGTGTAACAGGCAGATCCCGTCAAAATGTGAGAATGGCTGCGCAGTTATTTTCCAGGCGCACAGCTCTGGCAGTGCGGTATTCTTTAAACAAGGACGCTGAAAGCAACTTCATCGAGCTAGTCAATGACACCTTCGACGTGTTGAACTCCAGGGCGGCTAAGGATGAAAAGACTCCCCTTAGGAGTGGGTACGGCTTAAACTTAAGGAGTCAGGAAAATACTCTGAAGCGCTTTCTGGAGGTGATTACACAGGTGAGATTTGGTAAACGGAAAACTTTACTTCCGTTTCAGAAGGGGTTCATAATATCTATAAATTCTCTCTTAGGGCTTTTTGAAGACATGAAACATGCAAATATGTCTTATATGTTAACTGCCAGATTAAACCAAGACTGTTTGGAGAATTTTTTTTCACGTGTCCGTGGCCTAGGAGTTTTTTATAGCAATCCGTCCCCTTTTGAAGTTCGTAACAGAATTCGACTTCTATTACTCACAGGGAGTAATGAAATCCCTCTCTCCTGTAGTGTGTCAGTGGAAGCCGAAAATAATTCATCGCCGTGTGATACGGGTATTTTTCATCCTGATGCTCATAATGAAGAAGATTTCTTGAGCTTCGTAAGCAATGAACTATGTATAGATGTTTTTGAGGGGCCGTTAACAACTGTACCCGTAGATGAACAGGAAGAAACGTTAGAGTTGTTAAGGATGGAAGACTTGAGCCAGGACTTCGAAACTGAAGACGTAAACCAGGATGCAATTAAATACCTTGCAGGCTACTTGGCATTCAAATGTCGCTCTGTTGATGACAGCTTGGGTGATAAAGGTGAAATGTTTGCCTTGCCACAGGAAGTGCCTCACGACTGGTTATCAATCATTTCAAAAGGAGGCCTTACTCGTCCAACCGAAGAATGGTATCAAAAAGTTATCCAGTTTGAGGTACTGTTTGGCAGTTTTCACGGGATTTATATCTCTAAATGTGAAAGAGTAATGCAGACTTTGATTTCTATAATTAAATCAAAATTTCCAGAACTTGACGAGAATATTATATCACTATACGTCAGAACTAGGACTTTTATTAGAATACGTCACCTCAACAAAAAACATTATATAGATGCTATGAAGAAGTATTCAGCGAAAAAGAGTCGACTGTGGGCAGCTTCAGCTTCTTCAACAACTTCCTAAGTCATCAAAAAGTGAGTTTTAAATACAATTAAACCAATAACTATTCCAGTGTTTCTATGTATGTATTGTTCTTACAGTCGGCTTTTAAGATGTAATTACTCAGAGTTTCTTCTATTTTTCTATCAACAGTATTATATCACTGATTGCAGGTGGTGTGTAAAGTACCACTTTATTATAATAATGCAAACCTTTTGATTATTTATAAGAAATTGAAATTTTACCTAATTATCGAGGTTTATGCTGCATGCAGGCAATGCAGGCGCGCGCTTCTAGCCCTCCCGGCTACGTCACGCGCGATCAACCAATGAGAGCGCTGTGAGCGGGAATGGCCTACCTAATATACTCTATCTACCTTGTACTGCCTGCTCTATGCTATGCGCTTAACATGCTTCTCAGCGTGAGCTCTTAGTGTCACAAACCTCCGCTAGGGGCGCCAGCTAACGCACCCAACTTATCTCCGTACCCACGTTATTCTCTTCCAGTGCGTATGCATCGAGCATTTATTTGTGTGTCTCTGGTTGTAAAATGATTAATTGTTGTGTTCCTCACTGTATATCAAAACAGGAAATCCAAATTTTTCAGGTGTGAGGATTCCTGTTATCCCTGTTATCCCTGCAAGTAAAGACTTCGAGAAAATTGTAGCCTGAATTTTAGAGATGAAGATAAAAGATAAAACTAAAAGAAAAAATATTGAAGCCAGAGAGAGTGCATAGTCGGTCTTCGAATTATCCCCATTACCTTCAAACCAGAAAAATAGCTCCACGAAAGACCAGACAGTGACAAGGTATTTCTTCGGAAGAAATCTGTGATGAAACAAGCTCTTCAGCCGCAGGATATACAATGGATGACGAGTACGAAATTAATTTGAACAACGATTCCAACGAGTAAGAATGACAGCAGTGATCAGAAAATCAGACATTAGAGGCTCCGATCAAGAATTCTGAGACTGCGATAACAGCTGATGACTAATCATAATAAAGTTAAAAGACTACAGAGACAATTCGAAGACAACCCAGAAATTGATCGTCTGAATAAAATAAAGGAAGCAGGCGAACAAAGGAAAAACGACCGTTTTCAAAAATCAAATCCATAATTTTCGCAAGACAAAATACGGGCAGTCAGAACAAATCACGCGGTACTATGTGGCGTGGGGAATAGTATCCCAAACGGTTACGAATATGGCAGGACTGCTGGTCTAGTGTCAGCTCCGTCACAAAGTACTCTGGACAGGTAGCCTAAATGAAAAATGTTGATGGTGTTTGTCGGGATTTCCCAATTAGTGAAGGAGACACTTAGAGCTGAATGTAAAAGTCTTAGACCAACAGATAGGAGTGTAACAGTGATCGCAGATTAAATGGCTAATTAGGTACGGCTACTCTACGACCGAACCAGTGACAAGTTCCTTTGCGTAGTCAATGTTGAAGGTGTATTTGGCACAGATATTGTAAAATCTCCTGCTCTCGCGAATAAACTGTGTTTTCTTGTAATCCGACTTTTAAATAAGTTCTCTAGCGCTGCTGCCTACTTCCATTAAAGGCGTAGAGTCTACGATCTATCCCTTTTAGTTCAGAAATGATTACTGTAACGCCTTTCGGCAAAACAATCCAGACTGTGTGCATTTCTATTCGCAAGCAGATAAAATACTTACAATGGTTGAATGATGATTTCATCGAGTACGTTAAAATAATTCGGTTGGAATCAAAACGTGAAAAACTGAAGTGTCTGACTAATGAGACGGCAGATGCTGTCTCGCGAACGGTGAAATCTATAGTGGAATGTGTGTCTTACCTATTAAAAAATCAGTTATTTAATGTTCTCATTAGATGATTTTCTGGAGACGCAATAGAAGCTCTATTTAGTTCAGTGAGATTGGGTGGTAGATTTAATGACATGACGAACGCACGCACTGCATTATGTGCTATAAAACGTATCCTGAAAACTGGTCATGAACAAAGGGTCAACGAAATAGTGATAGACATTTTTTTGCGTCCACTGCTGGTAAATAAGAGAAAGAAAAGGACTGAGAAGGTGCTCCGTTACTCGTGTCGAGAAAATTCTGAAATTTGTATGTACCATGCAGCATAGGATGATCCTAATATATCTACTGTAACTGGTAAGATTTTATATATTTTACGTTTCTATATCTTAAGCCAAGCTCAAATGTGAAATATTAGTTTCTGTATGTGCATTATCCTCTCAATTAGTAACATGTTAAGGATTATTTTTAATTTTATATTGGTGTTAGGACCAACACTCGTTTAACCAACATGTGCTGTGGGTGCGGTAAGTGCTGCCATCTGCAATGTCGCTGTAAACTCAATTCTCACCGCACAGAGCAGGCAGTATATAGAGATTGAGACGGCGGTGAAATACACACGCACAATTGTATTCTACAAAGAAACTAATATTTATCGTCAACTTTCATGAAATTACCCCGACTGTATAGGAAAACAACAAACCGAAGTTTCCAATAATCCGGCTACTCGATTCGCCATCTTTGTACGATCAAGAGTAGCGGTATCATTAAGGTCTGAAGACTGGAGTCAGTCTTGGTCAAACTCCATCTCTTGAAAAGAGACCCTTAGGGACGGGTGCGAGGGCTGGTGCTTGAGACACTTTGGGAATACTTTCCCCTAATTATCAGACTTCTGCATTGTGTTCCTGCACATCTCGCTTACATATGACTCACAGTTACAAATTATTTCCTTATCCTTTCTTAGTCACTAACAACTACTGGTCAGTTTACTTGGTCATGAATGCAAATTTAATTACATGTAAGAAGTATACTTTATATTGTCACTTGTGGATTTTTGACAGTGTGACAATAAAGGTCCGCCTCTGTGGTGTAGGTGTTAGTGTGATTAGTTGCCACCCCCGGAGGACCGGGTTCGATTCCCGGCTTTGCCACGAAATTTGAAACGTGTTACGAGGACTGGAACGGAGTCTTCTGAGCTTCGGGAAGTCAACTGAGTAGAGGGGTTTCGATTTCCACCTCAGCCATCCTCGAAGTGGTTTTCTGTGGTTTCCCACTTCTCCTCCAGGCAAATGCCGAGATGGTACCTAATTTCAGGCCACGGCCGCTACCTTCCCTCTTCCTTGTCTATCCCTTCAAATCTTCCCATACCCCACAAGGCCCCTGTTCAGCACAGAAGGTTAGGCCGCCCACGGTGTAAGTATACTTCCACCATGAGGCCGCATGGGAGAGGTACTGGTCCTCCTCCTCAGTCGTATCCTCGACCCAGAGTCTCATGCTCCAGAACACTGCCCTTGAGGTGGTAGAGGTAGGATCCCTCGCTGAGTCCGAGGGAAAAGCCAACCCTGGAGGGTAAACGGATTAAGAAAGAAAGAAAATGACAAAGAATACATGCATATAAAAAAATTAAAATGATCTACAAATACTTCGAAGTAAACATATTGACCTAAAACCTTCTTGAAAAATGAAATAATGACTGATCATCCCAAATCGGCAAAAACTGCGAAAGAATGCAAAATAAAAAGGTGTTTTTATTCTTTGTTATACTGCAGAATGAATTTCTATAGGCTACTACTGAACTACGGAGTTATGTCTTTCCTGTCCTTCTGTATGGTTTCGAAGGGTGGACGCTTAGCCCTTTATTGGAGAAGCGTATTGAATCTTTTGAAATGTACTTATACAGAAGAATACTCCGAATATCTAGGGTAGAAAAGAGGACAAATGAAGTCCTCAACAGAAGACAAATGAAGAAGTCCTCAACATCTTGAACAAGAAGAAAGAGCTTCTCATAACCATCAAGGAGCGTAAGCTCAGCTACCTTGGGCACATCATGAGAGGTGAACGATACGAACTTCTCCGACTGATCATTCAAGGGAAGATTGGTGGGAAAAGATCTGTGGGAAGACGGAGAAATTCCTGGCTGAAAGACTTGCGGCGGTGGTATGGACATACGTCGATAAAAATCTTCCGTGCTGCCGTTTCGCGTATAATCATAATCAATTGGATCGCCAACCTTCGAAGGGAGGCGGCGTCATAAGAAGAAGAAGACTACTAAGCTACGTTCCAATACAAATTAAAAAAAAAAAAAAACACATTTCAACAACATCCGCCCTACTCATTAACATGTTTAGGGCCTACCGCACAAATACAGTAGGACAAAAAAAATACAGATGCATCGAATTTTCAAACATATTTTTTATCATACTATTATCTTTTTAAGTACTTCAGTTACCCCTCTGATAGTGTTAATAGAATATGGCTCAGAGTTGCCAACCGTAGCAGAATTCTGCTGTGCATAGCAGAATTGAGATTTTTGAGCAGAGAACAGGCTGTAGGCCCACGTAACAGAATGCTAAAACATAGCAGAATTTCAAATCTCACAACCATCGAAAAACAATTTGTTCAATCGCTCTTCTTTTCTTTAAAGGAAACGAAAGGACATGAAAGGAAAGGACCTTTAGCACACCATTATTTATTGCCCGCAAATAAACACCCACTACGCATGCCTTATTGTTTACGGCCGAGATGCATATTCCAAAAGTTGTCCTGTTCTATTAGTACTGTATTTTTGATCCTTGTTCTGTACGAGCGAAAAAAGTAAAAAACCCGCGGCAAACGTAGGAATGACTGCAAATCTTGCATATACGTTGCACTATTCACTGAATACATGTAATTATTCTACTCTTTTGCCATCTAAATGCACGTAAATACACAACACAGTTTATGTGAAATTTAATGAATTCGGTTAACGTTCATTACATTGTTAATCAGTTAATAGGAAGTAGAACAGTATCGGTAATAGCATAATTATGTGATTATGATAAATGTTTGTTTCGGCGGGTTGGCAACGCTAGTCTTCTTAATTCTCAATCCTAAGATTGGTTGGCAGCAATTCGTCTTCTCCAGTCTTCTCTGTAATCCGCTAATCTCTTCATTTCCACATATAAGCCTGCTCCTACGTCATCTCTGATCTGTCTTGCATATTGCAGTCTAGGTCTTCCTCTTCCTCTTTTACCTTGAATCATTCCTTCCATGACATTAACTATGAAACCATTGTGCCTATAGAGATGGTCAATTAATTGGTCTCTTCTCTTTCTTATTGTTGCTAAAAAGGATCTTTTTTCATCTATTCGTCGAAGAACTTCTTCATTTGTGAGTTTTGCTGTCCATGAGATCGTTTCCATCCTCCTCCAGCACCACATCTCAAATGCTTCCAGACGTTTCTTATCACATGAACTAATAGTCCACGTTTCTGAGCCATACAAGGCCACACTCCATATATAGCACTTAATAAATGTCTTCTTAGTCTCCACATTTAAATTCCTTGAAGTAAGAAGTATCCTTTTCTAGTAAAAAGCAATCTTTGCTTGGGCAATTCTGCTTTGTATGTCGATTGAACTTTTGCCATCTAGAGTGATTTTACTTCCTAAATAGGTAAAGACATTTACTTGCCTTAGTGGTATATCACTAATTCTAATGTCGACTGCAATATGTTGGCGGTTGCATACCATAATTTCGGTCTTTTTTGTATTAATTTTCATGTTATATTTATCTCTCAATATCGTATTCATTTTTATTAACGCACTTTGTAGTTTCTCTTCGTTCTCCTCTATGACAGCTATATCATCAGCAAATCTTATCATTTTGATTTCTACTCCATTTATCTTTATCCCTTCCATTTCATCTTTACATTCCTCAATGCCTTTCTCAATATACAGGTTGAACAACACTGGTGACAAATTACATCCCTGTCGTACTCCTTTCTTTATATAAGCCTCCCATACTTCACCATTTATATTTATGATGCCTCTTTGGTTGTTATAGAGTTCATGTACTATCCGTCTATCTCTAAAATCTAGACCAACACCAGTCATAATCTTCATTAACATATTCCAGTTCACATTATCAAAAGCTTTTTCTAAATCGACGAATGCAATAAACAAAGGTTTTCTTTTTGTCTATAACCTGTCGTAACGTTAGAATAGCTTCTCGTGTGCCTCTATTTCGTCTGAATCCAAACTGATCTTCAGCCAAATGTGGTTCAATTTTATTGCTTATTCGGTAATATATTATTCTTGTCAATATTTTTGACATGTGCGACAAAAGACTCAAGGTGCGATGTTCTTCACATTTTAGAGTTCCAGGTTTCTTTGGTATAGGGATTATGAGAGACTTTCTGAAATCTTCTGGAATTTTTCCGGTTTCATATATTTCCGTAATCAGTTTAAAAATATAGCCGTGTGTTTCATCATCCAGTCTCTGTATCATTTCTCCAGTTAGTTCATCGCATCCTGGCGCTTTATTAGGTTTCAATTCTTTCACAGCCTTAAGGTATTCTTCTTTGGTTAAAGAGGGTCCCAGTTGATCTCTTGTAATGTTATCTTCATTTTCAAGGTCATTTATGTCAGTAGGATTCATAAGCAGATCTTCATATAATGTTTCTATATATCGCTTCCATCTTTCTCCCACTTCTTTACTCTCAGACAACAGTTTCCCATTTTCACTTAATATGCTGTTACTACGGCCAGTGACTGTTCTGAATTGTTTCTTAATCAATTCATAAGCAGTTTCCATGTTTCCTTTCTCCAATCTTTCTTCTATTTCTTTGCATTGTCTCGTTATATATTCTTCCTTAGCCTTCTTTGCTTCTCTGTTGACTATGTTTCGGAGTCTTTTATAGTTTCTGATTCCTTCTTCACTCTTTGAGTTTTTAAATTTCCTTCTTTCCTCTATAAGTTCAAGCACGTAATCTATAACCCATGGTTCTCGTGCTTGTTTCGTCGTTTTACCTATTACCTGATTTGCAGCTTCTATGTTAGAGTGTTTAAGGCCCATCCATTTCTCATTTATTGTACCATTGGGTATTTCTGCGACGTTCTGTTTTACCAGTGTTTGATAGTTTTCCTTGATTCTGTCTTGTTTTAGTTTCCTGACATTATATCTGCAATATTTTTCCACATTCTTCCTCTTCCTTCTTAGTCTTAAATCAGATTTTCATAATACTAGGTTTCGGTCACTCGCTACATCAGCCCCTGGATAACTTTTGCATTGTTTGACTTGGTTACGGTATCTTTCCCTTACCATAATATAATCTGTTTGATATCTCGCTTTATCTCCAGGTGCAGTCCAGGTGTACCTTCTTCTCTTGGGCTGTTTGAACAAGGTGTTTGTAATTATTAGTCCTTTTGCTTTACAAAAGTCTATTAGTTGTTGTCCTCTGTCATTTCTTACTCCAAGACCATACTGACCTACAATCTTCCCGTCTTCTCCTTCACCAACAGAAGCGTTCCAGTCTCCAAGAAAAATGAGATTCTCGTTATCCTTAATCGTATCCATCAGCTCCTCTAACTGGTCATATACCTGGTCTACTTCTTCATCTGAATGATTCGTTGTTGGGATGTACACCTGTATTATTATCATGTCAACTTGTTCATTTTCTATTCTCACCATAATTATTCTATCACTGCATTGTACATAGCTCTGAACTCGTACACCTACGTTTTTACTTAATATTATTCCTACACCTGCACAGATTCCTTTTCCACCAGAGTATATAATTCTAAAGTTATCACTCCAAAAGTCCCCCTTCTCAGGCCACTTTATTTCACTCACTCCTAATATGTCTATGTCATGTTTAACCATCTTCTTTTTTAAGTTTTCTAGTTTACCACAAATGTTGAGAGATCGTACATTCCAAGTTCCTAAAATAATATTTCTTGTGTTTCTTCCACGCTTTGTCCCTGACCCAGCCGGAGATCCGAACTGGGGACTATTTTACCTCCGGAATTGCATTTAGTTCCACAGCCCACCATCACTGCTGCATAACAAGGGATATCCAGTGGATCTTTAATGGAGTGGTTTCCCTCTGGCCTTCTCCATCCTATACCGTTGACCATACTGGTTCATCCGCCTTTAGGAGCAGTTTCCCACTCCAAGGGCAAGAGAGTGCCCTACCCTATACCCGCTCATCCGCCCTCCTTGGAGACCGTTGGTTCTTGGTAAAGGGGGTCCCTTATCCCGGGGGGTATTCGGTCCATATCTTCTATCCAAGAATAAAACCAACTTGGTAAGACTTGGGATTAGTTCTTCCGCCCACCAAGCCGTTGGGAGACTTCCTCTTCCGCCTTAGAGACCGTTGGCCATTTTCTTTTTAGCCTCATTTGATCCGCGGGTGCTTATTTGACCGTGCCTTATTCGCACCTGCCCTGCATATCTACAGGACGTCCCCTATCAGCCATTGGGACGCGCCGTGTCGGGGTTGAGGCCCCCCACCCCAGTGTCTCACGCAGGGTTATGTTTAGCTCCTACTCATTTCAGAGCCAAACCCCCACGCAAGCTGACCAGGTAATGTGTAATATGCTGTTAGTACAGAAGCCTCACTTTACTCATGTTAAGATGGCTGACAATATGGGCCGGCTGTGTGACCTAGGCAACGCCAAGAATGCTAAACAGAGTGCCAATCTTCATCATAGTTTCTATGGTAGCAAAGACGAAAGAAACAAAATGGGTGACAGTGAGGGCAAAGATGTTAGCCGAACATAATGAGTGGCTATCTACGTAGTGTTATCTATGGAACTATTGTAGCAGTTAACAAGATGGCCGACACTTACTGCACAAAATTTAGAATAAATATTACACTAAAAGCACTATTAAACGAGAGTATATTCTTTGGACAACACTAACACAAACTCAGCACCCAAAATGAGCCACAAATATACCTCGGAAGCTACGGAAGAAGCGCAGGTTTTCTGTATACGCGGTTGTAAGACGCAGAGCTATTACACATGACCTCACCCTCTGGTGGCAACGCTAGTATGGTTGCCTAATTGTACTTCCTCTTACAACAATAAACACCACCACCACCACCACCACCACCACCACCACCACCACCACCACCACCACTTCGCTTCACAGTCGTGTATAATGAAATATATCAGCACCAAAGAAAACAGTCTGGTCTCGGAATAACTCACCAAATACATGGGTACACATTGTGCAATGTTTTACGAACAAAATAATGTTATAGACCGGGGGCCATTGAAGTGCGGCTTGAAAATATAACGTCCACATGTGTAAACAAACATACTGATTTCGACAAATTTCACGGGATTACTTAAAATAATAGCTATATCCTGAAATTACGAGCCGTAATAGATTTACTCATAACAAGATCCACAACATTGAACAGCTGTCGATATGTTTAAATTTAACCTGATTACACTTCGATGCATGAAAGAAAGAAAGAAAGAAAGAAAGAAAGAAAGAAAGAAAGAAAGAAAGAAAGAAAGAAAGAAAGAAACAAACAAACAAACAAACAAATAAATAAATAAAGCATGCTGGTAGTCATCGTCATTGATAGTACTTGCAT
Source organism: Anabrus simplex (assembly GCF_040414725.1). Taxonomy (NCBI): domain Eukaryota; kingdom Metazoa; phylum Arthropoda; class Insecta; order Orthoptera; family Tettigoniidae; genus Anabrus; species Anabrus simplex. The sequence goes on along the minus strand of NC_090265.1, from coordinate 1,739,707,530 downwards.
GTCCAACGCTTAGGCCTATCCCGTTTCTCTACGGGGTCGGGTCTAAAGCGAGATAAATCTTCGTACCGGTGGTGAGTTTTTACGACTGGATGCCCTTCCTGAGATCAACCTCATCGGAAGAGTTAAAGAGATGAAATGAATGACGTGATATATGATAGTAGGAAGGGAGAAGGTGAAACCCTTCGCCGTTACGTAGCCTACTCCTGTCGGCTTAACGTCCCCACCGACGGATAATTACCATCAACAGCGGCATACGCCCTCACATCATACGAATACTGCGGAGGGGTCTGGAACTGAACCCAGGGTTTTGGCACGCAATCTAGTGATTAGAAATTGTATACCACCACCTCTCCTACTCTATCGGCCAATATTCTGAAGGTGGACATTTTTCCGACCAATGGGACTCGAACGGCTAACCAAGGTGTCAGACCATATAGCTATGATGCCTTAACGACCACAGCCAGGCGGACTATCGACACTGATCGTACATAACAAGTCCGAAGTCTGGGTGGTAGGCAGTGTTGTACTGGGGTCAGTAGCGGTAATTATCATGTACTGGGAGAAATAGTTTTCCTTCCCGTGGCTTCCAATTTTCACACCAGGCAAGTGCTGGGGCTTTACCTTAATTAAGGGCTGCCGATGGTAGGATTCGAACCCACAATCCACATGTACTGACCGGGATTCGAACTGCGGCCGTCCAGATGAGAAGCCCGTGACAATTCCATCCCAGTAATAATATTCACACTTCGGTACATAAGTATTTAACTTATAAAATAATATTTGTACAGATATTTTATCTGTAATAATATAGCGAGAACTCCACCATTTTATCTAGAGATAATCGACAGCTAAGTTTTTATTTAATTCGACTATTTAGCGAATTAATAGAAAATTAAATGATAATTAATAATGGAGTGTGGCCTGCGGAGAGGCCTGGTGCAGGTCTTTTGAGTCAACGCCATACAGGAGAAACGGAAGGAAGAAGAAGTCAGCAAAGGGTAACAAGATGGGAAGCATAAATGGCAGGCATGCTAGTTTTAGTGAAAAGTGGAGAAACAGGTTCCAAGAAGGACATTTCAGGAATCAGTAATGGGTAATTACAGTTTTAATGAAGGAGCCGTACTAAAAGAAAGGAGAGGTGCTATGGTAACTCCAGTGTCCAAAGGAAAGGGTGATACACATAGAGGATAATTTCAGGCCAGTCAACTTGACATACACAGTACTGTTTATAAGTTTTCCAAAATTACTAACTGGTTTGATAGACGGCATTTCGGGTTTAGGAAAATCTATTTCAGTTAGGCTCAACTTGTAGGATTCCAGGAAGATGTAGTAGATACTTTAGATTCAAGAGGTCAAATGGATTGTATCCCTCCTGATCTACATAAAGCTTTTGATGGCGGTAGATCATAGGAGAATACAGACGAAAATAGGGTTATTCAACTAGACAAAAGAGTAACTGAATGGGTGGGTAAATTTCTAAAACAGATCTCAAAGAATTACAGTAGATGAAGCATTATCTGAACTTGTAATGGTTAAGAGTGGGGTCCTGCAAGGCGGTATAATTGGTCGTTTATATTTTCTGAGGTATACTAATGTGAGTTAAGATCTTGAATAGCAGATAAGGTGTTTTTCAGATGCTGTAGTACTGCACAGAGTAGTACAGGAGTAGCAGGATTGTGAAGCACAGTAAAGAGACCTAGACAGATGGTAAACGGGATGGAATGACAGGTTGTAAGTTTCACGAAGGAAAGTATTCTCAGTTTTAATTACTGTGTTTATGGGATCACGGGGATCACTATAAGTTGTTGTTGTTGTTGTTGTTGTTGGGTGATCAGTCCATAGACTCCTTTGATGCAGCTCTCCATGCAACCGTATCCTGTGCTAACATTTTCATTTCTAGGTAGCTATTACATCCAACATCTGCTCTAATATGCTTGTCATATTCATACCTTGGTCTACCCCTGCCCTTTTTACCACCTATACTTCCCTCAAAAGCTAAGACCTGCATGTCTTGATGTGCCCTATGGTTCTGTCTCCTCTTCTCGTCAAATTTAGCCAAATCGATCTATCCACCTCACCTTCAGCATTCTTCTGTAATACCACATTTCAAAAGCTTCTATTTTCTTTCTTTCTTTTCTTCTGAGTCAGTTATCGTCCATGTCTCACTTCCATACAATGCCACGCTCCAGGCGAATGTCTTCAAAAACAGCTTTCTAATTCCTATATCAGTGTTCGAAGTGAGCAAATTTCGTTTCTTAAAGAAAGGCCTTATTTGCTTGTGCTGCATGTTACGTCCTCCTTCCTTCTGCCGTCGTTAGTTATTTTACCACCCAAGTAACAATATTCATCTACTTCCTTTTAGATTTAAATTCCTACTCTAATATTACCTGCATCACCTGACTTCGTTCGACTGAACTCCATTACTTTTGTTTTGGACTTACTTTCATCTTCTACTACTTATCCAAGACTCCGTCCATACAATTCAGGAATTTCTCTAGATCTTCCGCAGTCTCAGATAAAATAACAATATCATCGGCAAATCTCAGGGTTTCGATTTCCTCTCCTTGGATTTTGACTCCCTTTCCAAATTCCTCTTTGATTTCCTTTACAGCCTGTTTTATGTAAACATTGAAAAGGAGAGGGGACAAACTGCAGCCTTGCCTCACTCCTTTCTGAATTGCTGCTGCTTTTTCAAAGCCCTCGATTCTTATCACTGCAGATTGATTTTTATACAGATTGTAGATAATTCCTCGTTCTCGGTATCTGATCTCGATCACATTCAGAATCTCGAATAGCTTGGTCCAATCAATATTATCTTGTGTTTTTTCTAGATCTTCGAACACCATGTACGTGGGCTTGTCCTACTTAATTCGATCGTCTGAGATCAGACGTAAAGTCAGGATTGTTTCAAGTGTTCCTACATTTCTCCTGAAGCCGAATTGGTCTTCTCCCGACTCAGTTTCAACTTGTCTTTCCATTCTTCTGTAAATAATACGTGCTCAAATTTTGTAGGCGTGAGATACTAAACTAATGGTGCGGTAGATTGCACACTTGTCAACACCGGCTTTCTTGTGAATAAGTATAACAACATTATATCGAAAATCGGATGGCACTTCTCCTGTCTCATACATCTTGCACACTAAATGGAATAATGCCGCCATGCTGGTTTCTCCTAAGTACTTCTGACGGAATGTCATCAATTCCAGGTGCCTTGTTTCTCTATAGGCCTCTCAAAGCTCTGTCAAATTCTGACCTCAAAATTGGGTCTCCCATTTCATCAGCATCAACAGTTTCTTCTAGTTCCAGAACCATATCATCTACGCCTTTACCGTGATAATACTACTATTGGATATGTTCCTGTCATCTTCTGCCTTCTCTTCTTTCTCTAGTGGTTTTCCATCTTGCTTCCGTCTTTAATATTGATACACCTATTTTTCCTTTCTCCAGAGGTTTCCTTGAATTTTCTGTATGCAGCATCTACCTTTCCTGGGACCATACAACTTTAAACATCCTTGCACTTATCCTTCAATCATTCTTCCTTAGCTATCCTGCACTTTCTATCTACGTCATTCTTTAATTGCCTGTATTCTTTTCTGCCCTCTTCATTTTTGGCATTCTTGTATTTTCGTATGGTTCATGTTTTTGGGTTACTGTAGTCACGTCCTAGTTCGTGAAGCATGGGCAACGGCCGAGTTGCCTAGTAAGTGGTCCTGAGAGTCGGGATACCAGTTGCTATGGAATGGGAGTGGGCATCTCGGACATATTTTGAGTCATGGCCCTCCTTGTGCTCAGGCGGCTAGGACTACACAATTCACCAGTAGTCCATAACCCGTTAGAGGAGAGATCCTCACTTGGACTATGTGCGAGTAGGGTAGCATCCTGCTTCATGAATTTACCGAATAAGCCTCGGACCTATGGGAGTAACGGAGTCCCACTCCCATTTGACATACGAGGGATTCCTTGGAAACAACTTGGCGAACGAAATGGAATTCGATGGGGAGCTATCATTATTAATGGGGCATATGGAAGAAAGAAGGTAGAACTGGCTGAGTCAACAAAGAGGATGCATCTGGATGTGCTAGGAGCAAGTGATATTCGGGTAAGGGGAGATAACGAGGAAGATGATGATAATGATGATGATGATGATGATGATGCTTGTTGTTTTAAGGGGCCTAACATCGAAGGTCATCAGCCCATAATAACGAGGAAGAGATAGGAGATTATAAAGTGTACTTGACGGGTGTTAGAAAGGGAAGGGCAGAGTCTGGGGTAGGGCTCTTTATCAGGAATACCATTGCACGCAACATAGTTTCTGTTAGGCATGTAAATGAGCGAATGATGTGGGTTTGGAGGATTTAGGACTAGAATTGTGTCCGTGTATTCACCATGTGAGGGTGCAGATGAGGATGAACTGGACAAGTTTTATGAAGCATTGAGTGACATCGTGGTCAGGGTCAACAGCAAGGATAGAATAGTGCTAATGGGCGATTTCAATGCGAGAGTTGAGAATAGAACTGAAGGATACGAAAGGGTAATTGGTAAATGTGGGGAATATATGGAAGCTAATGGGAATGGGAAGCGTTTGCTGGACTTCTGTGCTAGTATGGGTTTAGCTGTTACGAATACATTCTTCAAGCATAAGGCTATTCACCGCTAGTCCGCTACACATGGGAGGCTAGGGGTACCAGATCCATAATAGACTATATCTTAACAGACTTCGAATTCAGGAAATCTGTTAGGAATGTACGAGTTTTCCGCGGATTTTTCGATGATACAGACCACTATCTGATCTGTAGTGAACTAAGTATCTCTAGGCCTAGGGTAGAGAAAGTGAAATCTGTCTGCAAACGAATAAGGGTAGAAAATCTCCAGGACGAGGAAATTAGACAGAAGTACATGGATATGATTAGTGAGAAGTTTCAAACAGTAGACAGTAAGCAGGTTCAGGATATAGAAAGTGAATTGGCGGCATACAGGGATGCTGTAGTAGAAATAGCAAGGGAATGCCTATGAACAACTGTGTGTAAAGATGGGAAAAGGCGAACATCTTGGTGGAATGATGAAGTGAGAGCAGCTTGTAAACGTAAAAAGAAGGCGTATCAGAAATGGCTCCAAACAAGGGCAGAGGCAGACAGGGATTTGTACGTAAATAAAAGAAACAGAGCGAAACAAATAGTTGTTGAATCCCAAAAGAAGTCATGGGAAGATTTTGAAAACAACCTGGAAAGCCTAGGTCAAGCAGCACGGAAACCTTTCTGGACAGTAATAAAGAATCTTAGGAAGGGAGGGAAAAACAAAATGAACAGTGTTTTGAGTAATTCAGGTGAACTCATAATAGATCCCGGAGAATCACTGGAGAGGTGGAGGGAATATTTTGAACATCTTCTCAATGTTAAAGGAAATCATCCTTGTGGTGTCGCGAACAACCAAGCTCATGGGGAGAAGGAAAATGATGTTGGTGAAATTATGCTTGAGGAAGTGGAAAGGATGGTAAATAATCTCCATTGTCATAAGGCAGCAGGAATAGATGAAATTAGACCTGAAATGGTGAAGTATAGTGGGAAGGCGGGGATGAAATGGCTTCATAGAGTAGTAAAATTAGCATGGAGTGTTGGTAAGGTACCTTCAGATTGGACAAAAGCAGTAATTGCACCTATCTATAAGCAAGGAAACAGGAAGGACTGCAACAACTATCGAGGTATCTCATTGATTAGTATACCAGCAAAGTATTCACTGGCATCTTGGAAGGGAGGGTGCGATCAGTCGTTGAGAGGAAGTTGGATGAAAACCAGTGTGGTTTCAGACCACAGAGAGGCTGTCAGGATCAGATTTTCAGTATGCGCCAGGTAATTGAAAAATGCTACGAGAGGAATAGGCAGTTGTGTTTATGTTTCGTAGATCTAGAGAAAGCATATGACAGGGTACCGAGGGAAAAGATGTCCGCCATACTGGGGGATTATGGAATTAAAGGTAAATTATTAAAATCAATCAAAGGCATTTATGTTGACAATTGGGCTTCAGTGAGAATCGATGGTAGAATGAGTTCTTGGTTCAGGTTATTTACAGGGGTTAGACAAGGCTGTAATCTTTCGCCACTACTGTTCGTAGTTTACATGGATCATCTGCTGAAAGGTATAAAATGGCAAGGAGGGATTCAGTTAGGTGGAAATGTAGTGAGCAGTCTGGCCTTTGCTGACGACATGGTCTTAATGGCAGATTGTGCCGAAAGCCTGCAGTCTAATAGCTTGGACCTTGAAAATAGTGCAATGAGTATGTATGAAAATTAGCCTCTCGAAGACTAAATTGATGTCAGTAGGTAAGAAATTCAACAGAATTTAATGTCAGATTGGTGATACAAAGCTATAACAGGTAGATAATTTCAAGTATTTAGGTTGTGTGTTCTCCCAGGTTGATAATTATGGTAAGTGAGATTGAATGAAGGTGTCGTAAAGCTAATGCAGTGAGCTCGCAGTTGCGATCAACAGTATTCTGTAAGAAGGAAGTCAGCTCCCAGACGAAACTATCTTTACATCGGTCTGTTTTCAGACCAACTTTGCTTTACGGGAGCAAAAGCTGGGTGGACTCAGGATATCTTATTCATAAGTTAGAAGTAACAGACATGAAAGTAGCAAGAATGATTGCTGGTACAAACAGGTGGGAACAATGGCAGGAGGGTACTCGGAATGAGGAGATAAAGGCTTATTTAGGAATGAACTCGACGTATGAAGCTGTACGCATAAACCGGCTTCGGTGGTGGAGTCATGTAAGGCGAATGGAGGAGGATAGGTTACCTAGGAGAATAATGGGCTCTGCTATGGAGGGTAAGAGAAGTAGAGGTAGACCAAGACGACGATGGTTAGACTCGGTTTCTAACGATATAAATATAAGAGGTATAGAACTAAATGAGGCCACAACACTAGTTTCAAATCGAGGATTGTGGCGACGTTTAGTAAATTAACAGAGGCTTGCAGACTGAACGCTGAAAGGCATAGCAAGGTTTAGTATCTCCTGGGTTATCCATTGAGTCTTATGTGATCTTTCCTTTCTTCCTAATATTTCTTCAGCAGTCCTACTGACCTCATTCTTCACGACTGTCCATTATTTCTCTATTGTGTTTCCTTCAGCCTTTTAATTTAGTCCTTGTGTAACATTTTCGTTGAAACAATCCCTCACACTCTTTTCTTTCAACTTGTTTAGATCTACTCCCCTTGCATTCCTTTCTTTCTTCAACTTCAGATGGCACTTCATGACCAATAAGTTGTGGTCAGAGTCCACATCTGTTCCTGGGAAAGTTTTGCAATCCAACACCTGGTTTCTGAATCTCTGCCTAACCATAATGAAGTATGTTTGATACTTTCCAGTGTCTCCAGGTCTCATCCACGTATACAGCCTTCGTTTGTGGTGTTTGAACCAAGTATTAGCAAGGACTAAATTATGATCAGTGCAGAATTCAACCAGCCGACTTCCTCTTTCATTCCTTTGTCCAATTCGAATTTTCCTACTTTATTACCTTTTCTTCCTTGGCCTACCACTGCATTCCAGTCTCCCATCACAATTAGATTCTCGTCACCTTTTACATATTGTATTTAATCTTCTATCTCACCATCCGCTGTACTAGTAGGCATATAGACCTGCACTATTTTGGTGGGCATTGGATTGGTGTATATCTTGACAACAATAATTCATTCACTATACTGGTCGTAGTAGCTTACTCGCTGCCCTATTTTCTTATTCATTATTAAACCAACTCCTGCATTTCCTCTGTCTGATTTTGTGTTGATAATTCTGTAGTCGCCTGACCAAAAATCCTGTTCTTCATGCCAACGTACGTAACTTATACCAACTACATCTAACTTTAGTCTATCCATCTCCCTTTTCAGATTCTCTAGCCTACCACAACGATTCAAATTTCTAACATTCCACGCTCCGACTCGCAGAATGTCAGTATCCATCTTCCTTATGATCCCCCCCTCTCGTGTAATCCCCATCCGGAGATCCGAATGGGGGACTAGTTTACCTCCGGAATATTTTACCCGGGAGGAAGCCATCATCAGTACATCATTCAAGGAAAGATCACAATATGAAGATAAAGTTGGAATTCAAGAGGACAAACTGGGGCAAATATTCATTTATAGGAAGGGGAGTTAGGGGTTGGAATAACTTACCAAGGGAGATGTTCAATAAATTTCCAATTTCTTTGAAATCATTTCGGAAAAGGCTAGGAAAGCAACAGATAGGGAATCTGCCACCTGGGCGACTGCCCTAAATGCAGATCAGTATTGATTGATTGATTGATTCATACAGAGAGAGCTGCATGTCCTCGGGAGTTAGTTACGGCTGTAGTTTCGCGTTGCTTTCAGCGGTGTAGCAGTATCAACAGAGCTAAGCCACGCTGATTATTATTACAAGGCCATATCAGCCAATCATCCAGAGTGCCGCCCTTTCAACTTTCTAACTGCTGCTACTCCCGTCTCGACGAACCATTCGTTAGTCTGGTCTCTCAACAGATATGGTTGGTTGCACATGCGGCTCGGCAATCTGCTTCATTGGGACACGTACGTCTCCCCAACCGCGGCAAGGTCACATGATGCGCAGGGGAGACACTGTAAGTATATATGTGTTAATGTAAGGACTGATCTTAATTTGGTAATCACGTTGACGAGGTTGTAAATGAAGGTTACAGATCTCCTCATAAGGTCATGAGGGAATTTTTAAGGGTTGTAGTATGGGTGCAAAGGACAGGGCGTAATAAGTCTCTGGTAATACCCCAATTAAAGTATGGTTCCAGTGTATGGGACCCATACCAGGATTACTTCATACTAGAACTGAAAAAGATCCAAAGGAAAGTAACGCAATTTGTTCTGGCCGATTTCCGACAAAAGAGTACTGTTAGGAAATGTTGCAAACTTCGGGCTGGGAAGACGAGACGAGCCGCTCGACTAATAAGCGGGATATTCCGAGCTGTCAGTGGAGAGATGACGTGGAATGACGCAAATACACGAGTAAGCTTGAGTAAAGCTTCCAAAGGTAGAAGGGATGTTAATATGAAAGTAATGCTGAAATTCAAGAGGACTAATTGGGGGAAATATTCACTTATAGGAAGAGGAATTAGGGACAGGAATAATTTATCAAGGGAAATACATTTCCGAGCTCACTGAAATCATTTAAGACTAGGCAAACAATTGATTGGGAATCTGCCACCTGGGCGACAGCACTATCTGCAGAACTACTACTACTACTACTACTACTACTACTACTACTACTACTACTACTACTACTTTGGTGTGTGGTACATTTTCAGGATAACGATTAAGTTAAAATGTATTTTCTGAAGAAAAGATGGCTTCGGAATATTTCATACTCTTTGCAGACGATAGAAAATTTTGAGACGGCCAAACCGTGCTTCACTCTAAACTTAGATAAAAGTAGTCCTATCATGCGTAACTTGATACAGAAGTATTTTTAAAAACAGAATACTCTCCCACACAAGGCGTGTTAGGTAATGTGTAGTAAAAGGAAAACTCGTACTTCCGAGAATAGTTTATTTGTCGTTCCCAGGGAGACGCACTTTCCGATTACATATATCTGTGCAGAAAGCGGGTCGCCGCGACGCAGGGGCGCCACCACTGACGTTATTCACAAGCGTCAGCAGCGAGTGTCAGTTTCCGTTGTCTTCCCTAGCAGGATTCCTCCCACATACATCAACTTCTACTAAAGGTTTGCGTAAGAGTTAACATGCCTCGCTTCTCCTCCCCAGCTAGGAGGGCTTAAAGAATTTCAGAGATCTTAATAAAATATCGTCGATAGATGCATAATATAATGAAAGCGTTTTTATTGGTATACAATATTATAGTAATATCTATACCGGGCGAGTTGGCCGTGCGCGTAGAGGCGCGCGGCTGTGAGCTTGCATCCGGGAGATAGTAGGTTCGAATCCCACTATCGGCAGCCCTGAAAATGGTTTTCCGTGGTTTCCCATTTTCACACCAGGCAAATGCTGGGGCTGTACCTCAATTAAGGCCACGGCCGCTTCCTTCCAACTCCTAGACCTTTCCTATCCCATCGTCGCCATAAGACCTATCTGTGTCGGTGCGACGTAAAGCCCCTAGCAAAAAAAAAAAAAAGTAATATCTATTGAATTACACACCAAAAATTAAGAAAGTAAGGTAGCTTGGAACTGGACGTTGACTGTTAAATATTAAAATAGTTACGAGATCAAGAATGTGAAATGAATTTTAAGCCATATAGACGAAACTACCCATTTCTATAATTTTCCAGATATTAATCGGGATTAAATAACAATGTTATTATGAAATAGTTTAATACTGTTACCAGTCACAATTTTTTTTTTTAATTTGTATTCCACAACGCGTTTCAGAGCTTATACTTTATCGTCAGGCGGTGAAATGGTGACATATAATTGGTGCTCTGTTTGATACGCAATTGTTTTCCGAGAATATTATACTATTTCATTGAATAGTAGGGCTATGAAAGAGAATAATATTCTTTGAAAACTTTTGATGAGTTAGAAGATATACCTGATACACGCCTGATACGTACAAGGCAACATTAATAATAATATAATGTTATTTGCTTTACGTCCCACTAACTACTTTTTAAGGTCTTCGGAGACGCCGAGGTGCCGGAATTTAGTCCCGCAGGAGTTCTTTTACGTGCAAGAGCACCTTCAAATACCACCGGACTGAGCCAGGATCGAACCTGCCAAGTTGGGGTTAGAAGGCCAGCGCCTTAACCGTCTGAGCCACTCAGCCCGGCAGGAAACATTAGACGCGAGAGGTGGCTCCATTCACTTCTAACGGATCATTTTCTTTCGAGATATTTTGTTATTTACAGCCTGAACCGCTTTCAAATCGAAAATGTAAGTGAACGATGGAAAGAATACCTTGAAGACATATATGATGCAGAAGATATTTGTCGATATTGAAGAATATTTGGAGGATGTGGAATCAATTCAAGAAGTCGACAGAGAACCGCCCATAACTACAGCAGGAGTTCGATGAAGCACAATCTAAACTAAAAGAGAACAAAGCCATTCCAGCAGAACTCTTGAACAACTGTGATGATACCATGAAAACGGTCTGTTTGAGTGATTACTGAATGCTACGAGAATTTTATTAAAAGTAGAACAATTTCACTGCCCCCCAAAAAGGAAATGCATGCAATTGTTCGAATTATAGGACATTAGCGATCCTTTCTCACGTTTCTAAGATTGTACTTATCATCATTAAAGACAGAATTAGAAGGAAAATAGAACAACTACAAGGAGGCAAAAATTAGAAGAGGAGTATGACAAGGTTGCCAGCTGTCTCCATATCTATTTAACCTGTTCATAGAAAGTGCAGTTAGAGAAAGGGGTGAATTTTAATGGTATTCAGGTACACAGCATCCGCTTTGCAGATGATATTGCTATCTTAGCTAATTCTGAAAAGGATATGAGTAAGATGCTAAGAACATTCAACAAATCCTTAGAAAAATGTACTAAAAATAAATATAAAGAAAACAAAATTCATGATAGTACACAAAAAGAAGACTACAGGTAGAAAACACTTAAAATTAAATAACACACCGATAGAACAGGTCACAGAATTCTCCTATCTGGGTAGTGCAATTACATCTGATAACTGATCCCTTTCAGAAATCAAGAAAAGAATAGTGGCAGCAAAACAAGCCTTCCAAAATAAGAAAAACTTATTGCTAAACAACCATCTCAGTTTGGAGACGAGAAAATCATTTCTCAAGACCTTTGTTAGGAGTGTGCTACTGTATGGATGCAAAACCTGGACATCAGAGAAACGGGAAGAAACAAAACTTGAGGCTGCAGAAATGTGGTTTTGGAGAATAATTACAAAAACAAGTTGGATGGATTAGAAAAAGCAAATGACCTTGTTTTAAAGAACGTAAGAGAAGGTCGGTGTTTATTAAATACGATAAAGAAGAGGAAAACAAAGTTCCTCGGACACGTACTGAACTTGATACATGACTCTCATCTCCAAACCATCACTGACGGTAAAGTGCTGGGAAAGAGACCCAGGGGACGACCAAGGATGTCATACATGAAGAACTCCGTCAGTGAACTGGCATGTGGTTCATTTAGCAACATGAAGAGGCTAGCAGAAGATCGTCAGATGTGGCTACATTGACAAGGCATTGCCTAAACAATTCTGGGGAAGAAACACGACAATTTCTATGCGCATTCATGAGGAAACTAATACTACTACTGCTGCTGCCACCACCACCAATAATAATAATAATAATAATAATAATAATAATAATAATAATAATAATAATAATAATAATAATAGTAATAATAATAATAATAATAATAATAATAATAATAATAATAATAATAATAATAATAATAATAATAATAATAATAATAATAATAATAATAATAATAATAATAATAATAATAATATGGGGGTCTAATCCATCCTTCAATATACCAAGAAAAGATGCCGACAGTGGGTAGCTTTTTTTTTCGACTTTCAGAAGGCATATGACTCCGTGGATAGAATCACACTCCTTAACACCTTCAGGGAACTGGAACTGAACAAAAAAATTAATAGGTTGGTGCAAGCCACCCTCCACAACACCACTTCCAAAGTTAAGTTTAGAGGTCAATTATCAGAGGGCTTCACAGTCAAAACAGGGGTGAGACAAGGAAATGGTATCTCATGCATAGTATTTAACTGTGTCCTGGAAAAGATCATAAGCGAATGGACCAGGTCATTACATGAGAACACCGAATTAAGGATGAGGTTTAAAGCAGACAACTTGAGGATTCCATGCCTGGCCTTTGTTGATGACGTTACTTTATTACCAAACGACATGCATGAGGCCACTATGCACCTTCAAACACTGCACTCTATAGCAGCTAAAGCGGGTCTCTTGATCAACATTGGAAGGACTGAGTTTATCACCAACATCAAAGATGCCCCTACAACAATGAGAGTGATACAAAGCATATCAAGAGAGCTAAAAAGGTGAAGTACCTCTGAGAGTGGATATCGGAGGACCTAAGTGAAACGCTGGAACGCTCTTGAACAAAGGAAAACCAAATTAAACAAGGCCTACCATGCCTGCAGAAAACTGTATGTCTCAAAGCATTTATGAAAGAATGTAAAACTTAGACACTATAATGCAGTAGTCAGACCACCAGTCTTCTACGCAGCAGAATGCCTATCCCTAACTAAAAAGACCCCACTGAGAGCCCTGGAAGTGCAAGAACGGAAATTCATGAGAAGAATAATAGGGCCAAGGATCTTACCAAATGGAAGGCGATGGTACAAACTCAACAATGAGCTCTACCAGCATCAATAAAACCTCACAGATGCCATCAGAAGAAAACGTCTGACTTCCTATGGACACCTACACAGAATGGATCCTAATAGATTATCTCATAAGATCTTGAAGGTTGCTAACAAAGGTAAAGCTACTGGATTCCCCTGGACCACGCAAGTTGACAAAGATCTTGCACAGCTTAATATTAATCAAGCCGTCATAACTGACAGGAATGCATACCGTTTAATGGTCAAAACTTAACCTTTCCTAACATCGCTTACATCAGCTAGCCACAAAGGAGCCGGGAAATGGTCAGAGGAGCGCAGGGAAGAATTCAGCGAGAAAATGAAGAAATACTGGGTCAACAGGAAGGCTCAAGAGACCGCCAACAACACAATGTAGTACGCTAAAAAGGGCAGACGACGACAAAAACACAGCTAGAACACAAGCACCGTGGTCCGCAGATGCCCTAAACGCAAAGAAAATATAGGGGTCTAATAATAAAAAGTGCATCATCCAAACCTGGACGTTAGCAGCATAGTCATTGCCCTCTGCTAGGCCTGGGGGCACTAATCTGACATGCTGAGTTGGAATTTACTTGCGGTACGGTGGCGAGCTATTCTGGTTAACAGCACGTGAGCTACCACGTAACCACGCCTAATGTTGCTTAACTTCAGAGATCTCCCGAGATTGAGTGTTACAACATAGTTTCGCCGATTAAAACTTTCCAGTGCACAGACAAATTTATGATTTTATTTATATAGGTAGTGTCAGCGAAGCATGGATGGGGGTGTGGAGTTGTTAGGTTTAATTAAGAGGCATACAGATATCTTTTACACGTTGACTTACGATGGGATAGGAAAGGGCTAGAAGTGGAAAGAAACCGGCCGTGGCCCTAATTAAGGTACAGCCACAGCATTTGCCTGGTGTGAAAATGGGAAACCACGGAAAACCATTTCAAAGCTGTCTACAGTTGGAACGTACTATCTCCCGAATGCAAGCTGACAGCTGCGCACCTCGCTCTGTAGAGAATTTATATCCAATGAACTGTCTGTAATTGTTAGGTTCTGATAAGTGACATATTACAAGGCCTGTTCAAAATAACAATCAACCTTTGAAAATAAATCTTTAGGGGGCTTTCCTACAGCCTAGTTAGGTTTGTATCCTACGAAGTACCCCACTTCTGTGTGAATACAACGCTCCCAACGTCAATTCCACTTATGGAAGCAGTCGCGGGTAGGCTATTTGTGGGATCGTGCACAGTTTTGTCTGCGATTTCAGTCTGAACTCTTCAATTGGCTGAAATCGTCGAACTTCCAGAATTATTTTCAGTTTGGGGGAATGGAAAAGTCTACTGGGCTAAGCCAGGTGAGTAAGTTGGATGAGGAAGCATAGCTGTTATTTTCGTAGATGGAAGAAGTCCTGCGATATAATCTGTAAAGCGAACCATGGTAATTCTTTCTCCTTGAATCTTGAGACCTCCGATCATTGGCAAATTATCATTTTCTTCATCTATTGCTTCTTAGATGTATGCATTAAAAAGAATTGGTGAGAGCGAACAACCTTGCCGAACTCCTTGCTTAATGTTGACCTCTGTTGTGGAATCTCCACATCGTATAACAGCTATCTCGTCTTCATACAATTTCCAAATTGTTCTCCTGTCCTTGTACTTGACACCCAGTTCTTTCAGCACCATGAATAGTTTATCCCACTCAACCTTACCAAATGCCTTCTCCAAGTGCACGAAAACAATGAATGTACCAAGATCTTTTCGTAGTCGTTTCTCTATAATCATTCTTAAAGCTAGGATTGCTTCTCGAGTCCCTCTACCCTTCCTAAATACAAATTAATCTTCTGTCAACGCCAACTCCACCTTTCCTTCCATGCGTTTCAAGATAATGCTGGTGAGTATTTTAAAGGCATGGGTTACAAGGCTCAGTGTGCGATATTGGTCACATCTATTAGCAGATGATTTCTTTGGAATGGTCACTATGACACACTTCCTAAAATCCGATGGGATATGTCCCGTGTTATACATTTCACAAATCAGATCAAATAGGGCTTTCTTCACATGGTATTCAGTGGCTTTAATCAGTTCTGCTGGCATATCATCAACCCCAGAGGCCTTTCCGTTTCTTTTAGCCTTTCCATTGCTTGATTAAGCTCATCCAGGATTCTTTCATCTGCCTCATCTTCTTTATCTACTAGCTCTTCATTTTCTAGTATTTTACAAGGTGTATGTCTTCCTCGATATGAATTTCTTTCCATTTTGAGGCAATTCCAGAATCTTCATACACCAGTTCTCCATCATCTGTCTTCAGTCCCTTACACCTAATCCTCTTGTCCCCAAAGAACCTTTTGACTACCTTAAACGCTGTCTCAAATTTAGTTCGTCTACTTCCATTCATTGCAATTCCAGAAATTTTTGTCTGGCTGCCTTCGCCTCTCGATTTATTTCGTTCCTCAATTTCCTGTATTGTTGTTGTCCTTCTTCAGTCTCAGAGTTCTTAAACTTTCTTCTTGTGTCTATCTTCTCAATTATTTCATCAGTTATCCAGGCTTTCCTGTTATGTGCTCTGGGCTTTCCCACATCTGTTGCTGATGTTAGAACACTTCCCTTCCAAGCATTCCACTTATTCTCCATACTTCCTAAGTCTATTTCTGATATTTCTACCAGAAGTTCATCTGTCTTCTTCTTAAAATCAATAGCAAGGTTTTGATCTCCGAAAGCTTCAGTATTCCATTTTTGACTGTTCTTCCTTTTCTGTTTCTTCAGTTTTAGTTGACATTTGCTCAAAACCATGTTGTGGTCGCTACCAATATCTGGACCAAGGTAGCTTCTACAGTCCTTCAGCTGTGTCTTAAATCGCTGCTTTACTAAAATGTAATCGATTTGAAATCGATTCCCACCACCTGGCATTATATCGTACACCTGGTAAATCTACTCGGCATTATTCTCACATTTTCGACAGCACCTTACGCTCCCCAACCCCATCGGTATGTTTCCACCTGTCTGGTAGATCCCCCGCATCCGTTTTATCGAACCGTTGTATCTGTCCCCGCTCTAGTGAGTCAGGCTCCGTGCAGAATGGATGTAGTGCGTAAATCAAACTGTCCGTTCGCTGGGGTCGCAGTGCCAAATGTCACAGAGAGCTTGTGGAAGTTCTGGGGAATAATCCCCTTCTGCACCAAACAGCTGCGAGATGGACAGCAGCATTTCAGTACGGATATGAAGCAAGCACCGACGTGCGTGGTCCGGAAGACCTTCCGCACTGTTGGCAACGTGTAGGGGACTACACTAAAGATTACTTTACTCTCTGAGCATAAACATGATGTAGCACAAGCTGACAGTTTCCTCCTATTCTGTGGTGTTCAATCTGAAGATTGGTTTGTAGCGGCTTGCCATTAACTCTGTGGCTAGTCTCTTCAAGTCCAAGTAATAATCACAACCCTTGTGAATTATTTTTTATATATATCCTAGCCGTGGTCTACCTCTACAGTTCTTTCCTTCTTTACTGCCCTTCAGTTTGTGTGCAGAAGACTTGCATGCTTCAAGATGTCCAAAGCAATTGTCTCTGCGGTGAGTACGCATATTCTATAAACATGGCTTCTCCCCAATCCTTTTCAGCGTTTCTTCATTCCACCTATGGAATTTTCAGTATTTTACTGTAGCAACATATTTCAAAGCTACTATACGTTTCTTATCAGCCAAGCTAAGGGTCCAGGTTTCACTACCATACAACAGTACGCCCCACACATATATCTTTACAAGACGTTTCCTGAGGCTCATACTAATGGTTTTGCATGCAAAGAGCTTTCTGTTTTTCTTGAACGCTATTTTGGCTTGGTTAACGCGCCTGACTATTTCTCTACCAAGATAAGTGAACTCCTATACATTTAAAGTACGAGAAGGTTCATACTGCCGACTACAGAGAAGGACTTTGGGTTTTATTTTGTTGATCTTCATGTTATATTTGTTGAAGGTGGATTCCATTTCTGCTAATGTATAATTCAGATCATCTTCATTTTCTGCCAGGACTTTTCTTTATTAAGAGCTGTATGTTTTGTAAACATGGTTGTAAACAGATATAGTAGATATATGTTTTCTGAAGGCTTTGTAGAATATATGTTCAGTGAATAAAATCCTTTTCAGTTCTTTTTTGCTAGCTGCTTTACGTCGCACCGACACAGATAGGTCTTATGGCGACGATGGGATAGAAAAGGGCAAGGAATGGGAAGGAAGCGGCCGTGGTACAGCCCCAGCATTTGCCTGGTGTGAAAATGGGAAACCACGGAACACCATCTTCAGGGCTACCAACAGTGCGTTTCGAACCCACTATCTCACGGATGCAAGTTCACAGCTGCGCGCTCCTAACCGCACGGCCAACTCGTCCGGTCCTTCTCAGTTTATTATGTTCTGGCAGTACTATGAGGTACGAACGCAAACAGCCCGTACGAATAGAATAGGTACATACTGTATGTGCAGACCATCTATCGGTTAGTAAGTGATGAGCAGGGCTCTAGCCTAGGTACCAAAACAGGTGAAGTTAAGACCATGTAGACTACGTCTTTGCCAGCCAGAGAAGTCTGCTATGGCAGAACGTGCCATACATAATGACCATCAAATCATTCTTGACCCAACATCTGGTATTTATAAAGAGAAATGATTTACACCTAGAATCATTCATGAGACAATAGAAATTGCTAAACACTCGAATAATTTGAACAAAGGGGACAGCTATATACAGAGTAATCATGGCTACCCTACATAGTTAACTATTCGACATCTTTCTCCTTGACTCTGGAGGCTCTGGAATGAACTGCATGTACGAAGGTTGGAACTTAAATAGTGGCAACTATTTATTTACAACAGACACAAAAGAGTGTTAGCAACCTTTACTGCCCTTCAGTGTAGTCACCAGCGTTGTGTATAACCCGTTGCCAGCGATGTGGAAGTCGTAATATACCTTTAGCAGAGCCTGTTCTGTTGATGGAGCGAATGGAGCGGTCTACTGCCTGTCGAATATCTGCAACAGTTCTGAAGCGAATGCGAGCTCACGAATCGTCTGGTTTCGATCACTGTCCAGTAACGCGGCACTCGTAGGACTCATTTCTTCGCAGTGCTCGCATGGTTTCCCTACCCACTTTCTTACCACACTCCTCTAAAACAGCTGCCACCAATTTCGGGGCACTAATTTTCGGATTTCGTTTCACATTCCAAAGCACAAACCGCTCCTCATGTTCTGTCATCCTTCTTGGTCTGCCTGTGTGGGGAACTGAATCAGTTCTGTATTTCTGAATCGTCTTATTATATCTCCAACTCTTGTTCTACTTACGCTAAGCATTTGTGATATCCTTTTATGCGATTAACCTCGAGCATGGTGTAATATTACGAGCTGGCGTTCTTCAAACGTGGTAGTGTGTTGAGTTTTGCACCCAATTTTTATACCAGTCCGCAACACTGCAGCAAATGACTTCGGCACGACATTACTTGCGGCACCGCACTACTGAACTGAACGTGTTTCAACGCTATCTGCCCTCTCGCTGTCAATGAACACAGCGGCAATCCTGGCCTTTCCGGGTGAGCGAATATATTTAAGGCGTGTCATTTCACCTATGTGTGCAATGTCCTTTCTTTTACAGCATACTGTGCATCAATGCTTCGTGATTCCTCTTCGGCATAAGCAACCACATGTAGTTCCATTACTTAGACACATTTGGTTTCACATTCTGCTCATGGTTGCTTTACTGTCATTACTTTTTCACGGATTTTATCAGTGGCCGAATATTTATGGGAGTGATTGTATCTGTAATTTTGTCCAGTGAAACCCATATGTTTGTACGGCATCAATTAGCTAATTCAAAGCAATAACATTGGATAATAATGTCTCACAGTGGATTCACGGGGAAATTTCTTTCTTTCTTTCTTTCTTTCTTTCTTTCTTCCGTGTGTTAAAGAAATGGGGGAAATTTCTTTCTTTCTTTCTTTCTTTCTTTCTTTCTTTCTTTCTTTCTTTCTTTCTTTCTTTCCTTCCTTCTTCCGTGTGTTAAAGAAATGTAAAATGTATTTTCGACCTTGTTGAAAGGGATTTTAGTCCTATATCATACATCTCGACACAGTTATTATTTTATTTTCTGGATCCGATTTTGATGTTGAGGGTCCCTCTTGGCGTGATTTAAAATATTTCCTTTGCGTGTTTTACTATTACAATCTTTTCTAAAGAGTGGAGTTTTATCTGTTCTTACATCTCTTCGGCAAACTTTGCACGACACAGTGTTGTCTCCTTCCTTGCCGCAATTCTCTACAAGTTTGTACAGCAAGAGAACGTTTGGTGCTTTGTATTTTAGACTTACTGGTGTGTATCACACAACGAACAAAAGTTTGTATCTGGAACTGCAGTGCGGCACGTCTTGTGAGCGTACGAATCCAAATCATTCACGGAGATTGGGTAATGCACTTTGTTCCGAAACCATCTGTAATGACGTGTTATTAGCCCCTCCGGCAGAAAATTCACTATGCTCCGTGTATACATAACTTCAGTCGGCAATGGGATGACCCACGCACGAGCTATGCAATGATCTGTAACATCTAGAACCATCACCAGAGTGCATTAGTGGTGGCGCCACGATTATAGCGATAGGTGTAGGCGATAGGTTATCAAGCGTGTACGGAAGGTCAGTCAGCTGAGTGAGGAAGGTCAGTGAACATCAGTATGCCTCGTAGACGCATTACTCAGCATATCCTGCATTTAACAGGAGTGCGACAGGGGCCGCATTGCGTGTCTCCGTCAGGCTGAGTGGTCGTGCAATTACCAGGCATGTGGAACATTCAGGTATAATAGTAGTCCAATGTTGAAAAACATGTTAGCGTACCTACACACGTCGTGAAGGTCCGGCTCTACTCAAATAGACCATATACAGGGAGGATCTCCGTGTATTGCGCTGAATTTTACGAAATCCCGTGATATTGCGCCTGCCATCCGGATACATTTAGTGCACTCTATACATCAACCCCAACTTACTGGTGCCGATCCGCACGATTTCGACATACAATGTAGCCCGACTTAACTCCGTACAGCTGTACGTCTCCCTTACAAACATAATCGGAGCCTGCATCCAGGCCCGAGGTGATAAAACATCCCACTGACATGGAACCAGCAGTATACCCGTACTGCTAACTTAGTCGTTTTGATCTTATACTGTAATTATTGCAATACATTCACAAGACCTTTCAGCATGTGTAGTGTTATTTCATTTCCATCTCTCCTTTTACGAGCTTAACTTTCTTTTTCAGTGCGTGTATTGATATACAGAGGCGGGCAGAAGTATTCAAATGTAGGAATGTGCAGCTATATTGTGGAAATAATCGAAACAGAATTCTGAATTATCTATTATGCCATGACTTCACCGATGCATTATCATGTGTTACAAACACAGACACAGTATACAAACGATGAGAATACGTGTGTGTTCTGTAACATGCAATTTCCTTCAACAACATTCCGTAACCTGATGACAAGTATTCAAACGCGCTGTATGAGCGAGCAGTACAACCCATTAAATGATGGCAATATGGACATTTGTAACTTCAGAACACCTCAGTCACCTCTCCAGCCATACAGTACACAAGCAACATTGAATATGAGTGATCATAGTCGAAATGGGGCGAAAAGGAAAGGAGATAACTCTAGAGGAGAGAAATATCATTTTGCGTCTGCATGAACAAAAGAAGAAATGTAAAGAAATTGGAGAAGCTATACGCAGAAATACCGTTCACTGAGTGGTGTGTCATCCAACGTTATAAGACGAGGAATACCGTTGTTAACCAGCCTAGGAGAGGTGCTCCGACAAAACATACGTCTCGAGATAAAAGATTGGTGCTTAAAATAGTGAAGGAAAATCCCAGGCTAACAGCAACAGAAATTAGAGCACATCTAGAGGAACATCTTGGAAAAGTAGTTCATGAAAGAACAGTCCGTAGGGTTATGAACAGTGCCGGATACCAATCCAGAACACCACGACGTAAATTGTATGTCAGTAAAGTAAACCAGAGAAAGCGTTTGGAATTCGCTAATGAATATGTATCGCAGGATAATGCATTCTGGGATCGTGTGTTATGATTGGATGAAAACAAGTTCAATATATACCGAAGTGATGGCCGATTAAAGGTGGGGGGACAAAAGTACTGAGTGGGACCCTCAACATATGGAAGCTACGGTCAAGCATGGGGGCGGCAGCGTGATGGTATGGGGATGTATGGCGTCAAGTGGTGTGGGTGAGCTAGCTTTCATTGAGGGAAACATGAACAAGTATGATAAGAACATACTACAAGAACATCTGAAGAAAAGCGCTCAAAAACTAAATCATGGAAATAATTTTTATTTCCAACAAGATGACGATCCGAAGCATACCTCCAAAGTTGCTAGATTATGGATCATCTACAACACACCCCATACTCTCAAAACACCACCAAATCACCCGACTTGAACCTGATCGAGAACATTTGGGAGGTATTGGAAGATAGGACCAGGAAACATCACATCACCAGCAAGACGACACTGAACGAAATTATTCTGCAGGAATGGAGCAAAATTGCTGCAGACATAATTAGCAAGTACGTACATTCAATGCTAAGGCATTTGGCAGCAGTGATTCAACGTAAATGCATGACTACCAAGTACTTTTTTTTTGCTAGGGGCTTTACGTCGCACCGACACAGATAGGTCTTATGGCGACGATAGGATAGGAAAGGCCTAGGAGTTGGAAGGAAGCGGTCGTGGCCTTAATTAAGGTACAGCCCCAGCATTTGCCTGGTGTGAAAATGGGAAACCACGAAAAACCATCTTCAGGGCTGCCGATAGTGGGATTCGAACCTACTATCTCCCGGATGCAAGCTCACAGCCGCGCGCCTCTACGCGCACGGCCAACTCGCCCGGTGACTACGAAGTACTAGAGTGCTGTATTTTGTGTATATGAATACTTATGTCCCAATGTTGGGAGAAACTTTTTCAGCACGAATATGTATGTGTGTAACTTACGTGCATATATGTGACATTAACATGAAGGTACGATGTATTACAAACCGTAGAAGAGGAATTTTTATATCTATTGTCTATGTTTTTGTCATTAAATATACTCTTGTAGTAGCACAATGTTGTATTTGAATACTTCTGTCCGCCTCTGTACGTATTATGAATGTAAAAGCAATGTTAGAAATGTGAAGATATACTAAGCAAATCATGAGAGTAGGTATTATATTCCATTCTTATTAGAAGCCCATTTATAATATTCTTTCTTGGCCTTCCTCTTTTTCTGTACATGAAAATCCAGGTTGCGGCACACATTTCTGAGTTCGCACGATATCTGTGGAAGAGCCAGTATTGAGAAGAGTGGAATAACATTCAGAAATGAGTTGAAAAGGACATTGTAAGTACAATTATGCATCAATCAATCAATACTGATCTGCATTTAGGGCAGTCGCCTAGGTGGCAGATTCCCTATCTGTTTCTTTCCTAGCCTTTTCCTAAATGATTTCAAAGAAATTGGAAATTTATTGAACGTCTCCCTTGGTAAGTTATTCCAATCCCTAACTCCCCTTCCTATAAATGAATATTTGCCCCAGTTTGTCCTCTTGAATTCCAACTTTATCTTCATATTGTGATCTTTCCTACTTGTATAAACGCCATTCAAACCTATTCGTCTACTAATGTCATTCCACGCCAACTCTCCGCTGACAGCTCGGAACATACCACTTAATCGAGCAGCTCTTCTTCTTTCTCTCAATTCTTCCCAACCCAAACATTGCAACATTTTTGTAACGCTACTCTTTTGTCGGAAATCACCCAGAACAAATCGAGCTGCTTTTCTTTGGATTTTTTCCAGTTCTTGAATCAGGTAATCCTGGTGAGGGTCCCATACACTGGAACCATACTCTAGTTGGGGTCTTACCAGAGACTTATATGCCCTCTCCTTTACATCCTTACTACAACCCCTAAACACCCTCATGACCATGTGCAGAGATCTGTACCCTTTATTTACAATTCCATTTATGTGATTACCCCAATGAAGATCTTTCCTTATATTAACACCTAGATACTTACAATGATCCCCAAAAGGAACTTTCACCCCATCAACGCAGTAATTAAAACTGAGAGGACTTTTCCTATTTTTGAAACTCACAACCTGACTTTTAACCCCGTTTATCATCATACCATTGCCTGCTGTCCATCTCACAACATTTTCGAGGTCACGTTGCAGTTGCTCACAATCTTGTAACTTATTTATCACTCTATAGAGAATAACATCATCCGCAAAAAGCCTTACCTACGATTCCACTCCTTTACTTATACCATTTATATATATAAGAAAACATAAAGGTCCGATAATACTGCCTTGAGGAATTCCCCTCTTAATTATTACAGGGTCAGATAAAGCTTCACCTGCCCTAATTCTCTGAGATCTATTTTCTAGAAATATAGCAACCCATTCAGTCACTCTTTTGTCTAGTCCAATTGCACTCATTTTTGCAAGTAGTCTCCCATGATCCACCCTATCAAATGCTTTAGACAGGTCAATCGCGATACAGTCCATTTGACCTCCAGAATCCAAGATATTTGCTATATCTTGCTGGAATCCTACAAGTTGAGCTTCAGTGGAATAACCTTTCCTAAAACCGAATTGCCTTCTATCGAACCACTTATTAATTTCGCAAACATGTCTAATATAATCAGAAAGAATGCCTTCCCAAAGCTTACATACAATGCATGTCAAACTTACTGGCCTGTAATTTTCAGCTTTATGTCTATCACCCTTTCCTTTATACACAGGGGCTACTATAGCAACTCTCCATTCATCTGGTATAGCTCCTCCGACCAAAAAATAATCAAATAAGTACTTCAGATATGGTACTATATCCCAACCCATTGTCTTTAGTATATCCCCAGAAATCTGATCAATTCCAGCCGTTTTTCTAGTTTTCAACTTTTGTATCTTATTGTAAATGTCATTGTTATCATATGTAAATTTTATTACTTTTTTGGCTTTAGTCTCCTCCTCTATCTCTACATTTTCCTTGTAACCAACAATCTTTACATACTGCTGACTGAATACTTCTGCCTTTTGAAGATCCTCACATACACACTCCCCTTGTTCATTAATTATTCCTGGAATGTCCTTCTTGGAACCTGTTTCTGCTTTAAAATACCTATACATACCCTTCCATTTTTCACTAAAATTCGTATGACTGCCAATTATGCTTGCCATCATGTTATCCTTAGCTGCCTTCTTTGCTAGATTCAATTTTCTAGTAAGTTCCTTCAATTTCTCCTTACTTCCACAGCCATTTCTACTCTATTTCTTTCCAGTCTGCACCTCCTTCTTAGTCTCTTTATTTCTCTATTATAATAAGGTGGGTCTTTACCATTCCTTACCACCCTTAAAGGTACAAACCTGTTTTCGCATTCCTCAACAATTTATTTAAACCCATCCCAGAGTCTGTTTACATTTTTATTTACCGTTTTCCACCGATCATAATTACTTTTTAGAAACTGCCTCATGCCTGCTTTATCAGCCATATGGTACTGCCTAACAGTCCTACTTTTAAGACCTTCCTTTCTATCACATTTATTTTTAACTACCACAAAAACAGCTTCATGATCACTAATACCATCTATTACTTCAGTTTCCCAATAGAGCTCATCTGGTTTTATCAGCACGACATCCAGAATATTTTTCCCTCTGGTTGGTTCCATCACTTTCTGAATCAGCTGTCCTTCCCATATTAACTTATTTGCCATTTGTTGGTCATGCTTCCTGTCGTTCGCATTTCCTTCCCAATTGACATCTGGCAAATTCAGATCACCCGCTACAATCACATTTCTTTCCATGTCGTTTCCCACATAGCTGACTATCCTATCAAATAATTCCGAATCCGCGTCAGTGCTACCCTTTCCCGATCTGTACACTCCAAATATATCAAGTTGCCTATTATCTTTAGAAATGAGCCTTACACCTAGAATTTCATGTGTCTCATCTTTAACTTTTTCGTAGCTTACAAATTCTTCTTTCACCAGAATGAACACCTCCCCTCCCACCTTTCCTATCCTATCTCTACGATACACACTCCAGTGCCGTGAGAAAATTTCTGCATCCATTATATCATTTCTCAGCCATGATTCAACTCCTATTACAATATCTGGTAAATATATATCTATTAAATTACTTAATTCTATTCCTTTCCTTACAATACTTCTACAGTTCAACTCTAACAATTTTATGTCATCCCTACTTGATTTCCAGTTCCCTGTTCCCTTATCACCGCTCCCTAGGCCATCCCGTTTCCCTGAATGTACCTCCCTATTACCCTTCCAAACAAATTTCCTAACTTATACGAACCACTGCGGTTTAAATGAAGGCCATCTGAGCGCAGATCCCTATCTCCTACCCACCCATTAGGATCTAGAAATTCCACTCCCAGTTTCCCACATACCCACTCCATAGCCTCATTTAAATCCCCAATCACCCTCCAAAGACATCAGAGAAAGTTCAGTTTGACCTACGGCAGTATGCTGAAGATTCGAAGCCTCCACTCCTTGGTAAGTGATTTTAAAAAATATCGGAATAAATATTACCGTGGTGATATACTGGCATCAGGACTTGATAGCATTCCTAGCTTGATTTCAAATAAGTTTCCTGCCAACTGAGCAGCTCAATACGATAGAGCCCTGACTTTCTGAGGTCAAGATAGCGGTTTTTTTTTTTTTTTTTTGCTGGGGGCTTTACGTCGCGCCGACACAGATAGGTCTTATGGCGACGATGGGATAGGAAAGGCCTAGGAGTTGGAAGGAAGCGGCCGTGCCCTTAATTAAGGTACAGCCCCAGCATTTGCCTGGTGTGAAAATGGGAAACCACGGAAAACCACTTTCAGGGCTGCCGATAGTGGGATTCGAACCTACTATCTCCCGGATGCTCACAGAGATAGCGGGTTCGATCCCAGCTCAGAATCTGAAAGTGCTCAAATACACAAACCTCTTGTAAACAGATTCACGCGATTAGAAAGGTGGCCAGAATTGTTGGTAGGTTTACTAGCACGTGGAAGAGCTTACTCGTCTTGTTTTCATGAGGAAAAGACAGCTGCGATATTTAAGGGCTGCTGTTTGAAATGAATTCCTGGATCATTAAGGGAAGCATAGTAATGATGGACAACGCCACTTGATCACCAGAATTTGAAATATATTCAGAGGAAAATATGTCACTGATGAATAGTTTCAACAAAAGCGTATCCAAGTTTCGACAACTGGAACAAACTTTTACGACACTTTTTCTCTCCAAACAACAGCCCAAAATTTGCTATGAAGATCAACCCACAAAACGAATGCTGGCATTTAATTTACGACCGTACCCTTTATCACAGCCAGAACAATCCTATTGAGCTGATGTAGTCTTAGATGTAGATGTAGCGGCCCGAAAAAAATCTTTCAACATGTTAACTAAAAAATTAACAACATGACATACAAAATCTACTTATGACACACTAAAAATCCACAGCAAGAGGGCGTTATAAAAAACCGACGTGATGAAAAAATATTACTAAATAGTTTTTGTTTTGTTTATAATGATATGTAAATCATCCCTCCACATAGGGTTCGCGTTAGGAAGGGCATCCCGCCGTAAAATACTATCAAACCCACATGAGCGACTCAGTTCCCACTCCGCAACCTCGCCAGCGCGTAGGAAAAGCTGTGGAAGAAGATCATTGCGAATTTACAAAGATTCAGGCGATGAGGACAGTGAAGAATTCTGCAAAGTGCTGACGACGATTACGATAGTGACAATGGTAAAGCAGAGTAGTCTGTCGCAGTTATTGTAAAGTATCAGGTACAGCAACAGACTAAAATAGAGTTTACATAATATTGCAGTTGGTTTTACGTCGTACCGACTCAGGTCTTATGGCGACAATGGGATAGACATGGCTAGGACTGGAAAGGAAGCAACTGTGGGGTTAAGGTAAAACCTGAACATTTACCTGTTTTGAAAATGGGGAAACCGTGGAAAATATACTCAGAGCTGCCGACAGTGGAGTTAGAATCCACCATCTCCCGAACGCAAGCTAACAGCTACATGGTCCGTACCGCCCCACCAAACTGCTCAGTATCTTAAAATATTCTTGTATCTTAGAGTACTGACAATATTAGAAAAGGTGTTATGCCTGCGGTATGTTTGCCAGTGCGGCTATTGTTCGTTCTCAAAGTGGAGCGAGCCGGCGACCTTGTGCTACTATCCGTATGCCACTGACTGTGACTAGAACAGCTTCCTGCTTGGAAACTACTATACAGAGATCGATTAACGTACGAGTAATAGACTTCACTGGAATTACCGACGCATATCACTCATGCTGCAGTGGCCGCATGCGGTGCTAACCAATCTCGTGACAAGTTATATTTTAACTATCATAAATAAACAACCTGGAAGGAAACGTGAGCCAAACAAAGGCGAAATAGGGTAATCGGAAAAGCTGAAGTGCAACGGAGGGCGCACAGCAGAATGGTAAACTAATTTTTTGCGTTTGTAGGTAGATCATAAAGTGCGTCATCGAAAACACACCCCAAATCTAAGAGACAAGATTCAGCTGCGAAAGGAGCACTTTTTCAGAGTAGTTTAAATGGAAAAATTCAACTGAGAAGGTAATTTAAGTGACAATATTTAAAAGGAAATAAAAAGGCGCTTTTCAACATATTTTATAATTTAAGCGACAAAAATCAACTGGCAAAGGTGCGTATTATTTCAACATAATTAAAGTGAAAATTTTGAAAAATGAGTGTGATTTTAACGTAATTTAAGTGACAAAATTTAACTGAAAAAGGACATAGATATATATTTATTTAAAGCTAATTACAAGTAGGACCAGAGGCCCCTTGGTTGTAACTGCCGCTTTAACTTAAATGTATCAATTAATATACAAAATCTAATAAAAAGAATACATAAAATAATGTAAGATGCATTTTCTTACTGAGCATAAAAGAAATAAAACTAAACATCTAGGAGATTACAATATTATTTTACCATTTCAGAAACGTAGACTATACCAACAAGGAAGAGAAGACATACGGTAAGAGAAACCTAAGATTTATTTTAACGCCGAGGATGAAGGAGAGTAGTTTTAGAAAAATTAAGTAACAAAATTCAATGCAGAGTAGGGTGAGCAGTACGAGAATGCAAAATAACGTGTAGACTCGATTAAGTTCATTTATAAGAGATGGGTCTCACTCAATATTTCAACGCTTCCTGCTGGAGCACTTTGGCCGACGAGTGTGTGAAATAAACAAGCTCGTCTTCACTGAACAGACGCGTCTACCGAACTGTTCATACTGTCTGATCATGATGAACAGAAACTAGTCTGAGCAGATCGAGTAGAGATGTGCGCGAATGAACATCGGAGTCGTGAAAGTCGACTTTTTCGACTCCAAAAGGAGATTCAGTTCGCATGCGAAGAGTCGACTCCGAGCGCTTAGCGCGTCATTTCAGCGTGAGCTTGCATTTGGGATGTAGTGGGTTCGAGCCCCACTGCCGGTTGCGTTGCAGATGGCTTTCCGTAGTTTTCCATTTCCATGCTAGATATTCGCTGGGGCTGTAGTTCAATTAAGGCCATACTCGTTTCCTTCTCAGTCCTAGGAGGGATATGTATTCTCGTATTGCCATAACAGAAAAAGAAAGAAAATAATATCGCAAGCACTTACATCTCCACATACTTTCTTAATATCTGACATTCGTCGCGTAACGGAACACATCGGGAATTTCCGTCTCCCTTTGCACGGGACGGAAATAAACTAGCCTAGATAAGGAGATAGGTCTCCAAGGGTTTCTGCGATTGGCCTTTATTTAACGAGAAAATGTCCCTTTAATTTTGGCTGCCGGCACCTCTACCGGTTAGCATTCCCGAATTCCACGCAAGCATCTCGTGTCTGAAGTTCATAAGGACCTAATTTTTGTTTACTTCAGTTTTTCTTTTTACTGATTTTTGCTGTAAATCCATCTCTTATCAATGGTTATGAAAGAAAAGGAAAAGCGAAGATCGGACAAACCACAGCTTATGAACACATTTCACAGTCAACATGGCGCTCGCCCGCCTGGAACTCGAGGTACCCGCGTGACGATCCGGAACTTTAACCAACTGTGATGCCAGCACATATAAAGACTGTTATATTTGAGGGTGTTTCTTGTTAAATAAGAGTCAATGGCAAATATGTTCCAACACATACTACATCTGTTTATTTTTAACGAGGATCGACCTCCTAAAATTTGAACGACATCGGTGACCCCATAGCTGTGGCCTCCGCATGTTGGTGGCGTACTATTTTCTCATATATTCGCGCGATGGCTCTGTTTGTCGCCTCGGAGTCGCGACTCCGTTCGCAGCCCATCTCTAGATCGAGCAGCTCGGACACTCTGAAGTTCTAGCGCCTCACACATTGGAGCGCTGTTGCAACAAGCAGAGAAGCAGAAACAAGGCAACAACTCCTAGTTTGATCACCCACTGAGTGAGTGAACAACTGAGTGGAGTTACCGAGGTTTTAGGTTCGTTCACACACACCCCTCACTATTGACATATCGCCCACTTTAACCGGGCAGCAATGAGTCTGGCTCAAACCTGTCCAGACTCATTCATCTACGAATGTCCGTTCGTTTTCTGATCAAACTAGTATAATCCAATGGAATGAGCTCCGACGCGGTTACTGCACGGCTCTAGTGAGCGGTATGTATAGAGAAGATAAGTTATACTCACATGTGGTGTTTGCCTGCATCTCTATTATACATTTGCAATCGCGGGAGATTTCGCGGTTGTTGAAGGGCCGCACCCTCACCGCCACCTTCACGGACGACATTTTTCAGTCTGAAACAAAGAAGAAATTGGGACTTAAAATACGGCAACGTACACTCTAATAAAGAATTCCACATAAAAAGAATATTTATAACATAAAAAATATAAGCAAGTATTCCCTAGAAACTAGCAAAATATGACCTAAAAAGGGTGAAATATGACTTCAGCGTTTTAGGGATGGGTAGCAAGTATCAGATTATTACTAACATTATACGTGCCAAACAGTGATTAGCGATAATAGAGCAGACACATTAAATCATGCGGACTGACAGAGGTTTAGTAGGTACGCTAAAACTTTATATTTCCTTAAAAAAAAACCGAAGTATTAGCATTCATTTTTGTATCTATCGGCGTACGTTCGTACATCATCTCTTTCTCGGAATCATGTCTTGTAAACCTGCCGCTTATCTGTTTCCAGAAAAGAAAGAAAAATACATCTATTACAGTATATGGAAGTCATGTGTTCGAAACTCGAAGCAGGTAACATGTACCGTGTTAAAAGCGACTCGTCAATTTAAACAAACTCAAAATATAACCAAAATATGATCTTTTATCACTAAAATGAGCTAAATATGACCAAAACAATAAA
Source organism: Anabrus simplex (assembly GCF_040414725.1). NCBI lineage: Eukaryota > Metazoa > Arthropoda > Insecta > Orthoptera > Tettigoniidae > Anabrus > Anabrus simplex. Next base: position 1,739,676,763 of record NC_090265.1, on the reverse strand, counting down.
AATGGCCGAAATATTAATTTATTATTAAAGTCTTATTGCAGCCAATGGCCCTATACACAAAGTGTTTTGTGACACAATGAACTATACATATGCATAGATACATGCACACATATTTGATCTTTGGTTAGTTCAATCAGAGAAAACTTCAATTTCTTGCATCTAAGGGCATGGTATCTGTCACACTGCCGATGATACCACGTACATATACACTGTGAATCCGGTACATGATACTTGTTTAGTTGACAAACCTTGTGATGAAATTAATGTATGGTAAAACGAGTTACGGAATGCCTCAGTTTGTATCCACTGTATGTCCACTCTGTCGTTATAGCATCAGGTTCCTTTTGAAACGTTGAGTGTGTTTACAATTATCTACACGGCATAAGCCCAAAAATATAACTTATGAATAGTTACACGGGCCGTGAAAGTCTAAATGATAATATTAGAAAACTCTATGGGGAGGATATTTTTCGATCGGTCTCCTGATGAAGAAAGGCAAGGTTCCTTTTGAAACGTTGAGTGTGTTTACAATTATCTACACGGCATAAGCCCAAAAATATAACTTATGAATAGTTACACGGGCCGTGAAAGTCTAAATGATAATATTAGAAAACTCTATGGGGAGGATATTTTTCGATCGGTCTCCTGATGAAGAAAGGCAAGGTTCCTTTTGAAACGTTGAGTGTGTTTACAATGATGTACACGGCATAAGCCCAAAAATATAACTTATGAATAGTTACACGGGCCGTGAAAGTCTAAATGATGACATAAAAGTCGTTCCAAATTTCGTATTTCTTCCACTTCATTTCATTCAAGAGTTCCCCATAATCCGTTGTACAGGGCAACGTTAGTTTAGTTCATAGGTTCTCTATAAAGAACGTCTCTTTTGCCATTTCATGTATCAAACGTGACGGAGCGAATTTGGACACATCCAACACTCATTTCAAGTAAGTTGGCTTGACCTTCTCTCGTTACTTCAAGTCCTGTTTACTGAGATATTCCCAGATGAGTTCTAGTCCATAAGTAAACACAGGAGTTATTTTTATCTTAAATAAAGTCATGGACATGGAGACATTCCATTTTCAAAATCCTCTATAAAGGGAAGGGTGGTGTAAATTATACAAACTCATATCGAGGAATTGCATCAGAAAACACTTTATTTAAACTTTTACTGCAGCTAGTATCAAAAATATTAGAAAAACTAGTGGAACATTACATCCCAGATGAACAATTTGGGTTTCGAAGTGGACGATCAACTCTCCAAGCAGTAAAACGTCTCCCAGACGAGATTGAAGGAGCCCTCAGAGTACCAAAGAGGAAGCTGTATGCTATATTTATGAACTTCACAAAAGCGTTTGACTCAGTAGGAGCATCATATTGAATAAAATAGAAAACATCATCGGATACCATTACATCGTATGACTACTTAGAAATATCTTATCAGAGAATTATGTATGTATATACGATAACTTGTCAACTTCGAAACCTATTCTGAAGACTGTAGGAGTACTCCAAGGTGCCCCCCTCAGTCCACTATTATTCAATATGGGAACCTGTGATGTAGTGAAAGCCTGTGTCACAGACCAAGTCAAGTTATTAATTTATGCAGATGGCATGATGATATTTTCTCAGAACCAAGATAAACTGTAAGAATCATTGGAAAGGCTAACGAAATGGTCCAAAGAAAATCAACTAAACATCAATAAAAACAAATATGCATTTATAAGCAACAAAAACTTGCTTTAAACGGGATCAAGGACTTATCAATCAGAGTTATATTTCAGATTTTGGGTAAAATTAGCGCAAGAAAGAAATATGACTTTTCCTTAAAATCCGAATCGTATTTATAACCAGCATGATTGAATGGATAAAAGGAGAAATGGGGGACCACGTAAAATGATGCATGGACGTCTAACCCTTAGTCCCCTTCATTGATACAGGATCGGAATTGAGTTGAGATGAAATGACATGACGTATTTTCACAGTCGGATGCTCTTGTTGTTGCCAACCTCAGTTGAGGCGGTAATGAAGATTAAATGAATGATAGTGAGAGAAAACGGCTGTGGCCTATGAACAGGAACTATACCGACATTTGCCTGGAAGTAAAAATGGGAAACCACAGAAAACCATTCTCAAAACTGCCGATGGTGGGGTTCGAACCCAATCGTCTCCCGAATGCTGAGCTCAGCTCCATAGCCGTAGCATGTTCCGTCTGAGAATGTTTTAGCAATATTTTATGAAATTCTGGTCCACGGTTTAGACTTGATGTTTCGGAAGGCAGACACACAGAGCTAATTTTACTTATTTATTTATTTTGCATATAGAGATTAAAATGTGTTGTTTGAGTCATCAGTCCATAGGCTGGTTTAATGTAGCTCTCCAAGCCACCCTATCCTGTGCTAACCTTCTCATTTCTACATAACTGCTGCATTCTACATCTGTTCTAATCTGCTTGTCATATTCATACCTTGGTCTACCCCTACCGTTCTTACCCCCTACACTTCCCTCAAAAATCAACTGCACAAATCCTGGGTGTCTTAAGATGTGTCGAATTATTCTATCTCTTCTTCTCATCAAATTTGGCTACAACGATCTCCTCTCACCAATCCGATTCAGTATCTCTACATTCGTGATTCGATCTATCCATCTCACCTTCAGAATTCTTCTATAATACCACATTTCAAAAGCTTCTATTCTCTTTCTTTCTGAGCGAGTTATCGTTCATGTTTCATTTCGTTACAATGCCACGCTCCAAACGAAAGGGTTCAAAAACATTTTTCTAATTCCGATTAAAATGTATAGAACTAAAAATAAGTCTTTTACATCCATTAAACATTCCGTTTTGGATATCATATCGCTGAACGAGTGGCACAACTAATGCAAGCTACAATTTTTATCTCAGAAGATACTCCTAGTAATGCTCCTCCCAACAGTATTATACACATTGATCCAAATACATGGATGTAGGTGAACACCTGTTCATAATTCTATCTCACGGTCCAAAGGGACCTTCCTGTCAGATGCATGTGGGTCCACAAGGACTCCTTTGTTTCATTACCTTGACAGAAACTGATCCCATGGTTAGGAATTAACTGAATGATATGGAAGCCAACTGAATCACTAAACAGCTGCGTTATCGAATTATTAAAACGAACTGGACACAACTGAATTTTAAGCTGAATGCATTTTTCTCTTTCTTTCTTTCTTTCTTTCTTTCTTTCTTTCTTTCTTTCTTTCTTTCGTAATTCGGGTCCACGAATGAATGATCATTAGGGAGCAGATGTCGATGACCTAAAAGATCACAGAACATGGTCAATAAAATTCCCTCAAATATTTGAAAAAATGCTATAAAATAACTTCAAAATGACTTTAAAACTTTACTGAACTGAATTCTTGAGTCTGTGTAACAATGGCTTTATAAGAAATATATCACTGCTCTATTCATTGCACAGCTTTTATTTTTACAGAAATAATTATCTCATAATTTAGTCGAAAGTATATATAAATATATAGGGTACATAATGATTTTCTGCATGTTGCATGTTGCATGTTGCATGTTGCATTTGTTGTTCTCCGCACTCGTTGCAGCTTTCAGATGTTTATCTCGATTAATGTGCTGTTATACAATAAACTTCTTTCCACATTCACGGTAATACTACACATATAAAAAATAAAACACGCCCCAATCTTTTGTAAACACGACATTTTTTCCAAATTCATTCACTAACTGAATTTAAAATGCACACTGTGGTGGTTTCACTTTTGCCATTTTCTTGCACAGAGGAGCATAGTTCTCTCTCTACTGAAGCAGAAAGTTATGTTACTGTCGTTTCCAATTCGTTCTTGTGGTACGCAGGGCTGAATGACTGGCTGTAGGGGAAGATTCGAGGACTGATGTTTGAGACACGTTAGAAAATACTTTCTCCAAATTATCAGATATCTGTATTGTGTTCCTGCTCATATCTTGGAAACACAAGAATCACAGGTATAAATCCTTTCCCTACCTTTTCTTAGTCACCAGCAACTACTGTTCAGTTTGCTTAGTCATGAAAGACAAGTTATATAGCAAATTTAACCACGTGTAAGAAAATGTACAATTTTTTTCGTTGTCACTTGTGGACTTTTTTCTATTTGCTGTACGTCGCACCGACACAGGTAGGTCTTATGTAGGTAGGCCTGGTGTGAAAATGGGAAACCATGGAAAACCATCTTCAGAGCTGCCGACAGTTGGGTTCGAACCCGCTATCTCCCGGATGCACGCTCACAGCTGCGCGCTCCTAACCGCACGGCCAACTCGTCCGGTACTTGTGGACTTCAATCAATCAATCAATCAATCAATCAATCAATCAATCAATCAATCAATCAATCAATCAATCAATCAATCAATCAATCAATACTGATCTGCATTCAGGGCAGTCGCCCAGGTGGCAGATTCCCTATCTGTAGTTTTCCTAGCCTTTTCATAAAAGACTGCAAAGAATCTGGAAATTTATCGAACATCTCCCTTGGTAGGTTGTTCCAACCCCTAACTCCCCTTCCTATAAATGAATATCTGCCGCAATTTGTCCTCTTGAATTCCAACTTTATCTTCATATTGTGATATTTCCTACTTTTGACGACACCACTAAATCGTATTCGTCTACTAATGTCATTCCAAGCCAGCTCTCCACTGACAGCTCGGAACATACCACTTAGTCGAGCAGCTCGCTTCATTTCTCCCAAGTCTTCCCAGCCCAAAACATTGCAACATTTTTTGTAACGCTACTCTTTTGTCGGAAATCACCCAGAACAAATCGAGCTGCTATTATTTCGATTTTTTCCAGTTCTTCAATCAAGTATTCCTGGTGAGGGTCCCATACACTGGAACCATACTCTATTTGAGGTCTTAACAGAGATTTATATGCACTCTCCTTTACATCCTTACTACAACCCCTAAACACCCTCATAACCATGTGCAGAGATCTGTAAGCTTTATTTTCAATCCCATTTATGTGATTACCCCAACGAAGATCTTTCATTACATTAACACCCGAGGTACTTACAATGATTCCCATACGGAACTTTCACCCCATCAACGCAGTAATGAAAACTGAGAGGACTTTTCCTATTTGTGAAACTCACAACCATTGCCTACTGTCCATTTCACAACATTATGGAGGTCATGTTGCAGTTGCTCACAATCTTGTAACTTATTTATTACTCTGTACAGAATAACATCATCCGCAAAAAGCCTTGTCTCTGCTTCCAGTCTGACAATAAAGAATACATGCATACATTTTTTTAAAAACATTTTGAAATGATCTAAAAATTCTCAAAATGCTTCTTGAAAGAAGAAATCATGGCTAATCATCCCAAAACGGCAAAAAAATGCAAAATAATGTAAAATAAAAACGTCTTATTATCGTTTGTTATACCGCCGAATAAATTTCTGTACTACTGAGCAACGTACTAAAAAGAAAAAGACATTTCAACAACGTCCACCCCTGATGATCAGCTTAGCAATCTTAGGTTCAGGAAGCTGTAGGCTCGACACAAGGCCATATCCAGGAATTTTTGGGAGGGGGTTACGATTGGGGGGGGGGGGGATTCCAAAAACGAAAACTATAGTAACAAATATTTTTTACTTTCAAATAGATTTTACAGAAAGATGAGTTTGAAATATTTTTAGAGCAATACCTTTTACAATTAAATAGGTGATGTAGAAAGGTAAATTTGTAGCTGTCTGGTGGGCAGAACACGCTGGAACACGTGCGTGCAGTGCGACACAAAGGTTTCTTTTAAAAATGGAGTTAACAATACGTTTCAATGTAAGTATTAAAAATATTTAGACGTTTGATTAATTAAAAATATATTTTAGCTTCTCGAAAACATGAAAATATTTCTGTACGTTTATTGAAATTGATTTTTATGGTGCAAAATGTATTGAGAACATTAAAAAACTCAAGCAATCGCTATATCTCATCAAAATTAATATTTCCATTCATATAATTTCCATTTATTTTGGAAAGACCACCTGTATTTACAGGCTGCCGCTAAGAACATATTAATTTTCTGTACATATCTAATTAAAGAAAATTCAAACCTAGCTGTAGAGGTGGTACCTTATGATCTTGATGGAGGCTCGGAGGACGAGGGTCGCGATTTCGGGGATGAGCTTCATTGGGAGTTGGAAGAGCTTCCATGTGGCAACGAAGTGACGAGGTATGGTACCGCGAGCTCCGACCATTATCCCTATTATTTCAATTTCCTGAAGGTGGTATTTAGATTTGTAGTAAGGGATAGTGGATTTGTATTTGTTAATCTTTTCTAGATTAACCTCCTCTGGCTGACCGCTATGGTGCTCGAACCTGACAGTCGGATCTAATATGAATCCTTGGGAGCTGTTGTCTTTGAAGGCTATGATGTCAATTCTCTGCGAACTACCATTTATGGCCAGTCCGTGTACCTCCTCATGTACATTGAATCCCTTCTTTCTCAGTTCTTCGGCAATGAAGGATCTGATCTGGTGGTGCCGCGTGTTTCTTAGGAGCTCCCCGCGTGTGCAGAATCCCAGGACATGACCAAGAGTTTCTTTCTTTCCGTGGCAATGCCGACAGAGGTTGTTGTCCAGGGATCTGCCTGGCACCGAGCGCACCGCAGAAACATTAGCAGTCATCTTTCAGTAAATGCGGTAACTACATTCATAGAGTAAAATTTAAAGATGACAGATTTTATACGTTAAATTCAATTATTTATTTTGCAAATGCTTGTTTTTATAATATTTCTAATTTATTTGTAAGCTAAATATAGTTTAAATTTCTGAAGTTCACTTCAGTTTCGGAAGGGTTTTGAACCTCCCCCCCCCCCTCTAACCTCCCCACTGTGTACGCCTTTGGCTCGGTACATGCCAGGGCCACGGATTTCAGCCACGTCTGGTAAATTCCTCTGGCCGCAATATCAACCCACACAGAAACACGTTTTAGAGTTTAAGGCATCCCTCTACATAGGGTAAGCGTTAAGAAGGACAATCGGCGAAAAAGCTGGACTGATGCGACATGTGAACCCCGCGAACCCACCAGGGTGAGGGGAAACGCGCCAGGCAAATAATATAATTTTTGTTCGTGAACTAATCCTGCCTATACCGACTATTTAATCAAAAACATTGTGTGTTTTCCCAAATATTGTTACAATACAAACACGAACTCATCACTGCTGCCCAGACAGATGGCCGGTAGAATTTATTGCCACGTGTCCAGGTTCCTCAGTCATACTGCTTGCCTTGCATGGCTAGGTTCATCAGCTGTCATTTTAAAACTAACGAGCTACCGTACCTGCTTCCACTTAACTTGCACCAAGCGGCTTCCTACTGACATCCCTTTGTCAACTCTTGTTCGTCTCCGACCCCGATGGTATTAGGTTTGCGAGATGTAGAAAGTCTTCGAGCCCTTCGAGACCCCGAGGGATCGAGGTAGCCGAGTGGCCTTGTCACTGGCTTATCACGGCGGCTGCGGTTCGAATCCCGGCTAATGTAAGTGGGAATTTATGAAGTGAAATGCCACGTCTCTAGAGGTCCCGTGGTTATGATCCCGATGTCAACAGTCAAATATACCAGCCTGCTTCACATACTTCGTGGCCCTTCCCTTTTCTTTGCTGATATCCTAATTTTTAAAAGGGACGGATTTTCCCCGAACGGTCTTGGCCTACCAAGCGACCGCTGCTCAGCCTGAAGGCCTGCAGATTACGAGATGTCGTGTGGTCAGCAAGAAAGCTTTCTAGAGCGGGGCCGCTATGTCATCGTCAGATAACTCCTCAACTATAATCACGTAAACCTCGAACCAGCCCTCAGAATCAGGTAAAATTCCCTAATCTGGCCGGGAATCGAAACCAGGACTTCCGGTTAAGAGGCAGGCACGTTACCTCTACACCGTGGGACCGGCAAGTGGAGGTGGTTAGCACGTTGTATTTCCCCTTAATACAATAATCACAACCAACAAGACAGTTTATACAGATAGATAGTAGGTTCTACCACACCACTGCCGAAGGGTCCCTTCTCTCCTACAAAACTTCTGACTGAGTCTAATGCTAATCTTCGCCGGAAAAAAAATCGCGACTTTTTCACAGAAGCAATGGAGTGTGATGAACAACTATTGGACGTTAACATCAAAATTAGGGGCATTCCACTTACAAGTGGAGACTCTTCCATATCGAGGTCGCAAAATTATTGCAGATGGACGAAGAGCGGAACTGCTCAAGCTAACTAAGCATTCAACAACAAAACAGGCTATATTTAAAAACCTATACAAAGAAGTGAAATAACATTTTAAACAATTATGTCTGGTATGTCGTTCTTTATGGCTCGGAAACCCGGACTGCTGACGAAAAGTGAAAGACAAGATTACAGGCATTCGAGCTGTGGGGACCCCGGACTTAAAAACGAATAATGAGGGTGGGTTTACTAAAATTCGGAAGAAAAGAAGTCTTTTGAAGGAGCATTTGAAACGAAGTGATCTGTTTACTCGACACTAGTACAAGCACAACGCCTTTATGCAGAATGTTTTGCAAGAGACAGTAGAGGGCAAAAGAAGAAGAGGCAGACCAATAAAGCCGTTCATTAATCAAACCACTGAAAATGTGAATGCGAAATCTTACGTAGGAATGAAACGACTAGCCGAAGAAAGGGAGGACTAAAGAAGACGAATCGCTGTCCACCAATCTTGGAATTGAGGAAGCAAGAAGAAGGGACATTTTTGCAACACAAAGCCAGTATTACAGATCAATGCTAAGGCTTAATAGAAAACGTTCTACAGCGACATGGAAGCGCGACCTATATTCACGCAAACGATTACACGTCGATTGTCGTGTAACATGAAATGCCACAAAGATTCCGATTTTAAAAATAAAAATACATCTGAAACACAGACGTAAGTTCTCCCAATCTCGTTCAGCTTCTAAGATTCTTGCCTTGTACGTGATAACATTGACTTTCGAAATAATTAAAATCGAACTTTCACCATTAACCACTAGGTTTTTCTTCCATGCAATATATTCCTAGCGATTCAAATACATTCCCTGCCTTCTAAATGCACATCGTCAAGTAACAAGGGCGCTCTAAATTTAGCCCAAGCAGGCTTTGTGGTTTAACGTTACTGTGTTGTGACAGACCATATTTTGAAATACAGCAGTTAAAAACTCTGCTTGTTTTGTTCTCTTGTGTTTGAAAGTGTGTTCAATGGCACAAAAAAGTTACAATCCATTATTTAACATTGCCTGTGGAATGCGTATTTACTTGCGGGGTAGCCGTTTCTCAAAATGAGGTGGGTGTCCAGAGAGAGAGAGAGAGAGAGAGAGAGAGAGAGAGAGAGTAGTTATGTTATTTACTCGCTTTCTGAAAGTACCAATTCAAAGTCATAACAGTTGGCAAATTGACTTCAATCCGCTTTATATTAAAACAGATAGCAAGAGGGAATATGAAGTAAAAGAAAATCCCCATAGAGAAGGAAATTATACACACCTGGTTGTCGTATTTCTCAGAACATACCAGCATCCTAAATCATACAGACTTCGTCGTAGCATTTCTCAGGGCATCTGGACATCCTGAATCACACACACTTCGTCGTGGTATTTCTCAGGACATCTGGACATCCTAAATAATACACACTTCGTCGTGGTATTTCTCACGACATCTGGACATCCTAAATTATACACACTTCAACGTAGTATTTCTCAGGACATCTGGGCATCCTAAATCATACACACTTCAACGTAGTATTTCTCAGGACATCTGGGCATCCTAAATCATACACACTTCAACGTAGTATTTCTCAGGACATCTGGGCATCCTAAATCATACACACTTCAACGTAGTATTTCTCAGGACATCTGGGCATCCTGAACCATACACACTTCAACGTAGTATTTCTCAGGACATCTGGGCATCCTAAATCATACACACTTATTCGTGGTATTTCTCAGGACAACTGGACATCCTAAATCATACACACTTCGTCGTGGTACTTTTCAGGACATCCTAAATCATACACACTTCGTCGTGGTACTTTTCAGGATATATGGACATCCTAAATCATACACGCTTCGTTGTGGTATTTCTCAGGACATATGGACACCCTAAATCATATACTTCGTCGTGGTATTTCTCAGGACATCTGGACATCCTCAGAACGAAGGAAGATTTTCTTTTCTTATATGCAAAATAAAACCAAAATTTTCAATTTCGATGTTTCGTTTTACACTACCAGATAACAGAAAATGGATCTCTCCTGAACTCTGCTACCTGAGCACCCGTATTATCCGGGTACCCGTTCACACCAAAACTGATTCTCGTATCACCAGAGTACTACATCGTTAAAATTTTACAAATTTATAATGCGCATTATGATAATGCCTTTTTTATTTTGCTTTACACCAACACAGATAAGTCTTATGGCGACGATGGGAGAGGAAAGGTCTAGGAGAGGGAAGGAAGCGGCCGTGGCCTTAATTAAGGTACAGCCCCAGCATTTGCCTGGTGTGAAAATGGGAAACCACGGAAAACCATTTTCAGGGCTGCCGACAGTGGGGTTCGAACCTACTTTCTCCCGAATACTGGATACTGGCCACACTTAAGCGACTGCAGCTATCGAGCTCGGTTTATGATAATGAGGAGGATGAATAAAAACCAGTTATTTCAAAACTTTCATGCTAACTCAAAAATATAAAACTAAAGATTGTTCTAAAACAAACCTCTTGTCTTCAAGGTAAGTTCGTTTATTCAAAAATTATTATTTAGGCCTATATTTATTTATGACTGCCATACATTAGGTATTTTCATTAACAACAAAGTAACGAGCCAATATTTCAACATTCCAACCAGTGGACAAATATATCGAAAAGGCGTTTTTCTTTCTTTTTTTTTTTTTTTTTTTTTTTTTTTGCAAGTTGCTTTACGACGCAGCGACACAGATAGGTCTTATGGCGACGGTGGGGTAGGAATGAGCTAGGAGTGGTTAGGAAGCGACCGTAGCCTTAATTAAGGTACAGCCCCAGCATTTGCCTGGTGTGAAAATGGGAAACCACGGAAAACCATCTTCAGGGCTGCCGACACTGGGGTTCGAACCCACTATCTCCCGAATACTGGATACTGGCCGCACTTAAGCGACTGCAGCTATCGAGCTCGGTCCTAATTATTTGAACAAATATGCTGTATTCATACATTTTCAAAGCAACAAACAATAAAAAATTTAACCTTCAATTTGGGTTTTTAGAAAAGCTCGGTTCATATGTAAATAAATACTCGTAAATAAATAAATAAATAAAACTTATGTCCTTTTGATTTTTTGCGGCAATTTCATTTTCTTTGCAAGTTTCAGACCTTTTGAAATTGAATGGCAAAAAGTAAATTGTTTCATGTATTATTATTATTTTACAATGTGCTATGTTTAGCGAGACCAAGATGGTGGAACAGAGAAACACTCTCGCAGGAAGAAAGGGGAATCATATGCCTCGCCTGGAATACACGCAAGAAACATATCAACTGGTAAGACTGACACTACGTGCAACAGATAAGCGGGTATCCAGGTTTTCGGATATACGTACCAGATGTAACGGCTAAGTGGGTATTTTCGCTTACGGTAACTCCCTAACGAATACCCTGGTCTCACCATCAGCCCAAGACACCAGAGATTTTTCACATGCCAACATCGCCGAGTGGACTATTTTCCACCCTTCAAACATCCGACTACCTCCGTCGAGTTTGAACCCGGTATCTTGGGATCAAGAGGCCGACACTATCACTGGTCCACAGAGGGAGCTGCTATGAATAATGGGGACATCACATAGTGAAGAGTGGGAAATAATTTCACTGTTTAAAACAGCAATGAAATTGGTAGCTGTAGTTTGCTTCGTTAATCACTGCACACTCACTAACACAGCTCCTCCTGCCACAACGATGGTCCGTACGGAGAACCGGGCAACAAAATATCGATTCTTACAAACGTGACTCGCTCCAGTTAAGGGCAGCGGTAGCGCCCACATGTCTGATAACGACCTTCCAAGTAAACCGCTTGCAGGTAAATTGGGAAAATGAAAGCGTGTTTCAATCGATAATAGTAAGCCACGACGTTCACACTCTCTTCAGCTTAAATGGGATCAAAGGGTGGAGTTATTTTATCAGATACAAGAACTTCACTCGAAGGTCAAATAATTAGGGGATATTACAAACATACATGCCATTATTTCAAGCAAAATTACTTCAATTCACGTTGCCTGAAATGTTTTAAAACTCAATTGCGCAATCATCGCCGACTTCTTGTTATTTGTTTCACCAGCTCAGACTGGTTTGATACGGTTTACCACGCTACCCTGTTCTAATACTTTTTGTTATATAACCTACTCACAAATATACGTTTGTCATAATCTTGTCTTGGTTGACTCCTACAGTTCCTACTACCCCCGCCTACACACTATTCCATCAAACGCTAACTGAACAAGTCCTGGACGTCTCAACATGTATCCCATGTGAATACTCTCCTTTTGGTCAAATTTCGTCACATTGTTCTTTCACCAACTCGATTCAATATTCCTTCCTTTGTGATCCTCTCTACCCAACTATATCCTTTAGAATTCTTCTGTAAAACCACATTTCAAGTGCTTCTATTCTCCTCCTTTATGCACGAATTTTTTCCAATTGCAACAGTGTGTTATTTAACGACAAAATTCTACTCACCGAACGAGTTGGCCGCGCGGTTTGGAGCATGTCGCTGTCAGTTTGCATTCGGGAGACAGTGGGTTTGAATCCACTGTCGGCAATCCTGAAGATGGTTTTCCGTGGTTTCCGTTTTTTCCACCAGGCAAATGCTGGGGATGTACCTTTAATTAAGACCATGGCCGTTTCCTTCCCACTCCTAGCTACTTTCCCATCATCGCCTTAAGACCTATGTGAGTCGTTGAAACCGAAAGTGAAGGGAATGAAATGAATATCGGGTAAATATGAAATTAAAAAACGGATGAAACGATAAAAAAATACTAAACTAACGAAGGTAACGATGATTAAATGCATAGATTCACTGTCGCTGGACAACGTGCATAAGATAGGCAGCGAACAAAAGTTAAGGAGCCATTTTAAGACCCCATGCTGATTTTTTCATAGCCTTCGTTATTTTAGTATTTTTTATCTTTTCAATTATTTATTTCATATTTACCCGATATTAATTTCATTCACTTATCTTTTAGTTGCAACGACACTGTAAATAAACACATCGAGTAGCACGTAACGGTGAGGCTTAATATTTCTCCGATATGCATGTCATTCGCTTAAAATGTTCACGCATGGCTGTGTCAAAGAGCAATTCTTGCTCCAAGATATGAAGCTGTAAAGTCATTAACAAGTAGCTTTTACGTGTGTTCGTATGCGATGCTCAGCCAAATCTACGGCAAACAGAGATCTGTACGGTACACTGGGGACTTCGAGGGCCCTGGGACTGCTACAGTAGCTGTGAAGGCCCTTCAGGAACTCTGAAAAGTGGTGGCAAAAGGGCTCTGGTTGAGATGCAGCAGGTCGCTATGCATATTAGGAACCAAAACGAGTAAAAAGGAAAAAAGAAAACCAATGTAAATTTAAATTTTATAGCAGTTGTATAGTATTAATTGAAGTGATTCTACATACCGTAGAGTTGGTTATGTGTGTATGTACAGAACATATGAGTAGAATTTTGTAAATAATATAAATTTATTAAGGATAGGCCGTGTGTTTAACAGAAAAATTGTTAGTGTAAATTGTATAACACTGTATTTTGGGAAAATGTCTTCATTTCTTTTTAATTTCAAATTAGTGATCAATAATGGTTTTTTTTTAATCATTTGCCACTGAGGTAGACACCTCATTTGCAAATAAAGTGATTTGATCTGAAATTGTTAATAGAGGCTTATTCTTAAACGATTCTTTATACAGGTAAAAACCTGCTTTCAGTAATTATTTTTATCGTCTCATCTATGGGACATGACTATCAGACAAGAAGCTGATGCCGAATATTATTGAAGCCACCATCAAAACTGGACATGCGGCGGGTGAAGTAGTATTCATTCCTGGGATTCAAATCATCCCTTCGGATATACAGTTTCAAATTAGACGTCTGACATTTTCCACTCGGAAGACTTTGAGAAAGGAGCCTCGCCATGTCTCAAGAACCATCCTTCTACTGTGTGTGTGTGTGTGTGTGTGTGTGTGAGAGAGAGAGAGAGAGAGAGAGAGAGAGAGAGAGAGAGACCATTTAGGCCATGTTACATAAACCAGACAGTGTACAACAATATTCTTGGCTGAATGGGCAAGACCCCGGTAGTCATAAATAAAATAAAAATAAAGAAACACGTGACAAAGTACAAAATAGTAGTAATGGGGTAGTAAGTTATTGTACAGAGTGGAATCTAAAAATTAATCCGCAGAAAACCTGAGTTATTGCGTGTAAAAGGAGGGCAAACTCTCAAAAAAGGTGGACAGTGGTGGATGGGTAAGACAAAATCAGAATATGTTACAAAATGAATACCTAGGGGCGATCATAAGCAACAATGGCAGATCGACAGAAGAGATAAAAAGAGGAAAAATGAAGGGAGTAAGTTTTTTGGCTAGTATGAAACTATGGGCAGAAATATGCCGAGCTTTGAATACAAAGTTCAGAAAGATGTACCTAATTCATTTGTTAAAACGAAGTTATTTATTGTGGGAGTAGCTGATAGAATTGTAACATTAGGTGCAGTTGTAAGTAAATTTTCCAAAACAATAATGGGATTGCCAAGCAGTACTGCGAACAGTGGAGTGAGAATGATATATGAAAGGATGCGTATACGGGAGGATATTCTTAAACGAATAATTAAATATTGGTTGAGACTAAAGACGGGGGCAGAGGGATGAAATTCTAAGGATAGCACACCAGGGCCAAATGAAATATCAAAATGATGGTTACTGGGGGAATGGGGTGAAGAAACTATTGGATGACATAGGAATGGGGTACTATTGGGAAATACATTTATCAAGGGATGATATGGGATTGTGTGAAAGGGTAGTTCAAAGAGTAAAAGACACTGAAATGCAAACAATAACGACAGAATGTAATTGCAAGATAAGAGGTGTTGGATTTTGTAAAAATAAGTAAAAATATGGCAGTAAGGACTAAAATGTTAACAAAAAGGGAAATGACAGGAATAATTTGGTGGCTGATGAGAGTTTATAAGAAGAACGTTATAAGACAAAAAATGAGGGAAATCGATGGATTTTATGCAATAAAGATATGGAAGCGACTCACCTACTAAAAGACTGTAAGGAAACAAGAAAGATCAGAGAGAAGTATATAGATGGGAAGGAGAGAGGTAAAATCGAAAATGAACCTGAACTTTACACAATTGTCAAGTTATTAGACAGAAAATGGAAGACACCAGGGAGAACAGCAAAACTATGTAATATTATAGGAGGAATGTGAGAAAAGAAATTAAAAGAGGATAACATAGAGAACATTAATGTAGCTATTAGTAAGAACAGTAGTACCTCAAATGCTAAGTTTATATAATGATTAATTATTAAAGATACGTCCAAGTACTATTTATGGGAATACTGTATATCAGTGGTTCTCAAATTATGGCACGCGTATGCCTAGAAGTACGCCTGAGACTTCTGGAGGGGTACGCGAACAGCCTTTAGGTAAAAAGTGAAGACAATTGGAAATATGGAAATACATAAGAAGAAAGTTAAATATGTATGTATGGAGCTACGTTTGGAAGTTTCACCTGGACTACGACACATTAGGAAACTGCGTTACGCCATGAAGGTACCGCCATCCCATTTAAATGTTGATGGTTCGCGTTCTCTTAATTTCAGATTTAAGATAGAAAATGTTTTATCCTTGCTTATTAATTTGATGTTTAGGCTAAAAACTAGCGTTCTGTGAAACATTCATTCTTGTGTTACTTCATTATCATTGTATTATAATTGATACAGATACAAACTCTTAAATTTCTTGTTATGAGCTACAAAAATGTATTAAATTTCACCATCGCGTCTTATTTACTATACGTATTGAAAGTAATGGTTCATAATCAATTAAAATGATTTAATAATTAGCCAGGTATTCATATTATTTAAACCTATAATTTAGGGATTTTTTCGTGGCGGTACATTGAACTTTTAGCCATAATAGTTTAAGAACCATCTTCTGTATATTTAAATAATTTTGTACTACAGTATGTTTCTTAATTGGGTTATCCTTAATATTGTGTATTGTAAAAAAACTAACTGCATGTATTAATTATGATTACAATAAATTAATATTCTCTCCCCAGTTGGTGGTCATCCGTGACTGGGAGAGAAGAGTATTCTATTCATTCATTCTTTCGTTCATTCATTCATTCATTCAGTTTCAGGTGATAGGAACTAAGGGATAATCGTATGGTCTCAGCTTCCACGTGCAAGCATTTTGATTCGATGTCATTTAGGCCACTTGTGTGCCAATTTTGACCCTCCGTTTTACGCTACTGGATGGCGGAGAAACTGAAACTGCGTTGAGCGACCTACGACTGAGTTTTAATTAATTTTGTAGGGTTAACACCAAACGTTTCACCAGAAGTCTTTTACATGCCGACATTGTATGAGATGCATTCTCGGTTTCTTCAACTCTGTGTTACATTTCACTTAACAAATGTTAACTAACAACTGTTATTAATTTAACACTTCGGTTAATAGTTCCCGGTTTCACCAACACATTTCGAACATTTGTTACGGAACTGATAAATTTACTTACTTTGTATTTATTTATATTTTTCCTTATAATCACAATATTATTACTCTGTAATCATCTGTAAGAGTCGCGATAAGACCTTTGACTATAAATAAATCTAATTTTAAAAACTGTATCTTGTCACACACGGTTGACTTTATTATAGGTTAGGTTAGTGGAGACTTCGAAGAATAAGTACAGAACAGAAGCGTTATTATAATGGTTTATTTTGCTAGAGGCTTTACGTCGCACCGGCACAGATAGGTCTTATGGCGACGATGGGATAGGAAAGGCCTACGAGTTGGAAGTAAGCGGCCATGGCCTTAATTAAGGTACAGCCCCAGCATTTGCCTGGTGTGAAAATGGGAAACCACGGAAAACCATCTTCAGGGCTGCCGACAGTGGGATTCGAACCCACTATCTCCCGGATGCAAGCTCACAGCCGCGCGTCTCTCCTCGCACGGCCAACTCGCCCAGTACCGGTACGTCATTATAATGAACACGAGACAAACGTCGTTATAGATTTAAATTGACAGTATGCGGGTATGCTTGAAAAACAAAAGAACGGACGGTTATATCACAACATTCAATGCATTATTATATAAGTACAATCTAAAGCTCCTATTGGGAAAATGTGATAATTGATATATCTACATCTTGAATGATTTTCGGGCATTCTTTTAGTGCGGGGAAAATAATGTAATGCCTTGCCAATGCAGCGGAAACTCTTTGCACAATTCTAAACACTCTTTCACTCATGAGCGTAGTCTCCTCCAATTACACGAAAAGAGTCTGAAACATAATATCTAAGAACTATAAGTTACTCCTGCACTGGAGACATTAATACGTTCCAATCTGTGGAGAAACTCTAACATATTTTCAATTTCTTGTAGCATCTTTTTCATTATGACTTTGGTAATTAAGTACCTATTTTTGTACAAAACTTCCTTCTGGCAACTCTAAAAAGGCATGTTTTTCATAGTATGGGTCGTTCTTTACCTTCTTCGATTTATAGTTTTCAAACAGCAGTAGAGCTTCAAACTTACGTCTTCTAGATGCTTCCATTTTGAAATTTCAACAGCTGTTAAGAGGTTTAACACAAGATTGGTGTCATGTTAATTTAACGCAAGTATTAAAAAATTGTTAGTGTTACAAATTCTTGATGAGACGGCCATTTTGTTAAATTTATGTTAAGTCTACTTAACAGCAGTGTTAACACTTAACATTCGTTGAAGGAACCATGTTTCCACCCTTCAAAAATCCGTTGCCTGTACCGGGTATGAACCCGCGATGGGATGCGGAGCCCAATACCCTACCACTGATCTGTAAACTGTTAACTCTAGATACATTCTTGTGACAATATTGATACGTCTCTTCAGAGCTCATTCACCTCGCTTTCACTTTCAGTAATGATCGCCGCTACCACGACTGCCTGTTACAGTGGCCTTGCATGACTTTGTGTTTGGAGTTATCACACTGCCACCCCATTCATCATTCACATCACACTAATGACTAATAATATTACTGAAGTTCCAGCACTCACGCAACGTGTTCGTAGTCGTGGTTAACTTTTCTTCCTAGTTATTGATCTCCTCAGCAAAGTGACGCTAATTTCAAAGCCATCCCTCTTCCTTCTACTCTTATTTCTTTCTTTCTTTCTTTCTTTCTTTCTTTCTTTCTTGCCATTACCCGCTAGGGAGCTTACGACAGATGGGCAGAGAAATGGTCTACAACTGAACTACAGTAAGTTATATAACGGACGATCTACAGCAAAACTGCGATTAGACGCTGTCCAAGAGACCAAACAAATGCCGCATATTAAAGGGGATTTCAACAGTTCTCATTGTAAAGGAGAATACATATTGATGTATCATACTGACATACAGTAGTTAAATACGTACGCAAATCAATAAGTATCTGCAATTTTGCTCTAATTGTCTTTAAGTTGGCTCTATGGCGTTGTGTGCTCACCAGCCGCTAGATGGCACCGTTATCTATGTCTGTGGTAGGTTTCAGCGTTATCAGATCAGTACAGCTTGCGCTGTTGCGACGTAAAGATGACCGCGCCAATCTCTGTTTGCACCAAGGAAGAACAGCGTTACGTATTTTTTTTTGGTCTGAGGATGTACCAGGAACGGAAATTCATAGAAGACTTTCAGCATAATACGGGAGCAATACTTCTTCTTAAGGTCTTCTGCCAAAATCTCTTCCGTTTGCTCAACTGTTTGGTTTCTGATGGTCATTGCCCAGTCATCTGCGTATCCAAATGTCCTTGAAAGTGTCTGCAATGAATAAACTAAACAACAAGGGAACAAGGACCGACCCTTGAGGTAGGCCGTTGTTCAGCGACCTATGGTTGCTTACATCTTTCCCCTTGTGTACATGGAATTGTCTTTGACTCAACATGGTGTTCAAAAGTCGTGCAGTTATTCTAACGGGATAACTTTCAGGAACTTGTAGAATACTCCAGCTATCCAGACTGTGTCATAGGCCGCTGTTAAGTCTATGAATGCCATTGAAGTCTTGAGTTTTATTTGGTGGGCTGCTTCTATGTACATTGTAAGAGACATAACTTGATCTGTTGTACTTTCTATGGTCTAAAGCCTGCCTGTTCCACTGGAATTTGCTTGAGTATATCAAGATCAATTCTGTTGGGGTCCAACGTTGCTCACGTCCGCAGGTTTAACCTAAAAGTACCCTCCACGTGACCTCTGGGTGGTGCTAAGGGACCAACAACAATCAGGCGATCAGATGTAAAGCTTTTACCTCCTGATCAAGATAGAGTATAGAACTATGACGACTCATATAGGTATTCGGCGACGATGGGACAGGAAAGGCCTAGACGGGAGGAAAGCGGCTTTAGCCTTAATGGTACAGTGCTACAGTGTCGGCCTTAATGAAAAACGGAGAAGTACAAGAGACGAATTGGTCGCTCGAATTATGCTTAGTTCTCCATAAAAGAACGCTAAGACAATTTCCGACGAGCTTCACGTACCATTTCCAAGAGAGCTGAAGTAAAATGCACTGAAATCAGTAGCAGGCTTTTTGAATCTGCACCGTGAACTGTTCCAAAGGAAATATGTTTGTAGATCAATAGCTCCATCAATAAACCATTTGGTTTGAACTATTACACATCATGTAGAATTTTTGCATCAATAAATCAGTAAGTCACTTGTGCGTCTTTAAACATTCTTATAAGGTGGTTTTTATGAGGACCATACAAACGGCTGTAAATAAACACACTCCACATTGGGCACATGCTTTATGACTTTTTGTACTTTAAACAGTCCATATTACCGCCTCCCGAAATATTTAATATTCCTCCCGAAACATCGTGTACAGAAGCACTACGGCGGTGTTGGCGATTACGGTTTTAAGAGAAAGTACGATCAGATATCTCTCCTTCTTAAGTTGAATCTACAGTAATACCTATGTAAAGAGGTAAAGTTTGTTTGTATGTAATGGCTAATCACAAGAACTACTGGACCGATTCTAAAAATTATTTTACTGATGTACATATTCATTATCCCTGAGGGACATGGGCTGTATTTTATTTTCAAAACAAATCGAAGGGGGGAGGGGGGAGAGATATAAAAATACTAGGCTAATATAGGCGAAATATCGAATTTGTCGTACAAGGACGAGGCAAAACTCAATTTAAGCCCCTTGAGACAAACAACAAAACTGTGAGCCCCACGGGCCCGAAAACCATGTTTTAAGGCCCTAAATCCAACCGTTATGGAGATAGTGGCAGCACACTAGCCCTGCTCTAGAAATCGGTTAAAATAAAAATGAACTGCCGTAATCTCGGCAACGTCAGCTCCATTATTCTTACAGCAGCGAGATTATCTACAATATATCACAAAAACCGAACATGTTACAGACTTGAAAAATGGTATTTGGAATCTCATTTAAAAATGAAAGAAAACAAATTTTTGTTTCCAGAAAACCCACTTAAGGGGCAAGGGCGGGAGTTCAAAAGAAGCGAGGAAGGAGTTGAATTCTTTATATGAGGATACATATATCTCAGAAACTGAAGATGTTACAGACGTTAAAACTGGTACTTGGAATCTCTTTGAAAAATAAATGAACACACTTTTGGAAAATCCACTTAAGAGGCTGAAATAATAAAGAAAGCGGGTGAATTTTTAAAATGAATATCTTCTTCTTCTATCGCTTTTCCCACACCTGTATGGTCGCGGATGCGTACTGTGTCGCACATGTGGATTTGATCCTGTTTTACGGCTGGATGCTCTTCTTGACGCCAACCCCGTGTGAAGGAATGTAATTACTATTGCGTGTTCCTGTTGTGGTTGGTAATGTGGTGTGTTGAGTGAATATGAAGAGGAGAGTGTTGGGACAAGCACAAACAACTTGTATCCGAGCCAGATGAATTAATCACACGCGATTAAAATCACCGACCCAGCCCAGAATCGAACCCGGAAACCTGTGAGCTGAACTCCTCAACGCTCACCACTCAGCCAAGGAGTGGGGAAGTTTTAAAATGAGTAAGTTATATCTACTGTATTTCTCATAAACTTAACGTGTTACAAACGTGAAAATTGGCGTTTGTCATCCCCTTTAAAAATAAAGAAACACGTAGCTTTTGTTTTCGGAAAATCAACTTAAGCTGGAGATCGAAAATAAGTGAAGGAGGAGTTGAATTCTCTTTATGAGGATACTTATATCTCAAAAACTAAGAAGTTACAGACGTGAAAATTGGTATTTGGAATCTCCTTTAGAAATAAGGAAAGCCTTTTTTTTTTTTCGACTTAAAAGAAGACTGTTTCTCACATGTAGAGTTGCATGTCACATGTTCCAGATTTAGCTCTGCCAGTAGCCTGGTAGTGTGGTTTACAAAGAGGTTCTGGGTTAAATTAAATGCAATATTTCGGTGAGTTTTTATACTTTAGGGATTTTCAGATATCATAGTGCAGTTTCGAGGAACAATTAATTTTTATCAACTTACCAAATCCTAGCCAGCAAAGCCGTGGGTAACAGCTAGTCAGAAGATAAAATAATGGGGTCACCTATCGAGAAATGCGGATATCGGTAGGTAATATAGTGACAGTCTCTCATCGGTCGGCTGGGACTACGCACCCCTGCCCATAGAAAGGCAGCGAGGGTCAAGTAACCGAAAAAATATTTGACAAGATTGTGTATGTTCCGTAGATCTATAGAAGGCATGTGGCAGTACCAAGAGAAATACAGTACGTCAGCCGTACAGGAGGATCATGGGATAAGAGTGTCCGGCTCCATGGCTAAATGGTTAGAGTGCTGGCCTTTGGCCACAGGGGTCCTGGGTTCGATTCCCGGCAGGGACGGGAATTTTAACCAACATTGGTTAATTTCTCTGGCACGGGGACTGGGTGTATGTGTCGTCTTCATCATCATTTCATCCACATCACGACGCGCAGGTCGCCTACGGGAGTCAAGTCAAAAGACCTGCACTTGGCGAGCCGAACATGTCCTCGGACATTCCCGGGACTAAAAGCTATTCGCCATTTCATTTCATTTCATTTTTCATGGGATAAGAGTTAGGTTATTACAAGCAATCAAAGTCATTTATGCCGACAGTCTGGCCACAGTGATGGTAGAATGAGTTCTAGGTTCAAATAATTGACAGCTGTACTCTTCGACCTGTGTTATTCATGGTATAAACGAATCATTTACTGAAAGGTAATAAAATAGCAGGGAGGGATTCAGGTTATTTGAAATGTACTGTAGTAAGCAGTTTGTTCTTACTAGTAGACTATCCTGAAAGCCTGCAGTTTAATATCTTGGAACTTCTGACTTGAGAGCACTAACAGAAGAAATAAACTTCTCCAGGGGAGGAGCTTCAACAAGGACCTCCCTGTTGGTAGGGTCGCCCCATAGCAAGCACCTTACGGTGGCATTGGCTGAAACTCACAGTGTGTTAGTGTTTGATGTTCATTTCTCCCATGGCTCTCAAGCCCGACCAAGCCACTTGCAGATTTAGCAACACCGCCTTGTAAAGGCTATTTGAATTCACCCGCGAAGTGATCTCATTGGCTGACTTCAGCAGCTGATAAAATGACAACGCCGCGAGACATCGACGTAATTTTTTCAAATTACTTATCAGTATGACCAACGCTCTAACACTCATATACTCGGTTCACGTTATTTCCGACCACCCTGTATAATGCATGTGTAAAATGTGAGTGCTCTATGTGTCCCAGAGGAGTGCGACAGGCTTCGGCAACCGGCACAATTCCTATCCTCGCCGCTAGGTGGGGGCATCCTTCATTCCATTCCTGACCCGGTCGAATAACTGGAAACAGGCTGCGGATTTTCATTTTCATATGTGTAATGGGACGGGATAAGGTGGCATAATAAAAACATGTATTTTTGTGGTTAGTTCTATTCCCAAATCTACCCTGCGTCCTTAAAGTCGTTAATAAAGTTACTAGTCACTACCTAAAGAATGTTGTCCCTAAAAGGCCTTGTAGCGATTGTTAGTAAAGCTGGCATGAATGAATGAATGACTGAATTTATTTATTTATTTATTTATTTATTTATTTATTTATTTATTTATTTATTTATTTATTTATTTATTTATTTATTTATTTATTTATTTATTCTATCATGTGTTCATAGATAGTTCAATGTGGATGCTGTAAGGACTAGCACCTCTTTTGGATGGTGCCCTGTTGAGAAATATGTGAAG
Organism: Anabrus simplex; assembly: GCF_040414725.1. Classification (NCBI taxonomy): domain Eukaryota; kingdom Metazoa; phylum Arthropoda; class Insecta; order Orthoptera; family Tettigoniidae; genus Anabrus; species Anabrus simplex. The sequence continues at coordinate 1,739,653,339 of NC_090265.1, read as the reverse complement.
CTGGTTGCTCTGGATCATTATCTAGCAGTTGCGTGACCAGAGGTAATGCATCACGCCTGTCACTTTCGTTATCTGCAAAACTGAGAGTTCATTCGAGATTGTCGGACTTCCGAAGAAATGAAGAATCTTCAACAGCGGCGTAACATAGAGGAATGGTACATACAGTATGTCAATTTCCTATTCATACATAAACCATTTCGTTATAAAGAGTTCTGTGTGCCTGTATATTTATGAAAATTATTTATTTGTAGTTGCGTGTCGTGAATGTAATAAAAAGACGTAAACACTCAATGCACACATTTTTTGTTAGTGCAAACAATTTGCGTTTACATAAATAAAAACTGCATACACTGCTAAACTTCAAGTCACTTTGCTATTCATACACTGGTATAGATGGCGTCATTCGACAACACTGAACGGGGCATACCTACTGTAAGTAGGTGTGGTGCGAGGAGAGGTGTTGCGGGTTGTGTTCGTCTTCGACCAGTGAGAGTGCTGGTAGAAATGGGTAAGGATAAATAGCTTGGATACGAGCTGAAACAGACAATCTAGCACCTATAGGGTACACCAAAAGAAAAATAGGAGTCATGGTGAAGAAAAGTCATACCACTGTTCAATATGTCGTGAATAAGTTTAAGTACGAAGGGTCGGTGAAGAATGTGACAAGAAAACTCAGACAAAAGAAACTAAGTCTACAAGCAGAAAGATTTATTGTGAGGCAAGTGAAATCCAACCCTCGCATAAGTACTCCAAAGCTGCGGGCAGTGCTGGAAGCTGCTACTGGGAAGAAAATATGTACTCACAGGGTCCTGCGACTTTTACATCGACACGGTTACCATGGCCGTGTACCAAGGAAGAGGCCCTATGTTAGTAAGAAGAACCATGCTGCAAGACTGCTCTTTGCGAAAGAACACGTAAGCAAGGGCCAAGAGTTTTGGAACCATGTCATCTGGTTCGATGAAACTAAAATCGATCTGTTTGATTCCGATGGTGCCCGTAGGGTGTGGAGAAAGACCAATACGGGCAACGATGTGGCCAATACAATTCCCACAGTGAAACACGGAGGTGGATCGGTTATGATGTGGGGGTGTGTGTCGGCACCGGTGTACAGAATATTCATTTTATTGAAGGCACGATGGACAAAGTAGTGTACAATAATATTTTGAAGAACAATGTTAAACAAAATGCTGAAGAATTGGGAATGCTACCGATCTACATGTTCCAACATCAAAACGACCCCAAAAATACCACTGCTCTGAACAAGGAGTGATTAATTTGGAACATTCCAAAACAATTAAAAACACCCTACTGAACCCTACTGAACATTTATGGGTGTTTTTGAAGTCTAGGGTTCACAGTAGAAAGGTTTCATCCAAATATGTGTTAAAACGAGTGGTGACCCAAGAATGGTTCAGTATCAGCCATGAAACGTGTGCGAGGCCAGTAAATTCCATGCAGCGTAGGTGTCAAACTGTCATTAAAGCAAAGGGTTACTCCACAAAATACTAGGATTGGTTCTATGGTTCATTTCATTCATACTTTATTTGAAGAACTGGCAACTGAATGAATAACAATGTGACGTAGGAAAAGGTCATGTTCTGTTATAGTCTCCAGTATTTATTACTATATGTTGTTATAAATATTTTTGTATGGTATTGTAAAGAAATCTACCAGAAATACATTTCTTAAAAGACAATTATTGTAACATCCATTTGAATGTCCAAAATATACTGCTCTTTTCACAGTATGAAACTGCATGAATAAGAAAGTGACATACTGTAGTTCCATGGATCATTCCTTGGAGAACATGAAACGAATTCCCCATACTGTGTTTCGTGTTTTCACCGCTAAGAATTATGGGTATGGTCAGTTTTTTCTGGGTTTGTGCTGTGTGAAATGAAACAATGTTGGAAAAGTTGGCATTCCTCTGTTAGTAAGAACGACTGTCCTGATATTGCCGAAAGGATCGAATTAAATATCATCGTTGCTCTCTTGGTAGCAAGGTACTCTTCTTCATTGTATAGAGTCAAGTATTGTATCGCAAGCACAGTTCTAAAACCTACTCGCGTCTCTTTACAAAACTGAGGAAAGCAGTGGCAATCTAACTCACTCATTACGTCTTGTATGACTCATTACGGCGCCACCATCCTATAACAGCACAACCTGTACAAGGATTCAACGAACCTCCGGACTGAAGAATCAGACAAACTTACAGTCTGCCAGTATAGGTGTCACCTAGAGTTGCCCGGTGTCCTGGTGGGATTTCCCGTATTTGAAGGTCTGAACTACTGTCCCATTTTAACAACACAGGGGACGCCTTTTCTTCTTTTTTTTTTTTTTTTTTTTTTAAGCAACTCACTCCTGCCACGGTCAAAATGATCTATTTACAGTGATGTTAATATTTGAGAAAGTAGAGGCTTTACGTCTGAAATATTTTACATTTTCTGGTATTGACGAAATTATTAGTTCTTTGAAATTTACTGAAATGTGTCCATCTTTTGATTTGGATAGCTTTTATGATGAATTCTCTTCCCATAACATTCACTTACGTAATGCTGGAGCTAGATAACCTGTACTGATATTGAGTTGTAATGTGTATTCAGAATGGGTTAGATTTTTTTTATCTAATGTTAATTTATATGCTATTCCAAATGTAGGCTACTAATGCTAGTATCTGATGATCTAAGTATACCTGGTTGAAACACATACGTTGAAAGAGTTTTTTCATTTCTTAAAGTCAAATGGAATAATGAAAGAAACAGATGTTCAGCAACTCTGATTGTTGGTCCAACCCTTGTCCCGTTTCTCTACGGGGTCGGGTATGAGGTGAGATGAATTTGTCGTGGGAGTTTCTACGACCGGATGCCCTTCCTGACGTCAACCTCATCAGATGAGTTAATAAGATGGAATGGATGACATGATATATGATAGTAGGAAGGGAGAGGGTGAAAACCGGTGCCGGTACATAACCTACTCCTGTCGAATAGCACCAAGGGGTCTGCTCATGGCTTAACGTCTCCATCCGACGGACGAATCACCATGAACAGCGGCATATGCCCTCGCTCCTCGCGGAGAGGTTTGGAATTCAATCCAGGCATTTGGCACGCAATCTAGAGATTAGAAATTGCATACCACCACCTCTACTACCCTGCCGGCCAACATTCTGATGGCGAATATTTTTTCAACCAATGGGACTCGAACCGGCTAACCACGGTATCGGACCGTTTAGACTTCAAAGCCTTAACGATCATGGCCACCAGGCGGGCTTCAGCAAGTCTGATAAAGTCAGAAATTATTCAAGTCTCACTTAACTTTTATCATAGTTGTCAGAAATTTCAAGACTTGATTAAGGGAGGTTCAACATATTGATAAAAGGTTAAAAGTGAAGAAAAATACGGGTTTTAAACTTTTCATGTAGAAAATGAAACATCAAAATAATGTAATCAATGTAATTGTACCGAACCGAACCCCATGGCACAACAGCCCCGAAGGATCATGGCCTACCAAGCGACCGCTGCTCAGCCCGAAGTCTTGCAGATTACGAGGTGTCGGGTGGTCGGCACGACGAATCCTCTCAGCCCTTACAATGTAATTTTAGTATGGTAAATTATATCTCAGTGTTTTCTTGAGCAAATGTCGTTATGCCGTGTTGACATGACCTGTCTCTTATTGCCATTTCAAAAACCTGGCGACACTAGTCGCACCAGATATCAACTTCCATCGCTAATATGTAAAATGCTAGAACGCGAATATTATGCCCACTATCTTCATCGGATTGAAGTGCCGAACTCCCCCATGTGTGAGTATGATCCATCGTGTGCAGCAGATTTTAACCACATAGAATGTTATCGTACAGTGTAGCACGCTATTCTGCGCCGATCACAGTACTGCGCTCGGCAATGTAAGATGCTACGACAAAGAAGTTAGGTTAGCGAGCAGTTTTTCTTGCACAAACATGAAGCCTTTCGTATGCAGTACCCTAGGTAATGTATTTGCCAATGTAATATACACACATAACACACATTCCAAGATGTTAAATTCAGCTCTAGACATAGAGAAAATAAAAATTCGTTCATACTATGATTTCAAGCCTCCGTGGCTCAGGCGGCAGCGCGTCGGCCTCTCACCGCTGGGTTCCGTGGCTCAAATCCCGGTCATCCCATGTGAGATTTGTGCTGGACAAACAGGAGGCGGGGCAGGGTTTTTTTCGGGTACTCCGGTTTTCCCTGTCATCTTTCATTCCAGCAACACTCTCCAATATCATTTCATTTCATCTGTCTGTCATTAACAAGCCCATTGCTTTAACAGCTTCCATAGTCATAGATGAGACTGAGACCTCGATGGAAGGTACATTTTTCTCTTTCATGTGCCAACAGACAGATTCAAAAATACGGCATCAATCAGGAAAAAGCAACAGGCGGAAGCATCGTTTAGTTAGAATATTGGTTTGAAGCACAGCATAATTCGTCCTTTACGGAGATCTATTGTAGTCCATTCCGATTTCATAATCGGCGGATGCAGAGTGGGTTTCGGCCCACAAGTGGGCTAGTCCGTGGTCGGACAGCTCTGCACTCCGACCTGTCAACCGAGCAGAGGAGGGTGGCCTTGGCTCTACTGTGGCTCTACGCAACTGTTTTCGGGAGACGGAGAGGGACTGGACCCCACCGTCGGCAGTCCTGAGAATTGTTTTCCGTGGTTTTCCATTCCTCTGCACTAAGGCGAATGCCGGGACAGTTCCTAGTAGTCTATAGGCCACGGCCGCCAATTCTCTCACCTTCTCCGATACAAATCTCCTGGCCTGAGAGACGGCGTCATCGTCAAGGAGGCCCGCCTCCCTCTTCAGGGGAGGAATGAAAATATTTAGTAGTAGTAGCTTTCATACGGATAATGGATTGGGGGAAGACTGTGTGCAAAAGAAAATGGGGCGTCACCATTACCACCGTGACCTGCCGTAACTATAATTGCAATTTGTCGATAAAAAGTTATTATTGCACAAAAGCTGCTGAACAAGGTAATGCATGCACTTTATCAAAGTCACGAGAACCAACCATTCCAGTTTTACGAAAGAAAAGGAGGAGCTAAGCATTCCCCCCCTCCCCCCCCCCCCAGCCCAGAGGAATGTATTGATTGGAGCCCGCCTAGCAATCAACGGCGTTCTATTTCGAGTTTAATTCAGCTCAACCATGAATATCACTCCCGAACAGCAAATTCTACAGGGCGTCATTAGAGCAGTGAAGGGAATTAGTAGTCTAGTGCCTATAGAGTTGACGTCACTGCAAGAGCCCCAATAACGAGCACTGCGGAAAGAAGCAGCCATTTAGTAAATGGCGGCACGTCCCTGACAAGGGCGTCTGCAGGATCCAATCTCGGGGACGAAAAATTGTTAGAAAATTAGAAGAATGATGCAGAAAAATCAGTTGAAAAATTACATTTAGAATATGAGAAAAATAAATAAATATAATACATAATGAAAAATAAATAAATTCTATAGATTTCCCATAAAACAATACACCGTCATCGTACTTACATTTCAAAAAAACGGTAATGATCCACATATAGAATACAACGAACTTCTCTAAATATATTGAAATAGAAAGCTTGGAACTGAGGTGACAAAAGGATAACATGAAGTTCCTGTACAAAACTATAAATTCTATTCTTGACATCCCTGACTTTTTATGCCTTCTAAACTTTCACGTGCCGCACTTTAATGCGAGGAAAAATGCCACTTTTCAGAATAAAAACGTCAAAACAACCGCTCACAAAAATTCCCCACTCTACAGGCTATGCAACATCTACAACAGTGCAGTTCAGAAAAATAATGATCTAGAATTCTGTATACCTGTAGACCTGTTTATACAACAATCCATCTCCGTGAAAACTCTCTAAATAACTTGTAGTGCTTATTTGAACCACAAAATGAAGTTCAAACCTTCTATATTAAGTCCAATTCCATACATATAATCATAAGTGTTAGAACTAGAATAAAGTTTAGATATGAAATTACGTGTTTTATTTCCTTATTTTGCTCTTCTTAGTAAAAATTAAATTACATTAGATTGTTTCTTTCTCATTGTAAACATAATATTGGAATAGTCCAGACATTAGGTTATTAGACTGATTTGAAACATTGAAATATAAAAATATGTAAACAATTGCCACTGTAATTGGGATTATAAATCCTGTAGTGCGCAATAAATAAATAAATAAATAAATAAATAAATAAATAAATAAATAAATAAATAAATATTATTATGATTATACACTTATGCCGTTCAGCTTTCAGTCTGCAAGCCTCTGTGAATTTACTAAACGTCGCCACAATCCTCGATTTGAAACTAGTGCTGTGGCCTCATTTAGTTCTATACCTCTTATCTTTAAATCGTTAGAAACTGAGTCTAATCATCGTCGTCTTGGTCTAACTCTACTTCTCTTACCCTCCTTAACAGAGTCCATTATTCTCCTACATGACCTATCCTCCTCCATTCGCCTCACATGACCCCACCAACGAAGACGGTTTATGCGTATAGCTTCATCCATCGAGTTCATTCCTAAATTAGCCTTTATTTCCTCATTCCGAGTACCCTCCTGCCATTGTTCCCATCTGTTTGTACCAGCAATCATTCTCGCTACTTCCATGTCTGTTACTTCTAACTTATGAATAAGATATCCTGATTCCATCCAGCTTTCGTTCCCGTAGAGCAAAGTTGGTCTGAAAACAGACCGATGTAAAGGTAGTTTCGTCTGGAAGTGACTTTCTTCTTACAGAACACTGTTGATCGCAAATGCGAGCTCACTGGATTAGCTTTACTACACCTTGATTAAATAAATAAATAAATAAATAAATAAATAAATAAATAAATTGCAACTGTGGATCAGTGTAGAGTATAGACTTCCAGATCCCGAGATTGTGGGCTAAAACCCGGCAGCAGAGGTAGTGCGATTTTTTGAAGGATAGAAAAAAAAAAATCAATCGGCACTTCATGTCGTATGATTTCAGCACGTAAAGGATCACCAGACGACACAGTTGGTGATTACACAACAAAATTCATTACAATTCACCCGATGACCGTACAACAGAAATCCGTTCCTCCGCCTTCTGGAAGAGCAAAATGGAACGTCGAAATTGACACGCAGGCAACCTATCATCATCATCACATGAAAGTAATATTCTGCTGTATCCTCTTATGGAGAGAGGGAGCTGATGAGGAAGTAAAAATAGCTTGGTTTGCTCCGAAGGGTATGATTAGATGTTTATGTTTACGTGATCCGTTCCGTGACAAGGATGCAGATTATACAAAATTCTGCAACCGCAGAAGACTACCGATGTGACTTGGAAGAAGTAGAGAAATGAGAAGCTCTACAAGTACACTGAAGAGATCACGGACACAATGAGGAAACGAAGGCTGAAATTCTATGGGCACCAAGTAAGAATGGATGATAAATGGCTGACCAAAAGGATCTTCAAATACATCATGGGGTTAAAGGCCATCTCCAAGTGGGAAGAAGAGGTCAAGAAAACTGCAGAGGAAATAGAAGAGTGTTCAGAAGAAGAGGCGGCAATCTAAAATCATTTGAAGAGAAACCACTAAAACGGAGGCCCGAACGGATCATTTCCGAAGAGGAGCGAAAGAATGAAGAGGTTTGGGGAAGAGAAGAGAAGAGAAGAAAGGCCAAGAAGCGGCGGTCCATAGTTGGCCAAATTCCGAAACATAAGAACAAAAAATGTACGTACGTACACACTCTATGTCATTTTGTTCTCTTTTTTTCATCGACTGATACGTTTGCGTCGTTCGTAGTGAATGTCTACGTCTTTTCCGCTTAAGTTGTACGTTGTTATGCGAACGTTTAATCTGCACTTGAATGTGTCTTTACGCTTTCACGGATGACATCTAGATGAAAATACAAGAAATTTACTGGGCTTGTAGACCGCGATCGAATTGGGTTTTACCCTACCTCTAAAAGTTTCACAGGAAACAATGCAAAGCATTTTTAGGGACACACTCCTTCCCAAGGTCAGAAGTGAAAAGTCTGTAGGGGAAATCACCAAGGGACTCACAATTTGGGAGCGCGACCTGGCGACCACGGAACCCTAGCTGAGTCTGGTACTGTTTCCAATATTTGCTAGGCTGCTCACTTTCAACTTTCCCATCTGCCCTCTCTTGATCAACCGATACTTTCGAACAAGTTGGCTCCGCAGATTCAGGTGACTTACATGTGAGCTTGCATTCAGAAGATGCTGAGCTCGAATTGCACAATCGGTAGTCCTGGAGATGATTTTTCGTGGTTTCACGTTTTCATACCAGCCAAACGCTGGGCATGGAGGCTACATTAAGGCTACGATCGCTACCTTCCTTATTCAAGCCCTTTTCCATACTTGCGTCACCGAAACCTTCTAAGTGCTGTCTTATTCTGCAGCCCGGAGACTGGTTGGAACCTCAAGAAGCACCACCAAATGTTATGTGGTTATAGGGAAACCGCAACATCCGACGGCGCGGCGGCGCCACAATGAGACGTAACAGGCATCATGTGGAGTGAGGTAGTTTGCTAGTGCTTTCTTCACTAAACCAGAAAGTGGTACAAAAGCACGATCAACCTTTCACAACATCCAGGCAAACCAGTGGTTTTCTACTACATAGCGTCCTGCGTGGCTCGGTCACCGCTGGGTTCCGTGGTTCAAATCCCGGTCACTCCATGCGAGATTTGTGCTGGACAAAGCGGAGGCTGGGCAGGCTTCTCTCCGGGTACTCCGGTTTTCCCTGTCATCTTTCATTCCAGCAACACTATCCAATATTATTTCCTTTCAATTGTCAGTCATTAATCATTGCCCCGGAGGAGTGCGACAGGCTTCGGAAGCCGGCACAGTTCCTCTCCTCGCCGCTTCATTCATTCCATTCCTGACCCGGTCGAATGACTGGAAACAGGACGAGATTTTCATTTATATTACTCAGCGTGACGTTAAACAACTAACCAAAAAGTAAGTCTTCTGAATCCTTAGATTTTAAGTTTGCGAGGTCTAGAGAGCCTTTCACTCCCTATATGATACCAGGCGGCCCGCGAGCGCCGTACTTAGGCCTATAAATGTCCCGCATGCTCAAATAATGAATGGGATGCCTACGCACTGATTTTAACAGGGGCACTACTACCAGCAGGCAGGTCACGTCAAAATATGAAAATAAAACAATCGGAGGTCGCTCACAGCATGTTCCTCAGCGCTACCCGCCTAATGCAACCCCTTGCATTAGGAAACCTCGTTTTCAACCGCATAGTACTAAGCTGGTGTATGGTACAGCAGTACAGTAGTACTACATTTGCTGCCTGCATATAGGCAATGGATAGTGTGTTCAGCAACGACGAATACACAGACATTTTAATCTATGGGGAATCTGGTCGGAATGCAGCCGAAGTTCGCAGACGGTATGCACAGGAGTTTCCAAATAGACTTCTGCCTTCTGCACACGTATTTCGCCGAACAACTCTTTTATACAATGGAATGTCTGCTTGTACACTGACTGACAGAGCAAATGCAACACCAAGAAGGAGTGGTCAGAACTTTATGCCAATTGCAGGGTAGACTGACGTCACTGAGGTATGCTCATGATGTGAAATACGCCGCTGTGCTGCGCACGTAGCGAACGATAAATGGGACACGGCGTTGGCGAATGGCCCACTTCGTACCGTGATTTCTCAGCCGACAGTCATTGTAGAACGTGTTGTGTGCCACAGGACACGTGTATAGCTAAGAATGCCAGGCCGCCGTCAACGGAGGCATTTCCAGCAGACAGACGACTTTACGAGGGGTATGGTGATCGGGCTGAGAAGGGCAGGTTGGTCGCTTCGTCAAATCCCAGCCGATACCCATAGGGATGTGTCCACGGTGCAGCGCCTGTGGCGAAGATGGTTGGCGCAGGGACATGTGGCACGTGCGAGGGGTCCAGGTGCAGCCCGAGTGACGTCAGCACGCGAGGATCGGCGCATCCGCCGCCAAGCGGTGGCAGCCCCGCACGCCACGTCAACCGCCATTCTTCAGCATGTGCAAGACACCCTGGCTGTTCCAATATCGACCAGAACAATTTCCCGTCGATTGGCTGAAGGAGGCCTGCACTCCCGGCGTCCGCTCAGAAGACTACCATTGACTCCACAGCATAGACGTGCACGCCTGGCATGGTGCCGGGCTAGAGTGACTTGGATGAGGGAATGGCGGAACGTCGTGTTCTCCGATGAGTCACGCTTCTGTTCTGTCAGTGATAGTCACCGCAGACGAGTGTGGCGTCGGCGTGGAGAAAGGTCAAATCCGGCAGTAACTGTGGAGCGCCCTACCGCTAGACAACGCGGCATCATGGTTTGGGGCGCTATTGCATATGATTCCACGTCACCTCTAGTGCGTATTCAAGGCACGTTAAATGCCCACCGCTACGTGCAGCATGTGCTGCGGCCGGTGGCACTCCCGTACCTTCAGGGGCTGCCCAATGCTCTGTTTCAGCAGGATAATGCCCGCCCACACACAGCTCGCATCTCCCAACAGGCTCTACGAGGTGTACAGATGCTTCCGTGGCCAGCGTACTCTCCGGATCTCTCACCAATCGAACACGTGTGGGATCTCATTGGACGCCGTTTGCAAACTCTGCCCCAGCCTCGTACGGACGACCAACTGTGGCAAATGGTTGACAGAGAATGGAGAACCATCCCTCAGGACACCATCCGCACTCTTATTGACTCTGTACCTCGACGTGTTTCTGCGTGCATCGCCGCTCGCGGTGGTCCTACATCCTACTGAGTCGATGCCGTGCGCATTGTGTAACCTGCATATCGGTTTGAAATAAACATCAATTATCCGTCCGTGCCGTCTCTGTTTTTTCCCCAACTTTCATCCCTTTCGAACCACTCCTTCTTGGTGTTGCATTTGCTCTGTCAGTCAGTGTATATCAATTATAAATTATTATTAAATTTTCTTTGCTGCATCTTTGGCGTATTTACAAATGCACGCTGTTATGGAACGTGTGTAGTGTAATGACTGCTATATGTTTCACAACATCTGAAATACAGCACGTTGTAGTGCTCCTTCGAAAACAAGTAATCACTAGTGCCGCCTGGTACTTACACCTTCATTCTTTGAAGGGTTAGTACTCTTTTCTCCCTATGATTCGAGTTAAGAGAGGAGTTTTGCCTAGTTGTACTTTCCCGTGGTTTCCTATTTTCACACCAGGCAAATGCTGAGGTTGTACCTTAATTAAACCAACGGCCGTTACTTTCTCAATCAGGTCCTTGCGTCACAAAAACCTTCAGTGTGCTAGTGCGACGTTAAATCACTAGCAGAGAAGTAAGGAACGATAAAAAAAAGCAATCACCATCACCACCACGTCTAAGCACCGATAAATCCTTTAGATGCATCCAATTGCACTTAATTGTATATCCAAACCAAACTCCATGGCACAACAGCTCCAAAGGGCCATAGTCTACCAAGCGACCGCTGCTCAGCCCGAAGGCCTGCAGATTATGAGGTGTCGTGTGGTCAGCACGGCGAATCCTCTCGGCCGTTATTCTTGGCTTCCTAGACCGGGGCCGGTATCTCGCCGTCATATAGCTCCCCAATTGTAATCACGTAGGCTGAATGAACCTCGAACCAACCCTCAGAGCCAGGTAAAAATCACGGACCTGGCCGGGAATCGAACCCGGGGCCTCCGGGTAACAGCCAGGCACACTACCCCTACACCGGGGGTGAGCACTGAATTGTTTATAAGCTGATTCATGTATAAGCCCTTCTGAATCCATCTTGGCAGATTCTATCCTGACTCAGTCCGGTGGTATTTAAAGGTGCACAAATACCTCCGCCTCGTGTCGGCAGATTTACGGGTACGTAAAAGAACTCCTACGGGACAAAATTCCAGCACCTCAGCGTCACCGAAAACCGTCAAAATGTAGTTAGTGGGATGTAAAAAAACAGTAATATTACATTTATAAGCTGATTCATATATCATTATTTTCTGCCTACGGCGGTTCTTTTGAAATATTCCACCGTTTTTGACAACTGATTTTTTAGGTTTTCCGTTGTGAAATTAGAAATGAAATGACATATGGCTTTTAGTGCCTGGAGTGTCCGAGGACATGTTCGGCTCACCAGGTGCAGGCTTTTTGATTTTACGCCCGTAGGCGGCCTGTGCGTCGTGATGAAGATGACATGATTACGAAGACGACAGATACACCCAGCCTTCATGCCAGCGGAATTAACCAATGCCGGGAATCGAATCTGGAACCCCTGTGATCAAAAGCCAGCACGTTAACCGTTTAGCCATGGAGCCGGACGTGTAATTAGAACACGTACGACCACGGGAGCGCGCTGTACGTGTGTCATCCCTGATTAAACATGCGGTACACTCGCGAAAGGTAATATCTAATTATGCGTAGCTCAGGGCGAGTAAGCAACATAACAGGAACAAACATACAATTAATTTAAAACGTAGCCACCAGATAACTTTCACACCAAAGTGATCAACACAAATATCCCAACTTGAACAACGCTCCAGTCCACATCATCCAGCAGCATATGTGAATAGAGATCATCATGGGCGTATAGGTGGAGCATTTTGATGGGTGAGAAGAGATTACCGAGAGGGAGGAAAGCAAGATTGCCCCATAAAGAACATTCATAGAGAATTTAAAAGCAGACCTAATTCAAATGAATGTGTTACTTGGCTTGCTTTTATCCGTAAAAGTAAAAATCAAGCAGACAACTTGGATAAAAACCAAAACTTTTCTTTATTTTATGTAATCTGATCACATTGTATTTTTATACAAAATAAAGTCCTCTCAATCGATTTGATGAAGATGATGATGCTTATGATGGTACTTATCGCTAGTAAAGTAGAACCATGGTAATTCTCGTGTAGCGGTACTAATCACAAATAACGTGGACTCACGGTGTTCGTCACATTGTAGTACTACTCACAGGTAATGTACTATGCACAGGTGACGCAGACCTATGGTGTTTCTCACATAATGATGCACCTCATAGGCAACGTAAACCCATGGTGTTCCTCACATAGTGGTACTAACAACAGGGACCCGTGCTATCCCGTGATGTTCCTCACACACACGCAGACCCATGGCTTCACTCATATAGTGGTACTAATCACAGGCAACACCATGACTCGTAGTGTACTGCGAAATGCAGGCCTATGATGTCCACAACTAGATGCTGAAACACCCAAACGAGGACAGCCTATTTTTATCTCCTCGGGATGCTCAACCGAACCTGTAGCCTCCGTCAGTGGCGGATACTATACACGGATACCCAACCCATAGTGATCCACCTGCAGACCTATGGTATTATTCCTCACATAGTGGTACTAATCGCAAGAAAATTCGACTCATGGTGTTTCTCGCGTGACGGAACTAATCGCAGCTAAGGTTATGGTTCAAAATTCAGCATCCCTTGGTCGCCCATTTTAGTCCCCTCTTACGACAGGCAGGGGATGCCATGGGAGTATTCTTCGTCAGCGTCCCCCACCCCCAGGGGTCAACTGATTTGAATTCAAGTCATTAATTACTTTTGAAATGGCACCATCAGTACTCCTCCTGGTATCCAAAAAACATTATTTGACTCGATACCACGGTGTCGCTTTTCTGTCCACCTTGGCAATCGCAGTCCGTGGCGTTCGGCGATCACTCGTCAGCTTTTTTTCGGAACTTATTAGCGACATTTTAATTAGGTACTGTGATCACTGACGGCGACGCTCTACCAAGCGTATGAAAGGTTAACATCGGACTAAAGGAAGACAGCAGTATGAAAATGGAAGCTTTTGAAGTAAGTCACTTCCAATATAGAGCTATTTTAGTGTCATGATTACAATGAAGCTGTTCGTATGTGGGAGTTGACACAACAAACAAAGACGACACTCGGATGCTGTCCGCCTCCTCATGGTCCGCCCTAGCACAGAAATGACAGGAGTTGAACGACGTGGGGTGACGCTGTCTGTACACAGTGAACGAACAACATGAAGTTAATGGATTCGAATACACTGAAATGCCATCCACTTTAGCCGAGTTCGAAAGTACTGTCTTGGGAAAATACGGTTAATGATTAAGAAAACAGAGTAGCCGTCTATCCAGTATCACAGTATCTAATTAGCGAGACACTATATACTTCTTCAAAATAGGTTTTTGGATTTTAGGTCTAATCAACAATATCTGGACACATTGAAATAGTCCTTCAAGTGTTCCTCGGATACACTAGCCGGTAATTGACTTTGCTATGGTTGATGGGCCCTCTCATGGCGCTTAATTACAAGATTGTCTACCAGAAGTCGGAATATCTCCAGGAGAAGAACAAACCATTCTTCCTGTAGCAAGCGTAGTTGGCGATGTGGATCGCCGGGGTCTGGAGCGAGTGCCGGCTCCGCGGTGTAGGGGTAGCGTGCCTGCCTTTTACCCGGAGGCCCAAGGCTTGATTCCCGACCAGGCCAGGGATTTTTACCTGGACCCGAGGGCTGGTTCGAGGTCCACTCAGGCTATGTGATTACAGTTGAGGAATTATCTGACGGTGAGATGGCGGCCCCGGTCTAGGAAGCCATGAATAACGGCCGACAGGATGCGTCGTGCTGACCACACGACACGTCACAATCTGCAGGCTTTCGGGCTGAGCAGAAGTCACTCGGTAGGCCATGGCTCTTCGGTGCTGTTGCGCCATGGGGTTGGGTTTGGTTTGGTTTGGTTTGGTTTGGTTTGGTTTGGGGGACTGGAGCGAGGTGGTTGTTCTAGTTCATCCCGTAGGTTTTTGATAGGATTGAGATCGGGACTCCGGGCTGGTAGGTCCTATTTTCGGAACCTCAATGTCCATGAATCACCCACGAATAGACCTCACTTTATGGAAGGGAGCATTATAATGCTGAAACGCACAGATTTCATTTCTGAAGTGGTTCTTTAGACAACACGCAAATGGTCAAAATGTCTTGATATTTTTCCACCTTTAACTTGCTGTGTTATTACGAAAGAACCAAGACCCTTCCACGAAAAACACCCTCACATTTCATCACACCTTCGTCACAACTTGCTTTTGGTACTGTACAGGGTGGCAACTGGCATTTGCCACACGCAAACTGTCCCATCTGAATGCTCATGTTATAGCGAGATTCATCGCACCAAATCCACTTACCACTGGTGGCGCTGTTTATCGTACATTGGCGAAATGTGCTGTTTAAGGGCGGATGTCTGAGCCTTGAACGCCAATCCCCGTATCTCCCGGCGCACAATCGTAGTGCGAGATGCACAATTAATGGCACTGGTAAATGCACGCGTGATGATGCCACTCGATATCTCCATCACTTTCTTCGCGAGAGGCGGTAAAGGCGAGCTCGATTCACCCGGAAGGACGTGGGTTCGATTCCCCATCAGAAAGTAGAAAATGTAAGAAACGATATTTCCACTTCCGAAAGAGCACATGGCCCTGAGGTCCACTCAGCCTACTCCAAAAATGACTACCAGGTTAATTTCTGGGGACAAAGGCGGCTGTATATAGAGCTAACTCCTCTATCCCATTTAGTGCCGAGGATACGAATAGTAAAAAAGGCTTTACCTTCCACTCCTCCAAGAGCCTTCGTGGTCAATAAGAAGATGGCTTTTTAACCCGCTGTAGGTGGGCGCGGTACAATAACACCCATGGTACTCCCCTGCCTGTCGAAAGAGGCGACCAAAAGAGGCCCCAGGGACTCTTAACTTGGGAGCGTGGGTTGGCGGCCACAGGGCCTTCAGCTGAGTCCTGAGATTGGTTCCACTTGTGCCAGGCTCCTCACTTTCATCTATCCTATTCGACCTCCCTTGGTCAACTCATGTTCTTTTCCGACCCCGACGGTATTAGAACATTCGAGGTCTACGGAGTCTTTCATTTTCACGCCTTTCGTGCCCTTGTCTTTCTTTGGTCGACACCTTCATTTTTCGAAAGATCGGAATCCTTCCACTTTTTTCTCTCTGATTAGTGTTGTGTAGAGGATGGTTGCCTAGCTGTACTTCCTCTTAAAACAATCACCAGCACCACCACTTTTTATTTTCTAGGCAAAGTGTTCCAACTTTCCTTAATGCAAGTCGGTCATCATTTGGAGGCACACTGTTTAATCTTCTCAAATTCTAGGAAATAAGGATTTTCATCCAAACATTGAAAAAACAGATCGTGAAATGAGCAAGTTCTTTTAAAACTCGTATCTGGAAACAAGAGGAGAGCCCATGACGGATATATTCATTCGGATATTGGCCAGAAAGGATTATATTCCAATATTACGGTCTAGCTTCTTTAAAACGTGAGATGATTAAATTATGGTCTAGACATATATGTCACCAGAGTGACTGTATATTCTGAAACCTTTCCAAAGACTGTTGAAACCTGTAGTGTGTCTTGCTGTGCAAGCATTAAGTCTCTCCTGTGTGATAAGGAGAATCTCGTTCATAACAAGAAGTTTCGCTAATCCTCCTGCGTTGGTGAGCTGCTAAGTGCCGCTCCATGTTAAGAATGGGAAGCTACACCGTTCAAAATTCCGAGGTGCAAATCGCAGCGTTAACAACATAATCGTCATTATGACTTTTCACCGATCTCTTTTTTTCTTACATTCACTCCACGGAAATTCAGGGGTAGCATAAATACACAAGTGAACATCGCTGAATTGTTACAACCGAACTAAAGGTCGCATGGGGCATTGCGAAAAGAAGGACCTTATGATGTTTATGACCTGAGAGTTGATAATAACTCTGTATTTTAAGAGAGTGCAAATACACCGCTTGAATGGTAGCTGCAGACTTCAGCCCAGGAACTGTAGGTCTCGGGATGAACTTGTCCCTGGTGCCTGGACTGAAGCCCAGTGGCTTGATCTTTAAACACGTTTTTCTCAAAACCAGGATTTCAGCCACAAGATCCCTTTCTTCTGGCAAAATCACATATTTTTAATTTCAGTACTGTACGACAGGGAAAGTTTTTTCTCCGTAACAAAATTAGTTTTCATAATTCTTTCTTGCTTCTTTCTTTCTTTCTTTCTTAATCCATTTACCCTCCAATGTTGGTTTTTCTATCGCACTCAGCGAGGGATCCCACCTTTACCACCTCAAGGGCAGTGTCCTAGATCGTGAAACATTGGGTCGAGGGATACTACTGGGGAGCAGGACCAGTACCTCACCCAGGCGGCCTCACCCGCTATGATGAACAGACGTCTTATGGGGAATGGGAAGATTGGAAGGGATAGACAAGGAAGAAGGAAGCGGCCGTGGCCTTAACTTTGCTATCATCCCGGCATTTGGCTGGAGGAGAAGTGGGAAACCACGGAAAACCACTTCGAGGATGGATGAGGTGGGAATCGAACCCTCCTCTACTCATTTGACCTCCCGAGACTGAGAGGACCCCGCTCCAGTCCTCGTACCGCTTTTCAAATTTCGTGGCAGATCCGAAAATCGAACCCGGGCCTCCGGGGTTGGTAGCTAATCACACTAGCCACTACACCACAGAGGCGGAATTTTCATGATTAACAGACAAAATATATATTTTCTGTTTAGGCGAGCAGAAAAAACTGTTAACAAATGAACACTGGAGAACCAGGTAATTCAATTCCCCTTTTCGGTCGCTTTCTTCAGAGCAGTGCACTCTAGCGAGAGAAGCCGCCCCTCTCGCTCAAGCTTAACATCCTCGGTCCCGAGCACACCACAGCAGAGAACTTGGCGCAGAGCAATCGATCCTGGAACATTCCCTACCTCCACCTAACCCGAGCAGAGCTCACTGCTACGTTTCCACAGCTGGATGGCAAACTCAATAACTCTTCTATTCTGTACGCAAAGAAAAAGTACATTAAACTAAGTATCGGCCGGAATTCATCTTCGAAATTATCATTATTTGCATTCATCACATATTTCCCTATGCTATGATATTTAGTCATTTCTCTCTCTCCTGAAATATTAAGAATTCAGAAATCTCCATATAGCCGTCTTGGTGTTCAGATCCCTAACTGCCGGGCTGAGTGGCTCAGACGGTTAAGGCGCTGGCCTTCTGACCCCAATGTGGCAGGTTCGATCCTGGCTCAGTCCAGTGGTATTTGAAAGTGCTGAAATACGTCAGCCTCGTGTGTAGATTTACTGGCACGTAAAAGAACTCCTGCGGGACTAAATTCCGGCACCTCGGAGCCTCCGAAAACCGTAAAAAAGTAGTGGGACGTAAAGCCAACAACATTATTATTAATATTATTATTATTATTATTATTATCTCTAACTGAGAGATCCCTCCATTACCTGTCCTCAAATTGTACACATTTTTTCTTCTCGCCAGCACAGTACACGCTTTGTTAACACCAGGACCATTCCCTCCAGCAGATCAGCTGCTTATGATGGGTCCGGCGGGCCGGACTGAGTAGCTCAGGCGATAGAACGCTAGTTTTCTGAACTCAAGTTGCCGGGTTCGATCCCAGCTCAGTCTGGTGGTATTTGAAGGTGCTCAAATACCGAAACTCATGTCGGTAGATTTATCAGTACGTAAGAGAATGCGTGCGGAACCCAAATCCGGCACCTCGGCATCTCTGAAAACCGTAAAGTAGTTAATGGGACGAAACATAATAATGTATATTATTATTATTGAGATAAGTTCTAGAATGTAAGTTCCTAAATATTAAACAGAGATAAACATAAATATTATTTCTAAATATTTGAGTGTGACTTGATAGAATTTGATGATGTTCTTTTAAGAACGGAATATGTCATTCTGCTGCGATCAAGTACTTTAATGAACATCTTACATTGAGGCCGGATACCAACAAAAGCTGAAAACATCTGCTGCTTTTGATACCGAATGGAAGGATTGATTTATAAATTACTCAGAGCTATGCCCTGAAGAACGATTGCACAGCTCATCAACAACATGATCAGCGACAGGAAATTCCAAGCCTGTTTGGGTGAAAAGAAAAACTCAGTGAGAAAACTGCATAATGGTTTGCCCCAAGGATCAGTTTTATCGCCACTACTGTTTAATATGTACATCTCTGAACTTCCAGAAACAATATCCAGAAAGTTCTGCTATGCTGTTTACTGGACCCTGGCCACACAACACAAGATCTTTGAGAAAAAAAAAAAGACATTTTGTCTCAGGACTTATCCACATTGGCTCAGACCCAGCACAGCCAAGACGGAGGTTTCTTGCTTCTATTTGAGCAACCGGCTTGCTAACTTGAAACTAAATATTACCTTCTCCAATCGAGTACTTAATCACAATAGGTATCCAAAATATCTCAGTGTTACCTTGGACCGCACTTTATCATTCAAGCAACATCTTTTGAACTTGTCAAACAAACTGAAAACCCGAAACAATATTATTCAGAAGCTAACTGGTACTATTTGGAGATCTACTGCAAACATCCTGCGCTCTTCAGCCTTAGCACTGGTTTCCTCTGCTGCTGACTATAGTGCTCCAGTGTGGATTAATAACCCGTACACAAAGTATACTGACTCACAATTGAATACCATCTGGCACCATCAGATAAACTCCAGTTCACTGGCTCCCACCATTGCCTGGAATAATGCCACCTAACTTACGAAGATCCAGTGCTCTTGTTCGTGAGTACAACAAGATCTGCACGAATCCCCTGCTAACTGTTCTAAATGACATACCAGCTCTTAGTCTCCAAAGACTGAAATCACGGCATCCACCAACTTCAATGCTTAGGAGGAGTGGAAAGGCCGCTGGAATAACTCTCCTGACTTGCCCCTGCATAACATCTTCAGAGGGCCAAAAATTACAAATGGATCCCAACTGCCACGTGCAACTTGGTCCAGACTGAACAGGATCAGGACAGGTCATGAAAGGTACAGGGATTCACTCTAAAAATGGAAATTTGTACCATTTCCACAATGTGACTGTGGAACCCCTCGCCATTGTAAGCGAGTGTCAACTACGGGATTATCCAGGAAGATGGGAAGACTTCCTATCGCCAACAGCGGAAGCACTACAGTGGATTGAAAAGTTGGACATTCAGATATAATAGATAACACTAATGCCTGAAGTGAATCGATGTTTTTATTATTGTGTATATATTGTATATTATGTATATAATTTTCTTGCCATACGCTAATAATAATAATAATAATAATAATAATAATAATAATAATAATAATAATAATAATAATAATAATAATAATGTGTATTTTATCCTTGTTTAATAATGTGTTTTTACAAGTATTTCGTAGTATAACATTGATATTTAACCTGTGTGTTCAACAGACGGAAAGGTTATTAAGTTTCTTGGCAAGCTGTTTCAGGAACTGCCTTCTTATGAGATGCTTATCTCTGTTATTCCAAGCATAGACAACTGATGCACTTATAGATGTGACATCCAAAAGTCGAAGGAACGCTGTTAGGGGCCATCTGTTAGGCTCCATCTGAGAGTCCCATACTCTAACTGCGGTCTTACCAGAGACTTATACTCTCTCTCCCTTGCGTCCTGAAACCTTTCTTAACTACCTCGTTAACATGATTACCTCAATGAAGATCATTCCTTATATTAACACCTAGGTCATTACAGTGTTCCCCTTGGGATACAATCACCCCAACAACGCAATAATTAAAACTGAGAGGACTTTTCCTCTTGGTAAAACTTACAACTGGACTTTTCATCACATTTACATTCATGCCATTGTCTGCTGTCCCCCTCCACTCGCTCGCAATCCTGCAACTCATTTACTACTCTATACAGTGTAACAGCATCCACAAATATCCTTATCTGTGACTCATTTCATTTAGTCTATATAAGAAAACAAAGGTCCAGTAATACTGCCCTGCGGGACCCCTCTTAGACATTATAGGATCAGATAACGCTTCACCTACTCTAATTCACTGAGTTGTATTTTCTAGAAATGTAGTTCTTGGCACTTGCAGAATTATGCACAAATGTCTAAAACGAAAATGTTAACAAATAGCCAACTGTTTTATATAAAAAATTTGTGCTCGATAATTATTTACCACCAGATGAGAAGCCTGTGAGCTAAGAAAATATGACAGAAATAGGTCGGCAGGAAACACGGTTGAAAACGGAACATGGGAACAATATATTAAATTCAGTCGAATGTTGGAAGCGTTCGACCGTCTGTAACCCCGTTCACTGAATGGCAGGCTCATGAATGTCGAATGCGAGAATAGGAGATTTTGATGGAAGGGTTATAGACATTAGCATACGATCAATCGGCAATAGCCTAACCGGAGTGATGACCTGGTGTTAACGGTGAAGTAGGCGATAACAAAGCAGCTGGCGTGTTCACTGAAGCTCGCCAACATGGCTCCAGGGGATCGATAATACACGATACCGACCACGGACAAACCTTGCGAAACACAAAGAACTTTCCGATATTAGTAGAACATAAAAAGTGATTCTGCAAGAACGGTGTGGCAAATTTTAATGCGTAGGATCAGCGGCGGCCGATCCAAATAGGTCTGGGAGGATTACACGCAGATGTTTAGAACACTTCACTACTGAGGACATACACAGATAGGACTTCTCTTACTAATATACGGTAAAAAACCGAGCGAATTGCTCATCCAGTTAGGGTCACGCAACTGTGAGCTTGCATTCGGGAGACAGTGGGTTTGAACCCCACTGTCAGCAGCCCTGAAGATGGTTGTCAATGTTTTCACATTTTCACACCAGCCTGTATCTTTATGAAGGCCACGGCCACTTCCTAGCCCTTTCCTATCCCATCGTTGCCATAAGATCTATCTGTGTCAGTGCGACGTGAAGTAACTTGTAATTAATTAATATCATACATGCATCACCATTGTAGACCGTTATGCCTTTCAGCGTACAGTCTGCAAGCCTCTGAATTTACTAAACGTCGCCGCAATCATCCATTTGCAACTAATACTATGGCCTCATTTAGTTCTATACCTCTTATCTTTAAATCGTTAGAAACTGAGTCTAACCATCTTCGTCTTGGTCTCTCTACTTCTCTTACAATCCTTAACAGAGCCCATTATTCTCCTACATGACCTATCCTCCTCCATTCGCCTCACATGACCCCACCACCGAAGCCGGTTTATGCGTACAGCTTCATCCATCGAGTTCATTCCTAACTTATCCTTTATCTCCTCATTCCGAACACCCTTATGCCATTGTTCCCATCTGTTTGTACCAGCAATCATTCTCGCTACTTTCATGTCAGTTACTTCCAACTTGTGAATAAGATATTCTGAGTCCACCCAGTTTTCGTTCCGTAAAGCAAAGTTGGTCTGAAAACAGACCGATGTAAAGATAGTTTCGTCCGGGAGCTGACTTCCTTCCTAGAGAATACTGTCGATCGCAACTGCGAGCTCACTACATTAGCTTTACTGTTCCTTGATTCAATCTCACTATATTACCATCGTGGGGGAACACACAACCTAAATACTTGAAATTATCTACTCATTCCAGCTTTGTATCACCAATCTGACATTGAATGCTCTTGGATTTCTTACCTACTGACATTTACAGAACAAAAATGGCCAACCGGACAATTTCAGCCAACAGTACTCTCTAAGAAAGAAGTACAATCCCAGACGAAACTACCCCTTCATCGTTCTGTATTAAGGCCAAATTTGCTGTACGGGAATGGGAACTGTGTGGACTCAGATTTTCTCCCAGCAGACATGAAAGTAGCAAACTGATTACCGATACAAAAAGGTGGGAGCAGCAGACTGTCATGAGACAGGTTAGGTTTCCCATGAAACATGTATTGCACTGTTAGCAAATGCATCCGGAATAACTCATTTCATTTTAGAGTTTCTCACCAAGTTTTGCCAGGCAATGCAAAGGAAGCCATAACTATCACGCGTGTTTTCATGTGTGCCAAAAATTCCCGACCACTCAACACTTTGGCTGGAGAAGGCTCTAAATCATTAGGGCAAGAACAGATTAATATCGGTGATAATTTTGGAAAAGTAGATATTGTTGATGTGTTACCATATCCTTCCACAATTGGTAGAAACAAAGACGGAGGGAGGGAAACACTTGTACCTGTGACCGAGATAGTGCGTGAAGGAGCCAGTATCAAGGAGTAAGGTCGAACGAACATAGTTCGCCCCGCCTTTTAGAAGCAAACTTCGGTCATGGTCGTGCTCGAAAATATGAACCGAGCATAGAGCGTGTTTTGCATGACACTAGTATGTATGTACGTGGGCAAATTCCAAAAAGCAATATGCTACTTACTCCTCCTACTTTATAGAATAATTAATAAATCGCCATAATATGTGCAGAGTGATTCATCTTTGCCACTGTGTGCATCATTGCGCCATACGACACGCACTTAAAGGAATAAAAATGTTGCGAATTAACATTTAAAACTAAAAGGGAATTTAATCCTGTTTCGTTTGCAAAATGGTTTATTTGAAGCGAACACTCGCTTCACCTCTGTTAATGAAAAATGTATATATTACCGTACTTCACGGAGCATTTTTACATTTTCTTTATCAAATGGCAGATAGCTTATGTTAAGAAAATAAAAATAGAAGGCAAGCGAAATTGTTTAATTTAACAACGTGTGAAATGATGAAGTGAGGGCAGATTATAAACATAATTATTAAATTCCTATTTGGGAAAATGAAATGATCATATATATGACGTTCAATAAAATGTGTAACGCAATGTTGCCTAGCAACCGTGCAGGCTGTGATGTGAAGTACTGTGGGTTGGCCATGACACAGGCTTACAGATCCACGACCGTGCAATAAAGGTCAGCACTTCCCTTTTACGGTCGGTCGAAGGAAGGTAGTCCTGCTCCGCTAGTGAGCGTGACCTGTTCGACCACTTTGGCGATCGACAATCTGAGCAAACGCACCACATTCGGTCCGATTGAAGGCTCGCTCCCACCTAGTGGAAAGGATTCGAATCGAACCGAACAGAACTTGTTTTTAACATGTGTTTAAACGGGAAATAGAGATGGCGATCGCCACGAGTCGAATCGAATCGAACTGAACGGAACAGAATTCTCTGCCAAGAATATTTTTCAACTAGCAAAGCGGAATTGAACAGAATTATCAAGATTCGTGCAACTTCGTAGACGGTCGGTTCGAGATCTTTCGGACGGCCATTTGGCGGCAAATGTGTATCAGCTTCAGCTGGAAAGTTAGCTATTCCTTGGATACAGTCGGGAACGTTCTGTTTGGGGAACGTTTATTCAACTAATTAATATTAGTCACGGAAAGATTTATCAGTTTAGTTCAGAAATATAATTTCCTCTACAAGAAGACCCACGAGCATTGCTGCAACAACAACGTAAAAATAATGCCTGGGAAGAAGTAAGCAAAATTATGAAAAATCAAACTTATTAGAATATTCAATTTTGTTGTAGGTTACTCTAGTCTATATCCAATTTATATCATAATCTTGTTGACTTTATCACAAAATCATGTTATGCTGGAGTCCGCATACAGTATATCAGTATGATAATTGACATCGCATCTCACATGGGATGTATCTTTAAGTGTTCATTATACTTACAGTGAACTTACATTCCCTAGGTTTCAAACTGTCGTACACGTGTTCCTAACTGCTCTGTTGTGGGTAATAAATACACTTCATAGTATTTGATTAATGTTATCGAGAGAGATGGCCGTGTGGTTAGGGTCGCAAAGGTGTGAGTTTTCATTAGGGAGATAGTGGGTTCGAAACCCTCTGTCGGGAGCCCTGAAGATGGTTTTCCGCGGTTTCCCCATTTTCACACCAGGCAAATGCTGGGCCTGTACCTTAATTACGGCCACGGTCCTACCCCTTTCCTATCCCATCGTCACCATAAGACCTATTTGTGTCAGTGCGACGTAAGGTAAGGTAAGGGTTATTCCGCCCGAAGGCAGGTCTGAACCTCCGCAGAGGTGTTCCTGAGCCGGAGTTTACGTGCGGTAGGGTGGCCAGTTCCTTTCAGCTCCTCCATTCCCTTACCCCCCACCAACAGCGCGTGGCAATCCATCCAACTCCTGACCACGCCCAATGTTGCTTAACTTCGGAGATCTCACGGGATCCGGTGTTTCAACACGGCTACGGCCGTTGGCAGATGTAAAGTAAATTGTAAAAAAAAAAAAAAAAAAAAAAAAAGCTACCTCGATTAATAATTTCAACCTGCCACGGGACGCAACCTACTGCATTAAATAATTTTAAAAATGATCACGGACTCCAATTGCATCTCAGGTAGCATTTCCTCCTGAAAAACTTAACTTTTCTGTTAAAGTCTACTATCTGAAATAGTTGTTGAAATTGCAATGGGCCTACCGTAACTCTGCCGTCGAGACTTAGCTTCATCGCGCAATACACATTCAAATAAGTTTGAATACTCTTCTTTTGCCTCTCTTGTTAATTTTATACACCCAGAAACTTATCCGATCTCTCGTAATTTTCTGCCTCCTCACACCTTCTTTCAGACCATCCATTGCAAGCCTGAAGTTTCTCGTAAAATCCCCTTCGATTCTGTTCCGCTAGATGTGAGCGGTCGAGTGGGAATTTCGGCTGTTCGGTTCGATTCGATTCCACTGCTCAGATGAACTTGTTACGGTCTAAAAGGTAGGTAACTTCGAAAACTTCGAAAGTCACTTTCTCGCAAACAGTCGAGTGCCTGTCTACGAATAAGCTGAAGCACGTGTTCGCTTATTTCGACCCCTTTTTTCTGGGAATTTGGGTTGTTACACTTCCTGGGTTCCTCTCGTAAGCCTATCTCATTTCGAGAACCCTCCTACTATTGTTCCATCTGCTTCTACCAGCAATCATTCTCGCTACTTTCACAGTCAGATAAAAGAGTTATTTTTGAATGCCCTAGGTCTGTATGTAGTCCAGTTCCTCGGCTCCAGGCTCTCACAAGCAATGTGTTCGATAGTTTGAGGAGAAGCACAACGAACAGATAAGCGCATGAAGGGAAGTATTGTGTCAGCTGTAGAGACAGTGTGTCTGTAAGAAGAAATACCCGAACGGCACCGCCGATCAATAACATCGCACCGGTAGCCAGGTCTTGCTATTGAACGATCCGTGCCAGGGTAGGCACCACAACGGCCAGGTAAACAAGAGAAGGTAAAACACAAAGCAAGGAGCCGTACAAAGACAGAATCACTCCTGATAGTAGCTGTCATGCCTGTAAAATTTCAGCAGTGGAAGTCTTCCCATTTAAAAAACAGAACACCTCTTAATATTACTTCAAGGTACTGTAATATGAGAAGTAGTCCCAGCGCCGAAAGTGGCAACCCTCAGTGTAGTTTATCTCAGATTATTTCCACTTCAGGACACTGCCTCCAATTCAAGAGCCCCAATAATGGACCATACCAGACAACATAATAGTTTACAGTCAGTATTTATACACAACTTCACGGGTCAAACAATCACACATGTCTAGAGGCACATCTTTCGCATTAATTTATGTTCCATCTCTCGAAATAGGGCTGACCCAATCGCTTTAATTTCGCGTTAATCCCTTCCTAAAATTATTCATAAAAAGTTCAGTTCGTGAGATTTGTGAATTATTTATGTGAAATATACATAAATAAATAAATAAATAAATAAATAAATAAATAAATAAATAAATAAATAAATAAAGAGAAGCAATATTGATAATAAGATTACATAACAAATTACCCTTTCACCACATATGACCACACCATTAAGGAATTTTATAGAATATTAATACGATGAGATATTTCTGTCGAAACGAGAAATCCTTATTCTACCTTCTGTTTCCCTTCACACACGTGTTATTTGAATAAAATTTCAAGATAGATTTTTTCCATGAATTTCGCTGTATCTTCGCACTTAACGCAAAATAAGTAAATTTCGCTTTAAACTGGCTTTGTCGCTGTAATTCGCGAAAAC
Source organism: Anabrus simplex (assembly GCF_040414725.1). Lineage (NCBI taxonomy): Eukaryota > Metazoa > Arthropoda > Insecta > Orthoptera > Tettigoniidae > Anabrus > Anabrus simplex. Next base: position 1,739,626,517 of record NC_090265.1, on the reverse strand, counting down.
AAAATCACTAATATCTTAACCATAATCATATGATTCGTTAAGATATTTCAAAATCGCTCCAAAATATTTTTTTTGTCGCGTTTATCGTTAATGCGAAAAAAGCATGCCTCTACACATGTCTGAAGTCCCTAATCCGAACCAATGAAATCCACAGATATCAGTAGTGGTTTTCTTCAGAAATCTTCTGAATTTCTTCTTGTGTATACATTTCGAAATTTCACGAATTATTTCGTTTTTATCTAGTCCAGCTCTTTTGCTGAATGGTCAACATCGAGGCCTTCTGCTGAGTGGGTTTCGGATTCGATTCTCGTTTGGACTGGATTTTTTATTCGCAATGAATTCTTCTGGCTAGGGATCTGACTATATGTATTCATCTTAATATGTGTCTGTTCATTTACAGAGAAGCAGACTACCAAAAACCATAGAACCATGGTGTCGAATTTTCTTTTGGGAATATCAAATGATTATAAATATGTCATGCGTCTCTCGGTCATGGCCATCCAATAGCAGTTGCTAGGTTACACATTTTGTATCGTTAATTTCAGGTGCCCGTCAGCCTTATGATATAGCATCACGGTTGCTAAGCAACATCACATTACACATTTTAATGTAGACTTATGTTCCTTGAGAAGGGGAACATGGAAAGAAAGGTTTTAAGACGCTTCTAGTGTTTGGGCAGAACGCGTATATCGTAGAGAATATTTAACTGCCACTTGTTCGGTACGAAGGTTCAGTAAGAGTCACTGAACAGATTTAAAAAGAACTAAACTGTTTAAATTTACAGTGTACAGTGGGTTGCGTGTTGATTGCGGACACAGCTCGTTCCAGAGTTTTTCTTTCCACTCCTCTTCCACCCGTCTTACCAATCCAGTTCTGCTTTAGTTGTCATACAGAACGTTAGCTCTATAAAAGTTGAGTTTTTTAAAAAAAATTCTGTTTAATAATAATTTTTGTGCTATTATGGAATTTATCGAGACGGAAAAAGGTAAGCCATGTGCTTCATTACACGATTATAGTTACAGACAATTTAGAATTAGTAAAAATGGTGCTACCACATGGATTTGTTTGAAGGAGAAAACGAGGAAGTGTAAAGGGACATTATGTAATAAAGATAAAAAACGAACGCAGTCCGGTTGGCGCTAAAAGTGAACCTTTACGCAGTTCCACAAGTAATAAAAGTACAGTATACTGTCGATGCTTTATTTCACGAAGGCTTATTTGTAGGAAATAGTGTCTGCAATCGAGACAGTCTGCCATAACGAAGCGACCGAAAGGGGAATACCCTGGAACGAGCTGGCACTCTTCCCAAATATTTTGTATCCGCAATCGAGACTTCGCATTCGGGAGGACGGTATGAAACTGCGCCCAAGCTTCGAAAAGTGGTAGTGGACGTGCGCCCATGGTTAGCGCTCAGGTATGTTCCTCCCTCCTCCCCTCTACCGAATAATGTTGGGTAGACTTATGTAAATTTTAAGCGACTCATTTCAAATCTATGTAAACTTGCAGGTGACAAATACGAACCACACGAAGTCGTTCTTAGAAACGCACCATAATCTAAGAATAAGAATACCTGTGTTCGTTTACTCATGCTCATGTAACGGTAATCAATTCAAGAAAAAAGTCACATACGAAAGCGAAATAACTAGGACATCCACAAACGAAACATCACTTCTAAACAAACTTCAACAGTGACTTCTATGAGAATAACGCCCAATATTTAACTATCTATTTGGCAAAGTGTTTAGCAACATTTATTAAAACCAACCAAAAAGAAGAATATATTTCAATTTGTAAAAGATTCAATTTTTGGCTGTTAGTCCATTTGTTTAGCATAGCCTTCCATTAGTGTTTGCTACCATGATCCTATACACTGTTGCCAACTCAGCGGATTTTCCGTCAAATTTGGCGGATTTTTTGATGGAACAGCGGATAAATTTTCCATTTAGCGGACAGCGGATTTTTTGACGGATTTTAAAACTTCTTTTAGCGATTTTCAGCAGTAAGAATGTCACTTTTCATCACCACGAGAAAAAAATAATATAGAACTTAATATGGCGTATTAGTTTACTTATTCCTGTTGTATTGAACTTATGCTGCATACCACCACACGTTTTCTAGACCAGCCTCAGTCAGAATTTGTTACAATCGTTACTGTACTCTTGATGAGCCGGGTAGAGTCGTGTTTTATAACGTGTTTATTTCGACATCAGATTATTTTTGGTACGTCGGTATGTCGAAAGAAAATGTTAAAAAGTTGTCAGATATATCGTAAAGAGTGGTTAGATAAGTAAACTTTAAAAGACTAGTTGGTTGAGCTTCCCAATGATCCCAAACACGGACGTTGCATCTATAGGCAGTGCAATATAAATGCGCAATTGTTTTGACATTATTTCTTTCCGCACTTATCAAAAACAATGAAAACAGTAATGAAAGTGAAAATATATTTCTAAACAGATTTGAAAATTTCCGTATTGTCTTTGCTGCTGTGAACAGCCAGCATAATCTTTGACAAAGCATAGTAACATGTGGCTTCATATGAAACAACAGGACTTTAACTCAGCACATCTGCTTCAGAGCATATAATGCGGGGAGGAGATGATAAACTCCTGTTCTGAAACTGGCGAGTGTTGAGTTAATATATTTTATTAAAACAGCTGGTATATGCTATTTTGCTTCAGTTCGAAATTTAACGGAATTTAGCGGATTTTCAACTAAAATTTAGCGGAGAAAAGATTTATGGGTTGGCAACACTGATCCTATAGTAGACTATCCCAGTCGATACTTGATATATATATATTTGCTACTTGTTTTACGTCGCACCGACACAGATAGGTCTTACGGCGACGATGGGACAGGAAAGGGCTAGGAGTGGGAAGGAAGCGGCCGTGGCGTGAAAATGGGAAACCACGGAAAACCATTTTCAGGGCTGCCGACAGTGGGGTTCAAACCTACTATCTCCCGAATACTGGATACTGGCCGCACTTAAGCGACTGCAGCTATAGAGCTCGGCGATACTTGATATTTATGAAGTTTGAATTTAATCCTTTATTTCCGAGTAGTATCATACTACACATTTCCTTCACACTTTAGGACGGATATTGTCTTGGAATGTTCTCTGTTGGGTTTCTCGTAGTGCAGCTGCTTATCGGGATGGGGACTACCTCTTATTCTCAACAGTAGAGAAGCTAGTGGTGGGAGACAGTCCATCACTTCCTCTTAAACTGACCTTGGGCTAACAACCGACTTGACTATGGGCGCAGTTCAATCGGCCTAATTAAAGGATCTGGAAAGGGCGCAGTTCCATATCACCGGGACGACACCGTACAATGAGGAGTCTCTACACGTCCCCAAACTCTCCCATTCGTCTATGTCTATCTCATCTCTACTCTTAAAACCTGTCTTTATATATTATGCAATTCCCGTCCTCGGTATCCATATCAGTTGCACACATCACATACGAATGACCTGTCATTGCAGTAGAGTGCATGACTGCACAGACTCCATTGACAAACGTGCAAGCTACTCTGCCCCAGCCTACGGTTAATGAACTAGGAAGTTACTACAGCGTGTACAGGGTTCATACAACAACCGTAGTCGCAATATCATAGGACTCGGCAAACCACAACTCATCTGAACTTCAAGAGTAACACAGTCAAAAACAGTTATAACGACACCGAAGGGGCCTCCAATTAACGCTCGTTATAGCCGATACTCGCACAAAACGGCATTTTTTCTTGTTGCTAAAATGTCATATCTGTATGCATTAGGCTGCACACTTACGTAGCATTCTCCCAGAAAGGTAACGAGGTACATAATAATAATAGTATGGCCTCAGCTACCGTGTGCAGACATTTCGATGACGCCATCTGGCTGTCTGCTCGTCAATTTCGACGTTCCGTTTTACTCTAGGTCCGCTAGATGGCAGACAGAGTAAACCGGACCTCTCTTGGGCGTCTATGGCTGAGATTTAATTAATTTTGTCGGGTAAATGGTTCATGTTTGTGGGTTACTGTAGTCACGTCCTAGTTCGTGAACCATGGGCAACGGCTGAGTGGCCTAGTAAGTGGTCCTGAGAGTCGGGATACCAGTTGCTATGGAATGGGAGTGGGCATCTCGGACATATTCTGAGTCGTGGCCCTCCTTGTGCTCAGGCGACTAGGACTATACAATTCACCGGTGGTCCATAACCCGTTAGAGGAGAGATCCTCACTTGGACTATGTGCAAGTAGGGAATCATCTTGCTTCATGAATTTACCGAGCTCAGAACACTTTAAGCAAGCCTCGGACCTATGGAAGTAATGGAGTCCCACTCCCATTTTACAGGCGAGGGGCTCCTTGGAAACAACTTGGCGAACGAAATGGAATTCGAGTGGGAGCTATCAATATTAATGGGGCTTATGGAAGAAAGAAGGTAGAACTGGCTGAGTCAGCAAAGAGGATGCATCTGGATGTGCTAGGAGTAACTGATATTCGGGTAAGGGGAGATAATGAGGAAGACATAGGAGATTATCAAGTGTACTTGACGGGTGTTAGAAAGGGAAGGGCAGAGTCTGGGGTAGGGCTCTTTATCAGGAATACCATTGCACGCAACATAGTTTCTGTTAGGCACGTAAATGAGCGAATGATGTGGGTAGATTTGTCAGTTGCAGGAATCAGGACTAGAATTGTGTCCCTGTATTCACCATGTGAGGGTGCAGATGAGGATGAACTGGACAAGTTTTATGAAGCATTGAGTGACATCGTGGTCAGGGTCAACAGCAAGGATAGAATAGTGCTAATGGGAGATTTCAATGCGAGAGTTGGGAATAGAACTGAAGGATACGAAAGGGTAATTGGTAAATGTGGGGAAGATATGGAAGCTAATGGGAATGGGAAGCGTATGCTGGACTTCTGTGCTAGTATGGGTTTAGCTGTTACGAATACATTATTCAAGCATAAGGCTATTCACCGCTACACATGGGAGGCTAGGGGTACCAGAAGATCCATAATAGACTATATCTTAACAGACTTTGAATTCAGGAAATCTGTTAGGAATGTAGGAGTTTTTCGCGGATTTTTCGATGATACAGACCACTATCTGATCTGTAGTGAACTAAGTATCTCTAGGCCTAGGGTAGAGAAAGTGAAATCAGTCTGCAAACGAATAAGGGTAGAAAATCTCCACCAGGACGAGGAAATTAGACAGAAGAACATGGATATGATTAGTGAGAAGTTTCGAACAGTAGACAGTAAGCAGGTTCAGGATATAGAAAGTGAATGGGTGGCATACAGGGATGCTGTAGTAGAAACAGCAAGGGAATGCCTAGGAACAACTGTGTGTAAAGATGGGAAAAGGCGAACATCTTGGTGGAATGATGAAGTGAGAGCAGCTTGTAAACGTAAAAAGAAGGCTTATCAGAAATGGCTCCAAACAAGGGCAGAGGCAGACAGGGATTTGTACGTAGATGAAAGAAACAGAGCGAAACAAATACTTGTTGAATCCAAAAAGAATTCATGGGAAGATTTTGATAACAACCTGGAAAGGCTAGGTCAAGCAGCAGGGAAACCTTTCTGGACAGTAATAAAGAATCTTAGGAAGGGAGGGAAAAAGGAAATGAACAGTGTTTTGAGTAATTCAGGTGAACTCATAATAGATCCCAGGGAATCACTGGAGAGGTGGAGGGAATATTTTGAACATCTTCTCAATGTAAAAGGAAATCATCATGGTGGTGTTGCAAACAGCCAAGCTCATGGGGAGGAGGAAAATGATGGTGGTGAAATTATGCTTGAGGAAGTGGAAAGGATAGTAAATAAACTCCATTGTCATAAGGCAGCAGGAATAAATTAAATTAGATCTGAAATGGTGAAGTATAGTGGGAAGGCAGGGATGAAATGGCTTCATACAGTAGTAGAATTAGCGTGGAGTGTTGGTAAGGTACCTTCAGATTGGACAAAAGCAGTAATTGCACCTATCTATAAGCAAGGGAACAGGAAGGATTGCAACAACTATCGAGGTATCTCATTGATTAGTATACCAGGCAAAGTATTCACTGGCATCTTGGAAGGGAGGGTGCGATCAGTCGTTGAGAGGAAGTTGGATGAAAACCAGTGTGGTTTCAGACCACAGAGAGGCTGTCAGGATCAGATTTTCAGTATGCGCCAGGTAATTGAAAAATGCTACGAGAGGAATAGGCAGTTGCGTTTATGTTTCGTAGATCTAGAGAAAGCATATGACAGGGTACCGAGGGAAAAGATGTTCGCCATACTGGGGGACTATGGAATTAAAGGTAGATTATTAAAATCAATCAAAGGCATTTATGTTGACAATTGGGCTTCAGTGAGAATTGATGGTAGAATGAGTTCTTGGTTCAGGGTACTTACAGGGGTTAGACAAGGCTGCAATCTTTCACCTTTGCTGTTCGTAGTTTACATGGATCATCTGCTGAAAGGTATAAAATGGCAGGGAGGGATTCAGTTAGGTGGAACTGTAGTAAGCAGTTTGGCCTATGCTGACGACTTGGTCTTAATGGCAGATTGTGCCGAAAGCCTGCAGTCTTGGAACTTGAAAATATGTGCAATGAGTATGGTATGAAAATTAGCCTCTCGAAGACTAAATTGATGTCAGTAGGTAAGAAATTCAACAGAATTGAATGTCAGATTGGTGATACAAAGCTAGAACAGGTCGATAACTTCAAGTATTTAGGTTGTGTGTTCTCCCAGGATGGTAATATAGTAAGTGAGATCGAATCAAGGTGTAGTAAAGCTAATGCAGTGAGCTCGCAGCTGCGATCAACAGTATTCTGTAAGAAGGAAGTCAGCTCCCAGACGAAACTATCTTTACATCGGTTTTTTTTCAGACCAACTTTGCTTTACGGAAGCTGGGTGGACTCAGGATATCTTATTCATAAGTTAGAAGTAACAGACATGAAAGTAGCAAGAATGATTGCTGGTACAAACAGGTGGGAACAATGGCAGGATGGTACTCGGAATGAGGTGATAAAGGCTGATTTAGGAATGAACTCGATGGATGAAGCTGTACGCATAAACCGGCTTCGGTGGTGGGGTCATGTGAGGCGAATGGAGGAGGACAGGTTACCTAGGAGAGTAATGGACTCTGCTCTGGAGGGTAAGAGAAGTAGAGGGAGACCAAGACGACGATGGTTAGACTCGGTTTCTAAAGATTTAAAGATAAGAGGTATAGAACTAAATGAGGCCACAACACTAGTTGCAAATCGAGGATTGTGGCGACGTTTAGTAAATTCTCAGAGGCTTGCAGACTGAACGCTGAAAGGCATAACAGTCTATAATGATAATGTATGTATGTATGTAATACCAAATGTATCACCAGAGATCTTTTACATGACGACATGGAGTGTCGAATGAACTTTTTTCCGCCCTTCAAAAATCCGACTACCTCTCCCGCTATCTTGGGATTCGGAGGCCGACACACTACCACGGATCCACAGAGGCAGCTAACGAGGTACATGAAGAGGTGGCAAGTGTTACTGACGGTGGAAGCAACCGGAGAATAGATATAATCGCAATTGACCGAGAAAAAGACTTCGCATATATTCTGGACCCCACCATTAGATGTAAGGTCGACTCGCGTCAGCCAACAGAGGCAGACGCGGAGAAGCGAGCCATCTATGTACCAACAATCAGCTACTTCAAACAACCATACATCTCCTGTATAAGGGCTGTAGGATTTTTCATCGGAACAGGAGGAACCATATCAAAATTCTTAGTTGAGTTTTTCAACAGTGTGGACATTCCCAAAAATCTGTACTGTGACAGTCGTCTAGGCCATTAAAGGCTCCGCCCATTTCTTTTGCTAGTGGCTTTACGTCGCACCGACACAGATAGGTCTTATGGCGACGGTGGGATAGGAAAGGCCTAGGAGTTGGAAGGAAGCGTCCGTGGCCTTAATTAAGGTACAACGCCAGGATTTGCCTGGTGTGAAAACGGGGTAACCACGTAAAACCATCTTCAGGGCTTCCATTCGTCTATGACTATCCACATCTCTGCTCTTAAAACCTGTCTTTATACATTATGCAATTCCTGTCCCTCGGTATCCATACTAGTTACACACATCATATACGAATGACCTATCATTGCAGAAAAAGTGCATGACTGCACAGACACCGTTGTCACACGTGCAAGCTACTCTGCCCCAGCCAACGTTAATGAACTAGGAAGTTACTATAGCTTGTACAGGGTTCATACCACAACCGTATTCGTAATATCACAGGACTTGGCAAACCATAACTCATCTAAACTTTAAGAGTAATATAGTAAAAAACGGTTATAACGAAACTGAAAGGGCCACCAATTAACGCTCAGGGCTGCCGACAGTGGGATTCGAATCCACTATCTCCCGGATGCAAGCTCACACAGCCGCGCGCCCCTAACCACACGGCCAACTCGCCCGGTGCCCAAATTGTTAGACATCACCTTGATATTACTGCATCCGAGAAGGATTAACTCCAGAAAACTCTTCATGGTTACACATACATTCAATATTACAGTGTTATGGTATACTTTGTCAGATTTAGACAGCCCATCATTGTAGGAAGTACAAATAAATAAAATCAGAATGAAGTTAAAATTTTAAAAAACCTAAGTGATATAAATACTGTGCTTGGAATACAGTATTTGTGGACTGGGATCGAGATGATTTTTCTTCTATGTTTACACAGTACGTACAGTAATAATATGTCGGCAAAAGGTGAGGAAAGAAATAGCAACAATGTAAGTTGATCAATAATATCGCACACGGTCTTGGCCCTTCCAATTGTAGAAATCGTCAAGTGTGATACACCCAACTCCTTCGCGACACTGACGTTTGTTTCCCCATTTTGTAATCGCCATATTATTGGTGACTTTTCTACAATATTAAACAATTTCCCTCCCTTTTGCGACTTCTTCGCAGCGATGCTTGCCTTCACTATTTAACATACACACTGATTTGAAATCTACAATCTACTGAAAACAGGAGTTTGAATACAAGCTTTAGGGGCCTACATTGTTGTCAGCAATCAACAAACGCGTAACAAACAAACTTCAACATTGGATGTTACAGTCGATACATTTCTCCGAAAATGTGAGGATTCGAAGTGATGACCAGCCTGGCTTATGCACATCTGAGCACGCCGTTAAATGGATTTTCTAGTCGCTATAGTATGGCCGGTGCTATTGATCTCTAGGATTCGGCGATGAGTTATCGAAGGCGTTCGGGATTTTCTGGCTTCTGGGTGTAAACTGTTGTTTCAAATGCTCCTATAGTAATAAGTTTAATAGAATTAAATCTGGTGTCCTGGCGGGCCAAGAGAAAGATCTTCCTCCTCCTATCCATTTTCCAGGATGTGTCTCATTTGGATGGTTACGGACTGCTGACATCCAATGTGGTGGAACTCCATCATGCAGAAACTACATCGTTAAACGTTCACCAAGTGGCACATCCTCCAGCAGAAGTAGGAATTCATGGCATAAAAAGTGCATGTAGCATACACCTGTAAAAAGGCCCTTTAAGAAATACCGTCCAATAAGGCGATCACCCATGATTCCATACCATAGATCACTATTGCACTTCATAGGCTGCCTGTCACACATAGTGAGGATTTTCAGCAGTCCACTGAAGCATGTTGTGGTGGTTGACGGTATTATTATTGTGGAATCGCGATTCGTCCGAGAACAGGCTTTTCGACAGAAATGCTGCATTATTTTCCAAATTTCCTAACAGCAACTAACAGTAATTCGAGGTCTGAAATCCTGCTCGTGGAGCTCCTGGTTTGGCTGTACTTGGTAGGGATGATATTTATGAACATGCAGTATTCGTAGTACGGAAGCCTGGCTCATCTTCACCTGTTGTGCAACTGCCCGAGTACCGGTACTAGTGTGAGGGGTTTTGCGAGCTGTGTCGGGAACAGCCTCCTGATTCTCACCAGGTGGTACCGTCTTAAGTACCCCTGTTGTTCGTAAACGTCTCTCAGCACTGCGGAAAGTCTCTCCAGTTGGATGTCGCCTCTTTGGATAACTTTCCTGATACAGACGTAGTACCAGTAATGACTTCTCTCCTGCTTTCCCGTTGATAGGGAGCATGTCAACGTATTCATTCACGGAATACATGGCGAATGACTGAAACTACTTCATTCCCACCACATAACAGTGCAGTGTGCGCAGTAATAGAGGCCTCTTGCTGCTTTCGTGTGGCACATGCTGGTCTGTGTTTAAGCACTGAAGTTTCATATCGAAGTTTAAAAAAATACAGATGAAGGATTCGAACTGTCAATATTACGTTCCGTTAATTGGTAGTCTAGTGTTGGCCCCATGCTTATGCTACAGCTGTAAGCGAGAGTTGTATTAAGAATACCTTAGATTATGTTATCACTCACTTTCGCTGCTTCGAACACTCTTCACTTCACTGTATTGTAGTTTTAAGAGTCAATTCCGCGTTGCTCTATACCCAGTCACTTAGCACGACATCTTAACATAGTCACAAAGTAGACTGACGTACAATAAGTGATTGAAAGGATGTCATTTTTCGAACGGACTATAGTCACATGGTGGGAACGATAATAGCGACCAGAATCCTTCGCAGGATATGCTTACAGTGCATTAGTACAATACGGGATGTTAGCAGAAAAATCTCGTCCTCACGACGATCTCACACGTTTGTTAGGCTACAGAACAAAGTACTGCTGGGGCAACTGATATATATGTTTGTTCAGTCTTTAGCCCAAAGGCTGGTTGGATCCTCAACAGCTCCACCATCAGCTGACATATATGGCCTAGGCATCACTGAACATACGCACTAGGAAAATTAGGAGTGAGGTAGTTCCCCGTTGCTTTCCTCATATATATGTATATAAGCTGCGAAATAGGTCGGAAAAGAAGAATTAGACTTCATTAAGATATTTTGTAGGCATAATAAGCACACGGGATGAACGATTCATTGAGCAGTTGCGAGATGAGTCATTCGGTATCAGGTAACATTGTCAGGGGCATTAAAGACGTCCCATTCGACTCAGAAAGTAGATTTCCTCCAAGTGTGGTTAATCATGTTACTGATTAACTCATATTTTCGACCCCAACGATATAACATACAGGAGAAGAAATTTGGCAAGTTCCTGATTTTCATGGTCCTTCTCTTTCATTTTCCCCTACAAATCTCATCCTTTGAAGAGATAGAACTCTTCCTCGTGAACATCTCAGTATTTATACTGAACCTTTAAGTTCGTTGACTTACCCTGTAAAGCGACCACCACAATCACGACCGAAATTCAAAATAAATTCCTTTGCAAGAATTAAATCTGATATGCTCATTGGCAATTCTATGTTAGTGAGGATATTGATCATGGTGCAGGTGGTGATGGTTGTTTAAAGGGGCCTAACATCTAGAGCATCAGTATATTTAACAATAATAAATGTCCATGTTTTTATTTTACTTTTTACAAATCTGCTTTAAGTCGCACCGACACAGATATGTCTAATGGCGACGATGGGATAGGAAAGGGCTAGGAGTGGGAAGGAAGCGACCGTGGCCTTAATTAAGGTACAGTCCCAGCATTTGCCTGGTGTGAAAATGGGGAAAACAAGGAAATCTACCTTCAGGGCTGCCGAGAGTGGGGTTCGAACCCACTATTTCCTGAATGCAAGGCACGGTGTTCAGATTCATTCAGAGAACATATACAACTAGGATTTATTCATCCTACATTTCCTAGATTTCTGGGTTGCTATCAAAGTATACTTAACAAATATCTAGTCGGTAAAAACTTTTTGAGCGTTCGTCATGGTTTGCTTTTGTTGTTGTTGCGGTTGCTTCTCAGTAGGAATGACTCCTGAAGAGGGGATCGATTCTTTAGGGCCAACACTGTGATCATCTTTAAAACGTCAGTCTGTAGACAACAAGTTCGCTACAAATCCGCGATGAGGCGAGGAATGGCTCCACCATTAGGCCGATGACACATTACTTCTAGATCGTACTTTCTCTGGTAGTATAGGATGACAGACTAAAAAATTTGCCGCTTTTCTTCACCAACGTCAGCAGGCTGTCCAATGTATTTTTCAAAGCGGACCGTTGGGTGCCTTCTAGTCAGTAGGCTCTTCAAAACCTGCAATGGTAATCAAACCGTTCTCCGAATGAATTCGAAATAGGTGTAATGTTGACTGCTCATAGAAGGCACGTTGCCCTACTTTCTCTTCACATCAGCTGCATACATTCAAGATGGTCGTAACTATGTTATTTAATTACTTACTATTAAAAATGTTTATAATACGGTAATGTATTTCTTCTGAAAGAAGGGACATAAATAATAAGAATTCGTTAAAAGGAGACATAGTGTTAGCTTCAAGATCTCTATTATATTTGTAAGTGGATACGAAATGGTCTTTTGTAGGCTAACCACAGGGGAATTTCTAAACATCACATGCATATTTCGAAAATATCCACTGAGTCCAATTCCATAACAGTTATTGATAGTAATTAATACAGCCTGGTTTTGTAAGCGTAAAAGTTCAGAAAGCAAATGTAACGAGTAACAAATGTACTCCAAGCGCACAGCGGTCCTGCTATGAGATTTGCATAAGCTTCAGGGGTACAGAACGCTATAACTCCTAGAACTTATGCTACTCTCGGTACATTAAGGAACAACGGCCTAAATGACACTTCCCAACAGCCAAATTAGTTTGCATTTCTAACGCATTATCGGCTCAAAATCTGAGCCCAATGAAGCATGACAACTGGTAGGCACACTATTAAAGACAATCATGACTGATTACATACTAAAAGTTTCATATTGGATCCGTATTGAAGTCACTAAACATGTACTTTCTATTTCACGTATTTTAATTTGGCGGTTCATTCCGCAATTTTAATGGGTCATGCATTAGTTACCCTATAGATATTTTAATTCACTGTTCTCTTTGAATAATCTAAATGTAATAATGGTTTAGTACGTATGTAGCTGAAGATGTCCACTAGGTGGATGAAACATGTACTTATAATTTCTATCAGGTGAAGTATTTTATCTGATTGAATAGCGTATTGAATTGATGGATCCTTAAAAACTGTAAAAGTTTAATCATGAGTGATGTAAAGAGTTGCATTTTAACTTAAATACGGCTCTACAAATGTTTAAGCTAATCTCTTTGTGCTATCTGGAATGTATTTGGTCTCTTAAATTAGACTGCAGTACACACTTTGGGCTCCAGTAATCAGTACTACGTCGTCAAGTGCTTGCACTATCTTGGATGAAAATTTGCTTTTAATTCTCCAACACGAAGGACAGTTGTCATACGCAACGTCGGTGCTCATTTCTTCAATTATTTTCCCATTTTTTGCTAAAATGAATGTGATCTTCGTGTACATCTCGAATACAAGATCAGAAGGAATATACACACCAAATTAAAGAGTAACACGAAGGTGGGCAAACATTGTACAATGCACATTACTGCGCGTGTGCAAAGACATACGAGATCACTCTTGGGGGAATATCATAGCAGCTGTTGCAGCCGGGGTTGGCCAGCGGTGATTCGAACGTTCTTGTGTTCAAGTGCCTAGAGTTGATGTCGCAGTCATCTAACAATGACTGATAAATTTTTTAATGCAAAATGACAATTGCAGGTACTCTGTATTTGCTATGCGGCCGTATATTCGCTGGTCAGCGGAAGTTCGGTTCCGCGAATACATGTGAGAAGTTCTTTTCAGTATGAAAATTAATGAATAGAATTTGTAAACAAACACTGCGGACGAGATTTCCGACAAAAGAGTAGCGTTACAAAAATGTTGCAAAGTTTGCGCTAGGAAGACTTGGGAGAAAGGAGACGAGGTGCTCGACTAAGTGGTATGTTCGCTGTCAGTGAAGAGAAGGCGTGGAGTGACATTAGTAGATGAATAACTTTGAGTGGTGTCTTTACAAGTATCGGCCCCGTGGTGTAGGGGTAGCGTGCCTGCCTCTTGCCGGGAGGCCCCGGGTTCGATTCCAGGCCAGGTCAGGGATTTTTACCTGGACCTGAGGGCTGGTTCGAGGTCACTCAGCCTGCATGATTAGAATTGAGGAGCTATCTGACGCTGAGATAATAGCCCCGGTCTAGAAAGCCAAGAATAAGGGCCGAGCGAATTCGTCGTGCTGACCACATGACACCTCACAACCTGCAGGCCTTCAGGCTGAGCAGCGGTCACTTGGTAGGCCAAGACCCTTCAAGGGCTGTAGTGCCATGGGGTTTGATTGGGTTTGGTGTCTTTACAAGTAGGAAAATTCAAAATATGAAGATAAAGTTGGAATTCAAGAGGACATTTTTTTTGCTAGGGGCTTTACGTCGCACCGACACAGATAGGTCTTATGGCGACGATGGGATAGGAAAGGCCTAGGAGTTGGAAGGAAGCGGCCGTGGCCTCAATTAAGGTACAGCCCCAGCATTTGCCTGGTGTGAAAATGGGAAACCACGGAAAACCATTTTCAGGGCTGCCGATAGTGGGATTCGAACCTACTATCTCCCGGATGCAAGCTCACAGCCGCGCGCCTCTACGCGCACGGCCAACTCGCCCGGTAGAGGACAAATTAGGGCAAATATTCGTTTATAGGAAGGGGAGTTAGGGATTCGGATAACTTACCAAGGGAGATGATCAATAAATATTAAATTTCTTTGCAATCATTTAAGAAAAGGCCACCTGGGCGACTGCCCTGAATGCAGATCAGTGGTGATTGATTGAATCCCTGAAGATCCTTGTGTTTGCCTACGCGCAGATTCTCCCCACCCAGACATAAACTTTATAGTTACTTCTTGGATAACAAAGTTGTCACATAATAATTATATTCAAATTGCCCTACTGTCAAGGAAAGTGTTTTACCATTTATGCCGAAACTTACCTTGAAGTTTTGGTGACATAACCGACATGCAGCGAGAAGACCACATCCGAAAAATTGCTGTCTGTTTCCATTTCCATTGCAAGCCCCGTAATAAAACCTTGAATTACACATATAAACAATAAGAAAGCGGTAATAGTCACTACAGGTCGGATTGTACAGCTCTCGGTGTGGACCAACCACTAGCGTCTTGCATATAGCAAACGCACTCCACACAGCTCACCACTGAGTCAGGGATGTCCAGTTGTGCCAAGTCACCGTCTGACCACGTAGGATTCCAGCTTCAATTTCGGGACCTTGCAGTGGAAGCAACCAGCTAACATAACGGTTATGTTACCAACGTTTGAAGGTAGATTTCGGCATGACGGAGGTGGCACTTTCCTTATAAATGTTGTTTTTAGTAATTAATAAGGGAAACCTGGAATAAAAAACTGTAAACAGGATAGAAAATGACAACATTGTGGGTAATCACGTAGAGAAGGAACACACTGCCAGAGAGGGGAGGCTGCGCCACAGCAATATACGAGGTGCAGTGTGGAAGGCAACGACAGCGAGATTCGTGCACGCCCACGTCGTAAAACCTTACAGCAAATGACCAACTAGCAAACGAATTCAACTGCTTGATCGGCTGTCATCAGAAAATCGGTAAGATCCCATCTACAGGCTCTGACCTCAAGGTCCTGTGTTAAGTATCATACAGCACAGCCGGAATTCAGCGAAAGTGTTTCACTCCATTTGTGGAGGGCATCTGTGCATCTGGCGTTGGAGTGGAAGCTGGTCAGGTGTGAACGATCGATCTCAAAGTGATCCCTAATTGGAGATGAAGAAGCAACAGCATTTTGGTAGTCACATCTCCCACCTAAACCACATCATATTCCCTTTCTATTCAATTAATTGGGAATTAAAGTTCTTCAAGGGCCTGACAGAGATGTTGGTCCAGTTAGACCTGCCTGGACGTTTTCTCGGTGTCCATGAAACACACAGAGATTATTACTGATTTCTGACATATAGTGATTAAAACTCTTATAGGCCTATATACCGAGCTCAATAGCTGCAGTCGCTTAAGTGCGGCCAGGATCCAGTATTCGGGAGATAGTGGACCGTCGACAGCCCTGAAGATGGTTTTCCGTGGTCTCCCATTTTCACACCAGGCAAGTGCTGGGGCTGTACCTTAATTAAGGCTGCGGACGCTCACTCCTAGCCTTTTCCTGTCCCATCATCGCCATAAGACCTATCTGTGTCGGTGCGACGTAAAGGAACTTGCAAAAAAAGAAAATACTCTTATAAATTCTCGGTGGACCGTCCGCTCCACATTCTAAGAGGATAATGGTGGAATGCAGTGGATCGTCACTCCGCGACCTGACATACAGTACGTGTAATTCTTCCATAACGTTAAAGGGCAAGAATTTTCCTTTTCATTTTTAGGTTTCCTTTTAGGGAAATTCGAAAAAATTCAGTTGGGTATTAGTGTGTGTGTGAGAGAGAGGTTGTGTTACAAACAGGCAGTCGATGAAACTTTTGTGAGAGATGAAATTGAAGATATCCGTAAAAAATGGGAAGTGTCACGAAGGGCGTGAAATTAGACTCGCTATGCCACGCTAACCTAAATCCATGAACAAGAGTTGACGAAGACGCACCGGATAGGAAAGAAGAAAGTGAGGAGTCTGTGGCTGCCAGCCAGATAAAACAAACAAACAAACAAACAAACAAACAAACAAACAAACAAACACACACACTCAAGTTGAGAGTCCCAAAGGAATCACTCCATTTAGTAGCCCTTTAAGACAGGCTGAAGATGCCGTGGATGTATTATATGTTGCTGGTTTTGCGTCTCAATATTTATTTTACGGTTTTTTTCCGGAGATACCGAGGTGCCAGAATTTTGTTCCGCAGACAGTTTACTTGCCGGGAAAACTACTAATACAAGGCTAGTGTATTTGTACACCTTCACACAGCACGGAACTGAGCCAGAATCGGATACGCCAACCTGGACACAAAAAGGCCTGCGCTCTACAATCTGAGCCACTCAGCCTGGCAACATGTATGCATGTATGTATGTATGTATGTATGTATGTATGTCAGTTGTTTACCTAGTCTTAAATAATTTCAAATAATTTGGATATTTATTGAATATCTCCCTTGGTAAGTTATTCCAATCCCTAACTCCTCTTCCTATAAACGAATATTTCACTCAATTACCCCTTTTGAATTCGAACTTTATCATCATACTTGAAAAACACCACTCAAACTTACTCGTCCACTTATGTCATTCCACGCCACCTCTCCGCTGACAGCTCGGAACACACCAATTAGTCGAGCAGCTCGTGCCCTTTCTCCCAAGTCTTCCCAGCCCAAACTTTGCAACCTTTTTGTAACGCTACTATTTTGTCTGACCGGGCGAGTTGGCCGTGTGAAAATGAAAGACTCCCAAGCCCTCTAAACTTAATAGTGCCGGGGTAGGAAAAGAACAAGAGTTGACCAAGAGAGGTCGGATAGGATAGAGGAAAGTGAGCAGCCTGGCACAAGTAAGTGGAAGGAATGTCAGGATTCAGCTAAGGGCCCCGTGGTCCCCAACCCACGCTCCCAAGTTCAGAGCCCCTGGAGCTTCTTTCAGTCGCCTCTTACGACAGACAGAGGTTACCAAAAGTGTTATTCTACCGCTCCCACCAACAGGCGGTTGTAATAAGTATGTAAAGGAGAGTCTCTGATAAGACCACAATTAGAGTATGGTTCCAGTGTATTGAAGAACTCACCAGGATTACTTGACTGCAGACCTGGAAAAAATCAAAAAGCAGCTCGATTTGTTCTGATTTCAGACAATTTATTTATTTTTTATTTTTTTGCTAGTGGCTTTACGTCGCATCGACACAGATAGGTCTTACGGCGACGGTGGGACAGGAAAGGTCTAGGAATGGGAAGGAAGCGGCCGTGGCCTTAATTAAGGTACAGCCCGAGCATTTGCCTGGTGTGAAAATGGGAAACTACCGAAAACCACCTTCAGAGCTGCCGATAGTGGGATTAGAACCCAATATCTCCCGAATGCGAGCTCACAGCTGCGCGCCCCTCAGCGCATGGCCAACTCGCCCAGTCAAGTATAATTTAAAGTGAGGGTAGTATAATATGTTACCAAGTATACAAGGAGCCATAATAGTAAGAGTATCAAAATATGCTACTTACTGTCTTATCAACGAAAGCAAATGTACAAATTATGCCAATGGCTGCTCAATTATCACTGAAACGGAATGTAGTGAAATCTGTTACGTAGTATTTTTAATACATTGGGCCATTTGATCCAGAAGTAGTAAAATATACCCTTAGTGCCCATTGCCATGGAAAGGAAGTGTACGAATAATCTGCTACTCGGTACAGAAGAATCGTTCATTATGATATTTCGTGTACTAGTATGATTAATTTGTTAAGAAATCGACTTTCCAGAGTCGACTCAGTTAAACGTAACTTACAAGCTTTTCAGTATGTCGAACACACAAGTTAAATACCAATATTACACTATAAAAATAAGAAGAAGAAGAAGAAGAAGAAGAATAAGAAGAAGAAAAATTCCATTATGCTAATCAGTTGAAGGATATGAAGAGATCAAATGCAGTCGATCTCAAAATTAGAACTGAGGTTCTGAGCCCTAAAGGTTGCCTCAAGATGTATTCTGGCTGTTGTTTGGCTTTTGGCAGTATATTTTACGACCGGATGCCCTTCCTCACGTCAACAGTTAATGAGCTACTCAATCCACCCAAATTTCTCATGAAAAGAAAAAAATGCGGAAGGGACTAGATAGATCAGGTTTCAACAATCAACCGTTAATCACCAAATATGGAAATATCGCTCAAGTAGACAAATTTAAGTATCTAGGTGAAATTATTGAACCAACAGGGTTAAATTAATAAGCTAACAAAGAATGGAAAACTTCAAAGATTATACAAAATTACTTGGCATAGATACAATAAAAGAACTATACCAAAAAAGGCAAAATGACGGCATTATAACACAGTAGTTTAAACAGAAACACATTATGCATTCGGAACTATTATGATTGGTGACAGATCTAGAATAAAGATGATCGAAAAACAAGAAAGAAAAATTTTCAGGAAAATATTAGGACCAAAGTGCGAAAATGGTATTTGGAAGGAAAAAGAAATTACATGAAATCTATCAAGTTACAGAAGAAAAACGCAGATACAATCAGGAAAATACGATTACAATTTTATGGTCACCTATATAGAATGGATAATAACAGGCTCACAAATAAAATTTTAAACTTAGCCTCATCAATGAAAAATCACAATAATTAAGATAAATCAGAGATCTAAATGAAATTTGCATTAATGAAGAAACCAATCAATCTTCTTCTTTTCTTCTTTTTCCATCGCTTTTCCCACACCTGTAGGGTCCCGGGTGCGAACTATGTCGCACATGTGGATTTGGTCCTGTTTTACGGCCGGATGCCCTTCCTGACGCCAACCCTATATGGAGGGATGTCATCAGTGTTGCGTGTGTCTGTGATGGTTGGTAGTGTAGTGTGTTGTGTGAATATGAAGAGGAAAGTGTTGGGACAAACAAAAACACCCAGTCCCCGGGCCAGAAGAATTAATCAGAGGCGATTAAAATACCCGACCCGGCCGGGAATCGAACCCGGGACCCTCTGAAACGAAGGCCTCAATGCTGACCATTTAGCCAATGAGTCGGACAATGAAGAAACCAATCAATATAGAATAAAATTTAGAATATTAATTCACAAACACACATTTTCTGTAAAGCCCACTCGACTAAGTACAGAATGGACTGAAAAACGTAAAGAGGAACACAGCGAGAGGATGAAGAGAGATTGGGAAGAGAAGAAGAACCAAACAAGTGCTAAGTTCAAACGCGCTCGTCAGTTGGCCAAAACGAATCAATAATAAAAATAAGAAGAACAATAATAATAATGTTTTTACGTCCCACTAACTACTTTTGACGGTTTTCGGAGACGCCGATGTGACGGAAATTTGTCCCGCAGAAGTTCTTGTACTATCTGCGCACTTTTTAGCGATAGATTTACACCCTAGTGCTGAAGCGGTCGACCTCGGCAATCTTCGAAATTCGTACTGGCAATCTTTGAAACACAAACTATGAATCGCTGATGCATCGCTGTGCGACGTCTGGCGTACACTTTACGTACTAGTACTGTTGTTATTTACACAGCAAAGCCAAACTATAGAATTCACGCTAGGAATAAGATTCGCATCGAGAAATGTTATATAATGTGTGTGTGACACAGTTGTTGGCTTAAAATAACAAAGATTTAGAAAATTCATATCGATCGATCATATTATCGATTCATTCCCGATTTCATTTCCATTCAGTTGGCAGTACAAACGGAACCGGAAGCGTTCCCTTCTTACTCCTCAAACCCGTACACAAATCTATCGCTAAAAAGTGCGCAGATAGTACGTGCCCGTAAATCTACCGACACGAAGTTTACGTATTTGAGCACCTTCAAATACCACCGGACTGAGCCAGGATCGAACCTGCCAAGTTGGGGTCAGAAGGCCAGCACCTCAACCGTCTGAGCCACTCAGCCCGACTATTACACTATAACAGGAATTGTAACAGCCCACGGCACTGCAGCTGTACCGGTGGACATTGTCGAGTCTTCCAGGTCACGCACGGCCTCTTGAGAGAGCGAGGTTTGATGATAGGAATTCAGACCGAGAGAGTGGCTGCGCTGTTTGTTCGGGAGATAGTAGGTTCGAACCCTGAAGAACTGAAGATGATTTTCCGTGGTTTCCAATTTTCACAACAAGAAAATGCTAGGGCTGGGCTTGAATCACGGCCATGGTCGATTTATTCCCACTATTAACCCTTTCCTGCCCCCATCGTCACCACAAGACCTATCTGTGGCGATTCAACGTGAAGCAAATTGTTCATTTAAAGAAAACCACTTAGGACAGAGGAGCGAGGCTCAGAAAAAATCAATTTTGCAGCAAGCCCATGCCATTACAGGGTCAAGAAATCAAATATGAGTGGTCTGGTTCGGTTCGGTTCTAGAGCAAAGCGAAATTCGACATTTTAGCACACCTGGGTAAGCTATAGTTTTTCCATCCTATTGTCCTCTAAATTAAGGAACCGTACTCTTTTCAATTTTTCTTGCCAATTACCATTCCAAGCTCTTCAATAATTAAAACTAAACGAACTATTACAGATACTAAAAGAATACAGGCCAGGAGAGGGGCTTCACAAGTTACTGATAATCAGGATGTCAAACCCACCCCCCTACCTCTGCCACCAGACTAGCCGAACGTCCTTCCAGAAGGATGAGTAACATTACAAGGAAAATTCCATCAACTGTTTTAGAATGCATTTCTCTATTATTAGCATCATTTCATATTTAAATGTAAAAAGTCTGTTTGAACAATGTGACAGTATGTTGCATAAGGCATGTTTGTTTTAATGAAAAAAAATATCAGGAGTTTCTGATTTAGAGAAAAATGCAACATTCCTTAAATGGGTCTGAAACCACAAAACCCCTCTGGAACCTCTCTTCGTGAAGGACTTTATCTGCATGAGTCACATAAAAATCGAACAACGTGCACGCCTCGCAATAAACAGAGGAATGACGAAAGAAACATGAATGGCTGAAATAAAAGTATCAAATCAGATTTAAATTCCTACTTTCCTTACTCGGAATTCTCATTTTCTCCAGTCACCAACGGTATTGAATCTGTGAGTTCTAAGCAGTCTTATATTTCCCATTGCTGAAGGGTATTTTATTTCTTCAGTTGATACGACTGATTTCTCTCTCTCTCTCTCTCTCTCTCTCTCTCTCTCTCTCTCTCTACCTAACTCTCAATCCCATAAGAAAGTCCGACGAGTCACAAAAGTCTTTATGCGCTCCTCTCTCAGATGACTGTATTTTATGGCAGATCTCAAAGCATATTATCAATCATAACCCTCCAAATTAGAATTCATAATTCGAGCTATAATCACTGAACCCTGTTTCAGGTTACATGAAAATCCCAGAACAAATCATATTCGTATTACTCGCTCGAAGTATCTTCGGTTCCCTGCAAGAAATCACGATTTGTCCTCCACGACAAATAAGAACGAAGTTATTAGCCACCATATCGACACATTTCGATTTAACACCGATGAGGCTAACGAGACAAAAGATTACCTGGATCATCAATAAATGTCTGAACTACAGACAGAGCAACAACAAAAATTAAATAGGTAGACCGAGGGAGTTGGCCGTACGGTTAGGGGTGCGCAGCTGAGAGCTTGCATTCGGAAGAAGTGGGTTCGAACTCCTCCGTCGGCAGCCCTGAAGATGGATTTCCATGGTTTCCAATTTGCACACCAGGAAAATGTATATTTAAAGCCAGGACCGCTTCCTTTCAACTCCTAGCCGTTTCCTAGCCTATCGTCGCCATAAGACCTATCAATGTCGGTGCGACGTAAGGCAAATTGTAAAAAAAAAAAGTACAATTAAAATTAGATAGAAATAATCGATGAAAATGTTACGCGTACCAGAATCATACGTTAACCAACCCTGGCGGAAAATTACATTTTGAAATAGACTGAGCGTCTATTTTATAGTACACTAAAAAGAGAATTAGCTGGCTGAAATACCGTAACAAATTATCGCAACCTTAAAGGTAAACTATCAACAGGTAAGATTGTGGGAGGAATCAGCCAATTAGCAGCGTATCATCTGGTTTAATGCTACCTTAGATTAATTTTCAACACAAACAAATATTCGGCTTTGTCAGCTAGAGAAGGATAGCGTGGAACTTCATTTTCAACTATTCTTTAAAACGTAGCAGAAGGTATGTTTCTTCAGGATGCAGGTACTAGTGCAGCGATGTGGAGATGTCAATTACGAAGTTGATATGAGATTCACTGACTTCAAGGGTTGCATCTTGTATCCTCCCTTTCTTCAGTCAAAGACAAAGGAAAACACAGAAGATGGAATCAAGGTGAATGGTGTACCGTTCTCAATTGCCAGGAGGACTGAAGTACTACTACAAAACGTACTATTAAAACTACTTATCAACAGAATCGCGGCAGTTTATCAAGAGTGCGATTTCATTCTTGACATCATGGTCGTCAGAATACTACCTACTGAATTACCAGAGATAACGGCAAATTTAATCCCATAGGAAAAATGTTAATAACAATTATACCGTGCGTGTAGTATCAATATGAATAAAATAAAAGGATCGAGAAATCCCGAGCCACGTTCTTTAGGATAAAGAATGTTCTTTGAAATAACAATCTTACCTTAAGTTTAAACTCAATATGGCGAGATGTTATTTCTTCTGCATCACGATTTACGGAATCGCAACTCCATATACGTCGAACTCGCGAAGTGACATACGTGCAGGTACTAGGGTGGCAGAAACACGAAGAAGCCGAAGACTGAATATTCTGGCTTTGCGATTTCAAAAAAGTGCAGTCTCTGGAATATCATGTGAAGCAAACCTGAAGGTAATCTAGGTCTTTGCGGAAGATATCATCATGGTTAAACCATCTGAGGGATATGTATGGAAAAATCTATCAAACTGTTTGGAGCAGCCCCCGGTAAAGAAACGTTCGCTAAGCGGACATAGCATAGGAAGAAGGAAAGATAGATCATTCGGTAACAGATGTAAGCATCAGAAAAAGTATTCTGATAATTAGCATTACATATTCGTAACTCACCAGATCAGTACCAAGAAGAAAACAATATTTGAGGAAGAAAAAATCTCTCAATCCGTCCACGGACGTTTCAGATCAAGAGGAGACTCATATGACTGGCATATAATGTTGAGACCCGGAACGTACCTTCATTACGAACATTTAAATCAGAATTCATGGACTTTACAATCAATAGTTTGACTGTATTTCCAATATATACTTTACTTTCCCTGCACTGAAGAATATCGGACTTCGTATCACTGCGGACGAGAACTAAAAGATTGGGCAGACCAATAAGGAAGACAATTTGTATGCAAATACCAAAGGACAAACTCAAAGTGCTCAATAATCTCATAATCAAAGGAAAGAATACGTAGAACTCTTTTTTTCAAACAGTCCGTAATCGATTCATTGTGGTGTATGAAGAAGCTATTTTACTCGATATATGTGTATGTTCCGTTCCGTCTCCAGAAGCATTTGGTGCATAACTTAACAGAGAGAATACAAAAACAAAAGAGAAAATATGGGTCTACATATCCACTTGGGAGATGACACATACCAGAAAACTCTCTTTGATTAAGGCAAAAATAATACACATCAAACAACAACTGCACGGGGGAGTATAAAATCGACACCCCCCACGATTTCCATATGGACTAGGCGAGAAAACAATTCTGTAGCGCATCTCTTGGAATGAAGACTAAAACACGCCGGGAAGACTGAAAATTACTACCAAATACTTGTCAATGAATATTATGCGGTAGCTTAAAGGCAATCAATTACTTTTCCGGCTCAAGAGTTCGAGTTTAAAGGTGATACTTGTTATTTCATAGAAATGATTGGTGTCCGATACTGTTCCTCAGCAAATCTTCAAATAACATCAATTTCTCCCTGCGCTTCAAACCTGTAAGAAAGTATCAAGGAGAAGCTGTACTTACATTTATGAGAGATGTTCACATAGGCACACACCACACAAAAACACTACTACTCACTACCCACAACAACAAGTGCCCACATACTTCTGTCAGTCGACCTCCCTCACAAGATGGCTGCCTACGTTTGCGTCTGCGCACACAACCGCTCCCAAAGGTCAGGGGTCACGTGGTATCCCATTGCAGCTGGGGCAATCAATAGCCAGTGGATCCGCCTACGTCACTTTGGAAGACCAATAGCAGCCCATGGAAGTACTCAATCGATATGGGAACAAACAGTGCTGCCATCTCAAACAGTGAAGTATTCATAAGGTGCAGGAGAAACAGCTTCAGCTAGGACTGTATTCTAAGGATGTAGTGACGTAATGCCTCCACGAGCAAGTATTTCTTGAGGGGAAGTTCTTCTTCTCCAAGAAATAGTCCCGCAATAATCCCCAAAAAGGTCACAAAGGCACAAATAATCCGCGCAATTCACTGAAAAATTATTTCAGTTTCCAGGTATCGATGATCGATTCTTTGAAAGATAGAAACTGAGAATATTACTGTCGAACTTGGCTCGTTTTCCCAAAATCCAGTCAATATCCCCAAGACTAATTTTATATTCTCAGTTAATAACCAGGAAGTAACCCTATACTGGTTCAACAGGGATCCTTGACCAATATTTTTGCTGACTAAACAATTGAGATGGCGCACTAGTCAAGACGCCGGGGCGTGGACTTGAAGGTGGATGTCCTGGTGTTCGATCCCTGGCCCTGCTAGGCACTCAGCGTGAGTCATCGGGAGAGTTGACAAAGTAGGTACCAATATTAGAAGACTCGAAGACACTTTTCCTTGGCTGCCTCATGAGAGCTCAAAATAGCGTAAAAGTGATATTTACACACATCAGTATCTATATTTGTAATCAGGTGCACTATGGTACACACCATAATGAGGCTAGAAAGACAAATCAGGAGACGAGATTGACATTGGTTTCTCACTAAGGTGTCTACACTTCATATCCTGGCTAATGCATGTGGGATATTTTAAATGAAAAGTCACTTCTGTGTGCTTTGGATTCCACGTAATGCTGAAAGTCCCGTGGCTTTGATGATATCAACAGTCATGTAAAATTACAAGTACGCTTGCTTTTCAAATACAGACTTCACAGATTCAATCCAGATTTATTTACCAATACCTTAGTCCAGCTCCATGCCTAAATGGTTAGCGTGCTGGCCTTTGGTCACAGGGGTCCCGGGTTCCATTCCCAGCAGAGTCGGGAATTTTAACCACATTGGTTAATTTCGTTGGCACGGGGGCTGGGTTTATGTGTGGTCTTCATCGTCATTTCATCCTAATCACGACGTGTAGGTCGCCTACGGGCGCCAAATCAAAAGACCTGCATCTGGCAATAAGGAAGACAATTTGTATGCAAATACCAAAGGACAAACTCAAAGTGCTCAATAATCTCATAATCAAAGGAAATAATACGTAGAACTCTTTTTTCAAACTCCCGGCACTAAAAGCAATACGTCATTTAATTACCAATTTAATACCTTGATAGCAGCACGTTTCAGATTTGGAATACGTACCCTAATCAAAATCTATAATAATAATAATAATACCGTAATGATAATAATAAACCAAACCAATGGAGCAACAGCCCCGAAGGGCCATGCTATAGAAAGCGACCGCTGTTCAAACCGAAGGCCTGCAGATTACGAGGTGTCGTGTGGTCAGCAGGACTAATCCTCTCGGCCGTTTCTCTTGGTGTTCTAGATCGGGGCCGCTATCTCACCGTCAGATAGCTCCTCAACTGTAATCACGTAGGCTGAGTGGATCTCGAACTAGCCCTCAGATCCAGGTAAATATCCCTGACCTGGCCGGGAATCAAACACGGGGCCTCTGAATAAGAGGCAGGCACGCTACCCCAACACCGCGGTGCCAAGTACAAATAATAATAATAATAATAATAATAATAATAATAATAATAATAATAATAATAATAAATACCGAGCGAATTGGTTGCAAAGTATGGGCAGTGTAACTGCGAAGTTGCAATAAGGGTATGGTGGATACGAACCCCACCGTCAGCAGCCCTGAAGATGGTTTCCGTGGATACCCACTTTCATTTCAGGGAAATGCTGAGACTAGAGTGCCTTAATTATTACCAGTGATAATTCCTTCCCAGTCCTATCCCTTTGCCACTGAAAACGTATCCGAGTTTGTGCGACGTTAAACCAATAATAATAATAATAATAATAATAATAATAATAATAATAATAATAATAATAATAATAATATATATATATATATATATATATATATATATATATATATATATATATATATATATATATATATATATATTCTGTGTAAATCCTTTCCAATGCGACCTATTTTAAGAAAGACATCAGAGTGCCGTAATTTCACCTTAAGAAAGGGGTTCGTTGAGCTGGCAGCAAATCTAATCGCACGGGTATGTCACATTTAAGCTGTCGTAGATTAATGTCAACTTACTGTTTGAGGATTCGAGGTCGCAGTCTTATGAACAGAAGACGAGCGATTAACCAAATACTCTACATAAGCAGTCTTCAGAACCTGAACCCAGCCAATATAACCAAGAGAAAAAAATAAAGCACAGAGGAATATAACTTAGCTGCCTAAATGGGATATCACAGTCTTCCGAAGCGATGACGAGTGAAAGAAAAAGGGAAAATCGATCCCATCAAAAGCTTGCACCATGTCCACTTAGACCTTGGCGCGTGGAGACACAGATCTGAGCCAGGGATACAGCGGTCTGATTGTAACCCACAGAGGAATCAACTGTTCAAAGGTAAGTCTCAGATATGGTATTGGAAGGCTTACGTAGATCGTCTAGCCGTTCAAATTACTTCAACAAGTAAAAGTAATTAAGTGTTCAAGTAGTGGAAGTTATTTCATTTATTACGATTAAATGAGAATTGCAATTTATGGCCACTTGCTAAGAATAAAACCCACGCGATTATCGAACCAGATCTTTACCTATTTTAAAGATAAGAAGACCCAGCCGACTTGGTTCAAGGAGAAGGGGATCACTTATGACGATGGACAAGAACGCAACCCACTCAGGAGGAAACTAAAAGGCCACCAGGGTTTTCAATGATGATGATGATGATGATGATGATGATGATGATGCTTGTCGTTTAAAGGCGAATAACATCTAGGTCATCGGCCCTAGGGTTTTCAAGAAAGGCCGAAGTTGAAGATGAATGACGTGGACGGAGGAAAGAAAAGAGTAACACCGGCAATGAATGAAGGAGCACTGGGCAAAGATCAAACCCATAAAATACAGCTGAAATAACGCGGTCTTTAGTAGGCCGATATAAACTAATAATATATTATTATTATTATTATTATTATTATTATTATTATTATTATTATTATTATTATTATTATTATTATTATTATTATTATTCAGCTTTATTTCTTTTTAAGCTCACATTGGAAGAACATAAGTAATGCAAGGCTTGCTTGAGACTGTCACCAACAAATGTTTACAATTTATTGGTAATCTTTACGACGCGTATGCAGGGAAGTGTCTCCAAGTGAGGATCAGAACAAGTTTTATTAAAGTGACTGAGATATAAACGATGTGTTGTTGATTTTGTTTGCGTCGCACCCACATGCAGATGATGGGGTAGAGAAGGGCTAGGATCAGGAAGGAAGCGACCGTGGTCTTAGTGACGATTTGCCTGGTGTGCAAATGGGAAACTACGGAAAACCATCTTCAGGGCTGCCGATTGTGGGGTTCGAACCCAGTATCTCCCGAATGCAAGCCGACAGCTACGTGATCCAAACCAAGCAACTACTTGCTCGGTATGGCCGACGCTAATGATACTATTTCTCTCCGAAAACCGTGAAAAAGTAGTTATTGAGACTTAAAAACAATATCATTATACTATTACGTGCAGGCAATGACTGTGATGAGTTGTAAGAAGGGTCAGTTGGTGTGTAGGCCCTATATGTCTGTGCGCTTGGCAGACCGATTAGCAATAGCACCTTGTAGCTCAGCGAGGAAGGCAACGGGAAATTTCGTTATTCATCTTTCACCTATACTCCGCACGGCCTTACTTCTAAACTGAAGTTTTGCAAAACAAATGAGCATCGCCTTTCCTCTGTTGCCAGCGCGCTACGCCCGCTAGAACAGCTGATGCGGTAAACAGCTCTTGCAAAATGTAATACCGTACTCAGAAAAACTAATGAACATGGATTTAATACAAATTCACAAAACTACACTTACTAACATCTGACACTAATAAGAGAATATATTATTATTAATAAAAGAGACTGAGGAAATAACACATCACTCCCCGCTAATGGCTGACACAGGAAGGAGGTTATGGCCTACAAAGGGAACACTCCACTGATCTCAAAAATCACCAGAACCCTCCAACAATTTGAAAAACACAGTGATTACTGAACGAAAATGCAAAAGATCGCGTACCGTACGGAACACCATACACGCTGAGCAAGATAGGTTAACCATGTGGTGAATGTAAATATTAGAATTGGCAACTATGTACAGTACCTGGCCACATTATTAGACTCAAGGACCTTTTTAGCAATTCTTTACACTTGACACCCTACTTCTTGGATTTATGTGACAGCAAACCCATTGTTGATACTTGCATTGTAGGACATGGTATTCTTGATAATAATGTGAGTTTTGGAACTTATTATCATTACAAATTCCTGCCTTTTTTTACTTTATTAACTTAGTACCTACCTTGCTATAAACATATGAGGTAATAATTCCCGCGATTTTTGTGTCAGATATGTGTTTGGTTTACTGATAATTAACTTTAACAGTTTGTCTTGCTGTATTTTAGATATTTACGCTAAATCTGTGTTGATAACAGGAACTTTATGAGGTAGCAGTCGTTTTAAATTTGTTACTTGGGAAATCAAACAAATTCTTGATAACAGAGTTATGGGGAAGTCTCAAGACCTTTTTCCTCGCAAAATTGAGTTTGTGAAGGGACTTTTGCAGAATGGAAATCTGACACAACGAGAAATTACTGCCCATTCAGGAATATCGCAGACTTCTGTGCGTCGTATAAACAATACAAATAAAACTGGGAGAGATTAGCCGAAGAACAGAAGAGGGAAATGTGGTAGGAAGAAAATTCTGACTCCAAGAGCAGAAGGTTTGCTCGTCAAAATTGTGAAAGGAAACAGAAGGGTATCTTATGCTACTATAACCCAAGAACTGAACAACAGTGGTATCAAGGTTTCCGAGAGAAGAGTGCGTCGACGTACTTGCAGCTTGGGGTACCGATGTCGTCGACCAGCTAAGAAAGCCAAACACTGAACGAATGATGAAACGGAGACTACAGTGGGCAAGAAAACGCCAACATTTCACAGCAGAAGACTGGAAAAGGGTAAGTTCCTAATATAAATTCCTTAACAAATGATGTTTTAACTAGGAAAATTCCAACGAGTATTTACAACTTTAAATTTCATACACATCATCTTAATTTCTAGGTTTGCTTCAGTGATGAATCAACTTTTGAGGTGTCAAGTGAGAAATCCCGGTTTGTAAGAAGATTGTCTAGTGAAGAGTATGAGAAGAATTGCGTCCAGCAAAGAGTAAAACATCCTACCGAGGTCATGATTTGGTCAGTGATAAGTGGAAAGGGAATGGGACGTCTTCAGATTGTGGAGGGTATAGTGCGTCAGGATTAGTACAGACAAATACTTGAAAATAGACTGATCCCGCAATTGAAGGACTGGTTTAGTGAAGTTGAAAACAAGATTTTCATGCAAGATGGGGCTCCATGCCACACAGCAAAATCTATTAAAGCTTTTCTGAAAGAGAAAGAAATTCCTCTTTTGGACTGGCCCCGTAATTCACACGATTTGAACCCGATTGAGAATGTGTGGCAATGTCTGAAAATGGTAAAGATTGTATCACTACCAAGCTTCAACTACTTGAAAAGATCATATTTCATTGGAAACATAATGAAAAGTTGTCAGCAGCAGCTTCATCTTGCATTGCAAGTATGCCTCACAGGGTGCAAGCAGTCATAAAAGCTAAGGGTGGACTGACTAAATATTGGAATTGCAGTCTTAAAACTGCGTATGACATCGTAAATTAAACATACTGTAATGCTATCCATTAGTGATGTGTAATATGCCATTAAATGTCTGTTAATATAACATTTTGTTAGAAAAATGAAGATTTTTTATGTTGAGTCTAATAAAGTGGCCAGGTACTGTAGATTTCGAGATCGTGTTCTGCCGATATAAATCGATATGAATGGCAGCTTGGGATTGGTTGGATGTCTATGTTTCAGCGCATAACCACCATACAGAGCCAAAACCTGCCAAAACGTCAATTTAGAAGTAGAGCCTTGAGGAGTATAGTACGTCTCTTCGGTGATTCCTAGGCTGCCTATGAGAGCTGATGGTTGAGCTGTTGGGGATGCAAGGAGCCTTCCGTCTGAATGATACATACATACATACATACATACATACATACATACATTACATACACTACCATTTACTTCTTCATCGCGAGATTGAGAGACCACTATTCGAGCTCACAATCAGGAAGCGAATGTCGAATTGAGTCCCGTGGGTACCATAATACAAGAAAGGTAATAAATATCCTAAATCTATACACATTGTTAAAGTGGAGACTATCAAGTGTCTCCTACTGTTGACTGTGACTATACCAACAATGATTTTGATACACAGTCCACCATCGTTTGTCTCTACAGGTGTATACGCGACTAAGTAGTATGTAATTTTCAGCCACACCCGCCAGTAATATCACAAAGACTTGAAAAATATTCAACACGAGATTGTTAGAACATTGAATAAATAATAGAAAAGTACTAGTTGAAAGTAGATTAATGGCGGAATAGGTCAAATGGATAATACTACACCGTAAACAGAACTTACCTGTGTATCACTAGGTTGCCTATACTTTGGCGCGGACTTCACTTTTCGTTGAACACAATGAGAAAGGGAACGATCGTTTTTGTGTTCGCAGTTACAGGTGGGACTAAGGAAAAAAATATTTTACACCATAATAGTGCCATAGAGGTGCATGCAAGGACAAATGCATTCAATAAACTGGAATGAAATAGTTGAAACGGTCAGTCGCACAAAGGAAGGTTCACATTGGGTTGGTAGAAGCAGAACCTCTCTGTGTATCACTCGGTTGCCTAGATGTTGGCGCGTGCACCTCGGCTCTTCGGCACAACCCTGAAGAGGAAAGGCGCCGATCATATTATGCGTCAAGAGATATCTGTAGGATGAGGAATAAGTTCTCCCTTACCCTTAAACGTAACATGAATGATAGGTACAAGCAATCAATAGTTAATAGTTATAGCGATCAAGCATTTTAATGAGGGACGCTATACCAGGAACACTGGAATTAAAAGTGAAATTATGGTTTTTGGCTACAGGGAATATCTACAGAATTCTCCAACATTCTGTTCATATATCAAAGTCTGCAATTTCAAATTACGTGCCTAAAATATCATGAAGGTCAGTCATTATTCTACACTGTAAACAGAACCGTGAAAATAAAAATTAGCCCAACTCAACCACAAAAGGCACTTAGACACATTCGCAGATACAGTCGCCGGATGCAAGCGGCAAGTGTGATGTCCTGACTGACGTCCAGTAAAGACTACTGTGGTGGGGGAATCTACTTCGACAAATAAGTCTGAGTGCCGTTCAGTTCAGTTGAGTGGTTCAAGAATAGATCAAGTGTCTAATGGGTTGTTTATACTATTCAGGCTGCCTGCTTTCAGTTAGTTGTGAAATGCTATTCCACACACGAAAAATCAGCCTTTAGAGTTTTACTCAGAACTGCATATTTTGCAATAACAGATCTTATAAGAGAAATAAATCTTATGTGCAATTAAGCGGATAATTTGAAAGAGCCCAATGAGTAATAGCATAGGATTCCTTAAAGCTTCCTTTTGCCGGACTGAGTGGCTCAGACGGTTAAGGCGCTGGCCTTCTAACCCCAACTTGGCAGGTTCGATCCTGGCTCAGTCCGGTGGTATTTGAAGGTGCTCAAATACGACAGCCCCGTGTCGGTAGATTTACTGGCACGTAAAAGAACTCCTGCGGGACTAAATTCCGGCACCTCGGCGTCTCCGAAGACCTTAAAAATGTAGTTAGTGGGACGTAAAGCAAATAACATTATTATTATTATCATTAAAGCTTCCTAGGGTCATTTAAGACAGGACCATGCAAATGTGAAGATTAAAAGTACAAACTAACTGAAATAGAACGTTCCTTGAAACGTCGGGAGCATCGACGACCACTAGACTATGGTCCACAAGTTCAGCAAACCGATTTCATCAAAAGTACACGCGAATACATCTATGCAGCCTGTCATTTTAGCCCGCGATTTAACGGGCAATATTTTGAATTAAGGACTTTATTTAACAAATGAAAAATAAAACTAAGGAGAAAAAGTAAACAAAGTTCCACAATCAAATACACGACCAATACCAAAACGACAAAGAACACAAAAGAGAAAATAATGTTGTACTTCACTGGCAAATGACGTAACATCCAACACCAGCACCTGTGCCCATTACCAACCCTCCTAGTGCTGCAAAAGCAACGCGCTCAGACCTCCGTAGACACAGAAGAGAGTAATAATAAATAATAATGTTATTTGCTTTACTTTCCACTAACTACTTTTTAAGGTCTTCGGAGACGCCGAGGTGCCGGAATTTTAGTCCCGCAGGAGTTCTTTTACGTGCCAGTAAATCTACCGACACGGGGCTGTCGTATTTGAGCACCTTCAAATACCACCGGACTGAGTCAGGATCGAACCTGCCAAGTTGGGGTTAGAAAGTCTGAGCCACTCAGCCCGGCGGGGAAGAGAGTAAAACCTTGGAAGTGGCCACTCCAGTTTTCCTTGAAACGTCGGAAGCATCGACCACAGCATGGTCCACAAGTCCAGCAAACCGATCTCGTCAAATGTATTCGCGCCTACATCCGCGCAAGGCTGCGATATAAATTCGCATTGCATTTCAACATTTCGCCATTCATTTATTCTCGATTGTTCCTTCTCAACTATGTATTGCTTCTTCCTATCATCCACGTTGCTCTTCAAGGTAAGGGATAACTTACTCCTCAATCCCACAGATACCATCGAAACAAAATATGATCGGCGCCTTTCTTCTTCAGAGTTCAGGCGAGGAGACGAAGTGCACGCGGCAACATCTAGGCAACCCGGCGATACACAGTTAGGTTTTGCTTGTATCAACCCAATGTGAAGTTTCCTGTCTGCGACTAACTGTGTCAGGTATTACATTCTAGTTGCTTATTAGGTGTACTTGCTCTTGTGTGCACCTCTTTAGTGCCATTAAGGTCTCTCATTTCTTCTTTCGTACCACGTATATCTATGAACACAAATATGATTTTTTCATTTCTCTTTGTGTTTAACGAAAAGCCAACATCTAGGCAACCCAGCGGTACACAGTCGAGTTCTGCTTACAGTACAGTTTCTCCTTTTGACCTATTCAAACATTGATACGCTTTCAACCAGTATTTTTAAATTATTTAGTCAGTGTTCTAACAATCTCGTGTTGACAATTTTTAAGTGTTTTACAAGTCTAGGAGATATTACTGAGGGCTGAAAATTACTTACTACTCAGTCATATATACACCTGTAGAGGCAAAGTAAAATGGTTGGATTGTGTATCAAAATTACTTTCGCAGTCTAGTCACAGTCAACAGCAGAAGACACTTGATAGACTCCACTTAAACAACTGTGTTAGGATGAGGATTTTTTTTTTTTTTTTGCTACTGGCTTTACGTCGCACCGACAAAGATAAGTCTTATGGCGACGATGGAATAGGAAAGGCCTAGGAATGGGAAGGAACCGCCCGTGGTCTTAATTAAGGTACAGCCCCAGCATTTGCCTGGTGTGAAAATGGGAAACCAAGGAAAACCATCTTCAGGGCTGCCGACAGTGGGGTTCGAACCCACTTAAACGACTGCAGCTATCGAGCTCGGTGTTAGGATGTTTATTATCTTTCTTGGCTTATGCACCCGCAGGACTAAATTAGATAGTTGCTTCCTCGTTGTGAGATCGAATACTGGTTTCACGATATTGAGATGGATTGAGGGAATAGCTACAGAAGTCTCGAACACTCTTTTCATATATCAAAGGCTACAATTTAAAATTCTGTACCAAAAATATCGGATACCATTTACATCTGCCTACAGGAAATCATAACGATCAATGATTATTCTAAGTAGCAAATAAACTGAATCGCAAAGAAAGAAAATGAGCCCAACTCAAGCACAAAAGGCACTGTACATGAGTAGCAACACTCGCTGGATGCAAGCGGCATGTGTGACGACCTGACTGATGCCCAGTAATGACTCTCATGGTGGTGGTGGGGATCCTACTTCGACAAATAGGATACAACAATTGTGGGCCAGCTTGCCTCAGGAGAGGACACAACTGCTTTATAACGCCCTTCCCAACCAATCAGTGCATGCAACCAGGCTAGAAGAGATGCAACGTCATACTGATAAATGGGTTCGTACTGCCAAGTTATTTACTAATTTGACTCAATTTTACAAACATTGAAATAACACTACGTACCCTCACAACAGGCGAAGTTCCATTTAATTTCCTTCTCCCCTTCTGGGTGCTTTAATTTTTATGTAAAAATAAAGTGTCTGCACCATCGAAGCATGAAGGTGTCGGAGAAAGAGAAGGGCCATGATTGACATCAGAATGAGAGACTGTAGGACTCACAAACTGAATGTCGCCACCGTCGGAATAGAACACGAGTTGACCAAGGAAGTTCAGGTAGGAAAATCGTAATAGAAGAGCCTGGCACAAGTAAGTGGAATAAATGCCAGACTCCGCTAGGAGCCTTTGGTAGTCAATCCATGAGAGCGCTTGGGAGTTGCCCCTCTTAGTCGCCTCTTATGATAGGCATGATTGGATGCTCTAATGCAACTCATCTTCATGAAACAGCATTGCAGTTGCAGTTGTACAAAAAGAACTAACCTATAACAACAGGTAGTGTGAGGTTCATCTAGTTTGTGCCCGGACCTAAGCCCGAGGACCATGAGTCACTTACTTTCTGAGGATGGTCATTTTCTTCCCATTCCTCCTCTATCCAAAAGTTCCGTGCAAATTATGACCACATCCGAGGTGGCTTAGCCTGTTATAGGTCACGGGACCTGACATTACACCATGACTACGCCGTTAGCCTATGGAAGGTAGTTTCACATCAAGTCTTCGTTGCGCTTCTTTGTGGGTCACCCTGACTATGTATCTAACGCTATGATATACGCGTTATATTTTATCTCTGATCTGTAATTGTGTTATTTGAAACCCCCCGTCATCATTATGTACTACTCTTACAGCTCAAATATCCCATCATTGGAGGTTGTGATTTACATCCCAGCAGCGCCAGTTCGACATCACTCGTCTGAACCCGCTCATGTTCTAACCTACTAAAATGAATCAGTCCGCTAGATTGCAGTAATTCTGCAATTGTGTAAGGCCTACCCCGTCAACCACAGACAAAAGAGTTAATTTATATACAGGGTGGTTGGAAACAACGGGAACCTGGTGTATGAATGTTAGAGAGTTGGTCTTACAGATAATTTTGTTTTAATTCGGTATATCGCGCAGTTGTTATTTTATAAGGAGCTGAAGTTTCCCGAGTGAATTCAAATTGGCTTTGCGACGCGGTGTTGAAAATTTGTGCATGGCTTAAGGCTTTAGATCACCAATCTAAGAAAAAGTTTCGCCAGAGGAGGGATTTGAACACGGACTTCCGAGCTAAGAGGATTGCCCCACAGTAAGTACGCTACGGTGACACTAGCTAAAACCCGCAGTTGTGCTTGGGTTTGATGCTGATTTCTCAGCATCGGTAGCTGCTAGGCGACCGGTCATTTATGATCATGTTCGTTAAACACCATGTGGTATGTGTACAGTGGACCTGGATTCATATAGCAACACAAGCCTTCTTCGACTGGTGCTCTGAAGTCGGTCTTAAGGCGACACTCCGGAGATAAAAATCGATATTTTGGTGACTTTTTTATGACTGAAATTGAAAGGATTTGAGTTTCTTTTTTTCTTGTCACGAAGTTATTCCGCTGAATTCAAACAATTTATCACTGTAACAATGCTTTGTTTGCCAATTTGTATTTTTTCATTTAAATCTCATTTTTATCCCATAATATTCTGCCAAATGTGACGAACTTTGTATACTATACTAAGAAACTAGAGTATGGAATTTTCTATTGCAGAATTTATTCAAGGAGTAGGGATTTTTAAGTCCAAAAAATTTTAGAACGTAAAAATTACACAAACTTTAGTACGATATATCCCTTCATACAAATTATGTACACGAAAATCAATATGCAGTTCTTTTAAAAGAAGTATTATCTACCTAATCACGAATTTATATTAATATGTTAATTAAATTTCACGAAAAAATTGAATTAAAAAATTCAAAAAATATTTTTAAAAAGAAAGAAATGTTGGTGATATCTTTATTTTTATGTAGGTGACATTCCCACAAAGTTTCGTGAACGTCCATGCATTAGGTAAAAATATATTTATCTCCGGAGTGTCGCCTTAAGCCAAGTGTAGTTTTAGCAACACCGCCTCGCAAACCCCATTTGAAATCACCCGGGGAGCGATCTGACTGACTAACTTCAGCAGCTGATAAAATGACAACGGCGTGAGATATCGATTTTTTAAAAATTATTTATCAGTATAACCAACCCTCTAACGCTCACATTCCCGGTTCACGTTGTTTCCGGTCACCAGTGTACGCTGCATCGAGTTTCACATAAGATACAATTTGCCTCAAAGTCCTCACATGGTTACCTTGTCACCGAGGCCATTACTTCAAAAGGAACGCCCGGTAGCATGTAGAACCCTCCACGCGGATATTAGCAGATTATCTCTAGTTAAACCCTACTGTAATTCCTGATGAAATATAACACACCCAGGCCGTCTTCACACCCAGACCTGGATGAAAGCCAACTGGTGCCCTACGCACAGTATACACAAGGTGTAGGAAGAATGCAGCACAAAAATTGCAAGCCGTAATAAAGGGATCAAGAGAATTAAAGTGATATGAACCAACCCGCTAATTCGCAGCCTTCATCCAGAGTCAACTAGGGAAAAATAAGGTAATCTAGCTTCGCAACTTCAAATTACTTATTTGGGAGTATCGCGGTCGTTCACCTTACTCTCAGTTGCACTGTCAGTACAATATCAAAATTTAAAAATGCATGCAGAAATTACATGCTGAATACCACTGACAAGTTTCGTATAGCTGGTGACATATGGTAATTTATGTGATTGTGGTAGGTAGGCTAGTAACATTCGCATTTTACTGTACAGCTGAAGAATATTCTTCTTCTTCTTCTTCCTCCTCCTACTACTACTCTATTATTATTATTATTATTATTATTATTATTATTATTACAGAGTAAATGCACATAATATTTACCTTTTAGCTGGTGTACATAGATCGCTGTTTACGCGCATACTTGTATTTACGTTACTCCATTATGTACTGTGTCTTGTTTATACATTGCTTATATTTGTCAGTTTGTATGTAACTGTTTCATTATTACTTTTGCTCATTCTTCTTTTACTTTTATGCTCTGGATTTTTTTAAATCTTATTTTTATTTGTTAAACTTCGCTTTCATTCTTCATTAAATGTTCTCCATAATTTATAAGTTATTTAGCTTAATTATCTTTGATTTTATAATAGGAGAGTACATTTAATAAATATATGTATTATCTCGTAATTTACGTGGTTAAGTGTAAGAGAGGGCCACGAGCTCTAACTTCGCCACTACTAAAGTCAAATAAAGAAATAGATAAATAAAGAAGTAAATAATTTCGAACAGCAATAGGAGTGAATTAAGTTTTATATTTATGAAAAAGTATTTGATAGATCTAGAATTAATTAATTTATTTATTTTTAGTTCCGTTTGGGCCTGCTATGGACCACGTGGTTCTTATCTCTAGCAGCTTTCTTCCTTGACCAGTACTCCCTCGTTCTTGCACTGTGAATGTCTTTTCGCTCCTGAGTCCATTTCACACCTCCTCCCGGACGTACTGTTTTTTCTGTTAGTGATTGGAGAGGGTTTGATGTTTTGATCAACGTTCTGTACCTATTCCTGTCATAAATTTCACTGAGAGCAATGTCCAATTCTTGAAGGTCTTTTCTGACGAGTCTTGCCCACTTGGCATTAGTCGCTTTCCCTCTAGAGATGGTGTGGAAGATTCTGGAGGTGAGCCTCTGATTGTCCATTCTCATGACATGACCACAGAAATTCAATCTCCTCTTCCTCATAAATGTTGTAATGCTCTCCAATTGTTGGTACAGTTCGTTGTTGTGCCTGATTCTGTACTTGCCTTCTTCTTTAATAGGGCCCATGATTTTTCTCAAGATCTTCCTTTCCTTCAGCTCCAGTTTTCTAAGTTGCCCTTTTCTTACCATGTTTAGGCATTCTGAGGCATATAGTACTGACGGTCTCACTACAGTAGTGTAATGCCTGATTTTGAGGTTAAGGGAGAGGGATTTGGATTTGTACATATTCTTACATAGGTGGCACGTGCTTTCCAGTTTGATGCATCTGCAGTTTATGGCCTGATCTCCATTCATGCTTGGGGTTATCCATTCTCCTAGATATCTGAAGGAGTTAGTCCTTTGTACTGTTTTGCCCCCCAGTGAGATTGATTTGGGTGCATCTTTGATGTTGGTGATAAACTGTGTTTTGTTGATGGCGATCTTCAGCCCTACTTTAGCTGCTATGTGGTCGAGAGAGGATAGTTGATGGATAGCTTCCTCCACACTGGATGCCAGGAGTGTAAGGTCGTCTGCGAAGACTAAACAGTTGACAGTTAACTTGTCTTTCTTGTAGCCTATTCTCAATCCAGAGTCATCCTTTAGCATTTTCGTCCACTCACGAATGACTTTTTTGAGAAGGCAGTTAAAGAGGATTGGAGATAGGCCATCCCCTTGTCTAACACCTGTTTTGATCTCAAAGATCTTGGACAGTTCCCCTCTGAATTTGATTCTGGCTGTAGTGTTGGTACGAGTTTTCACTAGATTTAAGGTTTTCTTATCTAGTCCCAGTTCAGCAAGTGCCTGGAAGAGTGACTCTCTATCTACTGAATCGTAGGCCTTCTGAAAGTCAACAAATGTTGCTACGTAGGGTGAGGCGCTTAGGTTTTTGTAAGTGATGATGGTTTTGAGGTTCAGGATTTGTTCGGCGCATGACCTTGACTTGCGAAACCCAGCCTGGTACTCTCCGATGCAGGAGTCTAGTTGAGCCTCTACTTTTGTGAGTAATACTTTGGGGAGTATATTGTACGTCACTGATTTATTTTTTTATTTTTTTTTATTTGGGCCACACAGAGGTCAGCTTACATTCGGGAGACAGTGGGTACGAAACCCACCGCAGGAAGCCCTGGATTCCCCATTTTCACACGAGGCAAAAACTGGAGCTGTACCTTAATCAACGGCACAGATGCTTGTCTCCTACTCCAGTGCCAGGAGTGTCCGAAGACATGTTCGCCTCACTTGGTGCGCAGGTCTTTCTGTTGGACTCCCCAACTGGGCAACCAGTTAGAGATCTGAGTGTGGTGCGATGATAATGAGGTAGGGAGCGGGTGAAACATAGACTACTCCTGCCGAATAGCAAGGGAGCTGCTCATGGCTTAACGTTACCATCCGACGTACCAATCACGACCCACGCGTCAAATGCCCTCACTCCATATGAACACTACAGAGATGTTGAGGTTTTGGCACGCAATCTAGTGACTGTGACTGGATATTGTATACCACCACCTCTCGTAGTCCGCCAAGTTCGGGTCAGAAGGCCAGCGCCTCAACCACCTAAGCCACTCAGCCCGGCTAAACACCGAAAAAAAAATGGCTTTCGGAATATAAGTGTGATTTAAGATGTCCAACAGGCTGAATCCAAGACATTTTTTCTTTTTTGTATTTATTTTTACTTGTACAATATATGCCTAATAAGTACTTACGTGTTAAGAAGACACTGTATTCGGAACTAAATAAATAAATCAAATATTTTCTTCCCGGCATTTTTTTTTTCAATTTATTGCTCTCGGCAATATGAATATGGCCTATTTTTGCGGCCGGGCATCCTTCTTTGTTTTTTGTAGTTTTCTTTTTTGCTAGTGCTTTACCGTCAAACGCAGGCATGGGAGAGGGTTAAGGTTGGTAACGTAGCGTGCGTGGCCTTAATTAAGGTACAGCCCCAGCATTTACCTGGTATGAAAATGCGAAACCACAGAAAATCAACTTCAGGGCTGCCGACTATGGAATTCAAAACCACCATCTCCCGAATTCAAGCTCACAGCTACGCAACCCTAACCGCACGGCCAACTCACTCGGTGAAGTTCATCATGATGTCAACCCCATACGAAGGGATGTACTCGCTACTGCATGTTTTTGTGGTGGGTAGTAGTGTGATGTGTTGGATGTAAATGAAGAGAAGTGCTTCAGACGAACACATATATCCAGACCCCGAGTCAGAGGAATTGACAAGGCAGTTAAAATCACAAATCCGGCCGGGAATCAAACCCAGGGCCCTCCGAACCAAAGGCCAATACGCTGAAAATTCAGCCAACAAGCTGAATAAATAAATAAATAAGTAAATAAATAAATAAATAAATAAATAAATAAATAAATAAATAAATAAATAAATAAATTATAGGAATTTCAACCTCGTCTGAAACGACTTTCCTTGGTTGCATCTAAGAAATTTCCGAGTACAGAGATGATTCCTACATTTATTGTCC
This sequence comes from Anabrus simplex, assembly GCF_040414725.1. Taxonomy (NCBI): domain Eukaryota; kingdom Metazoa; phylum Arthropoda; class Insecta; order Orthoptera; family Tettigoniidae; genus Anabrus; species Anabrus simplex. Next base: position 1,739,585,245 of record NC_090265.1, on the reverse strand, counting down.
GCTCTACCACTGCCTGTGATTATAGGAATGAACTGTTTGTACAGTCTGTGTACAAACAAGAAAAGTTCGACTCCCGGTGACGTCAATCTCGCGGAGTGGGTGTTTGTTCCGTCCCTGAAGTTGTCGTTGAGTTGAGACTAACAATCCCGCAATCCACACACTACACCTCATCCTCTATACGAAATGCAATTTATTCTCCACAACATACGCCACCCACCATTATTGGAGCGCCGGATTTGACAAGGACTGCAGCAAGGCGCAAAAACTACATGAAATTATTATTGGTGGGCCTGTACTGCAGCATTTCTTAGAAACAGGTCAGATAACTTGTCTTCATTTGTCTGTCGTAATTATACTGTTTGGCCTGCCCTTTTCAATAGTTTTATGAACATCTGATAAAAACTAACCCCATGGCACTACAGCCCTGAAGGACCTTGGCTTACCAAGCGACCGCATAATAATTGATTCATTCGTAATGTAGTATTATAACACTTCTTTCCATACCATATTCACTGTGCTTCGACCATTCAGGGGTATCTGAATCTTGAAATTTCCAAACGATCTTGCCCCTTGCCCGAGATAGTGCAACAAACAATTGGCCGTGACTGAATACTGGTTCGAGTAAGTGGACACTCACTTCATCAAGAGAAGGCTAGTCGACTTGATACCTTCCCGTCTGTGCGTACGTCGAGTGTTTTCTCATAGCACCATCCAAGTTATTAGGAACGCTCAGCCATCTGCTGCGTGTATATAGAAGCTGGGGAAAGTCAGAGAATCAAAGAATAACTAGCAGAGAACACAATTCTTCCATGATCAGAGGAAGTGTATACTCTCTGGCGTGACAGGTAGTAATTAAACATGGCTGCATACAATCACATTACTAAGGATGAAGGTCATATACCAGAATATTAATGGAAGTGTTAGTTGCTTAGCAACCTGCTAAGTGCAGAATGTATTGCGGGTTGGGGTCATTTGGTGATTTGATTCCAGGATTACTTAAAGTTGACTGAACTTTGAGACCTATCAATGCCTGATGATTCACCGGCAGGTAATTCTGGAGAAAATAAAAATAGAATGAAGCAAATCGGTCCAGTGGAACGGACGGACGGACTGAACAAAGCTGTCTTAGTACTTTTTAATATATAGATTATTACTAACAATTCAAGTAAATGCTGGGATGTCCGGCCCCGCGGTGTAGGGGGCAACGCGTCCGCCTGTCACCCGTCGGCCCCGCGTTCGATTCCCAGCTGGGTCAGGGGTTTTTGATTGTAAATGATTAATATCCCTGGCCTGGGGACTGGCTGTTTGTGTCGTCCTTAACGTTCCTTTCCTCACATTCAACACTCTACACTTCTTCCATTCCAATTACACGCAGGTTCATATCACATGGTGCAAGTAGGGGCAAAAGATGTCTATAGGTCGACGACCCGAACAAATAGCATTTTTTTAAATGCTGGGATAACGCCAATGTCACAATCTTCTCAATCCTACACCCAAATAGGTCCACATTTCCACCCTCAATATATTAACACCACAGCACATCCCCAGCGGGATTTCAAACTCGTGTCAGATACTTCCCTCCTACCTCACCTAAAAGGCGCCACCCCTCACCTGCCCAGCGCGCTTCCTTTATTTGACTCATGTTCTCTTCCGACCCTGGTGGTCGTAGGTTTGCAGTGCCTAGAGGAGTCATTTTTAAGAATTCCACACTCCTCTCCAATCTTTGGCTAGTTTTTCAACTTACCTTCCTAGAATCTTGATCATTTTTCTTTACTGCGCAGAAGGATGGATGTCAGTAGATCTCAGCCTACACAAAATAACGGCCTCTCTCTGTGAGGGCCGAAAAGAGGACCGCCACACGGCAGTTGTCTTCTTAATTGCCCTCAGCTTATTGGGAGTTCGGATATCTAGCCACTCCGACTCCCAGGACGTCAAGATGGTTCGACGGAGCTGATAACAAATTCACAGGTCGGGAGGTAAAAGTACCGCTTCCTCAAAACCTTCATCCGCGAGTTCATTTCGCGCAATCCCAACGTACGTTGGAAGCCACGCGAAAGCGATTTTGGTGCCATTATCGCACAACCTGGCTTGAGGTGCCAGAATGTTGTAGCGCAGGAGTTCTTTAATGTGCAAGTAAATCTACCGACGCGTGGCTGACGTATTTGAGCACCTGGTGAAGTGTCAGAAGAACGGTCGAAGATGGGTACTCAAATGGAGAAACACAAGCAGCTAAGTAGGCTGGAACAATTTGCACTGTGTATAGGGACCATGATATCGGGAAGAGTATGGTTAAAAAGAATACAATAGGGTGTCTTTCCACGTTCAGGAAGATCATCGGTCTTTTATTTTTGCTTTACGTCACACCGACACATATAGGTTTTATGGTAACCATCGGCCTTTAATGAACACCAAATCAACGTGCCGATTCATGATGACCCATGTCATTTAACCTGAGAGATGGTGGTGGTGGTGGTGGTGGTGATTGTTTTGTACACAAAAAGTGATAAATAAGTAATTTACTAGTATTAAGGTAATTGAGTGATTGGGTTAATTATAAACTTTAATTAGATGAGGAGTGGTCTCAAAATAATGGGGTGTTTTCCATGTTCAGGAAGATCATCAGCCTTTAATGAAGACCAACCAAGGCAACGTGGTGTCGATTCATGATGACCCACGCCAGTCAACCTTAAAGGAAGTGGTGATGGTGGTGGTGGTGATTATTGTTTTAAGAGGAAATAAAACTAGGCAACAATCCTCTAAAAGTAAGGAAATGTGATGAAATTCATCCAGTCAGGCTTCGTGAGGCATTAGCACTCCATGGGAAAGGTCAGAAATGAGGGCAGGGTGTGTGTGTGTGTGTGTGTGTATGTCTGGGGTGGTGTACAGTTTGATTTAAGCGAAAATAACAAATATCAGAATGAAACCATGTGTGAGTCTTTGCTTGATCATTGCCGGTTCATCGACACACACCTCCCACTCCCCTTATACTCCCGACCTTGCCTCCTCCAATATTTACCTCTTCCGTTCCTTAACGAATAATATGCAAGGACGCTATTGTCATGACGTAAATGATCTTCGAACTTGGCTTGTCGACTTCTTTAATATCAAACCAGTAGATCTGTTAGGCGTGGAAATGAAAAAATCCCCAGCACTGGCAAAAAGTCTTTGAAAATGCAACACTAATGCACTAATGTGAAGTTTGTATCGCTACTATATCCCATTATTGCAAGTGTGCAAAAATTAAAAGTGTAGTAATATTAACACGTCTTAGCCCAGTTAAAACGCCACGGACTTGTGCATCAACATAATATGTTCATTTTAAATACGTAGCCATATTTCTGACTCGCCCGAAAGTCAAGGCGACAAGAACGTATGGTCCATACTTGTGTTGATGTCACCGAGGGCAGTGAACATACAAACAGTAACTCACGCTTCACCCTCTGCATGTACCAGTCATCATTTCCTAACGGCGTCACATCTGAAAACGTTCTTTTTCACCTTGGCTACAAGTTTTACTGCAGAAATAACTGCATGGCTGAATGTGGTTGGCTACGTATGACCATGAGGACAAATTGGGACAAATTTTCGCTTATAAGATGAGGAATTAGGGATTGGAATAATTTACCAAGGGGGATGTTCGATGCATTAACCACCTTTTCTTACATGATCATTATGAGGTGGTGACTGATTATGACATTTAATGGGGGACCAATACATTTGACCTTCCAAAAATGCGAATTTTCAGTTTTTGTTTACATTTTAAATTTAACTTTTCTCTTTATAACAGTGCAACATTTTTGTTAATATCTCCAATACTTTTGTAGTTACGACCAAAAACGTGAAGCCCTGTCACCCAAGCAAGCCCATTTCCCGTAACTTCTGTTTATCAGAACCTTTTCCCTGATAACTCTACAACTTTTTAAGATATTAAGATGAAATTTTGTATGCATGTATACTTCATAGAGAAGAAGATATATTAGAATAATTCGGCAAGCTTCTTGTTTCAGTTTTTTAAAAGTATTTTCAAATGAAAATTAATGAAAAAATTGTGATACTTGAAAATAACTTCTTGAAAAAATATTTATACGTGATTGATTTAACTGATTCTAGTATATGATGTAGCTATAACATTAGTATTCATAATAAAAAGAACCACACAAAAATATTCATGCGTTTGCAAAATTATCAGGAAAACGGCAAAATAGTGGCCATGATACACCGCCATTTTCGTCCGACTCGTTGGCTGAATGGACAGCGTACTGGCCTTCGGTTCAGAGGGTCCCGGGGTTCGATTCCCGGCCGGGTTGGGGATTTTAACCTTCATTGGTTAATTCCAATGGCCCCGGGGCTGGGTGTTTATGCTGTCCCCAACATCCTTGCAACTCACACACCACACATAACACTATCCTCCACCACAATAACACGCAATTACCTACACATGGCAGATGCCGCCCACCCTCATCGGAGGGTCTGCCTTACAAGGGCTGCACTCTGCTAGAAATAGCCACACGACATTATTATTATTACTGCCATTTTCGATAATTATATATAATGGCATACGTCCATATGATTTCTAAATATCTAGGCATATTATTAAGGAATAATATGTTTGTCATACTAAGTTTCCTTTCAGAATTCATTTCCAAAGCTGCAAAAAATGTTTAATACACTCAGTTTTTCTATGTTCAAAGGTGTTGGTCCCCCCCACTTAAGGGGAGTCTTGGCTGAAAATTGAAACTTCTGCTACAATTTACCACTTATCACAACCAAATTTAAAACACAAGCACACATTAATAAGATAAAGCATCACATAAAATGTTTATATGATTAGTTAATTTGTTGCAATGTTGCTAACTTAGCATGTTTATTTTTATACGAGGGTCGAGTAATAAGTCAAAGCAACTACTTTTTTTCTCGCGAACAGGAGACAACACGGAAAATCTAAGATATGCATTTGGAAATATAGGGCATGTACTTATGTATAGTGCCTGAAGACAAATTCTCACTTCAGGAGATTCTCATAGGAAAGTGAGTGACAGAACACAGGCCATTGGTAAACATTGTTTTATTATGGTATAGACAGCAAATGCACAAGACAACGTATAAAGGACAGGTCTCCACTGGTTACAGACCTTCGAAATAATCACCCAAGGTTTCCACTGTGCGTTGCCAGCGGTGGGGCAGGCGCTGAATACAATTCGCTGCCTGTGTATCGCTAACGTGTGACACCTCTCTCCGAAATGCTGTTACGATATCCTGTTTGTTAGCAAACCGTTGTCCACGTAATGGCTTCTTGCCTTTGGGGATTAGATCATAGTCACAAGGGCTCAGATCAGGCGAATAGGCGGGTGTGGAAGAACCTCCCATCCCCACCGTTGTAAGCGACGCTGAACGATGGCTGCTGTGTGAGCTGTCGCGTTATCGTGTAGGATTATGGAGTCCAGCGGCTGTCCTCATGTAAACACTGATCGATCACCATTATCCGTACATCTTTGTCTTGGACACTGGACGGCCTGGGCGAGGCAAATCGGCAGTTGATACTCTACCCCGTTTGAACGTCCCCACCCACCTCGCCACTGTTCTATAGGGCATGGCATGCACACCTAATGCTTCCCGCAGCTCTGCATGGCATTGGCGTGCATTTTTGCCACGGAGATCTGTTATTTTAATATACGATCGTTCTCCTGCTTGTTGACATACAATTTGTGACGCTCTCACTCACACACTGAACTTGGGGGCATGCTTAGACCCACACTGTTGTTTAGATACACCATCTAGTGGCATTATACGCAAGTACATACAGCACGTTTCCAAATGCATATCTTAGATTTTCCGTGATGTCTCCTGTTCGCGAGAAAAAAAATGGTTCCCATGACTTATGACTCGGCCCACGTATGTTGCATGGAAATCGCTCTTGCGGCACCGTTCTCATTATTTTTGGGTTATAATTTGACAGACTTGTCAAAAATACTCATATACGTAACAATAACTCGGGTTTTGCAGTCAGCTATAAACTATTGGAGATATAAGTTTGTAAGAGGCAAAGCTCTAGTTTCCTGCTATTTTAGGAACAAGACCGAAACGCTTGGACAAGTGCTGGGGTTCTGCAGGAGCACCGAATTACTGCGCAACAACCGCCACCATCGAGTAAGGACATCAGCTGCTCAAGGCAGCGTAGATAGGAGGTGCACGAAATTCACTGCATCACTATCGACGATTCAACGAGAACAGTGGACACCATAAGTATCAATAAGGAAGAGAATAAAACGATGGTGTTAGATCCTATTATTCGCTTCGAGAGGGTCCTGCAACAGGCTCAGGTTGTTAATTTGGAAAAAAAAATGAGATGGCGTATGGCTTTTAGTGCCGGGAGTGTCCGAGGACAAGTTCGGCTCGCCAGATTAAAGTCTTTTGATTTGACTCCTGTAGGCGACCTGCGCGTCGTGATGAGAATGAAATGATGATGAAGACGACACATACACCCAGCCGTCGTGCCAGCGAAATTAACCAATAGGGAACATGCATGATCCGGGGTTTTAATTAAAAATATGCTAATCTGATTCAAAATTTCATGCAGAATTCAAAAATGTGATCAGAATGTACAAATAATAACTCCAAACATGATAAAAATCTACGAAAATGTCACGTCACGCAAGTACGCGATCTCATTGGTCTGACGTCATCGTACAGGTTGACTGGATTAGCAGACGAAATAACACAGTGTGCTGTGAGAAGCAGGATACACTTCGCGTATTTCTACTTTACGTTAGTGTCTAGTATGGTTAAATTCGAGGTCTATACATTGGATAATAATCTGAGTGGTATATTTTAGACTTAAAATGAATCCTGCGCAGACAGTGAGGTAGAAAACTTATAAATGGTGTAGAGTTCCGATGTGCAATAGCACATCGCATACCATACCGAACAAATTGTTTATAAATGTTCCAAAGACGCAAAAACTAGGGAGAAATGGATTTTGGCGAGCCGGATAAATGCTGGTGATATATCGGAAAAGTTCACAGTTTATTGTTTTGAAGATTTTAACGTAAGATGAATTTGTTTGAATTTTCAAATCACTTTTCCACGTCAGCTGTTCTAGTGGTAAAACTTTAAATTTTAACGTATGATGCTTTATTTAAATGCTTCAATTACATCTTGTAATATGAAAGTAATAAACAGTGATTATTAAAGTATTCTCCAAACCTAATCTATGTTTTGGGTGATCCATGTCAAGATAATAAATCAAAGGGGTTATGAACCATTTTGACAGCTCTAATTCTACCAATATATCTTGACATGCGACAGTTATGTACGGTATGTCTTTATTGAAGAACTTAATTGGTAAAGAAATTTAGGCTATATCTAAATACTCTATAATGTAACAAAGAATAGGCGTGTACATCATGAAAGGAAACAACGTGAATTTCACAAATGTATAACTCTACACAAAACCAATGCTTGTCTGTTGGGGTCTTATAAGTTAACAATGCTCAATTATAATAATTATCATAATATTAATGAAATAAATAACATAATTGCACACAGGTGAAAATAGTGATGTAGGTGTTTAAAATATTATCCAACTTGGCCTAAGTTTTAGGTTATACAAGCCAAGTCAATAAACCGAAGGGTAAAAATACCGCGCGAGTTGGCCGTGCTGTTAGGAGCGCGCAGCTGTGAGCTCGCATCCGGGAGATAGCGGGTTTTGAATCCCACTGCCGGTAGCCCTGAGGATGGTTTTCCGTGGTTTCCTACTTTCACACCAGGCAAATGCTGAGGCTGTAAATAAGGCCACGGCCGCTTCGTTCCCATTCCTAGGCCTTTCCTGTCCCATCGTCGCCATAAGACCTATATGTGACGGTGTGACGTAAAGCAAACAGCAAGGAAAAAAAAAGAAAAAAGAAAAGTAAAAGTCACAGCCCCCAAAGACATTCCTGTATTGAGCGACTAAAATGTCACCAGGACACTTTCCTTTCCTGATATGCTCAGCTTGTTAAAAGCCAAATGTAATTAATGTTATTGGCTTCACGCCCCGCTAACTACTTCTACGATTTTCGGAGACGCCGATGTGCAGGAATTTAGTCCTGCAGGATTTCTTTTACGTGCCAGTAAATCTACCGACACGAGGCTGACGTATTTGAGCACCTTCAACTACCACCGGACTGAACCAGGATCGAACCTGCCAAGTTGGGGTCAGAAGGCCAGCACCTCAACAGTCTGAACCACTCAGCCGACTTGTGAAAACTAGATGAAGTCATATTTATCTTTATCATGTTTAACTTTTTCCCTCCACAAAGATATTTAATTCTCTTTCATGGGCCCTGGAAGTGGGTAGGCCAGTTATCCCAACCATAAATATATATTTTTTGGGGAATGATAGATTATAGCCCTATAGTACTATGATATTTCTTTCTTTCTTAAACAGTTTATCCTTCAGGGTTGGTTTTCTCTCGGACTCAGCGAGGGATTTCACCTCTACCACTTCAAGGGCAGTGTCCTGGAACGTGAGACTTTGAGTATGGTGATGAACTGGTGAGGAGGGCCATACCTCGCCCAGGCGGCCTCACCTGTTATGCTCAACAGGGGCCTTGTTGGAGGATGGGAGGATCGGAAGGGATAGACAAGGAAGAGGGAAGGAAACGGCCGTGGCCTTAGGTGCCTGGAGGAGAAGTAGGAAAATACGAAAAACCACTTCGAGGTTGGCTGAGGTGGGATTAGAAACCCTTCTACTCAGTTGACCTCCCGAGGCTGAGTAGACCCCGTTCCAGCCCTCGTACTATTTGTTTTCAACTTTCATGGCAGAGCCGGGAATCGAAACCGGGCCTCCGGGAGTGGCACACATTATCCACTACACCACAGAAGCGGACTAGTACTATAATGCTACCTATATGTTTATGTTAGTGCTGAAATCCGATTTCTTACTGTACTAATGCTGAAAGCCCGAAAATGTAATGTTATTCTTTAATAGGGGAATCAGTCTAGAAGGAAACGTTGAAAGTGATGTGATATCTATCCAGGTTCGTTGTTATCCTAATACTATGGGTTACAGTCACTGATCTCTATACATGGATCGCTGATGGCAGGTCTCCGCTGCAGGAGAAAGTACGCCAAGTTGAGTGCGCGGTTCGCCATGTTGGCGTACCCAACCTAGAGCTCTCCTTATGGGGAAGCAATGATAATATAGTCAATTTTAAGTCGCAATTAATGGCGCATTGGAATAATTAAAAATATAGAGACATGTTCACTCAAAGCATAAGGACATTGGGATCACTGACACGTCATTCCGAGGTCACTAAATCTCCGGGATAGCAATAAACATGAGTGTATAATAATGGCCGACAAATATTAACTTAGGTGCTGAATACATGCAATTAGCGATCGGTAACACAATACAAGTGAAAACCAGTTTCTGGAAACATTGCTGTAAATTGTATACATGTATGCCACGAAATTATGCATTCTTAAAATGATGTACCTATAAACGTAGCTCACTATACAGGCCTAGATTCGACATATCGTAATCGGTGCTTGATAATGAATTTCTGTTTCCTGTTTCCATGAAATAACGCGCATATTATCAAATTAAAATATCAGTGAAGCAAATGTACACATTTATAAAACCAGCAAATATTCAAAACTTGTCAATATATCACATTACCTGCAGCTTAATTCACTATTACAGACCTCTTTAATTAAATTCAGCTAGCAAAGCGATATTGATAGTCATCATCAGATATATGTAACACCAGTTAAGAGTCCCAAATACCACGAATTGTATAATGGGATAGCCCCAAACACCCACCACACTTTCCCTTCTCCCACCCATAATTATTACTGATGTAAATAATGTCTAGAATTCCCCCAGACTTCATTTTCTAAGATTGTTATAAGGTCACGTCAATTATTTCATCGAAACCGTCAGTTTAATTACGAGAAATAAGAAAAATATAAGTAAATTTTTACTTGCAGTTAATGTTCAGTAAAATTGAAAACAGTTGGCTCTACATCACTTCTAAGGTGTACAGTTTGTCCATTTCTATCAAAACAGTCTTCCTCTAAGTGATCCGAGCAGAGAACAGCTGTTTTAGGAGGCTCCCAATTCTCCCGCCTGATACTCCTAATCGATGATCTTAGATGTTCGGGTCTCGAGAAAGGAAACCTACAAAAATTAATTGCCATTTTGCTCCCGGAATATGCGAAATATGATACAATAAACCTAAAACTCAAAACACTACCCTAGGAAGATTCTTATGTACAGTATAAAACTCCCCGATGAAATGATTTCTCCTTCTATTGATCGGTTCTGTTTGTACATCCATAAGCTGCATACTGCGGTATGTTAATACCCCGTAGAATGTTTCTTCATTCATATTTCAGATAAACACATCATCATCTGTCGGCTTTTTCCCTCGGACACAGCGAGGGATCCCACCTCTACCGCCTCAAGGGCAGTGTCCTGGAGCTTCAGACTCTTGATCGGGGATACAACTGGGGAGAATGACCAGTACCTCGCCCAGGCGACCTCGCCTGCTATGCTGAACAGGGGCCTTGTGAAGGGATGGGAAGATTGGGATAGGCAAGGAAGAGGGAAGGAAGCGGCTGTGGCCTTATGTTAGGTACCATCCCGGCATTCGCCTGGAGGAGAAGTGGGAAACCACGGAAAACCACTTCCAGGATGGCTGAGGTGGGAATCGAACCCACCTCTACTCAGTTGACCTCCCGAGGCTGAGTGGACCCCGTTCCAGCCCTCATACCACTTTTCAAATTTCGTGGCAGAGCCGGGAATCGAACCCGGGCCTCCGGGGGTGGCAGCTAATCACGCTAACCACTACACCACAGAGGCGGACTCAGGTAAACACATACATATTTAAATTGAATCTTGTAATCCACAAGTATACTACAAGGCAACGAACCTAAATTCGTAAAATACACTACTATTTACTTTGCAATAACAAAGCACAGAACACTCCTGGAACTACAATCAAGAGGCCTGGCGTCACTGAACTAAGCATAAACAAAGCAAGCGCGCTCCTCGTGGTCTACTGCACCGTGCGCTCACTGCCATTTTACTGCGCCAGTCATCTTCTATTCGGCTTACTGCTACCCAAGCTACCAGCCATCCAGGTATAGAGATCAGTGGTTACAGTACATTGCACGTATATAAAAGATGCCACTTACAAACTTACTTGTTATCCGCGAATTTCTGCGGCCACAAAAGTCACATTTTTCAAGAATGATGACATCTACACATGGTAGATTGTCTGACTATGCTGTTTTGAACCTTTCTTCTGTCATTTCGAAGTTATTCGCGATCATGAGTAATAAACAATCGGCTTTTAGCAACGGCTGATGCACAACGGCTGATAGAGCTCCATGCGGTACTGGATCGTGATGTCACAGCGCGCCGCTTACGTCAGAGGCCGTTTCACTCGCCTTGCGGAAAGGCACTATTAAATATTTTTTTAATGGTAGAAAACAAGGCAACATACCACAATGTAATACGTTTACGTACTATTTCATTGGTGTACTTTTCAAACAAAATATTTTTGAAAATGACGCATGTTCCCAATTATGGTTAAAATTCCCGACCCTGTCGGGAATCGAACCCGGGACCCCTGTAACCAAAGGCCAGCACGCTAACCATTTAGTCACGGAGCCGGTCAATTTGGAAAAAAAAAAAAAAACAAGCAATTTATACACCATGTGTGCCATATCTATCAGCCAAACATAATATTTCTCTTGTTAAGTGGGTTGTCAGAGGCCTCCTGTTAGGACCCAGAGGTGCCCTGCAGAAGAACACAGCAATTCTTCTTTTCCTTCTTCTACCGCTTTTCCAACACCTGTGGGGTCGCAGGTGCGAACGGTGGCGCACATGGGGATTTGGCCCCGTTTTACGGCCGGATGCCCTTCCTGACGCCAACCCTATATGGAGGGATGGAATCACTATTGCGTGTTTCTGTGGTGGTTTGTAGTGTGGTGGGTTGTGTGAATATGAAGAGGAAAGTGTTGGGACAAACACAAACACCCAGTCCCCGGGCCGGAAGAATTAATCAGAGGCGATTAAAATTCTCGACCCGGCCGGCAATCGAACCCGGGACCCTCTGAACCGAAGGCCTCAACTCTGAGCAGTCAGCCAATGAGTCGGACACCGAAGTACACAGCAATTATCCTTCAAAATTTAAAAATTCCTTTTTATTAATTTTAAAAAATTAAAATTCTAATTTATGGACAACAATCCCAACATTTCCGTTATGATTCTCCTTAAGGTGTAAAACGTATGTGGGTTACCCGGCATATGCATATAAAAGACGACGAAGACGATGATGATGATGATGATCATCATCATGATGATTGTTGTTTAGAGGGGCCTAACGTCTTGGTCATCGGCCCCTAATGCTACGAAATGTAATGACAATTTAATAGTTCAAAATCATCCACTGACTAGAATAAAAAATGTGATGAAATTAATGGATGGATATGAAATGATCAGTGGGTCCGACCCAGAAACTATCATAAACAGTAGTATTACTGACCAAGGAACTGCTTCTAAAGCACAATCCTGATGCTAGTTTTCTAAAGGGGTCCAAAATCCAGGTCAACGGCCGCTCATACTGCTACTCATCGCTAGTAAACTAGAACTATGGTATTTGTCATGTTGCGATACTAATCAAAAGTAACGTAGACTCACGGTGTTCCACACATGATGGTACTACTCACAAGTATTGTACGCCGCACAGGTAACGCACACCTATGGTGTTTCGCACATAATAGCGCCACTCATACGCAACGCAGACCCATGGTGTTCCTCATCTAGGTGTACTAATCAGGGGCGCCGGTATTCCCGTGCTGTTCCTCGTACAGTGGGTACTAATCACAGGCAACGCACACCTACGGTGTCGCTCATATAATGGTAGTAATCACAGGCAACGCCTAAACCCGTGGTGTTTCTCACAATGGTACTAATCACGGGTACCCACAGTGAACCATTCTCAGCTGCCACTAATCACAAACCTATTGTGAACCTAACATAGTGGTACTACTAGCAAGTAAAGGTGACCCATGGTGTTCCCCGCGTAACGGTACTAATTACAAGAAGTGGTTCTAATACAATCATCCCTTGGTCGCCTCTTACGACAGGCAGGGGATACCGTGGGTGTATTCTTCGTCTGCGTCCCCCACCCACAGGGGGTTATGAATATAAAATCCGAGTAATTCTGCTGTTTTACTTCACTTTATAACTTGTACACATCACGAAATGAATAATTTCTCTTCGGATCTCAAACATACCTACATGTTAAATAATCATTCAAGCTGAACGAATTTTTAGTGCTCAGTTAATAGGATTTGTAGTAAACTGTTCAACATGAATCCCACCAAACGAATAATTTCCTCTCATCCTGCATGGGCTCCCCAACTAAAGGTGTCTTCCTTTTCTCTCTTAAACAGAGGGAAGTACGGACTGGGCGATAAGCTGCGCATCAAGCTATTCAACGTAAAGCACATTTGAAGTCTTTCATTTTATTCCCCGTTTTAAACAGCTTCCAAACCAAGTCCATGCCAATAAAGCTCAAAGCTTTCAACGCTTTCTTTAATTATTTTAATCTCCAAGCCTGCCCTGTACGGAACAGTGACACATGCATTAAAACTTTACCAGACGGCGAAGTAACAGTCACCTCCCCCCCCCCCCCCACCACCACCACCACCACCACCACCACAAAAAAAAAGATAAATTTATTTGACTTTCTCCAACCAGAAATGTCCTTGAATTTTAATTTGATATACATTCAGAGTGCAATGACAGTAACAATAGAATACTGGTGAACATAGTCGGTTGAAATTACTCCCGAAATAAGAGTTACAACAGCTGAAATGAGTCGTATGATGTATGGCTGAAGTAATCTTTTTTTTTTTTTTTTTTTGCAAGCTGCTTTATGTCGCACCGACACAGATAGGTCTTATGGCGACGATGAGATAGGAAAGGGCTAGGAGTGGGAAGGAAGCGTCCGTGGCCTTAATTAAAGTACAGCCCCAACATTTGCCTGGTGTGAAAATGGGAAACCACGGAAAACCATCTTCAGTGGGGTTCGAACCTATTATCTCCCGAATACTGGATACTGGCCGCACTTAAGCGACTGCAGCTATCGAGCTCGGAAGTAATAATTTCTGAAAGAACGTTAAGATTTAAGAATGTTACATTTGTAACCAGCGTTGCTAAACGTACATTTACGGTTTTCAACCCTCTATAAACGATGTACGGTTCGAATGTCAAACAGTGCGCGCTATATATTCAACCAGTGAACTTACCGTTCCATCACTGATCGTCTGCCTCGGCTGCATCAGTAGAGCAATACCGTACTCTTGGATCTTGGGGTCGTTGCGAGGTTTTTTTTTTTTTTTTTTTTTCTGTCACTTTATCGACCAAACGATAGGGTTGAGAAAATAGCATAACTACTCAAATGAGGGGCAAAATGTGCTTACTACAACATTTATTCAATTTAAATCACGATACTTCATTTATTAAATTGGCAAGAAAGTCGCTTAACATTTTCACAACATATTTTAAAGCAGTCACAATGCATAACGTGAGTGGTATAAAGTTTTACTGAAGTTATTTATTATTGTCTTTCAAAGAATGAAAATGTAGTGTAAAATTCGTGGACAGCAAAACCCAGAAAACGAGAATAAAACCTGAAAACCGGGCACCACTGACCAAAACGATAAATGAGAGTTAATCCACATAAACCAACTTTCAGGTTTATAAAACAATCACGTCGTTAAGTTTGTTAAAATACAAGTCCACAATAAAACACACGAAAGAAAATATTTCCAATTTTCTATAACTACGACCACCATTACAAATATGTCTACCTACACTTGTCCCATTAAACTAAACTACAAGTGATCGGTAGATCAACGTCTCACATAAATAATGTGAATAACGAAAAGTGAAAATAAAATACATATTAACAGCTGACGTATCGAAACCGCATTTTTAGTGTATCCTGCATAAATCAACTAGTGTCAACACACGGCATTATCAGAATATACCGGACATCCGAACAATAAATCTTAAAAGTAAAGAAAAGCAAATAGAGAATGAAAGTTCATCGAACTTGAACACGTGCGGCTAAGCTGTAATGATCAGTCTCCATTAGCCCGGTTTCCACGCGGGACAACCCTTACATTTATGCCGCAACGGATGCAACGCTATTATGGGAGCACATTCTGGCTGGTAAGAATTATGCCTGAACAGTACCTGCTAATACCTTTCACATTCGTACCCACTACTGCAAACACTAACATCGTTCAAGTCGATTCGCAACATGACTAACCTATGACGACTATGTACAGACGACGCCCTAATCCTGTCGTTGAGTCAGCGTTATTGTGTCTACTCATCCTTAAGTTACTGTATACAGGGTGTTTAAAAATAGGGGGCATAATTTCAGGTATGTATTTGTTACATCTAGACAATCAAAATAGTGCATTACAACATTTGTCCTGAAATGCTTCATTTCCGAGTTATGGCGCTCACGACACTGAACTTCACCGGAACGTTTTTCTTCAGCAGGTCATTGTCATTACAGAAGAAGTTCGAAATGTCCACCTCCTGCTTGAATACAGACCTCACATCGATGTCTCATTGACCTGCGAACATGATCCCAAACTCCAGGAGTATATGTCCTCACACGATGCCACAATTCGATTCCGAAGGGTTTCCACATCAGGCACCGGAGACGAATACACCGATGATTTTGAATGGACCTACAAGTAGAAAACGAGAGTGTTCAGATCAGGTGAGCGTGGAAACCAAACAATCGGGTCACCTCTACCCATCCATCCATCAGGAAACATTCCATCCAAGTCAGTGAGACATCGATGTGAAGTCTGTATTCAAGCAGGAGGTGCACATTTTGAACATCTTCTGTAATGACAATGACCTGCGGAAAGAAAACGTTCCAGTGAAGTTCAGTGCTGTGAAGGCCATAACTCAGAAATGAAGCATTTCCTGACACATGTTGTAATGAACTATTTTGATTGTCAACATATAACAAATACATACCTGAAATTATGCCCCCCATTTTTGAAACATTCTGTATAATGTACGCAGCATCCTAAATATATCGTTGAGCCAACGTTATGGTATCTACACATCATTCATACTGTCAGGCGAAATCGAAACTTTAATACAATGCTCGGATAATTAAATCTGACCCTCGTTGAAACTCTAACACATGAAGTGAAATTCGCTACCAAAATTAACTCGAACCTGGAAATTATTGTGTCTATTTCCTACAATAAAGCGTGAAATCGAACTTAAACAACATGTCGAAATAGTTTAATCTATTCCTCAATACAATTTCAACACATGCAGTGAAGATCGCTAAATAAAAATACACTTAACTCTCGTTTAATATTTCGTAATATCACTGAAAACAATGACTACCATCACGATATTCACGGCACAACTCGAGCGTGAGGCTCCAACTGACCTGCCATGTCAACATTCCGAATATGTATCGTCGTGAACTGTCCATTGAAGTAACATCCCATCAATCTACTCAAGCTAAACTATCATTCTAAAATTCATTTCTCACACCCGCAATGTTTCTAGTCAGCTATATTCTCATCTCGTAAAGATACAAAACAGAATTCAATATACAATAATCAAATATTATCTTGACCGTGTGTTAAAATGTATTTTGTTCGTGAGGTCGGCTATCTCAAAACGCACTTCGCTGGTGTCAAACAGAACCGTCACTTAGACATAATGCCGTTACCTACGGTCTTACATAAAATAATCATGGGAGAAACATCAACTTGTACTTAAATAGGCGTTACATCGCGCTCACTTGGATCTGACAACCTTTAAATTCAGCAACCATTCTGGATTGCTACAGGACATCGTTCATCATACACAGCCTGTCTCAGAAATATTACATCTAAACCTAGACATCATGTCACGAAAAATCCTCTCCGTCGAAATACAAAACCTCTTATCCTGGGCATCCTGCTCATGCTACATCACTCATAAAATACAGGATCGCTCTGCCTTTAACATCTTCCTAACTATTCTCACATTATTTAATTTCCATTACAACCCATTTCCTTTACACTTGAAACTTTTTTAAATACAAGCGACCCCCCACGATCGAACAACTTTATAATGATCTCACAATTAACTTCTCGAAATTTTTCCTGACCTCAGGAGCAAAACAGCATGCCGTGATTTTCTGTATCACGAATGCATGGTATCACAAAATTTAAGTTTCCCAAAAGCGCCAACTTTATCACACTTCACTGGAATTCGATATAAACCGCGAATCTCGCTTGACAGTACTGCTGAAAACATAATTCATCGTCTCAAATTTTATACTGACGTGATTATTATTATTATTATTATTATTATTATTATTATTATTGGATAATTTGATATTTGACTTTATCACACTCATAACGGTTATTTTATCGTTATCATTACTGTAACTTTTACCGGCCCGAACATTATTTCATTGATTTTCATTGCAATATTTAACTTTACTTTTATATTTTTAAGAAATTTGAACACATTTTAAAGTCTCGCGCGCTGACGCAAATAACAGACATTTCGCCTCCACACCAGAATGACGACAAGACATCCTCATCATCGCAACATTCTTGATTACACACGCCCCATATACAACGCGACGTTATGATTTATTAATTATTTACTTAATTTAAAGGGACAAGTATTTACATCTCTAACTACAAAACATAATATTTAAATTATACAGACCTGTAATTGTAGTCGTTTGGCATGGCATTATCTCGGCTCCACTGTGTGCCAGCCACCTCCAATTTATCCCTTCATAACTGCAGGACACATTCGTCTCTTAAATTATTACCTTATAAACACACAGATTTGACACTTAGCTTGAAGCAACACACGTTACCATAAATTATTCTATTCACATATAACAGTTCAATCGTCCCGCTTCATCTCGAGAACTCTACTAATCCAGTTTGCGGAATCTTCCCAACTCCTTCCTAACCAGATGTTTCACAGGCGTGATTGACCGTGAGACAAAAAGCTTATCTTCGCCAGACTATCGTCCTCCCTTACCGATTACAAAAGAATTAACACTGTCCGCAGTAATTCACAAAAACTATCTATGAATCTGCTGTCTCCCTATGAGAAGTTTAGGAATCCTACAGTTATTAAAGTTATAATTTTCTTCCCTGGCCGTGATAGATGTCGTATCTACAATGTTTCAAATAGCTAATTTAGTCTTCGTTCATCATTTAACACTTGGTAAAATATTCATCCCTCAAACCAACTGGCTTTAGAGATTCTACAAGTTTATTTCGCCCACTTTAAGTCTTCTCCTTATGTTACCTGACGTAGGTTCACGCTCCTCGGAACACAGAATGACCACTGACGCTCCTGGTTGAGGAGGGGTTATTTAAGCCTTTTCTACGGACGCTATGCTTGGCCTTATCTACTGTGGTGCAATCATTCAGGCTGAAGACCACTGGGCCGATTTCTTCGAAACTCGCTCCAAAGATTCCATCTATTTTTCCGGTCATGGTGGTGTTGTTTGCTGATTTTTCCTGTTACTTTAACGGGCGTAATTCATTAATTTCGCGCAGGAGAATGTCAGCGTATTGTTACTGTATGTCCTTGACACGTGTTTCTACTCTGCCAGTATGGATGCCGAATTCTCTCCAGGCATAATTAAATACGTTTCCACCCTGTGGAATTTAGCTTCATCAGATATTTCTCAAAATTCTTAATTACTTATTTCTTTGTTAATGACAGGGCCGAAATCTCTCGCAATGAGGGTTATTATCCAGAATTTCATTATTAATTACCGAGGTGTACCGAAATGTTTCGACCTCGTTCGAATGTTTGGTGGTTCGCCTGCCCACTGTGAGTTGTCACGCCACAGAACGCGAGATGAGCTTGCAATAAAATATATGGTTACACTCCATCTTGTAGTTGCAATTCTTAGCAAGGTAGAATTATGGGTTCAATATGGTTCTGCGAAATTTCTAAATTAACATTTTTTATTGTTGGAAATGTTCATATTTTGTATGCAAGGTTATTTTGTCTCCTGTTTGAACATATCTCATTTCCTGGACATGTATGACGTGGCTTCTATTTCTCCAGGGGACTCCCAAGCTTCGAATGTTGTGATTCACCTTTGAGATGGCTTCAGATCAACCAATAAAGCGCCTGGTATTTTTCTGTCTCACTCTGCGGCCGGGATTATCCTACTTCAAACTTTAACAACTGTGGATCTTGTAGTCGTACATTTGTACATGTAACACTGCAGCGTCTAGCTGTAAAACTTATTCGTTAAACTTTTGAATAATATTGTGATTACTTTCAAATTCTTTTGCGAGACAATGCAGTGTTTCAATTTCTTGTTTGTTACCTTACTATGTATTAATTTCTTTGATGTTTATTTTGAATGTTAAATAAGTAAAGATGCAGTTAACTTCCGATTCCAAAAATAAAGCAAGTATTTCGACACCAAAAAAGTTAAAACTTAAACACCCAGAGGGAAAACAAAGTATAGGCAATCGTGGGAGAGTATATACAGTATAGGAAGTGACTGCGTTCTGACCCATCATGGGAAGAAAGGGCAAAGTGTATATGTTGCATATTCTTACTTATAGCATTACGTTTCAGTTAAGTATTTGTATTTCATATTATTACTACTTGGTATTTCTGCACGCATTCTTATTGAATTTTAGTGTATTTGAACGAATATTATTACTGTACGGTTTTACGATAACGAATACAGAGTATTTTGAATTTCTGTACGGTTTTTCTATTTTCGGGGGTTGGCAACGCTGAACCCAACACAAAGACCACAGAATTAATGGAAAAATTTGAGAACGTTTGAAGGTAAAACTAATAATAAAAAGCATGCAAGCTTACAGTTCTCCATGACTAATTTTACTTATGAAGCCTACAGTTTTTTGTAAGAATTTGAATAGCAAAAGCAACGAAATACCCGATAATTTGATTTGCATTGACCAGAATTTAAAATATAACCACCTTACCAATTTTGCATCAAGCGCACAGAGCTACAATTACTCCTCCTCGTTAAGCAACTTAATGTATTTCCAGAGGGTGTCCTTGAAAAAGGTTCCAATATTTACAGAGGAAGCAGCACGCAACAAGCGAAGGAAAAAAGGTCCTATAAACATTGGTCACAAACCCAGTGTCTTCGCAGTTATGATCGGCTACCACTACTACCAGGGATCATGATGTTCTAATAATTTACGGAGGGTCGTACGCAACAAGAAATTGAAATCCATTCCTACCTAAACACTGGTCCATCGGGCCGGTGACCTCAGATGTTAGGCCACTTTAAACAACAAGCATCATCATCAAACATTGGTCGTAAGCCAGAACAGTAGCATGTTGCGTTTTCGTCGTATAATGTAGAAGGAACATACCTTACACGTAGACAAATGTGTGTGTTCATTTGTATTGTATAAAGCAGGAACGAAACGCACTAGTCAACGTACAGTATTCCACTGCGTACTAGAATAGAATACCTCCATCCCCTGAAACTGGGAAGAGAGCATTTATTGCAATTCATTAAGTTTGATACACGCATTATATTTTCCTCTTAAAATTATTTGACTATTACTACACTAAATATAATCAATTTTCTTGCCGAGCTGAGTGGCTCAGACGGTTGAGGCGCTGGCCTTCTGACCCCAACCTAACAGGTTTGATCCTGGCTCAGTCCGGTGGTATTAGAAGCTGCTCAAATAAGTGAGCCTCGTGTCGGTAGATTTACTGCCACGTAAAGGAAATCCTGCGGGATTAATTACGGCACCTCAGTGTCTCCGAAAACCGTAAAAGTAGTTAGTGGGACGTAAAGCCAATGACATTTATTATTATTATTATTATTATTATTATTATTATTATTATTATTATTATTATTATTCTTTCGAATGGGCCACCAGAGGACCACGTGCCAATTTCAATTCCTTCTTCTTTGTTCTTTCCTTTTCTTCCAGTACGCTTTCATCTGTTCACTATGTTTCTTCTTTCTGTCTTCAGACCACTTTGAACCAGTCGTTTTTACTTTCCTACCTTGGAATCCTTCTATTTTCAATACTTTTAACCGAAAGCCTTCTCTATTATTTATTTCTTCTGTTGTTATATTGTTTTTTTCTAAATCCTTTCTTACTTCGTTGACCCAGCTTGTCGTTGATTTCTTACTCCACAAATATCTGAAAATCTTACTGGTTAATCTACTATCTTGCATTCGATATAAATGTCCAAAAAACATAAGTCTCCTTTTCCTCATTACATCTGATATATTTTCTATTTTTTGATATATTTCAGCATTACTTCGTAATTTCCAACCTTCTGCTGTGTTTTGTGGGCCTAATATTTTCCTCATGATTCGCCTTTCTAGTATTTCTAGCTTATCTAAATTATAGTTTAATGCCAGACACTCGCTTGCATATAGGCATTCTGGCTTCACTACTGTGTTGTAATGCCTTATTTTTGCATTTTTGGATAGGCATCTTTTATTGTAGATATCTTTGGTGACACCATAAGCTCTCTCCATTTTATGTACCCTCTCCTCTACTGCAGATTTTTCTAAACCATTTTCTTGGATTATTTCCCCTAGATATTTGAATTTTTTTACCCTCTCTATTTGGCCAATATCTGTTTTCAGAAATTTTGGTGCATCCCAAATATTTGTTAAAAATTTTGTTTTTTCTGCAGAAATTCTTAAGCCAGTTCTGCTGGCGATTCTTTCCAAGACATTTACTTGGGTTACAGCAGATGTCACATTTTCAGAAAGTATTGCAAAGTCATCTGCAAATGCAAGACAATTTATTTCAATCCTTTTGTTTCCTCTTCCTAACCTTATCGGTGAAATGTTGAGTTCAATAAGTTTTTCGTTCCAAATTCTCACTATTTTCTCTAGGACACAATTAAAAAGAATTGGGGATAGTCCGTCGCCTTGTCGTACACCAGTTTTTATTTTGAAAGGCTGTGATATCTCTCCCAGAAATTTCACTTTAGAGACTGTGTCTGTAAGTGTTTCACGGATTAGATTTGCCAGTTTAGACTTTATGCCAAATTCTCGAATTATTTTATATATAGTTTCTCTGTCAACAGAATCAAAAGCCTTTTTGAAATCTACAAACATGACTACAATGTCCTTTGAATTAAGTAACCTGTGGCGAATTACTGACTTAAGATTAAATATTTGTTCTGAGCATGATCTTCCTTTCCTGAAACCACCTTGATATTCACCTAAATGATTGTCTAGTGTTGTTTCTACTCTGTTTAATAAAATTTTGGAAAATATTTTATATGCCACTGCTAATAAAGATATTCCTCTGTAGTTATTAACGTCCTGTTTATTACCTTTTTTGTGGAGTGGATGTATCAAGGCTACTTTCCATTCCTCAGGAATTTTTTCAGTTTTCCAGATTTCTTCAAAGAGTAATTGTAGCTCATTTGCTATATTTGGCAAGGACCACTTCAAAAGTTCCGCTGTAATAGAATCTTCTCCGCTAGCTTTGTTGTTTTTGAGGGTTTTAATTACTTCTTCAATTTCTTTTATAGTTGGTGGTATGTCTTCTTCCAAATTTTCATCAATATCTTGAAATTCTAATTTATGACTTGGTTCAGGACAGTTCAAAAGTTGATCAAAATATCTTGCTAATATCTCACAATTTTCAGTATTGCTTAGTCCAATTCTGCCGTTTTCATCCTTGAAACTAACATTTGTAGTTTGGTACCCCTTTAATTCATTCTTAAAAGTCTGATAAAAGTCACGGGTGTTATTTTTTATAAAGTTTTTGTCCATTTCTATAAGTTTCTCCTTTTGAAAGGCTCGTTTAGTACTTCTGATTATCCTTGCTGTTTCCTTCCTTTGTTGTTTAAACTGATCAAAATCTTCAATTTTCTTTGAGCATTTCCATTTTTTCCATGTTTTAGCCCTCTCTGCTAAAGCTTCTTCACATATTTCATTCCACCATATTTTCCTTTTATTTTTTATTGGCCCAAATGTTTTCTGTGCTGCATAATTAATTGCTTTGGATATTTCTTGCCAGTTGCCTTGTTTAGCCACTTTAATTTCATCTTGGTAGTTTTTAATTGATTCTTTTGTTATAGTAAGTCTGTCTACATTATATTTTATTAACCTCTGTGGCTTTCTTTGTTCTTTATTAGGTAGGAGTTTGGCTTTAATTTTAGAGAGAAAATGGTCGGAATCAAATTCACCATTCCTTACTACTTTCACATTCATAATTTCTTTTGTACTTTTTTTTTATTATTATTATTATTATTAATTTTGTCCTAAACGTTAACAATGCTATATTGTCTAGGACAACATGTACCTTCCCCTTCCTTAGCTTACTTTTTAAAGTACAAAAATATGCTATTCCTCCCGGTGTAATCCACTCTTGTCCGCCTCTGAGGTGTAGTGGTTAGTGTGATTAGCTGCCACCCCCGGAGGCCCGGGTTAGATTCTCGGCTCTGGCACGAAATTTGAAAAGTGGTACGAAGGCTGGAACAGGGTCCACTCAGCCTCGGGAGGTCAACTGAGTAGAGGGGGGTTCGATTCCCTCCTCAGCCATCCTCGAAGTGGTTTTCCGTGGTTTCCCAATTCTCCAGGCAAATGCTGGGATGGTACACAACTTAAGGCCATGGCCGCTTCCTTGTCTATCCCTTCCAATCTTCCCATCCCCCCATAAGGACTTTGTTAAGCACAGCAGGTGCGGGCACCTGGGCGAGGTAGTGGTCCTCCTCCCCAGTTATATCCCCGATCTAAAGTCTCACGCTCCAGGACACTGTCCTTAAGGCGGTAGGAGTGGGATCCCTCGCTGAGTCCGAGGGAAAAAGCCAACCCTGGAGGGTAAACATATTAAGAAAGAAAGAAAGAAAGAAAGAAAGAAAGAAAGAAAGAAAGAAAGAAAGAAATCCACTCTTTATGTAATAGTTTAACAATTGCATAGAATTCTCTTTCTATTTTTGTTTTATATTCACTTCCCAGATATTTAGCTCTCAATGCTTCGGTTGCCTACAAACTCTTAATATATGCGCTTCTTCCAGTTCTTCTCCACAGAGTAGACATTGATTTTCGTTATTTCTCCCTCTCTGACCCTTACCCCTATTATAGAAAGCCAGAAGGCTAACTGACTGACTGACTGACTGGCTGACTGACTGACTGACTGACTGACATTCATGTTTACCCACTTCCAGATGAGCCAGGAACTTCAAATTCGGCAGTCTGATAGCTATTAGGCTGTGACCCAAGAAAAAATTATAAAAATTTCAATGTTTTAAATATTTAGCCCCAAACAAAATGGCGGACTCAAATTTGGGGTGTGTTCGAATATTGAAATTTGGCAAATTTTTATATATTCCCATTTGCCACTACACCATTCCTCTTACTTCTCCGTTAAGAAGCCTTTCTCTCCTTATCACTGCCTACTACAGACCGTATTGTTCTCGCAGTCAAGAAGGTTAGTTCGTCACGTGGTAGAGGACCATAACACGTGAAGAGTAGATGGGCGACCAATGTTTATAGGAGTTTTTATCCTTCGTTTGTTGTGTGCTGCCTTCCCTGTAAATATTGGAAACTTTTTTCAAGGACACTCTGAACATATGTAAACATCTAATAGCTATGGGTCTGTATAAATCATTTATGATGATGATGATGCCTGTTGTCCAAAGGGGTCAAAAATCCAGGTCACCGGCCCCTCATAATAGTACTAATCACTGGCAGAGCAGAACCATGATGTTTCTCCTATAGTAGTACTAATCACAGGTAATATAAACTCAGGCTATGTCACAAACAACGACACTATTACATAAGTGTTCTACTTACAAGCAACGTAGACCGTATGATTCCTCACATAAGGGTACTATTCACAAGCACCGTATACCCATGGCGTTCCTCACATTATTACTATTATTAATATTATTAACAATAGCACAAGCAATTAAATGGAAAGAAAATATTACAAGGAATACTACTACTTTAATATTGTAAATCCAGGAGGCGGTGGTGGTGGTGATTATTGTTTTAAGAGGAAGTACAACTAGGCAACCATCCTCTATATAACACTAATCAGAGGGGAAAATAGAAGGGATCCGACACTTCGAAAAATGAAGATATCGGTCAAAGAAAGGCAAGGGCCACGAAGGCCGTGAAAATGAAAGACTCCAGCCCTCGCAAACCTAATAGCGTCGGGATCGGAAAAGAACAAGAGCTGACCAAGAGAGGTCGGATAGGACAGATGAAAGTGAGGAGCCTGGCACAAGTAAGTGGAAGCAATGCCAGAACTCAGCTAACGGTCCCGTGGTCGCCAACCCACGCTCCCTAGTTGAGAGCCCCTGGGGCCCCTTTTAGTCGCCTCTTACGACAGGCAGGGGATACCGTGGGTGTTATTCTACTGCCGAATTTCAAGTTCCTAGCTCATCTGCAAGGGTGTAACACGAAATTTCAGTATTTCGGCGAAGGGGGGGTTAAATACAAAAAAATTGTACTTTTTGGTATGTTCCCTTGGGACACACCCTAACAGCTATCAGATTGCCACATTTCAAGTTCCTAGCTCATCTGGAAGGGTCTAACACTAAATTTCTTTGATTGGGCGGAAGGGGGGCTAAATATGAAAAATTTGAACTTTTTGCAATTTTTCCTTGGGTTGCAGCCTAAAAGCTATCAGACTGCCGAATTTCAAGTTCCTAGCTCACCTGGAAGTGGGCAAACATTAATGTCAGTGAGTCAGTGAGTCAGTCAGTTAGCCACAGGGGGAATAAATCCAGGATCATCATATACAAATTCACACACAACGTAAGTATTCCCAGTGCTTAACACTACGGCTTACAATACCATAGGTTGAGCTTACTACTAGCTTAACATTACAACACCGTCCTATATAAATTCACGCGTAACTTAAGTATTTCAAACTTTTACAAAAACAACAACAATAAGGGTACAACAAAAAATTCCACGGAAAGAAAATATTACAAGAATTACTACTAGTTTAACATTCTAAATCCAGCATCCCCCCCCCCCCTCCGCCAATGGCACTAGAGCCCTTGAAGAGCCTTGGCCTGCCAAGCGACCGTTGCTCAGCCTGACAGCCTGCAGATTACGGGGTGTCGTGTGGTCAGCACGACGAATCCTCTCGGCCTTTATTCTTGGCTTTCTAGACCGGGTAAATACAGCATCATCATATGAAAATTCACATAGAAAGGGTCCAACAGTTCGAAAAATTAAGTACCGCACAAAGAAAGACACCAGCCACGAAGAGCGAGAAAATGTAAGACTCCCTAGGACTCGAATGCTCTAATACCGTCGGGGTTGGAAAAGAACAAGAATTGACCAAGGCAGATTGGACAGGATAGATGAAAGTGAGGAACCTGGCACAAGTGGAAGCAATGGCAGGATTCAGCTAAGGGTCCCGTGGTCGCCAACACACGCTCCCTAGTTGAGAGCCCCTGGGGTCCCTTTTAGTCGCCTCTTACGACAGGCAGGGGACACCGTGGGTGTATTCGTCTGAGCCCCCCACCCCCACCCACTGGGGGTATTACAATCATGTATTAACAGTGCCTTATTCCGCTACAACACCCGTTACTCTGAAACTACTTAACATATATTCCATCCTTCTTTGTCCCAGTGTATGAAAGACAGAATATATCCACGATATAACCTGCCTATCGTAAGAGGCGATCGGCAGGCCATCACATACTGTTAATATTGTTTCTTCTATGTTATATTCATGCTGAATTTAGTCCTCAAAACCGAGGACTTCTGGGGGAAATCCTCACTTTCTTTAAATTGCCATATGAATTCTATTACAAATGTAATGGTCTTAAACTTTTGGAAAGGACTGTATTCGTATTCGTACGGTACGGTACATACATCTGAACGTGATGGCGATGCTGAGAGCGGAGTACATGCAGCAGTGTACAGAAGACAAAAGTGCATGCTTGGTTTTTACTTCCTTATATAAAATTCAGTTACATTTCATGTACGAAATCGCTGTGTTATTAGATTGTGCCTTAGAGAAGCCGAGGATTGAAGGGTCTCTTTCATCTCGTCTAAGTGCGTCTCCCACCCTTGTGCCACCTTTGAACTTTTCTCACCTTTGAGATGCGGTGCGCATCAAAGCTTCGCCCAAGCTAACACATTTGAACAAGTTTGACCTTCTCTACCGATAGCATCATACTCCCCCTTTTAAAAAGCAACGCGAGCAGGAAAAGCATACTTACCTGGCTAGTAACACGCACAGTTCTGAATTTCCAGCCTGTTCTATGGTCCTTTTAGGTACTCGAAAATGACAGCTACTTCTTCCCTCCATATCACGTATTACTGAGAAATGCAGTTTGAATTTCGTCATCTGCATTCAACGTTGCCAGTGTATGTGCATTCGATTTTATTGTAAACTAGCGAATGTACGCGTGCTTCGCTACGGTATTCTACATTGTATTCGAATATCGAAGTAAATAGTGTACATGCAGTAAATAAGATTGTTTTAAAATTGCATGTCTCTTAGCGTTATCCGAGAAAGAGCATGGGGAGGTCCCCGTACGTTGTTTCCAATGTAAAGTGTTTGTTACGGATTTGTGATATAACGGCAGGCTCAGTTGCCTACTGCCATTCACAATCGAGTTGGGAAGTTTACGTTATAATTGCAGGCCCCATTGCCTACTACGCGGACAGAATCGATTTGGGGAGTTTTCGTTCATATGGCAGCCCCTTTTCCTACCTCCAGACAGATTACAGTTGAGGAGTTTGTATTATAATGGCAGGCAATTACCCTACTATCACTCGAAATTGAGTTGTGCAGTTATCATTATAATGCCAGGTCCATTTTCCTACTGCCAGCCAGCTTACTGCCAGTCACACCAAGTTGGTGAGTTTCCATCAAAATAGCAGGCCACTATGCCTAATGCCAGTCACATTTTAGATGAGGACATTTCTTTATAATGATAGGCACCCTTGCCTACTGCCAAACACAATCGGGTAGGGGAGTTTTAAACAAAACTGCATGCTCACTTGCCTTCTGCAAGTCAAATCGAGAAGGGAACTATTCATTACAATTGTAGGCTTTCCTTACTAATGACAGTTACACAGGAGTTGGAGAAGGAACCCTTTCCTACTGCCAGTCAAAGTCGGTGTGGGGAGTACTGATTACAATAGCAGACCCACCCTTTCTCGATCGCTAAAAATCGACATCAGTGAATATATATAGATCGACATACGAAAGTATATGCGTGTTTACAATATTGAAGACCTTCATTTACAGATTAACTGCTACTAAACGTACGTCATATCGACAAAGGATTATACCATAAGACACGCCGGATTTAGTGGCCTAAATGGCTGGTCCTATGATATGTCATCTATTCTTGGGTCAGACTGAGTTAGAAACGTGGAACAGGGTAAAGGTTTTGTAAGATTATCTCACATTACATTACTTTTCGGATACATACATAGCATTTGGCTCACATATGGCTACTGGGTGGGCCAATTTTCGTGAAGAGTTTAATGATTCTGTATTTCATATAAGTAATTGAAAGTATGAATTATGCATGTGAAAATTCCAAATTGACTTAACATCGATTAAAGAAAAAAATCAAACGTAAAAGGGATACAGATACGGCAAAAAGTCATAAGACTACGGTTGTAGATCATTCCAAATTGAACGGAGATTGTGCAATCCGTTATGTGATAGGAATTTCCGAAGGTGTGCACCATCATTAAAATTGCCTGCATATTTCGATATTCTTCGGGGATAAAAAGTGAAAAATTTAATGATCTAGGATGTTTTCCGTTCGTTACAGGCTAAAACGTATAATTTTGTCAAATTTCAATTATCTTCTTTTTCTTTTGGCAGATTATGGCGCAATTTGGATTTTGGGCGAGGCGGGTAAAAAATTAGTACTTTCAGGAAACTAAACCAAAAATTATGGAGATGGTCATTATTACCCCTTAAACGGAAAGCTGTACGAAAATTTCGCCAAAATAGTCAGTGTAGAGGCACACAGTCGTTACGATTTGATTTATATAGATAAGGAATCTGCTCCATGTAAAACACCTTTTGGGCTATGTCCGCTGGACTTAACCTGCAAAAGTGACCATTCATGATATCTCCCTTATTAATCCTCCTGACGAAAGAATGCACATGAAAAAAAGGTTTAGAGGTGGAATTCCATCACGTTTGGTCGATTTCCAGTCAGGTTGGTCTTGTTCTGTATATGTTGTGGAAGAGTAAAATCACCATTTCGGTTCCCTATAAACCGCCAGTCCATTCCGGAACATGAAATGTTATTTACGTTTAAAACCTACCTTTGGACAGGTGGATGCTAAATATAAATTTTGGTTCGAATGTCTTCAGTAGTTTTCAAATTGTAAGGAGTACGCTTTACACGCACCCGCTCGGGAGTTAAGTCCGATGGGACTTGTACAGAAAAACGGGCCGTTAATGATATCTGCCTTATTAATCCTCGTATCGAAATGATGCACATGAGAAAAAAGGTTTAGAAATTATTATCTACCAAGGTAGGTAGATTTCCATTAAGTTTGGTTATGTATATTTTGTGAAAGTGCAAAATCACTGTTTCGGTTTCGTATAAACCCCCAGTCAATTCAGGGATTTAGAAACAATATTTGCCCTAAAACCTATCAAGGACAGGTGTATTCTAAATATGAGACTTGGTGGAAATACATCCAGTAGTTTGTAGCACTCGCGTACATACGGCGTAATTAAGGAAGAAATAATACAGTTAAGAAAGTTGAAAGTAATAGAAAATGGATTATAACTGAGGACAGCCGGATAACGACAAATATGTAAATGCCAAGTGAATGTATTGGAAAATCAAATGCCCCTCAATAAATTATGCTAGTGTGAGTAATGGATATAATAAAGCGGTAACAGAGGAGAAATTTAGGTCAGTGATTCTTAGGTAAACAAATAATAAGAAGATGACTAATGGTGTTATTACTTAATCTATTCGAGGGCGGTTATAATATCCAACGATATTCCGCCAATATCCCGCAGATAGGCCGATTGATACCTCTCTTGCCTTCTACCCAAGGAACAACCACGAATTTAAAAGCATGATGAGGAAAATGGCAATACGTTACTTCCCTGCTGGCATGCAGTCAGAGACGTTGCCATGGTAACCTGTAGGTTCGTTGTCGGTCTGTCGGTCACTCAATGCAGAGCATGATACCAGCGGAAAATTGTAAATTTCTCCGTCATGTGAAGAGTAAGGTAAATTATGAACATAACGAAAGTTGTTTATAATGAAGAGGCGTTTCACGTATGGTAAACGAAGTTTACAGAAAATCAATAGTATATTCAAAGATTTTAAGATAAGATTTTAAAATAATACGCATATAGAAACCTTCCCCGAGATGAGTATACTCTAAATATGAAGTTTGGTTGAGATCTATCCAGCCGTTTCGAAGTGATGGTGGAAAAACCATTCAGGTTTTCCTATAAACCCCCCGAGTATTGAAAGATTTTAAAATGATATGCATATGGAAGCCTTCCCCGGGATGAGTATACTCTAAATATGAAGTTTGGTTGAGATCTATCCAGCCGTTTCGAAGTGATGGTGGAAAAACCATTCTGGTTTTCCTATAAACCCCCGGTCTATTCAAAGATTTTAAAATAATATGCATATCGAAACCTTCCCCGAGATGAGTATACTTTAGATATGAAGTTTAGTTGAGATCTATCCAGCCGTTTCAACGTGATGGTGGAAAAACCATTCTGGTTTTCCTATAAACCCCCCGAGTATTGAAAGATTTTAAAATGATGTGCATATCGAAACCATCCCCGGGATGAGTTTACTCTAAATATGAAGTTTGGTTGAGATCTATCCAGCCGTTTCGACGTGATGGTGGAACAGACAAACAGACAAACAGACAAACAGACACGAAACGTAAAAACCACCGATTCGGTCTTGAGTTGACCTAAAACGGATAAATATCTGAAAAATTGGCAAAACAAAAGAAATTACAGACAGCGGACCCCCTACAATTTTATTTATATAGATGGATGATGCCTTATGAGTAATCAACTTCGATCTTTACCAATATACATCAGATGTAGAGAGAGTCATGTCTTATTAGACCGGCTCCTTGCCAGACTGGTCGGCCATTTGGACAGACTTAAATCACGAATGGTTAATTCCCTTCGCACTTTCCTGCAACTTCACACCAACATTACTCTCCATCAAACGAACAAGTAATTTCCTACACCTGGCAGGCATCCTCTGACAAGGGTCTGCCACACTTAGGCTGCACCGGGCTGTAATAGCCACACGAAATCATACCTCTCGCTATTGGTGTGCAGATAATCCTCATGGTGACAGGGCTTTAATAGCCACACGAAATTATACCTCTCGCTATTCATCATCATAGGTTGTTCTGCCATCCGGCAGGTCCAGTCATGGCCGTGACCTCCGTATCTCTCGATCTTGTGCCCTTTTCTTCACTGCTGCATAATCTTCCTTTTTTTTATGCTGTCTAACGACTGGTATCGTCTCCTTCCCCTTCCTCGTTTTCCTTTTATCATCCCTTCAATTGCTATTCGTAGTAAGGTGTTGTGTCTTAGATTATGCCCTATCCAATTTTTCTTCCTATTTTGGATTACGGACATCATGCTCCTCTCTTCTCCCACTCTCTTCAGAACTTCCTCATTTGATATTTTATCTTCCCACTTTACTCCTTCAATTCTTCGCCAAATCCACATCGCAAATGCCTCTATTCTTCTCTGTTCTTCCTTCCTTAATGTCCATGTTTCAACGCCATATAGAGCTATCCTCCATACGTAACACCTTGCAAGTCTCTTCCTCAGATCTTTCTCTAGCGGGCCACAAAGCAGTTTTTTCTTGTTGAAGCTTTCCTTGGCTAAGGCAATTCGAGCTTTTATGTCTGTTATAGAGTGAAGGTCTTCAGTCACAATACTTCCAAGATACTTAAACTTATTCACCTGTTCAATAATTTCTCCCCCTATCTTGATTGTTGCCTTTTCACCTTTACCTCCGAGTATCATGAATTTGGTTTTCTTTTTGTTTATGCTCATTCCATACTCTTCACACTTTTTGTTTAATTCTCTCAGCATTTTGCGGAGGTCCTTCACACTTTCAGCTATTACTGCCATATCATCAGCAAATCTTATACATTCTATTCTCTTGCCTCCAACGCTATCGGTGTGCAGATAATTCTCATGGTGTTTATGAAGTCCCCCATTATGAAAGGTAACACTTCCAGCAACTTTACAGGTAAGATTTAATATAAGATTGTATACTCGCTTAAAGTAGGGCGGCCGCACGCGACGTACCCAAGCTGGGCTGAGGCAGCTGACGTAGCGCACAGTACAAACACCGTGTGCTCTGTCTGGGATTATAAGAGAGATCCTGTACATCTGCTTAAATAGAGTCGCCTTGCTTATTCAAGCAATGCGCCGTTTGATGACGGATACTCTGAGCGTACAGCTTCGTAGCTCTGTGTGCAGAAGAAACCGAAGCCCCTACTTGTGCTAATTTTGTGAGTGATGTATTTGGATGAGGCCTGGTTTGCACTTAATGGTCGTGTGAACAGTCATCTTTACTTTACTTTTTGTATGTTCAGACATTGCAAATAATAAACCATTACAGAAACCAACGAAATTTTCTGTTTCATTTAGGCAACCCTTATTGATATAATATACATGATTTCGTCAGTTTGTTCGTTTGACATTAACCTACCAACACACACAAGTTGAGTCCGCCAAACACTAGCGTCTGTGTTGTATCGTTCATTAATCATGTCGACGTTTGTGCCTGAAAAATAATATTTGCGGCACGCATTGCTGCTCTTATTTAATCAAAAGAAAAAGGCTGTGGAGAGTCATCGTTTACAGGTAAAACATAAGGCGAACACGCTCCGTCGATTAGAACATGTGAGGCATGGTTTCGACAATTTAAAGACCAGGCTTTGTGTCCGGTGGGACCAGAGCGGTATTGTGTATTGCGAACTCTTGAAGCCGGCGAAACCGTTAATGCCAACAAATGATTAATTTAAATCACGCATTGATCGAAAGAAGACCGGAATGGGCCAGAAGACATGGCAAAGTGATTTTGTTACACGACAATGCTAAACCAGTGAAAGACACCTTAAAATCGCTTGGACCTGTAGCCAATTGCCTATTACCTCTTCGCATCAATGGGGCAGGAGTTCGCAGAGCAGTACTTCAGCAATTTCGAGGAAGTTGGAAAATGGCTCGACGAATGGTTTGCCACAAGAGACAAGCAGTTTTCCTCGCATGGTATTCATAACTTACCTGAAAGATGGGCGAAGTGTGTAGAAGCCGATGGCCAATATTTTGAATGAACAAAAATTGAATTTCCCTTGAAAATTACGTGTTTTATTTACCACAAAAACCGGCAAAACCTTTTGCATACACCTGGTAGTCCCACTTACCGATGTGGATTTGATACTTCTTCATATGGTACTTTAGAACGTCCTTGTATTACTATTCCTGTTCTCCCTGATCCTTGTCAATACATCACTTGCTTTAAAGAGCGAGTGTGTTAGGCAAGCAGGCAACGTTGTCAGCCCATCGAATTTAATATGTCATAAGCATTGCCCCCATACTCGTGGCAATCTTCTCTTCCAGATATCGAGGTTTGTTCTAAGTTCATGCCATTTTGCTGCGTATTCTTGTATTTTTCCAGTGTTTTCTGCAAGCAGTCCACGTCTTGCGTCCATAAGTAAGTGCTACAATTACTAAAGCCGGGTAAACACATACCATGGTCTGGATACTGAGGTCATGGTTCACAAAGACCCTTTTGAGGAGACGCCCTGAGACTGCACCAGCGCATCTGACGCGATACTGTATTTCAGTGTCTAACTTAGCTTTAGTCAAGAGGTGGCTGCCAAGGTAACGAAAGTCCGCGATAATGTGTAAGGTCTCGTTACTAACTGAGATGGAAGTAAGTGCCTCGTTAGAGTTCGGTGTAGCGCAGGTCAAGAGCCTCTATTTTGTTAATGTTGAGTTCTAAATCAATACTAGTATATTGCAGGCTTGACAATATACGAAATAGCACAACACAAGAAATAAACAAGAAAACAAATACAAGTCAGCATAACCTGGAAACAAATAATGACACATCACAATCCGCACAACAGTTCATATCGCAACTGTTCTTTCATTGCTTTTTTTAATGTAGTACGTAAATGTTTTGACCTACAACTACTCTTCCCTTAATTAAGGCCACGGTCGCTTCCTTCCCACTCCTAGCCCTTTCCTATCCCATCGTCGCCATAAAGACCTATATGTGTTATTCAAGGCATATGATAGCACGTCGCACCGACACAGATAAGTCTTATGGCGACGATGGGATAGGAAAGTGTTAGAAGTGGGAAGGATGCGGACGTGGCCTTAAGGCACAGCCCCAGCATCCGCCTGGTGTGAAAACGGGAAACCAAGGAAAACCATCTTCAGGACTGCCGATAGTGGGGTTCGAACTCACTATCTCCCAAATGCAAGCTCACAGCTGCGCGCCCCTAACCGCACGGCCAACCCGCTCGGTAAAGGAAGTCTCCATCGTATCTTTGTAATATTTGTTTACTTTTTTTTTTTGCTAGTTGCTTTACGTCGCATATTTCTTTACTAATGGACACATGTTTATAGTAGTGCTTAAAAATAATGACACTTGCTTTACGTACTATTAAGGCCAAGGTGCCGGAATTTAGCCCCGCAGGAGTTCTTTTACGTGCCTGTAAATCTACCAACACGAGGCTGACGTACCTGAGCACCTTCAAATATTACCGGACTGAGCTAGGATCGAACCCGCCAAGTTGAGGTCAAAAGAACAGCGCCTCAACCGTAGGAGCCACTCACCCCGGCTATAGTGCTTCAACGCCGCACTGACTCAGGTACGTTTTCGGCAGCGACAGGATAGGAACGAGCTAAGACAGAAGGAGGCGGCCATGGTCTTAATTAAGGTACAGTCGCAGCATCTATCTGGTGTGAATAAGAGAGAAGACGGAAAACAACCTTCAGAGCCGCTGGTGAAGCGGTTCGAACCCACCATCTCCCGAATGCAAGCTCACACCCACGCAACCCTTACCACTTAGTCAAGTCGCTCGGTAACAACTGGATACTATTAATGGCTGCCTATATTTAGAGATAATTGAAAATGTTCATGATGTACACGTAGATTATATTTTTATCTTGCCATTGTAGCATAGCGAGTAGAAAGATAAACACTATGCACTTCCTCGTGCTTAAATTGTAGCAATGACACAGTGCGAGGCCCTACCGTGAGGAGCGGCGCCAAAGAGCTAGAGACACAGTGCCAGCTCTCCCAAAATTTTAGAAGATATCCCAATTTTTTACCACACACCAAAAAAAGAAATAAAATATCTGCCGAAATTTCTTCTGATTCCAATTTAAGGAAAATGATTAATGGTGCATAATATATTTAATTAATTAATGCTACTTGCTTTACGTCCCGCTAACAACTTTTACGGTTTTCGGAGACGCCGAGGTGCCGGAATTTTGCCCTTCAGGAGTTCTTTTACGTGCCAGTAAATCTACCTACACGAGGCTGACATATTCAAGCACCTTCAAATATCACCGGACTGAGCCAGGATCGAACCTGCCAAGTTGGGGTCAGAAGGCCAGCGCCTCAACCGTCTGAGCCACTCAGCCCGGCCATAATATATTTGTGCCGAAAAAACTCTTTCCTCGTATCGCTGTATAACATCATTCATTATAGGTTCAAATTACGTAATCTCTCCCCTCTTACTAAACTCAAAACTCAGGCTTGACTGAACCATTAGAAAGGAAATCACCGACCAGCATGTAGAATACAAAATCTGCATCCCGCTACGACTTCAAAACTGGCACACAATTTCAACGACCCAAGAGCGGGGTGAGGGGAGGGGGGGAGGGAAGGGGAAGAAGCATAGAGGGGCCAGAGAGTACGGGCGAGTGAAATTATATAATTTTCCCATAATAACTTCAAAACTATTGCACTCTTTATTTAGTTATATATAACATGTCAGTGCTCGAGAAACTACCGACATTTTCATCAAAACTACCGAAATGTTTACGTACAATCCACAGATTGTTTTATTTGTAGACCTGGCAACACTGACCAGACAGGCTTTGGCTTAACTGATGTTCAGTGATGTACATGTGTTCTTGCTGGATGGTTTTGAACGAACGTAAAATTCAGTTGTGTGCTCTGGCGTGAGGTGAACACTCGTAAATCCAGTGTCAGTAAAACAACTAATCTGTTGTGTGCCGGGATGTTTTGTATGAATACAGATCAAATAGAGGAAATAACAGCGCCTAAATAAAAGAATCTTTTCTCCCTGAAAGTTGGGAATTATTTTCTATTATCTGAAAGCATTTCTTTTCAGTTTCAACTCCGTGTTAATTTGTAATTGGTTCTTCAGTCTGCCGACACTAATTTTGAATAATAAATTTATAAACAATCCACCTCCGTGGTGCAGTGGTTAGCGTGATTAGCTGCCACATCCGGAGGGCAGGATTTGATTCCCGGCTCTGCCACGATATTTCAAAAGCGGTACAAGGGCTGGAACGGACTCCACTCAGCCTCGGGAGGTAAACTGAGTAGATATAGGTTCGATTCCCACCTCAACTTTCCTCGAAGTGGTTTTCCGTGGTTTCCCACTTCTCCTCCAGATAAATGCCGGGTTGGTACCTAACTTAACGCCACGGCCGCTTCCTTCCCCCTTCCTTGCCTATCCCTTAAAATATTCCCATCCCTGTTAAAGGCCCTTGTTCAGCATAACAGGTGAAGCCGCCTGGGAGATGTACTGGCCCTCCTTCCCATTTGTATCCCGACCCAGAGTCTCACGCTCCAGGACAATGCCCTTGAGGCGGTAGAGATGGAATCCCTCGCCGAGTCCGAGGGAAAAACCGACCCTGGAGGGTAAATAGATAAAGAAAGAAAGAAAGAAAGAAAGAAAGAAAGAAAGAAAGAAAGAAAGAAAGAAAGAAATTTATAAAGTAACTGCAAAAGAAAACATGGTAACAGTATTATACCTTAATTGTTCCATTTTCAGGTATAATACTGTTATCATATACTGTTTTTGCAGGGTCGGTCAGTCAATTCGATTTTGATATAGAGAAACAGAGCGAGCGAGAGAGAGAGAGAGAGACGGGGAAGTAAAAAATATGGACTTAATATCCTGGATGAAAAATGAAATGGCGTATGGCTTTTAGTGCCGGGAGTGTCCGAGGACATGTTCGTCTCGCTAGGTGCAGATCATTTGACTCCCGTAGGCGACCTGCGTATCGTGATGAGGATGAAATGATTATGAAGACAACACGTACACCCAGCCTCCGTACCAGCGAAATTAACCAATGATGTTTAAAATTCCCGACCCTGCCGGGAATCGAACCCGGGACACACTTGACCAAAGGCCAGCATGCTAACCATTTAGCCATGGAGCCGGACAATGTCCTGGATTAACGAAGCCCATAAATGTAAAAATCCCTAATGCAAAAATGAACTGTACCCAACACAGTCCTTTGGTTGAAGGCCGCGAGGGATGTCCGTTATGCTACTCTTCCTACCCACGTGCTATCCGGGTTGCCTTCTACACACAGCCAAAGGAGTTCAGTGGTCCGTAAACTTTTTACGTCACGCCCTCGTTCTGAAACATACTATTCCTTAAGCCACCTTTATTTTATTTCCATCACACTATTCTTATTCTCCACGAACATTCAGCTCATGATGTCAATAAATAATAATAATAATAATAATAATAATAATAATAATAATAATAATAATAATAATAATAATAATAATAATAATAATAATAATAATAATAATAATAATAATAATAATTTTATTTTTTATTTTTTATTTTTATTTATAACTTATCTAAAATACATTTGCAAATATGCAGTAGGATATTATACATTATCTTTGCAATTATTTACACCTGCAAAGCACTTGATGTGCTTATCTGCCGCTGTAGTTGTTTCACATTTATATACAATGTTGAAATCCTTACTGTTCACAACATTAATAAGGTATGTATATTTACATTAGCATTGTAATTTTGTCCTGTGGTGTGAGTTTTTCTTAATCCCTGAAAGTATCACTCAAAATAGATAAGTCTTTGGTACATTTTTCATTCATGAACAAATATTTAAACTGTAATTTTATTACCTATGATCCATAATTTCACATGTTTTTTTAGTTGATATTTGGTTTTCAAGTGTGTCAATTCTGAGGGCAACTTGTTCAAAAATTTAGGAACTACAACTTGCAGTGTTCTGGATCCACATTTGTTGTAGTACCTCATGACCTGAAAATAACTTATATGCCTCAGTCTTGTTCCATGTGTATGTTCATTAACAATTCTATATTGTGGCTTCCAGTAATTTTCTTTAATTATGTTGTACATATATAGTTGTTTAACTCTCAAGAACCTTTCCTTCTGGTACATCCCTGTTAACATATCCTCACTTAAGCTAAATATTCCTCTGTTTTCACACCAAAAGAATGCTTTGACAATGCGATTTTGTAACATTTGTACCATGTTTATGTCTGTAACAGAAGCTGGTCCCCATACACTTACACCATATGATATAAGTGACTCAAAAAGTGAATGATAAACCAATTTTAAGCTATCATGAGGTATTATATACTTAACCATTTGCATTTTGAACAAGCTTAGCCTCAGTCTTTCATTATTAATATGTTGCTTCCATGAAAAATATCTATCTATTATTATACCTAAATATTTCATGTTATCAACTTCCTCTATTACATAGTCACAATTGCATGATTTTTGTTCACCATCGTGAATGCACTGAACTGAATGGCCTGTTATTTTAATGTTTTCTCTTTGCATTTTTGGGGTAGTAATATACAAGACTTTTGTTTTTGAAGTGTTAATTATTAGACCCTTATCATGGCACCATTCTTGAAAGTAGTTGTACTCCATTTGTAAATGCTTCTCTGCTACTTTTGGGTTTTTATGTACTGATACAATTAGTTTATCGTCTGCATACATGAAATATTTACATTTTTTAAAACATGAGCTTATATCATTGACAAAAATAATATACAAAATGGGTCCTAGGATACTTCCTTGTGGAACACCTCTTTTAATTGAAGTTATTTCTCCATATATATTATCAATTTTTACCCTATACGTTCGGTCAGTCAGATAACTTTCAAAAACTTTTAGTGGTGTTCCTCTTACCCCAATTTTGCTTAACGCTGCAATAATTTTTTCATGGGAAATTGAATCAAATGCCTTTGAGAAATCAATAAACATAGCTAAAATGTGCATACCTTGATTTAGCTTCCCATTGATCAAATTGGAGAATTCCTCAAGAAGATTACTTGTACCCTTGTGTTTTTGATAAGCAAATTGATGTTCATCAATAATTTTAAATTTTTCTAAATATGAGATTAGGTGATCAGCAATGTATCTTTCAACTGCTTTACCTATAGTTTGAAGAATAGATATTTGTCTATAGTTTTCATACTGTAAATGTGAACCTTGCTTGTAAATAGGTCTCACTATGGCAGTCTTCAGATCCTTTGGGAAAATACCTGTCTCTATTATTTTATTGATTAGCTTCTGTATTACTGGTGTTATTATGTCTATGTTATCTTTCAGATGTTTAACTGTTAATTTATCCATGCCTGGTGATTTATTTATGTCCATTCCTTCAATTATGTGTGCTATATCTGCTGTGCTTGCTAGTGGTAGATAAAATGATGAAAGTCTCTCTGTATTAGGTAATGGTCTTCGTTGTACTCTACATTCATGTACTACCTTGTCTAGCTATTCTGAAAATGTTTTTGAAAAGTTATCAACTATATTTTCTAGTGAGTCTTGCCTTCCTAAATAATGTCTTACCGTTTCTTCTATTGTCCATTTCTTTTTAGTCTTTAGCACATCATTTAATACTTCCCAAGTTTTCTTCATGTCCCCTCTACAACTTTCAAACTGCAATCTGTAATACTTTCTTTTTGCTTTATGAATATCAGCTATTATATCATTCCTCATTCTTTTATATAACCTCCTTAAATTTTCCTTATTTTCTGGATTTAAAATTGATGTATTTTTCCATCTTTTGAAAAGTCTGTCCCTTTTTTTGATTTTTTCTATTGTAGCACCCGTCAGCCACGGTTGAGAGTCTTTCCTTCTCTTCTGTTTATTTTGTATCCTTCGTTTCAATAGTTGCCTTGTTAACTGCATTGCATATCTTCATGTATATATCATCTGAACTCATGTTCTCATTTATTTCTTTTGCAATAATTTCTATTTCTGTTCTTAACATGGATTTACTCACCCTTTCCTGTATGTTATCTATAACTTTTTCACTTGGAACATATTTATTACACCTAGTATCATGTGATATCTGTACAGTTATTATATAGTGATCAGAAACTTTAGTCTGAATTACAGAAGAATCTCTTACATTTTTCCCACTCCTAATCAATGCATGGTCGATGCAGGATTGTGTTAGTTTTCCATTTACATATTCTTCCCTTGTGAACTTGTTAATGCAATGAACTAACTGATGATCTGCTAGCACATTATTCTACAAGGATGTGACTCTGCTGTCTTTCAGAATATCTATGTTCATGTCCCCAATAATTATTAAGTTTCTGGCATTCATACTATGTAAATGAAGATCTAACTCCTCCATAAAATCCTTTGGATTATAGTCAGGTGGTCTGTATACTGCCATAATGATCCCATATAGTGTTCCATTAATCCAAACTTCCCCTGATAAATTTTCAAACTGATTTGTTATACATTTCTTTTCTTTAAATATGAACCCTTCCTTGACAAAAATGACTATTCCTCCACCCTTAGAAACATTTCTTATTGAATAATGCATACTATATCCTTCTAACTCATACTGCTCAATTTCCATTTCATTATTTACATTTATTTCACTAAATATTAGTACATCTACCAGTGGCCTGCTGTGTCTTAATATTATAACCATCTGATCCCAATATTTTCTAATTGATCTTATATTCATATGAAGTAGAGACATTTCACTTTCTTGTTTCTTTGTCATCTGTAGCCATTCATCACAATTATTGTATACCTTTGAGTCTAGTAATAAACTACAACTATCAATGTAACTAACATCCATAACTAAATTTAAGATACACTAGAGTAAAATTAAATATTGATATTTTCAGCCAGTTACTGGATTTTTTCAATGTCTTTTTTTGAAAGAATTCTTACCGGAGTAGTTTTCTCTTCCTTTCTAGAGAACAGCTTTCCCTGCTTCACCCATACGTACTTCCATCCTTTGATGTCCGCCTGTCTCCATGCCTCCCAGCGAAGATTAGCCATGTAAGGGGACAGTTGCTCCGTGACAAGTACCTTCCCTCCTTCAGTTGGTCCAATAACTTTGGAGTTAAGGATGGTCTTGCTTTTCCTTCTTGCGAGCATTAAGTCTCTCTTCTTCCTTGGTAGCTGAATTATGATGGGTTTGGGTACTCCTTCCTAGTTGGAACTCTGTGTGCTGCATCTATTTCAGTTTTACACAATGGAACATCCAGCTCTGCTGCAATTCTGCATGCTATTTCTTCAACATCTTCCTCATCTTTCTCTGGAATACCATGCAGCAAAAGGTTTCTATTTCTGGAATATTGTTCAAGTTCTTGTATTCTAATTTCCTGTTCATGAATTATATCATCCTTTTCTTTGCATGCATCTGTTCAACACACCACTTTCTTTTCCAACTCCTTTATCTGTTTAATCATGCTCTGCATTCCTGTCCTAATGTCCTCATACTGTTCACAAATGAACTTCCTTTCATTCACTGCATCTTTCAAGTCCACAACTATTGTTAACTTTTTGTTGATGTCCGTCAAGTCATCGCTTTTTTTAGC
The DNA here is from genome assembly GCF_040414725.1 of Anabrus simplex. Lineage (NCBI taxonomy): Eukaryota > Metazoa > Arthropoda > Insecta > Orthoptera > Tettigoniidae > Anabrus > Anabrus simplex. Next base: position 1,739,543,331 of record NC_090265.1, on the reverse strand, counting down.
GTTACTGCTAGTGTCCACTTTCTTTCTGCATTCAGCACATCGCCATTTTGTTTTCTTGTCCTTGCTCATCGCACGGTACGAATTTTCTTTCAGGGCGGAGCAATCATAGTGCCATGCATTTCCGCACCCCTTGCACTCCACATAGCCCCCGTCATTAGGCAGTTCGCACTCGCACGCTTTGCCGTATTCCATGACTTATGCAGCAGTTGGCAGTACTACCGTGCTTTGTTTCTCGTTCCTTACTCCGCCACTAGAGTCTCTGATGTCATATGTTAACTAAATGGCGACTTAAATTTTAACGAACTCAACAATCAAGCAAACACAGTTTTTACTCTTGTACAGGTTTCGATTGAAATGTTAATTATGTCAATTCAAAGAACTTCACTTAGTATTAAGTAATGTAACTGAACTGTACCTCAATAATGTCACTTTCCACTTGAAAAATGAAACTCTCACGGCACAGTATACAAACACGTCCTTTCACCTCTGTGGTTTAATAATAATAATAATAATAATAATAATAATAATAATAATAATAATAATAATAATAATAATAATAATAATAATAATAATAATAATAATAATAATCGAATCTTGGTTGAAGAACATAAAATTCCCTAGACATCCGTTCTCAGATTGGGTGGCCTTAGGTCAGCGTCTGTACCCCAGGTTAGGGGCGGCTCGAAGAAACCTCCGGGGCTCACAACCTTGGTTGTAAACTGGTGACTCAAGTAATCACCCCAAATTCATGTTTATCGTTCATGGGAAAGTGTAATGTGAAACAAATTACCTAGGTGCACCGTTGTGCACAAGCAGACATTCGGATTCTGGGGAGTCCGCTGCGTTACACAGAGACGAGTCGGAGAGCCTTGGAACCTCAAACAAAATCAAATGCAAACACCCGAATTTCATAGCCACCTTCAAGGCTAATTCTCTTCTTAAAACAGGAAAGGTAATATACCTTACAGACACTCTCAGAAATCATCGAATTATCATAATGGCACTTTAGTAGACCAGATATATAGATGAAAACAACTTCGACTCTGAAGGGTTCAAGATATGCAAGGGAAAAGTTGGTCAAATAGTCATGAAAAACATGCCACACCTAGGAAATGGCTTGATAATAAACAAGAACATCCTGGATTCCATAGTCCGCTTTGAGTCTCAATATTAAAAGACTATCAACTTTGGTTTTCAAATTTACCAATAAAATATACACTATCGTGAATATCCATGCCCCTATAAATGAGGACAATAGAAAAAAAAGGAGAAAGTGGAACTCTTCTGGGATCAGTCAGACGATGTCATCCAAAGGGTACATGAAAAACACAACATCATACTAATGAGAGACTTCAACACCCAGATAGACAAGGAGAGAAAGTATCAACATGTAGTTGGGAAATACCCAGCGCATAACAGGACCAATCAAAATGGTGTCAGACTTACAGAGCTGTGCCAAGACCATGGTATGATACTGAAATCCACAGCTTTTAAAAAGCTTCCTAAACGTGGATCTCACCAAACCCTAAATTAGGTGAATTTCAACTGGACCATGTGGCTATTAGACGGAAGTTAAATAGGGAGATACAAAATGTCAAAGTCCTAAGGGGAGCTAATTTTTAGACTCGGACCCATTGACTGTCTAAGATAAAGATCAAAATCATCCCCAGAAGGAGAGAAAAGGTCCTTAAACACACAAGTAAACGATATGACCAGGAGAAAATCTTCAATTCAAAAGAATACCATCTTGCAACAAAGGATATACACAAACAAGATTGGGATCAAATAAAACGGAACTTATTATCAAAAGCCGAACATTCAGCCCCTATAACAAAAGTTATAAAAAATGCTGGGTGGTCGGAAAAATGTGACAATCTATTGCAGCAACGGAGGCATGGCACAAATGACAGTCGACACGAACGGAAAGGAACAGACAAAAAATTCTAAAAATATCAAAAAATTAAAAAGGGCCTACGAAAATCAGATGCCTATTCAAATAGATGAGGACTTTACTAAAAACAATACAAGAAGTTTCTACGAAATCTTTAAACCGAGAACAATAAAGTACAAGCCACCGACTCTACAGTTACGGGACAAGAACGGAAATATAGCACATAACACGGATAACTGCAGGATATTAACCGACTACTTTGAAAATCTCAACTGTGAAATGCCAGTCAATAAGATGACATTTAACGTCCCAACAAATACCAGTCCCGACTCACAGCCACCAACCTTCGAGGAACTAGAAAATATAATTTCGAGCCTTAAAAACAACAAAGCATCGAGAGAAAACCAGATCACAGCCGAACTTTGGAAGAATGCCAACAAGGAAGCAATAGAATCCCTACAAAAAGTGTTTTGAAGACATCTTGGTCAAAGAAAGGATTCCAGAAGAATGGAAGATGGCCCTGATCCACCCAATCCACAAGAAGGGGGATGAAATGAACTCCAATAACTACAGAGGCATATCACTTTTGGATATTACGTATAAGATATTCTCAAAGGCCTTAATTAATAGAACAGAACCACGGTTAGATCATCAATTGGGAGAATATCAAGCGGGATTTAGAAAGGGGACATCCTGTCCGGGACAAATCTTGAACCGTTAAAATCTTATAGCACATCGGAAATCTAGGGCAAAAACATACGTCATCACTATATTCATTTCCAAAAGGCGTATGACTCACTACACCCGGAAAATCTCCTATCTGCACTCAAAGAATTCTGTCTGGACAAAAACACAACAAACCTCATTAGGGAAACACGCACTAATACATTTTCCAAAGTCAAATTCATGGGAGCATTGTCGGCTCCTTTTGAGATCAAAACTGGTGTCCGATAGGGTGACGGACTGTCTGCATACTGTTCAATTGCGCCTTGGAGAAGGTAGACAGAATATGGAATAAGACAGTCAGTGGTAGAATTCGATTGGGATCGGTAAACAAGGGTATCAAGATCAAATATTTAGCTTTAGCAGAGACATAGCCTTACTAGCTGAGACGTGGGAGGAAGCCAAGGAGCAGTCCATCGAACCGCTGAAGCAAGCAGAGAAGATATGTCTCAAAATCGCCTTTGGAAAGACCAAAATAATAACCAACAGTAAGAATTCCCCAAAATATTTGAAAGCGGGAAAAAAAATAGAGATCGTCAGGGATTTCGAATACCCTGGTGAATGGATCAGTTGGAATGGTCTTAAGAAGAAAACAATGGAATCACAACGAACCAAAATAGAAACAGCCTTCCAGCTTACGAAAGACACCTATAACAAACAATCCCTCTCCTGGAATTCCAAGATCAGACAGTATAATACAGTAGTCAAGCCCGAAGTCCTTTACACTGCAGGAACATTCTCTATAACTACATATGGTCCAACGGAAAAGTTGGAGATCAAGGACAGGAAAATACTAAGAAAATTCTAGGGCCCAAATTCCATAATAACGAACTTCCACACATCAGCAATGAAATCCTGAATAGGAAAACAGGAAGGATTGCCGACACAATAAGGAAAAGGAGAATTGACTTCTATGGCCACATCCTAAGAATGGACCCGAAAAGGTGTGATAGTACATATATCACACCCCAGAATTATATGTAGAAGTTAGAGATATTATTGTCAGTATTCGATTTATTATTATTATTATTATTATTATTATTATTATTATTATTATCATTATTATTATCAGTATTTCATTTATATATTTTGCCATTTATATTGGTAAGCTGGAAGATATCCGCATATGTAGGTATGAGTAATTTGTTTTGCACGAGTGGGAAAACATTGCTTTAATAACTCTGGTAATTTGAATGAGTCATATGGCTACCCCAGTGTTTGTTGTGATGTACTTGTGTTGGGAAATTCATGAATCATGTATATATCCCAGCCTGATGAGATGAGCTTGTTGTTGTATTAGGAAAATTTGGTGACTCATGGAATATACCCCAGAGTTTGTTATTGTCTTGGGAGGAAGAAGTAGTTCAGGGCTTGGGCTTGAGAAGAGGACCACCCATGATTGGCTGGCAAGCACCAATCCAGACGTATCATCTGAGAGGAGGGGGATGTTGATGTCTATAAAGGTTGATGATACGGCGGCAACCAAAAACATTGTAAAAAACATTGTAAGGGTGATTGTAGAGGTGATTGTAAAGGAACGAGAAGGAAGATAACTACAACTAGTAACACTGTATTAAGGAACGACAACTGACACACGGTACGAGAAGGAAGTGGTGCTGATACACGGTACTGGAGTTACACGGCTGCAATGGACTGGACTTCAAACGTTCGTGGAGCGTAGTCTTGTTATGTTCGTGGAAAGTGGATGATTGTGGAGAGTACTTGCGCATTAAGTATTGTAGCACTTGTGGCGGCCTAGCATTATATGTTGGTGAAAGCTATCTCAGACTTTCCATAAATTTGTATGTTGAGGATCGACAGACGTGTGTATATATCTTTACAACAAGTGTTAAAATATGTGAACACGGTAGTACAAGGTACAGTATCTGTGTGATGTGATAACTGCCGATTATGAGAATCGGTAAGTCGAATTGATATAGACACAGTGAAGGGTATTTATCTTCATACATGTACATTGTTCATCGGACTATCTACAAATGGTAGCTTAGTTCTCGCTTTCGTTTTCCCACGATTTTCATTATTATGATTGTTGTTGTTGTTGTTGTAAATATGGAGTCTTCCAGCAATATTTTATGTGTGTATTATATGTATAATGTTGTATGTTGATGAGGTGCTCATGCACGGAATTTGTTAAGAATATAGTTAGCTATTTTAGAATCAGTGTTATTGATGAACCTAGGTGCAGTTCCTACCTAATTAGTCGTTTTCAGGAGGTTAGGTAAGGCCTGCAGCAGATGTACCAGTACGCAGCATTATGTACACGCCCTGGGATATAAAGTTTATCATGCTCTTATCTAAATTCGAGGGATCCATTCTGGTGAACTCTGGCGCCCATATTACGGACATTTCGGTCAATTATGCTTATTAATTTTATTAAGTTTTGAGTAATTTTATTTATATATTATTATTCATGATTTTATTTATTATTATCATCAAAAGAAGGTTACAAAGGATAACTAAAAGAATCTTCGAATATTTCCGCAAAAATAAAACCAAACCGAATAATTTAAGGAAACTGATAAGGACCTACGAAAGTTCCAAAATACCGACGAGATGCTTGTAGATGGATCCGCGAAGAAAATAATCAAAGATAAAATAAAGAGTTTTTTTTGCTAGTTGCTTTACGTCGCACCGACACAGATATGTCTTACGACGACGACAGGACAGGAAAGGGCTAGGAGTGGGAAGGAAGAAGCCGTGGCCTTAATTAAGGTACAGCCCCAGCATGTGCCTGGTGTGAAAATGTGAGACCACGGAAAATCATCTTCAGGGCTGCCGGCAGTGGGGTTCAAACCCACTATCTCCTGAATACTGGATACTGACTGCGCTTAAGCGACTGCAGGTATCGAGCTCGGTAAAAGAGGTTTCAGGACAGGGTGAAGCTCAAACGAGAATTTCTGAAGAAGAGAGGAAGGTCTGAAAGCATGAAAAAGTACTGGGAAGAGAGGAAAACACGACTCACTAATCATTGATTGATCTAATCCACCCAAAAGTGGATGAAACGGATAATAATAATAATAATAATAATAATAATAATAATAATAATAATAAAGGTGTCTTGTTAGCGCAATGGCTTTGTCCGGGCCGTGAGTACCTGTAACACGGAGATTTTCGCGTGAAAAATCAAGCTACATGAGGAAGGCACCCGGCATTAAATTCTCGGCCAGAACTGAACTGAGTAAGGGTGGTTGCGGCGGCCTCAGATATAACTGAGTGGTAGATGTATGTTTAATAATAATGCAACGCATGTGTGTTGATGCAACATTAGAGGGGTAGGACGTGTTGTGATTAGCTCAGCGGCTTACCTGCTGACTTCCCGAACAGGAAGGCTAAGGTTCGAATTTTCGTCAATTATGGGTTGTGATTTACATCTCAAAAATCACACAACGCCAGGAAGAGCATCCGGTCTTAAAACCCAGGCCAAAACCAAAACCATATCCCGATGTTCACAGCCACCTAACCCAAACCGCGCAGCCAAATCGCTGGGCCAATTTACAAACTGCATCCCCTTACGCTCGTCTCTTAAGATACCACCTAAAAACTCTTTCGATATCAGATATCTTTCCACCATCATCCACACATAAGCGAATTGCGTGTCTAATAAAACTTTCTACATCTCCAAGATTTTCTGTGAAGAACTTTCTGGGAAGAATTGCTTTCCATTCTCAAATCTCATTTCCAACGATACATTTATTCTAGAGATGGGAGGGTAGAGCAAGCAAGCGAAAGGCTCAGGATTAAAGGCAGCATTGCAAACAATTTCTCTCTCATCCCCTTTTATGAACATAGTACCAATGGAATCTCTATACCAACTGAGTGGTTTATATGTGAACGAAGGAATAAAGCATCATTTCTTGACAGTAGTTCTCGTGCTTATCCAAGTAGTTCAGAAACCTATTCCCCTCTTTCCGACGACCGAGATTGTAGAACAAAAGAAAAATTACTGTTTCATTTTAATAATCTAGTGGACACATTTTTAATCAGTGTCATAAACATGCTATGTTTGTACTGAACTCACCTAAGAAGAGTTAATACTGAACATGTGTACACGAAACGTCGAATTCCTGATCGTAGAGTGTTTACCAGAGTTTTCAGCACACTGAGTGAAACATGTACTCCCCCAAGTTCCCATTTTTCTTCTGAACGTGCAGTTCAACAACCTGTGCAGGAACAGCAACACATTGTTGAAATGGTGCAGTGTAGTCCTACTACCAGCACACGGTGTCTTTCTGCAAGTATCAACGTCCCAAGTACAAGTGTATGACGAATATTACATGCGGAAAACTTATACGCATTTCGAAACGTCGAGGAGGTTGGGTGGGTACAATACATACGTGCGCGCCACTAGCCCAAAAATCAACGTACATTAAATCTGTTCTATTTTGGAAACCATTCGGAATATGGTATATGTCCATATGATATTTTCTTCTTCAAATGATCGTTCCTGTCATATCCCTGAATATTGACCATTCCTCCTGGGACACCGCGTATAGTAACACTATATTGTCCCATTTAGGCACCGAACGTTCCCTCTACTCTCGCCCCTTGCTAACCGATCCGAATAACAATAATTATTATTGGTTTTACGTCCCACCAACTATTTTACTGTTTTTGGAAATGCCTAGTTGCTGGGATTCTGTCCCTCGTGAATTCGTTAACGTGCCAGTAAATCTACCGGCAAAAGGCGGACGTACTTGTCTGCCTCCATATACCACCGGACTGAGCCGGGATCGAACCCGCGAAGTTAAGCTCAGAAGGCCAGCGTTCTACAGCCAGAACTACCCAGCCCGGCACTAACCGATCTGCAGTGCAATGATGATAAAGAAAAGTACAGAAACCTCCTTTTCCCCTCACCCGCCCATCACCCAGCAGGCACAGCAACGTGACTTAGTGCATAAAGCGACTTATCAACCACATAGATAGAATATCAGCACCGTACCCATACTTACTTGTGGGTACGATCAGCATTTCGTATTTATCATGCCAAAATATATTACATTTTAGAGGAATTCGGAAAGGGAATCACAATCCAAGGAGAGGAAAATACTGAGATTTACCGATTATATTGCCATTTTATCTCAAACTGCAGAAGATCTGGAGGAATTGCTGGATGCTACAGACGGAGTCTTGGGTATGAAGTACAAGATGAAAAAAAATAAGTCCAAAACATAAGTAATTGAATGCAGTCGAACGAAGTCAGGTGAAGCAGCAAATATTAGATAAGGAAATGAAGTCTTAAAGGAAGTAGATGAATATTGTTTACTTGGGTAGTAAAATAACTAACGATGGCAGAAGCAAGGAGGACATAAAATGCAGACTAGCAAAAGCAAGGAAGAGCTTCCTTAAAAAAAAAAAAAATTTGCTCACTTCGAATATTGATGTAGGAATTAGAAAGATGTCTTTGAAGACTTTCGTCTAGGGCGTTGCATTTTATCGAAGTGAAACATCGGCGATAACTGGCTCAGAAAGAAAAAGAATAGAAGCTTTTGAAATGTGGTGCTACAGAAGAATGCTGAAGGTGAGGTGGGTAACCGAATCACGAATGACGAGATACTGAATCGAATTAGTAAGAAGAGATAGAATGATAAGACACATCTTAAGACACCCAGGTCTTATTCAGTTTGTTTGTGAGAGAAGTGTAGGCGGAAAGAACGGTAGGGGTAGACCATGGTATGTATATGACAAGCAGATTAGAGCAGATGTAGGATACAGCAGTTATGTGGAAATAAAGAGGTTAGGGTGGCATGAAGAGCTGCATCAAACCAGTCTATGGACTGATAACATTATTATTCTATATGTTCAATATAATTGTATTTTGCCCGTCGTTATTACGTCCATAGATTTGACTACAATTTTATATTCAGTGACGAAGCTCCATCACATTCCGTGGGTATACAAATGCTTTCTGTGGCCAACTAATGGCATGACAACGTTGTCGTTGTCATCTCTTCCTTCGATCCTAGGTCTTTTTTTACAGGGCACCCAACAGCGCATCCGGGATTCAATGCGACGGCGTGTTGATGCATGTGTCAGTGCTAACAGAGGGCATTTTGAACGTTTCATGCAAGAAAGAGTTTCAGCGGTATGCTGGTACGTTTTCTTGTGTGTTTACCATGATTAATGCACTATGTAGAGGTTAGTTGTAGTATGTAAATACAGCGCTTCTGGACCCATATACATGTAACATATTTTCTTCCTCTACATGTCCTGAAAGTTTGGACGTGCTCAACTGATACCCTCTGTATACATATACAGCATGGTCGGAAACTTATCTTTTTAAGAATTTGTTTTTATGTCGCACCGGCACAGATAGCTTTTATGGCGAGGATAGGATAGGAAAGGACTAGGAGTGGGAAGAAAGCGGCCGTGGCCTTAATCAATTTGCATAGTGTGAAAATGGGAAACAACGCAAAATCATTTTCAGGGATGCTGACAGTGGAGTTAGAACCCACTATCTCCCGGATGCAAGCTCAAGGCTGCGCACCTCTAACCGCACGGCCAACTCTCCCGGTAGAACTACTGATCGCTACCGATCTGCATTTAGGTCAGTCGCCCAGGTGGCAGATTCCCTATCTGTTGTTTTCCTAGCCTTTTCCTAAATGATTGCAAAGAAACTGGGAATGTATTGAACATCCCCCTTGGTAAGTTATTCCAAACCCTAACTACCCTTCCTATAAACGAATATTTGACCCAATTTGTCCTCTTGAATTCCAACTTTATCTTCATACTGTGATCTTTCCTACTTTTAAAGACACCACTCAAACTTATTCGTCTACTGATGTCCTCCCACGCCATCTCTCCATTGACAGCTCGGAACATACCACTTAGTCGAGCAGCTCGTCTTCCCAGCCCAAACTTTGCAAGATTTTTGTAACGCTACCCTCTGAATTGAAGGCCTCAGCACTGTCCATTCAGCCAAGGAGTCGGACGGCCCAAGAGCAATCAATGAAATAATAATAATAATAATAATAATAATAATAATAATAATAATAATAATAATAATAATAATAATAATAATAATCATCATCATCATCATCGTACATACATACTATCGGGGCCAGTGATGGGTAAACCTTCGTTATAGGATGTGTGTTATTCATTTTACGGTAAAGTTTCACTGATCAACAAGTGAAAACAAAGAAAATAAAGACAAGTTTTCACTATATGATATAACCTTTAAAAAGTAATATCATAGCACAATTTCTGCAAGGTGTTCTGACTGTAGAGAAGAGTAGTGTAAATAAAACTACACACTCAAACAAGGAGACAAAAAACACACACAAGAACTCAATCAAGTAAAGTATGAAACAAACGAAGACCACACCGCACTTGAACGCCAACATTCAGTAAAAAGGTTAGCAAAAGAGCATAGAGCACAAGTACCTCGTTCACTCAGTAAACTCCCACTCTTTCATGACCCACACACCCAAGCTACTCAATTACGTCGAAGAATTTCTAACCTCCTATGTAACTTACCAAATTCAGTTAACTGATCAAATATTGAAGGAGCTGATAATGTTGACTAAGACGACAAAAATAGTAGAGGTGTGTAATACGAAGTGAACACACGTCAAGTAAGGATCGATCATCATTCATACGATAGTGCCATAGACTTTATAGAAGTTTAACACAGTTAATTCCAGTAAAAAATAATACCAGTACCATTTTTAAAATTTATTTTACGTCACACAGACACAGATAGGTCTTATAGTGACGATGGAATGCGAAAGGCTTGGGAGTGGGGAGGAGGTGGCCGTGGCCTTAATTAAACCACGGAAAACCATTTTCAGGGCTTCGGACAATGGAATTCGAACCCACTACCTCCGAGATGTAAGATCACAGCTGCGCGCGGCTAACTGTATGGCCAACTCGCCCGGTGTACCGTAAATCAACATAATGTATGCCTATATCTCCATTCTTAAACTATGCGTATTTGAGTCCTCAACCCGAAGGCTGGTTGGATCCTCAACAGCTCCACCATTAGCCTATGTGATAGTGAAGAAGCGTACTAAAGGAGACGAGGAGTAAAGCAGTTCACCGTTACTTTCATCAGTGACCCAGAAAGTGTTGTACATATCAGTCTGCCAAGCCCACTGAAGTGTACACATTAACTGACCCCCTAGGCAACACTTTCACACCATTTATAATAATGTTATTGGCTTTACGTTTCACTAACTATGTTTAAGGTTTTCGGAGACGCCGAGGTGCCAGAATTTAGTCCCGCAGGAGTTATTTTACGTGCCAGTAAACCTACAGACACGAGGCCAACGTATATGACCGCCTTCAAATACCAGCGGACTGAGCCAAGTTGGGGTCAGAAGGCCAGAGCCTCAACCGTCCGAAGAGAGGAGATTGGTACCAGATTATCATATTCTTCTTTCTTATTCTTCATGGCTTTATTACAAATTCATTGATATGGATTTGTTGAGTTAAGGCCTGGTTGCCTTTCCTGACTCCAGCCCTGTGTGGAGAAATGTATTCAGTATTGCGTGTTTCTGTGTAGTGTCTGTTCGTATATGGAGAGAAGTGTATCAAGACGAACATAATTACTCCATCCCCGAACCATAGGAACAAACCATTCGCAGCTAATATCCTCGACCCGGCCGGGAATCGAACCCAGGCCCTATGAACCGAAGACCAACACGTAGACCATTCAGCCAATGAACTGGACCGTACAAACATTCTTCACCTTATCCCATACATTTGCGGGGTCGCTGGAGTCATCTCGGAGGGTTTAAGGACTCATGCCTTTCCTGACGCAGTGTGATTCTTCAATTGAAAACTCCAACCCAAGATCGACTGGATTTCGAACCTCAGCCGTTCGGGTGGAAAGCCGACAGCTGAGCCAATGCGATAATCATGCCGTCCAGCACAATATTATACTATTATCTATATATTAAAAAAGTTTACTAAAAAACAGCTTTGGCACAACCGTCCGTCCGTTCTAGTAGATCGATTTGCTTCTTTTTTTTTTCTTTCCTCTCCGGAATTACCTGCCGGTGAATCATGAGACATTGAGAGGTCTCTAAGTTCAGTCAACTTTGAGTGATCCTAAAATCAAATTATTAAGTGATCACTCCAATAATTGCAGGCGAAGGCTTATCCTAACCCGTACATACTATACTTAGCAGGTTGCTAAGCAACTAACACTTTAATATTCTGATATATGTGATTTTCATCCTTAGTAATGTCATTGCATGCAGCCATGTTTGATAACTACCTGTCAAGCCAGAGATTATACACTTCCTCTGATTACGGAAGAATACTATTCTCTGCTAGATACTCTTTGATTCTTTAACCTTCGCTAGCTTCCAAATACATTCAACAGATGGCAGAGCGTTCCTAATAACTTACATGCTGCCAAGAGAAAAAGTCTACGTTCAAGCAGACCCCACCATGACACACGCCTTAGACACTGCCCGGGAACACCTATCGAAAGATAACCCAGCTACATTAGAAAGAGTGAAGGCCATGTACCTGCAAAATGTTGTCTGCCTGGCAAAAAACGCTCCTTCGAGACTAACCTACGAGCTCTATACAGAAGAACTGCGATTAAAAATACCATTGCCTTCTACAACACAATATCAGGCTTTACGTAGAGAACTGCAGGTTAAAAAAAGCGAATATATGGATTTTAGAAAGGTTGGTCATACTGATAAATAATTTGAAAAAGAAAAGAATTTGATATCTCCCGCTGTTGTCATTTTAACAGCTGTTGAAGTTAGCCACTCATATTGCTTCGCGGGCGAAATCAATGAGGCGGTGTTGCTACATGACCGGCTTGAGAAGCATGGCGAGGAATCAACATCAAACACAAAGTGGGTTTCAGCCGGTGTCACCGTAGCGTACTTGGTAAGGCGCCATGCTGTCAGCCCGGAGGACTGTATTAAAGTCGCTAACCTGGCGAAGTTTCGGTTCTTCGATTGGTGCTCTCAAGCTGGTCTCAATCCACATTCAGATTTAGCAACACCGCCTTGCAAAGCCCATCTGAATTTACCCGCAAAGTGATCTGACTAACTTCAGCAGCTTATAAAACGACAGCTGGGCTAAATATCTCATTATTTGTTTCAAATTATGTATCAGTATGAAAAGGGGCGTATGCTGGGATCAAGACGTGGGCTACCACTAGACTTAGGTTACCCCTTTTCGATGGTTGGTTTAGTGAACGTCAAGCCTTCAGCGTTTTGAGTTGCAGCCAATAGTCAACGGAGAAGCCTGCTGTGTTGTCAAGGCTGCTTCACAAGCTACTGCCCTGGCCTCTGCTACTGCCAATGCTCAACTCCTGATCAGTGGAGATTGTACCCTAAGGTTCAGCAAATTAATTAAAGTCCAGATTTGTGGCTAAATGCATAGAATGCTTGCCTTTGGTCCGACAGCCCCGGTTCAATTTTCAGAATGAACCCTCTCATACCGTTTATTCCCCTGGTTTGGGGACTGGGTGTCTATGACGTCTTCTCCATTCGTTTTATCCTCATTAGGTCACCACCAAGCCTATACAGATGCCCACAATTATTATTATTATTATTATTATTATTATTATTATTATTATTATTATTATTATTATTATTGTACCGCCTGGTACACCTCTACGCCGCACATTTGAATTTTCTGCCTTAAAATACTCCTCTACAGGAGAAACTCTGAACTTTAACAACTGTATCAACTCATAAGTTTTCTCAGAAGATGTCACTACCATAAATTTTGTGATTACGAAGTTGTCAGTACTGTGTGGAGTTCAACTTGTTTTGTTTTCTATTGATCTAGAAGTGTGGACATTCTCTGATAGATGTCTCTACAAAAAACTATGACCATGCAACCTGGTGCGAAGTGGAAGAACTTTATTTGAAGAAATTTTGTATTCATAAGTTTCTTCTTTATTAAATTTCGTTCTTTCATTTGTGGGTTGGCAATATTAATATTTTCTTTCCGCCAGTTTTGAATTGAGCCAGTCCAGAATTTCTGTAATTAATTTTTGACCAATCGTGTCTTTCTTATTCGATTTGGATGTGTAACTGTAAGCTACCCAATAAACGCCTGTGGGTGTGTCTTAATTATTCATGAAAGGTCTCGAATCTTCCCCGAGAGTATAAAAACTGCTGATTTTCCTGTCTCTCGGCCACTCGAACAACATCTAGCCTAGTGTACGGAAGTGTAGCAGGAGGCGGGAAGCGCCTCGTTCATCCGGCAGCAGCTCTTCAACAAGGTAAATGGCCACTTAACCATCTGTATTTCTTGCTAGCTCAGCAGTTTAACCCGCGGGGAAGGTCCGAAACCTTTATTATGAAACCTATCTTCAAACATGTAAATTGCTGTCACTTTTGTAAAACTTCACATATCGTTAACCGTAAATCGGGGATAGAGAGTGCTTTACCCTCTCGAGCTCCCCTTCATTTTTGCCTTGAGGTGACTACGTTTTGGGAACCTTTTCTTCCTTAATGTATGAAATTTATCTTATACGAGTCACCTCCATAGTTTGGGAATAGCCCCTGGTTCATCGGCCTACTGCCTCTTAGGTTTTAAAAGATTTCATGTAGGAGTGCAAGTACACGCCTCCATTCTACTTGGTGTTGCGGGCCATTAACTTAACCTATTATTTTTCTACTAAGGCCCATTAGGTTGGGTACAAGATACCCCTGTTTCTTTGTAAATGTGCCTTGAGGGCAGAGCGGGTCAGCTCTTTCTTGTATTTGGATATGTGCCTCTAGGAGGCCTGACAGTGCTAGGTGGGAGCAAGTGCTCCATCTAATGAGGGGATTTCTGCCCTTTGGTAATATGTGGTTGTGAGCTGAGTGCTCAGAAATTGTAAAAATTAGGGCTTGTGGCCCAGATTGTTAAAATATCTCTAAATCTTGGCTTTCCTGGTATTGTACCTGATTTGACTTGTTGTTACTTGTTAAAATCTGAACTTTTTATGTGAAAATTGTTTTGCTATTTTTGAAAATATAACCTTGAATGCAATTTTAATATCTCAGCTTTGTAGTTAGACCCATTCCAGCCCGCACCTTCTTTCACCTCCGCATTCCACGGGTATCCCCGTAACAATTATTATTATTATTATTATTATTATTATTATTATTATTATTATTATTATTATTATTATTATTATTATTATTATTATTATTATTATTATTATTATTATTATTATTATTATTAAGTGAGATTGAATCAAGGTGTCGTGAGGCTAATGCAGTGAGCTCGCAGTTGCGATCAACAGTATTGGTCCCAGCGATCCGGTGGCCTTCCTCGCGGTCTCAGTTTATCTCTTGGGCTCTATTCAAGAACAACCTTGGTCCATCTGTCATCCCTTCTTCGGGCCACATGTCCTGCCCATTGCCACTTCAAGGTTGATATTATCGTTATGATGTCAACGACATTTGTAACCGCTCTTATGTCATGGGCCCTCTTTTTATCTCTTCTGGTAAACCCAAGCAGAGACCTCTCCATTCCTCTCTGGGCAGTTCTCAGTTTCCGATTAGTAAACACATTCATTGTACAGGTCTCACAGGCATAGGTCATGGCAGGGAGAATGCACTGGTCATAAACTTGCTTCTTTAGGTTTACTGACATGTTGGATTTGAAGACGATTGAATATCGTCCAAATGCCTGCCATCCTAATTTGATTCTTCGGAAAATTTAATGTCTTATATCTCCTTCCATGTTGATTTGTTGACCAAGGTAGATGTATTCACCAACAGTTTCAATAGTTATTCCCTCTATCACTAAGTTTCCTGAAGTTGCCCACTTGTTACGCATGATCTTTGTCTTGGACACATTCATCTTGAGGCCTACTTGCTGACAAACTAGTACAAAATCGCGTACTTGTGATTGCAGTTCTTCCTTATCGCCAGCCAACAATACTAAAACGTCCGTAAATCTCAAGTGATTCAGCCTCCTCCCATTGATTCTGATGCCTCGATCTTTCCATTGAATTTTGGACATTGCCATTTCTAAGACTCCAGAGAAGAGCTTTGGTGAGATGGGGCCACCTTGTTTTACACCACGCTGAATGGGAAAATCTTCAGTGTTTTCACTGACACTAACAAAGGCAGACCGAGCTTGATAGCTGCAGTCGCTTAAGTGCGGCCAGTATCCAGTAATCGGGAGATAGTGGGTTCGAGTCCCACTGTCGGCAGCCTTGAAGATGGTTTTCCGTGGTTTCCCATTTTCACACCAGGCAAATGCCGGGGCTGTACCATAATTAAGGCCACGGCCGCTTCCTTCTAACTCCTAGGCCTTTCCTATCCCATCGTCGCCATAAGACCTATCTGTGTCAGTGCGACGTAAAGCAAATAGCAAAAAAAAAAAAAAAAAAAAAAGGCAGAAGATGATTTGTATATGTCTTTAAGTATGTTGATGTAGGCTGCTTCTACTCCCTGTTCAGCTAATGCCAAAAGGACAGATGAGTGGCTAAGAGAATTGAATGCTTTTCCGAAATTAACAAATGCTAAGCAGAGGGGCAGTTGGTAATCATTCATTCTGCTGACTGCTTATCTAGAGCAAGTATGTGGTAAATGGTACTGAAACCATTGCGGAAACCCGCCTAGTGGATGGGTTGGGCTAAGTCAAGAGTTGAGCTGATTCTATTAGTCAGGACCTTGGTAAGGACTTTGTACAGGACGGCCAATAGGCTGATAGGACGATAGTTCATTATGTTGTGGATACTACCTTTTTTGCTTTGTTCCAAGATTTGGGGATTGATCCTCGTTGGAGAAAATGAGTAAACATTTTAGCCAAATAATTTGCGGCTTTTTCCCCAGCAAGTTTCAAAATGCTATTAGACCGTCATCTCCTGCAGCTGTATCCTTTTTCATATTACCAATATACACCTATATATATTAATGAATTAATTTATTAATTAATTAATTTTACTTTTATTTTTGCGGGGATTCTGCGAGGCCCCTTAAAGGCCCGGGCCCGCCTGCATTGCAGGTCCTGAAGGCCATAACGTTACGCCCCTGACTATAGACATTGCTATAGGCCAGCGACAAAACAAAAGAGAAAGAGCAACATAAAAAGAATCAAAAGTAACTTTGCAATAATAGCCAATTCTACCGCTAAGTAATCAAGGGTTCCGCATTCCGTGGCTCTGGCGCATGAAGCATTAAACGTGACTGCTATGCACAATCTAATCTTGCATCATGAGTTGCGGTGTAATGGAGAAAATATTGACCTCGTAGACTAAATACAGAAACCCTAGAATAGTGCCGATGTAATCAGCCAAGCAAATAGCAAACTGCAATTAATACACATGTGAGGATAGTATGAGTCACTTTATGACTGAACTTGAATGGTGAGATTATGGAGCAGCGAAGGGGAAGATCGAGAGGAAGCTAGGGGTTTTTTCAGCGACCAGATGCGCTGTGATTCATCCAATCAAATGCAATAAATGTTATGGAATTTGGGAACCACTAAATCCCTGGCGGGTTTTACGCTGACACATTAGGGCGAGCATTTTCTAATCCTGACTCACAACTGTATTGTGTCCTACTGGCATATGCAGTTGCACTGTATAACAAAGAAGAAGAGGGGCTGCAAGTGTGACAGTCTCTTACAAGGAACGCTCTGTACGTACCTGAAGTTATTGGTATCTATATATTAAAACAGTTTACTAAAACAGCTTTGTCCAATCCGTCCGTTCTACTGGAGCGATTTGCTTCATTTTTGTTTTATCCTCTCAGGAATTACCTGCCAGTGAATCAGGCATCTTTGAATAATCCTAAAATGAAATCACTAAATGATCACTCCAAAATAATTGCAGGTGAAGGATTACTCTAGCCCGCAATACATTTTGAACTTAGCGGGTTGCACACTCTTAAGGAGCAATATCTTTAAGTGAAGATATCAGCGACGCTAAACGATTACAAAGACGGTGACTATAGGCAAACCTGCAATTTCAACCAAACTTCGTACACATATGACTTAATACTATCTGGAGAAAACTAGTGTGGAGGTAAGACACCCCTAGCACCGCTACGGTTGGGATTGAGAGGAAGTGACATAACGATAATCGAAAACGACCAATGTTCGTGCCGAATCAATACTCTTTGGGGTCGCTGAAATGAATTACGACACTCTTGATGCCATTTAAATACAAGTTTAGCCACCATCGGCATGGAGGAGGGGGGGGGGGAAGGTTCGAAAAGGAAAATGTCCAAAATGATCTAGATTAGCGTTGAATCCACAGTTTTCGGGCTCGCTACGCTGATTGGTGACATTTTCAATGACAGTTGGAAACGTGTACATCATATATCTAGGGCGACGCGTAAATACATAGAGTTATCGTTTACTTTTATTATTTATTTGGCAATATCGACTGCAGTAATGACAAAGCTCCACGCGAAACAAAATTATCTCAAACTGAAACTTCCAATTGAACACACAACGATAACTCTAAAAACTACAAAAGAGTTCAAAAATAAGGTTCCCAGAAGGAAACCATAATTTAATTTTATCGATTGCAAATGTTAAAAATATTTAAGCTCTTTAAGTCTTTAGGCTTTTTCAATCGAGAAATTACCAGCGTTTCGCCCCAGTGTAGCAGTGGGCTCATCAGTTGGAATGCTACACGCTAGTGCGCCGTTGAGATACTACTGCAAAACCTCCTATGTAGGACAGTGCAGTGACGGTGCACTAGGGGAAGCATGTGCTTCCACTTGTATAAAGTGGAGGCACAACGGCGCACTAGCGTGTAGCATTCCAACTGATGAGCCCACTGCTACACTGGGGCGAAACGCTGGTAATTTCACGATTGAAAAAGCCTAAAGACTTAAAGAGCTTAAATGTTTTTACAAAAGAGTACATAAAAATCAATCATCACAATAAAGAAATCTACAAAAATTCAGTTGACACATAATTAAGAGGCAGCCTAATAAAAATTCTAAAAGTATACCTTCAAAAAGTATCCGGGCAGCACATGGACCAATGTCATATCACGACACGTTATCTGACCTATCCATAACGATTCTTTTTTTTTTTGCTAGTTGCTTTACGTCGCACCGACACAGATAGGTCTTATGGCGACGATGGGACAGGGAAGGGCTAGGAGTGGGAAGGAAGCGGCCGTGGCCTTAATGAAGGTACAGCCCCAGCATTTGCCTGGTGTGAAAATGGGAAACCACGGAAAATCATTTTCAGGGCTGCCGACAGTGGGGTTCGAACCTACTATCTCCCGAATACTGGATACTGGCCGCACTTAAGCGACTGCAGCTATCGAGCTCGGTCATAACGATTCCTGCGGAGCAACACTGGCCCTCTAGTAATACTTCTAATATAATGAGAATGTAGGTAAGTAGTGTATATCCGTATATTCGTTTCTTCTCGCGATTTTGACAGGATTGATAGTGTACAGCATGTGGAGACAATATCCGATTTTTAACATGCATAGGGGGAGGTCTATCTGGAATTAGCGTCATAAATTTAGCGTAGAGAATTTTGCGTCGACAAACAAAAAAGGGACCATGGTAAGCAGGCAACCAGTGTTCGTCATCTATGCTAGAGCCCGGATGTTCAGGCATTTACAGGTTAGAATGCAAACTTACTGAAGGGAATAACAAGTATACTATATTCCAGACAACAGTTCTGCTATGAGATTTGCATAAACATAGGGGCTCGGCCTATTATAACCCCTAGCCGTTATGTTACTCTCGCTACATTATGGAAGAGCGGGCTAGACGATGCTTTCTAATAGCCAAATTAGTTTGCATTCTAACCTAGTACTGCGCACTAAGAACGTGCGAGGATCCTTCGGTATCACAGATATTGGTGAGAAACTGGAGACGAGACCACTTGCCTGGCAACGACACGTGAAACGGCGTAATGATAAAGGCCTACAGCATATCACCCTACAGAAAGCGCCTTCCACCACAGAACAAAGAAGAGGACGAGGACGCCCAAGAGCAACGTGGTGGCGAACAGCTCAAACCATACTGAGGAACGAAGATCTTAGTGTACGAAATATAGAAGCTGATACTTTTCGGATCAGAAGACCCTGGGCGATACTCCGCAGTGCCCACACTGTGCCCGCAGGTAATAATAAAAATAACAATATCTGTCTGTTAGGTCATCAGCCCAGAGCCTGGTTGGATCCTCAAGCAGCACCACCAAAGGCTATGCAATTACAGGAAAACCAGAAAAACCAATGGCAGCACCAAAATGAGGCGTACTAAGAAAGATAAGGAGTGAAGTACTGTAGTTTGCCAATGCTGACCATAAAGTGATATAGCAGCACGACTAACCCTTTGAGCAACACCTGTCATAACACTCAGACACTATTTGCGCTCCGAATGTCATCACTCAGCAACACCCATATCCCAGCAACTTCCATATTGTCACAACCATGGATAAGACTGGGACTTCGGTGGAAACTACATTTTGCTCTGGCTTGTGCCAAGAGATGGATGCACAAGTACTACACCCATCAAAAAAAATACAGCAGGCAGAATAACAATAAGAAGAAGAAGAAGAAGAAGAAAAAGAATAAGAACTAGTGGATCCCGTGCTGCAGGTCAAATAACTCGTCTTGATATGCCTGCCACAGTTTTAATGTTTTGCCTGCCCTCTTCGATAGTTTTTTGAACATTTAATGCCGATAATATACTTTATAACACTTCTTTCCATACAATATACTCTGTGCTTCGACCATTCGGCCGTATCTGGATCTTAACATTTTCGAACGAACTTGCCCGAGAAAGTGCAACATTCAATTGGCCGTAGCTGAATACTGGTTCGGGTAAGTAGACACCCACTTTTTCAAGAGTTTGTCCCTGCGTTTTATTAATGATCATAAGAAGGCTATTCTACTTGATACCTTCCCGACTGTACGTATATATACTGTTTTTTTTTAACAGCATGTAAGTTATTCGGAACGTTCTGCCATCTGTTGAGTATTTTCAGAAACTGAGGAAGGTCACACAATCAAAGAGTATCTAACAGAGAATAGTATTCTTCCATGATCAGAGGAAGTGTATACTCTTTGGCTTGGCAGGTAGTAATCAAACACAGCTGCATGCAATGACATTACTAAGGATTAAAATCACACGTATCAAGAAAGAGTAGAAGCATCTAAGAAGTGATTGATCAGACGTACCCCAAAGATGGGTGATTCGAAATGAAGAAGATTACTGACAGTGTTAGTCGCTTAGCAACCTGCTAAGTACAGAATGTATTGCGGGTTAGGGTAATCCTTCGCCTGCAATTACTGGAGTGATCATTTAATGATCTGATCAATGTCTCATGACTCACTGACAGGTAATTCCGGAGACAATAAAACAAAAATGATGCAAATCGGTCCGGTAGAACGCACGGATGGATTTGTCAAAGGTGTTTTAGTAAACTCTTTTAACATATAGATAATAATAATAATAATAATAATAATAAATGTAATTCCCACTAACTAATGTTACGGTTCTCGGAGACTCCAAGGTATCGGAATTTTGCCCCGAAGGAATTATTCAATGTGCCTGCAAATTTACTGACACGAAACTGACCTTAAAATACCACCAGACTGAGCCAAGCAGGATCGAACCTGCGAACTTGAGCTCAGAAGGCCAGCATTCTGCCGTCTGCGCTACTCAGCTCGGCATCACATACACGCCCAGAAGGAAGAAGATTATGTTGCTTACTCTAATTCCTTATACCTTATTCAAACTGGTCGTCCAAACCGTACGAATGCAAGGCTTATAATCAAACCTTTTTAGATTTTAAAAAACGCATTATTTCTTTTAAATACGATGCACTGGTTGTAGATTACCCTCCTGCATAAAGCAGGAGCTCAATGGCTGTCGAAGCATGAGAATTTCACAGTTGGAGGAACATCAGCCAGATAAAGTAATTGTCCCTATTCAAGACATGATAATGATCTGATCCAATCACATGCTCTCCAATTTGCACACGTCATAATGCTGAGTACACAGGTGGTTAGTGTGTGTCAGTAGACCGCTTCACTTCAGCCAATGATTCAACCTAAGATTACCACCACTTGTTTCTGAATAGGGTCCAAGTCCATTTCTCTCGATCCGAAGATTAAATACATCACAGAATAGCCGTAATGACTTTGTTGTGTACTTGCATTTGGGATAAAGTGGGTTCAAACTCCACTGTCAGCAGCCCTGAAGAAGGTTTTTCCGTTAGTTCCCATTTTCACACCAGGCAAATGCTGGGGCTATACCTCAAGGACACGGCCGCTTTCTGCCCACTCCCAGAACTTTCCTATTCCATCATCGCCATACAACCTATTTGTGTCGGTGCGACGTAAAGCACCCTTCCTTTTTTCACAGTGCACCGACAGAGACAAGGCACACGTCTTGACGATGAGATAGGGCAGAGCTAGGATTAAGAAAGAAGTGACCGTGGCATTAATTATGGCACAATCTCAGCATTTGCCTGGTATGAAAAAGGAGAAACCACGGAAATCCATCTTCACAACTGTCCACAGTGGGGTTCGAACGCACCATCTCCCGAAAGTAAGCTAACAGCTATTTGACGAAAACGCGTAGCCAATTTGCTGGTTAATCTTCACTGTGTACGTTGCCGCATCTAGCAGGAGGATCAGGGTGAACTCTGCGGTAACAGCTTTTCTTACCATGTTCACTTACTATGAATCCCTTTGCTATGGGTCTGTGGTCTGTCTACATATTGCTAATCATAAAGTGCAGCTGCTTGTCGTTCATTGCGATAACGCTCTGCAAATATAATTTGCATATCCACAAGTTCATCAAGACGCCATTACATCACCATGCATTTAACTAGACTAAACATTTATGCGCTGAAGTTGTTTGTACTTGGGCAATGCATAGATTCAATACATTCCCGGTTAGTCTCTATCCCCTACGCAACATTCGACAACTTTTCATACTTTGCGTTGTTGCACGTGATCATTTCGTGCAATGAAATGCAAGCTCTTCCTACAGCGGACGAGGCAGACTACCCTTTCGACAGAAGCACCCGGTAGATCTTATCAATTTGTACGAGATGTTCGGATATAATTTACACAGTCACACGGTGGGCCAAGTACGCGACAGTGAAACAAAAGGACCTTTTCTACAGATGCCTTCAGAACGCCTCTAATCAACACAGGTCTTTATCCTGTAGACAAGAAAATAATTCAAACAATTTACCAACATTACATTCTGAAGATGTATTCTCGCCGCATGTCTTAACATCATTACGTTGGATTTATATCGTTACATGAAGAGCCTCCGTGGCTCAGGCGGCAATGCGCCGGCCTCTCACCGCTGCGTTCCATGCTACAAAATCCCGGTCTCTCCATACCATATTTGTGCTGGACAAAGCTGAGGTGAGAAAGGTTTTCTCCGGGTGCATCGGTTTTCTCTTCATTCCAGCAACCCTCTACAATATCATTTCATTTCATCTGGCAGTCAATGACTGCCCTAGAGGAGTGCAACAGGCTTCGGCAGCCGGCACAATTTCTATCCTCGCCAATAGATGGCGCCTTCGTTCATTCCATTCGTGACCCGGTCGAATGACTGGAAACAGGCTGTGGGGTTCTTTTTTTTTATCGCAAGATCACCCAGTTTGACCTCACTTAGTATGACCACTCGAAATTCAATCGATTCTACCATTTACGGAGTACTCAAAGCGACTACCAACAACTGTAGTTCCACGTAATATGGAATGCCCGTGGCGAGAATAAGTCGCGCTTCAAGCTGATGGCGCTGCGATAATGGATGTTGGCCCTACAGTAATGAATAATACAAGACTTAGCCACTTAAATAATAGAGCGACCTAATACTACACGTATTGTAGCCTACCAGCATGATCCCCTTTACTCCACACTATGTATCAGACATTGCTCCACATCAGACATAACTGCTACCATAAAAACCTGACCACCGAGCGAGTTGGCTGTGTGGTTAGGGTCACGCAGCTGTGAGTTTGCATTGGGAGATAGTGGGTTCGAACCCCACAGCCTCATTTTCAAACCAGACAAATCATGGGGCTGTATCTTAATTAAGGTCACGGCCACTTTCTTCCCATCCCTAGCCCTGTCCTATTCCACCGTCGCCATAAGACGTATCTATGTCGGTGCGACGTAAAAAAAATTGACCGCAGTGCCATCATATGCCTTGAATAACACAGGAAAGCTCTTATGGTGACGATGGGATAGGAAATGTCTAGGAGTGAGAAGGAAACGACCGTGGCCTTAATTAAGGTACAACCGCAGCATTTATCCGGTATGAAGGTGGGGAAACCAAAGAAAAATATATCCAGGACTGCCGACAGTGGAGTTCGAACCCACCATCTCCCTACTACAAGCTGAGAGCTACGTGACTCAAACCGCGCAACCATTTGCTCGGTAAATAAATAATTTCGTGCGGCTATTTCTAGCCGAGTGCAGCCCTTGTAAGGCTATTACTTACACGTGACTTTTAACGTATGGTGACACTATGGTAATTCACTTGTTGCTGTTATGGAAACGCGTGAAGATTGCAAACTGTCATGGGGAGGTGAGGGTGGGCGGCATCTGCCATGTGTAGGTAACTGCGTGTTATTGTGGTGGAGGATAGTGTTGTGTGTGGTGTGCGAGTTGTAGGGATGTTGGGAACAGCACAACACCCAGCCCCTGGGCCAATGGAATTAACCAATGAAGGTTAAAATCCCCGACCCGGCCGGGAATCGAATCCGTGACCCTCTGAACCGAGGCCAATACGCTGACCAT
The DNA here is from genome assembly GCF_040414725.1 of Anabrus simplex. Lineage (NCBI taxonomy): Eukaryota > Metazoa > Arthropoda > Insecta > Orthoptera > Tettigoniidae > Anabrus > Anabrus simplex. The sequence continues at coordinate 1,739,519,020 of NC_090265.1, read as the reverse complement.
TCAGCCAACGAGTCGGACACTTGCTCGGTGAATCACGTGTTCGCTATGGAGGTGACATGAGCGCTTAAATGACACTCGCCAGAAGTTATTCGTCTCTACAGTAAATAATTTAAACGGTACAGCGGTTGTTGGTATAACGCAGAGTAACAGCCACGCCCTCACCTCCCCATGACAGTTTGCAATCTTCACGCGTTTCCATAACAGCAACAAGTGAATTACCATAGTGTCACCATACGTTAAAAGTCACGTGTAAGTAATAGCTATGAGATGCTGCTCCGCAAGAGTTTACCGTCCCCAGCCTACACCCATCAAGTTCTGCAGAGCAGTTTCCCGTCTCCACACAAAACAGAAGGCTATAAGAGCACGGCACAATCCAGGAGATATGAGCAGTAACTTATCCGGCATAGTCTTAAAGAGCGTGGGCTGCATTACGTCAGCAGTGCAACACAAAGCACACGCCTGGCTGCCCTCCGCTAATCGTCCTGTTCCACGTTCAGCAGTCTCTACTTAAAAGTTTCATCTAACAAGAGGCTATAAAGTACGAAGAAACACTGAATGAATAATTTATGACGAAAGGGAGACTACCGCTCCCTGTACTTCAGAAGAAACGCAACAAAAAGTCTTATGCTCGACTATTAAGAACTTACCTAAATATTCCGTTAATGTATAATTACAGACGTTCTGTGGCCAGGATACGTGTAATTTAATTTCCTTGCGATATGCTACGACAAATTTTACATACAAGATATATTTTAAAGAGACACGAGCAAATACTTCGCAAAATGGAAATGCACATGGTAAGATGGTCCATGGGAGTTAGGCTGCATTCGCACGTACCACTTTGCAACTGCAAAACGTTGGTTCTTGAGTGGTTCAGCTGCGGTTGCAATCGGGCACCCTTAACCACAATTACGTGGTTGTTTGTGGTTATTTGAAGTTCATATCGACCACAAACTTCCCCATCACTCAACACCCGTAAATATACAGTACTGAAATGGATTTCGAAGAGGAAGCATTTCTGTTACGTCGATGTAGACAGCGTCTCTCGAGGAAGTTGCGTATCTCTTCAATAAACAACTCCGTACCAACGGTATCACTTCCGTTCTCATTGTGCAGCAGCACTAAAGCAAAAATACGTATCACCAGTGGCGAATACTGAGGGCTACCAAGGCTATCGGTGAAGCTCGAACCTCAAATGAAAACGATGGAAATCTAAAGAATATTATAATATAACGCATCTGATAAATTGTTCCATTTACATAACTTGAAAGCAATGACAAAAAACGTCGCTCGTATTTCTGAGAGCAAGGCATCAGATACTGATATTGCAATCCAAGCGCTGCGTCTCTCTCCCCTCGCCACACCTCGCGCGTCCTGCTGCTACATGTCCGATAGGTGCGGGGACCGGGGGGTGGGAAATAGGTGTGCTAGGCTTCGGTCCGTCAGATCGCCACTGCTAAAGGCTTGGTTTCTCAGAACTGACGCATGCGAGGTGCGAGGTGCGAGGTGCGAAGTCAACGTTGCGTACTTTCGTCCCAATGACGCTGCGAGGCTCGTGGTTTCCCAGGCTGCGAAGCGGATCCGTTGCCGAGCACATGTCTTGTTCATTGGATCTCGCAGCCTGTGCGCTGCTGTTGGAAGAGGAAGCGGATTATGTGTCAGTACTGGAGGGTTTTCTTCACGCCTATAGCAGTATCAATGAAAACTGTTGATGATCTTGTGATGTCAGCATGTATCGTCCACAACCTTCTCCGGAATGAGCGAATTCCTTGCCCAAATGAACACTTTAGTGGCAATTTGGAATTAACAGAAAAAAACATGATTCCTCTGGCGGCTGACAAGGGAGCTAATTCTACACATGATGCTTTCATTATAAGAGACAGCTTCAATAAATATTTTTGTAGCAGGGAGAGAGAATCGGTATGACAAAGAGAATATGCTAACAGGGTGGAGTGAAAGTTTTTTTTCTAACGGACAAACATGTATTTGTTTACCTGTAGTTTACTTTTTCCGTGACCCAATTTGCATAATAACGGAATGAATACCATTATTAAAATAAAACACGTGATTTTATTAAATGAACAATACTGAACTCAAATTTTGTAAAATTATATATATTGGCATATTTGATATTAAAGTAATGGATTTATTGGTTGATATATCATTTCTAAATCTGTTAATTATTTAATCCTTTGAAACTGAACTCATTATATTTGTTATAAGTAACATCAATAATAATAATAATAATAATAATAATAATAATAATAATAATAATAATAATAGACACCGTACCACCGATTCACAGAGGCAGCTACCACATCAATGAAAAAACAAAGAATCCCAAGAACGGAGGCTCAAAATGACAGTAAATTAACATTAATCGTCTGGTACCTTTGTTTTTGGAGTTTCTATTTTTACGAACTCTTTCCTTCTCAAGACAATCGTATAATACATAAAACTAGCAACATTTATTAGCTGTTCTATCCAACTTCAGTGATATCATTTTCCATTTGTCTTTCACAATGTTGTTTTTGTAGCTCTTGTGTTGTAAGTTATATAACACTGGGTGCATTCGAACTTCTTCAATCAGTTCCTCGTCCATTTTCGTCCGTAAAGCTCATCGTGTTGCTTAAAACAGTAAAAACAAGAACAGAAACAATGTCGCCTCGCACTGCTGTCGCCTCGCACAAATCTGGCCGGACGAATCAGTGTGCAGTGACGCTGCGAGGTCTCACTGCAAGGTTGCGCACACTGCGCACCGCGCAGCTTGAGAAACCACTGTAGTCTGGATTTGTGCGAGGCCGCCTCGCACCTCGCACCTCGCATACGTCGGTTCTGAGAAACCAAGCCTTAACTTCTTGGATATTTAACATTACGGAGTAGACTGGAATTGCCATCACAGGCTGGCATATGAAACTGGGCCGCTTTGATCAGAAATCACTTATACACACGGCTATTCAATCCACCAATATTCTAAAGGCTAATGCCTTGTCGATGCAACCACTCTTTTCTTTCATTGGGTGTTCGTTTCAGTTCCATGTAATTGACACAACCTAACCTCTTCTTGATGTCGTTCAAATACTTCATCCTAGGTCTATTATGTCCCAGTTTACTACGTTTGTGTGTGTGAGATAGAGAGAGAGAGAAGAGAGAGAACAGACGTTGCAGACGAGTTTAGCATTCACCTACAGTGGGCATGGAAAAGGAAGAAAGAAGACTGCTCTCACACTACAGCCGAAAGGTTTTAGTAGCCGAGGATCGAACCAGTCCGAGATAACATTCCAGCATGCAACGCGTCTTGTGTTCAGCTGCGGATGATGGTCACAACAGGAAGCCTGGGAAGTGACACCTCAAAAGGCTCTGCGAAACCGCGTTACGCCGAATCACATCATCAGTCCCGGGAGATCGCCAACTCCCCACACGCATGCCCTTGCAGTTCACTCCACAGAGCTTTACCCAAGGTCTCCAAGCTGAGGTGGGCAGCATAGAACACACGAACAACAATCAGGTCGTTTACAAGTTGTTCTATTAGAGTCAACAGAGGCTCAGTGCTTCGAAGAGAAAGAAGAATGACCTTGGTTAAGTGTGTCTTGGCATTTTGGTTTGACACCATTTAGGTTGCCTGTCTGTCAGTTCCGACGTTCCTTTTTATCTACCAAATGTCAAAGAATCAATGCCCCAATACACCGTATGCTTACATCTGCCAGAGTTATAATAATAATAATAATAATAATAATAATAATAATAATAATAATAATAATAATAATAATAATAATAATAATAATAATAATAACATTTTATGGCCAACATAGGACCACTCCAGTCAATTATACAAACAAAAGCTTTCCTATGCCTCCAATATTTCTTCATCCCCTCAGATACCTTTAGTTGGGAACACTCTACCATTCTTAATTTGTGATCTATTTAATCCTGGTATTGTTATTTCATAATTTTTCTACTAATTCTAGTTTCCGGTGTCCTAATGAGGTGTCCAAAAATGAGATGCGCTTCTCTTTAATTGCGCTCAATACGGGTTCGATTTCCGAAGAAGAAGAAGAAGAAGAAGAAGAAGAAGGACGGCGTATGAGACCTGTCGTAAAAGGCGACAGAAAAAATAGAGAAGTGATTCCCCAAGAGATTTCTTTGTTTTGGTTTTTTTTTTTTTTTTTTTTTTTTTTTTTAAGTGTTCTGAGCTCGGTAAATTCATGAAGCAGGATGCTGCCCTACTTGCACATAGTCCAAGTGAGGATCTCTCCTCTAACGGGTTATGGACCACCGGTGAATTGTGTAGTCCTGGCCGCCTGAGCACAAGGAGGGCCACGACTCAGAATATGTCCGAGATGCCCACTCCCATTCCATAGCAACTGGTATCCCGACTCTCAGGACCACTTACTAGGCCACTCAGCCGTTGCCCATGGTTCACGAACTAGGACGTGACTACAGTAACCCACAAACATGAACCATAACAGATCCCAGGGAATCACTGGAGAGGTGGAGGGAATATTTTGAACATCTTCTCAATGTAAAAGGAAATCATCATGGTGGTGTTGCAAACAGTCAAGCTCATGGGGAGGAGGAAAATGATGTTGGTGAAATTATGCTTGAGGAAGTGGAAAGGATAGTAAATAAACTCCATTGTCATAAGGCAGCAGGAATAGATGAAATCAGACCTGAAATGGTGAAGTATAGTGGGAAGGCAGGGATGAAATGGCTTCATAGAGTAGTCAAATTAGCGTGGAGTGTTGGTAAGGTACCTTCAGATTGGACAAAAGCAGTAATTGCACCTATCTATAAGCAAGGGAACAGGAAGGATTGCAACAACTATCGAGGTATCTCCTTGATTAGTATACCAGGCAAAGTATTCACAGGCATCTTGGAAGGGAGGGTGCGATCAGTCGTTGAGAGGAAGTTGGATGAAAACCAGTGTGGTTTCAGACCACAGAGAGGCTGTCAGGATCAGATTTTCAGTATGCGCCAGGTAATTGAAAAATGCTACGAGAGGAATAGGCAGTTGTGTTCATGTTTCGTAGATCTAGAGAAAGCATATGACAGGGTACCGAGGGAAAAGATGTTCGCCATACTGGGGGACTATGGAATTAGAGGTAGATTATTAGAATCAATCAAAGGCATTTATGTTGACAATTGGGCTTCAGTGAGAATTGATGGTAGAATGAGTTCTTGGTTCAGGGTACTTACAGGAGTTAGACAAGGCTGTAATCTTTCACCTTTGCTGTTTGTAGTTTACATGGATCATATGCTGAAAGGTATAAAATGGCAGGGAGGGATTCAGTTAGGTGGAAATGTAGTAAGCAGCCTGGCCTATGCTGACGACTTGGTCTTAATGGCAGACTGTGCCGAAAGCCTGCAGTCTAACATCTTGGAACTTGAAAATAGGTGCAATGAGTATGGTATGAAAATTAGCCTCTCGAAGACTAAATTGATGTCAGTAGGTAAGAAATCCAACAGAATTGAATGTCAGATTGGTGATACAAAGCTACAACAGGTCGATAATTTCAAGTATTTAGGTTGTGTGTTTTTCCAGGATGGTAATATAGTAAGTGAGATTGAATCAAGGTGTAGTAAAGCTAATGCAGTGAGCTCGCAGTTGCGATTAGCAGTATTCTGTAAGAAGGAAGTCAGCTCCCAGACAAAACTATCTTTACATCGGTCTGTTTTCAGACCAACTTTGATTTATGGGAGCGAAAGCTGGGTGGACTCAGGATATCTTATTCATAAGTTAGAGGTAACAGACATGAAAGTAGCAAGAATGATTGCTGGTACAAACAGGTGGGAACAATGGCAGGAGGGAACTCGGAATGAGGAGATAAAGGCTAATTTTGGAATGAACTCGATGGATGAAGCTGTACGCATAAACCGGCTTCGGTGGTGGGGTCATGTGAGGCGAATGGAGGAGGATAGGTTACCTAGGAGAATAATGGACTCTGTTATGGAGGGTAAGAGAAGTAGAGGGAGACCAAGACGACGATGGTTAGACTCGGTTTCTAACGATTTAAAGATAAGAGGTATAGAACTAAATGAGGCCACAACACTAGTTGCAGATCGAGGATTGTGGCGACGTTTAGTAAATTCTCAGAGGCTTGCAGACTGAACGCTGAAAGGCATAACAGTCTATAATGATAATGTATGTAATGTTGCTAGTTGCTTTACGTCGCACCGACACAGATAGATCTTACGACCACGATGGGATAAGAAAGGTCTGGGATTGGGAAGGAAGCGGCCGTGGCCTTAATTAAGGTACAGCCCCAGCATTTGCCTGGTGTGAAAATGGGAAAACAAGGAAAACCATCTTCAGGGCTGCCGACAGTGGGGTTCGAACCCACTACATCCCGGATGCGAGCTCACAGCTGCGCGCTCCTAACCGCACGGCCAACTCGCTCGGTAAAGAGAGATTTCAACTTGACGACGATGATGATGATGATGATGATGATGATGATGATGATGATGATGATGATGATGATGATGATGCTTGTTGTTTAAAGGGGCCTAACATCGAAGGTCATCGGCCCCGATTTCAACTTGAGAGGGCGGTTTGGAGACCACGGAGCCTCTATCTGAGCCTGGTATTTCTTCTACTTGTGCAAGGCTCCCATGTTTTTCTTTTCAATCTCACAAACATTTCTTCTCTTCTGATCTCGACGATATTACGTTTTCGAGGCTTACGAAGTCTTCCATTTCCACGCCTTCCGCAGCCTTCCCTTTCTGATATCTTAAATCTTACAAGGGTCAGATCTTTTCCCCTTCTAATCAGAGTTTCGAGTTACACACACCCACACACAGAGAGAAAGAGAGAAAGATAATCCCCGAGCCAGAGGAATTAGCCAACGATTAAAATCTCCGATCCTCCGGAAATCGAACCCGAGACTCCGGCCGCATACTAAACAGTTAGCCACGAACCCAGACACTGCAGCCATGTGATGCCGGTATTGAACGTGGCGGGCGACAGTTCGGACAGTTTTCGTACAACAATATTCAGTGACCAGTGTCTAAATTCACTGTGAATACAAACGACTATCATTCCATAGGTTGTCAGTTATGCATTGTTCAGGAAATTAGAATACGAGGGCCATCCAGAAATTGAGTTTCCGCCGGGCTGAGTGGCTCAAACGGTTGAGGCTCTGGTCTTCTGACCCCAACTTGGCAGTTTCGATCCTGGCTCAGTCCGGTGGTATTTGAAGGTGGTCAAATACGTTAGTCTCATCTCGTTAGAATTACTGGCACGTAAAAGAACTCCTGAGGGACTAAACTCCGAAACCTCCGCGTCTTCGAAGACCTTAAAAGTAGTTAGTGGGACGAAAAGCAAATAACATTGTCAAAGTTTCCCCTATTTATTAAAAAAGACAACCTAGTTGCATGAAAAACTTCATTGGCACCCGATACAGCAATGTTGGAGAAATTTTTCGACATGATCACTACCAGAGTCGAGACACCTGTCGTATCTTGGGATCAACTTTTGTTTACTGATGTCGTAGAAGTCTGCCGCCTGGGAACGGAACCAGCGCACGACATTCATCTTCAGATCTTCGTCCGAGTGAAAATGCTGACAGGAATTTCTTGAGGTGCAAGATCAGGACTGTACGGTAGATGAACAAACACCTCCCAGTCGAACTCCTGCAGAGCATTTGCTGAGCTCGGAGCCGTATGTGGGCGAGCATTGCCAAGGATCAGCACAAAACCCGCACTGAACATTCCACGCCTCTTGTTTTGAACGGCCCATCGCAATTTCCGTAGAAACTTTATCACAGATCGAACCTCGCAGGTGGCGGGAGAAAGAATACGAGCCGCCATTTGGAGCCACTGGTGCTGCGCTGCTGACACCTGACGGGACTTGTCCGGCCGGTATATGATTATGTCTTAGATCAGTCGCGCATTCTCATATTTCGCGGCTAAATACGTTTACTTTACGAGAGAAGAAATAAGGAGACTTAATTTCTGGATGGCCTAACGCGTTTCGAAAAAAAAAAAAAAAAAAAAAAAAGGCCATAGTGAGTCCTTCCTGACATTCCCATTAAGGTTGCCAGATGTACGGTTTTGCTCGGAACTTTACGGGTTTTTCTTTTTTCATTTTGTTGCGCGCACGGTGCAATATCTGAAAGTTAGTGAAGACACTACGTTTAGAGGAAAAGGAGAATAGGGATGGCATGTGTTCAGAAGTTGATAGGCTGATAAAACAATACCAAAGAGATGGCTATATATTACAGGTTTAACTGGCCGAGAAAAATTGAAGGAAGTACATTTTGATGCTACTTAAGTTTATGTTCATTATAATTCCATCGAATGCATATACTGAGATAATTCAATAATAGCAAGAAAATGGAGAGAAGATGGAAACAGAAGTTCTGTAGATTTAATAAAAATAATGAACTGTCTGTATATTTCAACTACAATGAGAATGGTAAGGAATTTCACAAAACAGTTTTGCTGAATAAGAAATTCTTGCAAATTGCATCTTTAAATTGTAAGTACTTGTGAAATGTGCATTTCAGTCTAAAGACTAACGCATTCTTAGTTTGTAATAATAATATTAAAAAATATTTCACGCTGGTGTATTATCAGTATTTATTAGTTAATACATCCCTAGCCTCTTCTCTCATTCATTAAATGGCTATGGTGTTTTATTTTAGCGTTATGTGACAAAGAAATTGAAGCGCTCTTTATTTGCTATCTGGAAATCTGTCAACCCTAATTCCCATGCTCATCGTGATGGTGATGATGAATTCTTCATTACTAACAGCGAACTGTTATTCTTCCCATTTGTTCATAGATCTAATCTGCGATAGAATCTGTTAGATCCAGCTTATAAAGAAGATAGCCTGTGCCCAATCAGACTTCGTCCCCGGAGCAACAACGTCGGGTTAAAAGCAGAGCGATGTACAGATAATTAAATCTACGAACTCACTTCCCTCTAACAAAATACCATCGATCGCAACTCCCAGTTCGCTGCGCTAGTTTTCCTACTTCTCTAATTCTACTCCATTGCTTCGAGAAAACATCAAAGGCACAATAGCTGACTGACATAGAAACTGACTTCCCACAATTGCAACCGATGATGATGATGATGATGATTATTATTATTATTATTAATAATAATAATTTAAATGCTAATGATTTTTGGTCATTAACATTTAGGCCTCTGCGCACTGAAAATTCCTGATAACTTATGTTACACTGAAATGCACGATTTGTGCGTGTGTAAATGTCTTCTTTTCTCGTTTTTTTTTAATATTCGGGAAAGTGGGCTGGGATGTGAACGGGACCTACGGTTTTACGTAAGGAAGGCTGAATGGCCCAGACAGTGGAACACTGGCCTTCTGAGACCAAGTTGGTGGTTACAATCTCGGATCAGTCCGGTTGGAGTTGAAGGTACTAAAATAGGTAAGCCTCCTGTCAGTAGATTTACTTACGTAGCTGTGAGCTTGCATTCGGGAGATAGTGGGTTTGAACACCACTGTCGGCAGCTCTGAAGATGGTTTCCCATATTCACACCAGGCAAATGCTGGTGATGTACCTTCATCAAGTCCACGGTCGACTCATTGCCACCCCTAGCCGTTTCCTGTCCCATCGGCACCATAACTACGCAGGTCGGTGCCACGTAAATTAAATAGTCAAGATTCAAATAAAAGATATACCGGCACATAAAAGAACTTTGCGGATAGAAATTCTGGCACATCGACGTCTCCGAACGCCGTAAAAATAGTTTAATAATAATAATACATTAATGTTATTTGCTTTACGACCAATTAATTACTATTACGTATTTGAGCGCCTTCAAATACCACCGGACTGAGCCAGGATCGAACCTACCAAACTGGGGTCAGAAAACCAGCGCCTCAACCGTCCGAGTCACTCAGCCCGGCGAAAGATAGTTAATGGAACGTAAAACTAATAACATTAATATTATAATATATTATAGCCGCGGGACCTCCAGCTTTATATGGAATCCGAACCACATGGAAGTGAATTTGCATTTCCAAAATCCCACATGTACTGACCGTGATTCGAACCACGACCGCATTGGTGGGAAACTTCAGACAATATTACTTGGCTGTCAGGAAGCAAATGTCAGCCTAAGAAGAGAATATCTAACGTTAGTCAGAATTTAAACCATAGGTCTCATCAGAGTTGTAAATGGCGTATGGCTTTTAGTGCCGGGAGTGTCCGAGGACAAGATCGGCTCGCCAGATGCAGGTCTTTTGATTTGACGCCCGTAGTCGACCTGCGCGTCGTGATGAGGATGAAATGATGATGAAGACCGCGCATACACCCAGCCCCCGTGCCAGCGAAATTACCCAATTAAGGTTAAAATTCCCGACCCTGCAGGGAATCAAACCCGGGACCCCAGTGACCAAAGGCCAGCACGCTAACCATTTAGCCATGGAGCCGGACATCAGCGTTGTCATAGCGTATGACTTAACGCTCTTGTAGGATTCTACACTGCGAAGTTATAATTGCTTTCGCAACCAACCTGTGCAAATGAGCATCTCTTTGGACATGGGATATCTTAACGAGACAATAAGCTTTTTCTAGGGAGGAAAGCCGAGCGAAAAGTAGAGCTGGCAGGCAAGTCGGTAATCCGGAAGCAACCCACGAGTCTTTGGAGCCTGGGAGTGCAGGGCGCTGCAGCGAGCATGGGTCGATAACTCTGGACGCGGGTCAGGGTCATCATTGTCTATGGAATAGACAGCCATCAACCGAACTCGTAGTGCTTAGAATTCTCGTGGTATGTTCATTCAAAATATTACTACTAATCTGGCTCTCCTTGTTAATATTGATATCTGAAAGAAAAACAAGAAAGATTTCAAGAAGTCAATGACGTGTACTCGTAATGGAGAATCCTTACTTTAAAACCGTGGTTCTGAGCTGCCCTAGTTCAGCAAAGAAGTACGTCGGTAGACACAAACTCACAAACTATCGATTAAAAGAATGATGTTTAGAAACGACACTCTGAAACTAAGATAAAGTTAATTCGGTCATACTCCCGATATTCCGCTAATATATATATATTGCCTTCTCTTGGGCCCTTTCTCTCAATGCTACCTTCGAAAACTGAAAAATGTTAGGAAATATTACTGGGATACTGGAGTTTTCCTATAATAATAATAATAATAATAATAATAATAATAATAATAATCATCATCATCATCATCATCATCATCATCATTCCGTGTCCGGTCAGCATTTCCAAAATGTAGCAACTCCGATGGCCTTGTTGTTCGCCTCGATTAGGTCCTGTGTAGTGCAGGGATGTTCTAGTAGGGGACAAATGAGCAGGTGGTACGGATCTTGTGTTACACCACACTCGCAGGATGCGTCTCCATCAGCTGGAAGTATGGCAGTCGCTTAAGTGTGGCCAATATCCACTATTCGGGAGATAGTGGGTTCGAACCCCATTGTCGGCAGACCCAGATATGGTTTTCCGTGGTTTCCCATTTTCACACCAGGCAAATGATGGGGCTGCACCTTGATTAAGACCACGGCTGCTTCCTTCCTACTCCTAGGTCTTTCCTGTCCCATCGTCGCCATAAGACCTACCTGTGTCGGTGCGACGTAAAGCAGATTGTAAACAAAACAAAATCAGAAGAATTATACTGGTTTTACGTCCCACTAACTACGTTTGACGGTTTTCGGAGACGCCGAGGTGCGGGAATGTTGTCCCGCAGGAGTTCTTTGAACTGCTAGGTAAAGTAAGTAAATTCGTGTCCTCGTCCTAACGGAAGTGAGCTGCATGTACCATTCCAACGACATACCAGCCCTCCTGCCTGTCATTCTGAAATCTCTGGCAGTACCGGGAATCGAACCCGGGTCTCCAGAGACTGCAGCTAATAGCAATGACCGTTACGCTACGAAGGCGGACGAAGTGCTAGGTAATCTAACAACCTTCAAATTCCACAGGACTGAGCCAGGATCAAACCTGCCAAATTGGGATCAGAAGGCCAGCGCCTCAACCGTCTGAGCCAATCAGTCCAGCAGTGTTAATTCAAGTCGTCATGTAAATATCAAATGTGTCACATGGCGACACCGCACGATACGGGAGACAATTGAACTTATTTTCGCTCTTCAAAAATCTGAGTATCTTGTAGGGGGATGGGAATATCGAAAGGGATAGACAAGGAAGAGGGAAAGAAGTGGCCGTGGCCTTAAGTTACGTACCATCTCGGCATTTATCTGGAGAAGAAGTGAGAAACCATGGAAAACCACTTCGAGAATGGCTGGTGTGGGAATCGAACTCCCCTCTACTCACTTGACCTCCCGAGGCTGAGTGGTCCCCATTTCTCTCGTACCACTTTTTAAATTTCGTGGCAGAGCCGAGAATCGGGCCCGGGCCTCCGGGAGGTGGCAGCTAACCACACTAACCACTACACTACAGAGATGGACATTATTATTATTATTATTATTATTATTATTATTATTATTATTACAGTCTGGTCCAAAATAATATCCATACACTTTCTTAGATATTCTTCCCCATGATCTGGAAATCGAAGACACCTCTGTATCTCCGTTCAGTTACAATGAAAATCGTTAAAAGGAATCACTCACTGAGAGAAACAACCACAGTAGTCCGAAAAATTACACAATTTGTATCCTTTGGCACACTGATTAACGGACAATAACTGTTGAGAAGTAGTTTACAAACAGATTTAGAACATCTGGTGGTAATATAATGCACTGCGAGGACATATGCAACATTTAGTTACCAAACAACGCACTCATTGCTAGGCGATCAGTGTGAATCTATCCGTTAACTTTCGAAGCTGGAATGATACTACAACATCTTGCAAATATTCCTTGTATAAATTGACCAGAAAGCAATCTATCTATCTATCACCACTTATTTCCATTTAGGGTAATCTCCCAGGTGAGAGATTCCCTAACAGTTGTTTCTTAAATAATTTCAAAGAATTTGGAACAGTCAGCAGCAAAACATCTCTAAATTATTAAAAATACATTTCTAATACTATAAATCCGTAATGAAATGTGATAACAAATGGAATGCTAAAGCAGTACTGGGGATAATGTTTTGGACCATACTGTATATATGCTTTTTTTTTTTTTTTTGCTAGGGACTTTTACGTCGCACCGACACAGATAGGTCTTATGGCGACGATGGGATAGGAAAGGTCTAGGAGTTGGAAGGAAGCGGCCGTGGCCTTAATTAAGGTACAGCCCCAGCATTTGCCTGGTGTGAAAAATGGGAAACCACGGAAAACCATTTTCAGGGCTGCCGATAGTGGGATTCGAACCTACTATCTCCCGGATGCATATATGCTTTTAGTTTAAATAATAACATTCGGTACAAAGTGATATAAAAGTTTCCTAACATAACGTCATAGAACACACAAATTTATAGACAGATAGACGTATCATCAGCAGGTTATTTACCCTATTATAGATGATTCAATAAAACATTAGATACTGCAAATACACCTTAAATAAATACATAAAAACTAATTTCCTAAAATAATTACTAAACTTGAACGAAATCTTGAGAAGTCTACATACACATATTTACAACACCTTAAATAAAAGTGAATCTCCTTAAATAACTGCCATGATTAAACTGAATTTAGAGATTTCTATACACATATTAATAGAGAGACGACCTTACGTTCTTAAGGCCGATAGGGCACGTCTAATTTTAGAGAGGGAGTGAGTGAAAAAGGTCCACTAATTCACCCATCTCATGCAGTGAATTATTGGCGAAGTGTGTATGGGACAAATGTATTGTACAGACATTCAATTATTATATAAAAAAATGTATGTTAAAAAATTGGTACTACCTTTTTTATATGTAGGATATCAGTTTTTTAATCTTTTCTTTTATTTAATTTATTTCTACTTAATTTAATTTCATCACTCGTCATTTTTGTATTATTGTTTATTTGATTTGTATTTAATCTAGCTATTGTAATGTAATACAATGTAATATACGTATATGCCAGTGCCTGGTTAGATGGAAGAGAAGTCCTGAAGGCCTTAATCTTGCCAGATAAAATAAGATGAGAAACATGTTTTATAATAAAACCCTACAGCACGGAGCTATGTACACCCTTTCCTACGAGAGTCCGCTCAGCGTTTTTGGTCAGAAAATGGGCAAATATGAAAGCTTCGTGACAAAGAAAAATAATATTTTCTCGCAACATTTTAAGAAACTTCGCGCACGTACCCCCTCACACAAAACTCAACATCAAATCCATCAATGTCATGCTCAGCACAGTCTAGCAACAATTCCTTTCTTTTCCGTTCCAGAAGGTTCGTGCCAATTACACAGAAGAGATTAAAACTTCCCGCTCGATTACAGTGCTACAGTCGATTTCCTGGTGCTGTCGTTCCTGATGACTCAACATGAATCATACGACATCTGGCTGCGTAAGATGCATCACATCCTGGAACACGCACGATATACATGATGGCAAGGCTACACTACACTAAACTACAAAAACTATATCCTCAGTATTCGTTACGTAACAAAAAGATGTATATACATTTTTCGCTATACAGGAAAGCATACAATTATTGATATGCTTTTGGGATTACAAGATGAGAGAGAGTAGAGATTCTTTGATTGTTCCCCTCTAAGTAGCATCTTACGAGATGCAGGGGATCTACGAATTCCATGTACGGGGGGTGTCTGTGATGATGTTACAAATTTTCAGGGATGATGGAGGACGGCAAACGGATCAATTTGAGATAGGGAACCGTTATCCGGAAACGTTCGAGTAAATAGTTATTAATAATCCACGTTGTTTAACGTCCCGCCGTTCTTAACAGCAGCAGTTAGGGATGGGTCTAGTTACTTCACTTGCTCGAAATAGTTCGTTAGATACAGTTCAGAGCCTTGAGTCGTTCAAATGAACGAGGTAGTTCATGAGGTGATGCCATAGAAACAGCCCTCGCGGCAATTCGTTCAAATGAAAGAGTTAGTTTATTATGAGCACGAACAGAAAACAGCTACACAATGCCGCCGCCAGTCTGCCTACGTGAAGAAATCGTATACACGAAAGACGGAGAGGCAGATAAGCTTTCTAATTTTGTATAACTCCTTCCCCCCCAGTTGAGAAGTGTGAGAGATGTGCTGTTAAGTGACCATTAACACGGCACGCCATTGGCCAATCGTGTGCAAGCTTATACAATAGTTCATTTGTGCTGTCTACATGGAAATAGCTCACGCGGTAATTCGTTCAATCAACCAATCAATGAACGAGGTAGTTTATTATGAACATCTTAGCAACGGCATAGCGGCGCGAGCTAGTACGCATCTTTTACGATATATGGTGCTTGCTTAGGTGTTCCTCCTCTAACATGCGGTATGCTCGCGTGAACGACCCGTTCAAAATATCTGAACGAACTCGTACCAGTGCAAATAAAAGAGTCGTTCAAATGAACTAGTTAGTTCATGAACCACCCAACTTTAGCAGCAGTGTATACAGTGATGCTCAGAGATGTACTACCCACGTTCCGGGAACACATCCCACTTGCCCTTCGTCCAACATGATGGGGCCCCACCTCACTTTGGACTGAGGGTTCGTGAACACCTGGATCAGACATTTCCTGCAAAGTGGATAGGAAGAGGAGGTCTTGTTTCGTGGCCGGCTCGTTCACCTGATCTCACCCCACTTGATTTCTTGTGAGGCCATGTGAAAATCCTTGTGTACGAGACACCGTCGAGACTGAAGAGGATCTCTTGGTAAGAGTTCTCGCTGCCTACGACGCTGTTCAAACGACATCGGGGATATTCGGACTGGTACGACAAAGCTTTGTGCGACGATGCCTGCATTGACTCAGGGGGACGCCATTTCGAAACATTCGTTGTAAATGGAGTAGCTTGCGAAACTTGTGCAGGTAAACGGACTTAAATGAGTAGAATTTTGATCAACTTTTGATTCGATCGTTTCTGCAATATGGTTCCTTATCTTAAATTGATGCGTTTGCGATCCTCCATCATCCCTGAATGTTTGTAACATCACCACGGATACACTCTGTATATTACTGTTTTACACTATGGATAATCTTTTAAAAGTATTTGGGTTTTAAAGAACAAAATATTCATGTCTATTTATATATAAACTAGCAGTTACCCGCGGCTTCGCTCGCGTGGATTTCGTAATTTGTTAAAAGAAATCGTCCTTTAGCACCGTACTAAGACATTATCTGAAAATCAATAACGTATAAAAACTCAACATAAAACTGGGTTTCATTTACCCCAGAAACTCTTTGTAAACTAAGTTTGTGGTATTGCCTTTTGGGGCTAAGATGACCATGCGACATAGAACCGTACATGTGAGAAACAGTCTTCTCTCAAGTCGAAAAATAAAACTTAAAAAACAAAAAGCGTTTCTTTATTTTTAAAAGAAATTCCGAATACCTATTTCCACGTCTGTAACATCTTCAGTTTTTGAAATATACGTATCCCCATAAAAAGAATTCAACTCATTTTTTACTTCTTTTCACACCCTTAAGAGGATTCTCCGGAAAAAAATTGCGTGTCTCTCTCTTCTTAGAGAAGATTTCAAAATCCAGTTTTCATGTCTGTAACATCTTCAGTTTTGATATATGAGTATCCTCTTAAAAAGAATTCAACTTCTTCACTTCTTTCCACCCCTCTCACCCCTTTAGCGGATTTTCCGAATAAAATAAATACGTGTTTCTATATTTTTATAGGAGATTTGAAATACCAACTTTAGCGTCTGTAACATCTTCAGTTTCTGAGATATAAGAATCCTAATAAACAGAATTCAACTCCTTCTTTACTTATTTTCACACACACACACACACACACACACACACACACACACACACACACCAAGTCGATTTTCCGAAAACAAAAAAATTACGTGTTTATTTAGGTTTTCTAAATACACGAATCCTCACACAAATAATTCAACTACTTCAACCCCTCCCCCACTAAGTATTGTTGTTGCTAGTGGCTTTACGTCGCACCGACACAGATAGGTCTTATAGCGAAGGTGGGATAGGAAAGGCGTAGGAGTTGGAAGGAAGCGGCCGTGGCCTTAATTAACGTACAGTCCCAGCATTTGCCTCGTGTGAAAATGGGAAACCACGGAAAACCATTTTCAGGGCTGCCGACAGTGGAATTCGAACCCACTATCTCCCGGATGCAAGCTCACAGCCGCGCGCTCCTAACCGCACGGCGAACTCGCCCGGTCCACTAAGTATTTTCCGAAAACAAAACAATATGTGTTTCTTTATTTTAAAAAAGATCCTAAATACCAAGAATTGTCAAGTCTATAAAATATTTTTTGCGATATAAGTAGGCCTACCCTGATGCAAAGAATTCGACTCCTTTTTCACGCACCACTCCCCGTATGTTGATCCCCCCCCCCCAATCCAAAAAATTCCGTGTTTATTTTTAAAAGAGATTCAAAATACCAATTTTCACATCTGTAACCTTCGCTTTTTGAGATATCTCAAAAACTGAATATGTTACAATGGTGAAAATTGGTATTTGGAGTCTCCTTTAAAAATAAAGAAATACGTATTCCTTCGTTTTCGGAAAATACGCTTCAGCGGGAGAGAGAGAATTGAAAAATTAGTTGAATTATTTGCATGAGGATACTTATATCTCAAAAACTAAAGATGTTGCAGACGTGAAAATTGGTATTTGGGATCTCCTTTAAAAATAAAGAAACGCGTAATTTTTTGGAAAATTCACTTAAGGGGCGAGAGTGAAAGGAAGTGAAAAAGTTCAATTCAATGGATTTTCCGAAAACCAAAGATTACATGTTTCTCTATTTTTAAAGGAGACTCCAAATACCAATTTTCACCATTGTAACACATTCAGTTTTTGAGATATCACTATCATAATAAAAATAATTCAACCCACTTTTCAGTCATTTTCACACACGCACACACACACTCTCTCTCTCTCTCTCTCTCTCTCTCTCTCTCTCTCTCTCTCTCTCTTCCGAAAACAAGATTAAAATGCAAATTTTCACGCTTTTAACATGTTAAATTTATGAGATGTTCTGTAGATATTCTCAGTTTAAAAATTCACCCCGCCGGGCTGAGTGGCTCAGACGGTTGAGACACTGGCCTTCTGACCCCAACTTGGTAGGTTCGATCCTTGCTCAGTTCGGTGGTATTTGAAGGTGCTCAAATACGTCATTCTCGTGCCGGTAGATTTATTGGTACGTAAGAGAACTCATGCGGGACTAAATTCCGGCACCTCGGCGTCTCCGAAAACCGTAGAATTAGTTAGTGGGACGTAAAGCAAATAATTATTATTATTTAAAATTGACGCCTTTTTCAGTTCCCCTTAAGTGGATTTTCCGAAAATAAATTATCATTCTTTACTTTTACAGAATACTCCAAATACCAATTTTCACAGCTGTAACAATTTACCTTTCTGAAATATACTGTAAATATAGTCTGCTTAAAAATTCACCCCCTTTGTCACTGCTGTTCAAACCCCATTACTTGAATTTTCCAAAAACAAAAAAACGCGTTTGAGTTTTTCAGATATAAGTATCCCCATAAAAGATATTTCACTTTTCACCTTTTTCCACCCCTTAAGGGGATTTTCCAAAAATAAAAAACAGGCGTTTCTTTCATTTTAAAGGAGATTTTAAATACCAATTTTACGTCTGTAAACTGTTAAGTTTCTGAGATATAGATATGCACATTTAAACAATTCACCCTTTCTCACCCCTTTAGCGACAGAATATTAAAAAAATCCTCCCTTAGTGACCACCTACACTCTGATATAAATGTATCCCCAAAATTTCAATTCTTTATGTCCAGTAGTTTTGGCTCGGCGATTATGAATCAGTCAGCTAGTCAGTCAGGACATGTTATACTCAACATTCTGAAACTATACACAAAATACGGACAGATACAGTTAAACGGGTTTCACCTTTCACAGTTCAAATACAGTGGTGAAATTGCAGAACCAATAGGGTGGGAGAAACGGAAGCACAGGAAGTTCGCGTACAGAAACTCAAGAGGTCATACTGGAGAACATGCGACATTTACAAGTAAAAATACACGTCCACACACACGAAGTTCAGGCACTACAATACTGTGATCAAACCTGAACTTCTATACGTGAGCGAAACGCTGGTACTCGATAGAAAAGAGGATCTAGAGAACATTCTAAAGGAAGAACGAAGGATAATTAGGAAAAATCTTGGTCAAGAAAAAACTGAAAACGGATAGACAAATTCCGTAGAGCAAGAGAAAAAGATGATTTAAATTTTATGGGCATGTTCAAAAACTCCCAACAAGGCTTAAACACAAGATCATGACATACATCAGAAAAATGAAGAATCTACCATGGATCCGAGAAGTCAGAAAGGACCTGGAGGAAGCCCAGATCGTTATATCAGAAATATTAGACAGAAATCTGTTCCGTAGAAAAGTAAACAGATGGATAGTACAGACAGAGAGTAAAGTTCCAAGGAGACAAGGAACCAAGTGGATTGAAGAAAGAAAGAGAGCCCACGGAGAAAAAAAAAAAATGAAAGCCATATGGAAGACTAGAAAGGCGAACCATACAAACACTGCATGATCCAAGAGGATCCATAGGCAAATAAATAATAAAACATGTTCTTTTAATCATTTCATTATTAATTTTAACGTAGGTGTGCACATATGAAGTCGTGAACAACGTGCTGTAAATAGTGTATTAAACTGGTTAGATGAAAGAGAATGCCACTTTGCCAGCAGAAATAAATCATTAATCAATATCCTGTATAATTATTTACTCACAGCATACTGTATTCGGAAATGAGTGCTGTGTGTTAAATTTAAAACGACGCCATTTGCGCACAGATTTACTCTACCTTTAATTATAAAATGTTCACATTTGCATTTCACAAGCGCTCTATATTGAAAAACTGTTGTTACACACAAGAAACAGCAGCGATTTCGGATAAACGTAATATATGTACAAATAGTAGGCCTACTGGCTAGGTAAACAGAAAGTATACAATGAATCTCGGCCACGACACGTACAGCAATTTGACACATGATTCTTATTTCAGGTGGGCGGATGCAGAGTGGCCCACTACTGGCCACGGCTGGTCCTTGGTCCGACAGCTCTGCACTCCGATCGATCAACGAAGCAGAAGAGGGGTGGCCACGGCTCTACCGTGCCTATACGCCTCTGTGTCTGGGAGACGGAGAGGCGCTGGTCCACATTGTCGGCTGTCCTGAGAATGTCTTTTCCGTGGTTTTCCATTCTCCTACACTAAGACGTATGCCGGGACAGTTCCTAGTATAGGCCGCGGGCGCTAACCCTATCACCTTCTCCGCACATCTTCTCCGATACAAATCTCCTGGCCTGAGAGACGACGTCACCGTCTAGGAGGCCCGCCTTCCCCCTTCAGGGGAGGAGTGAAAACATCTAGTAGTAGTAGTAGTAGTAGTAGTAGTACCTGCTTCACACAGTGAAATTTCATAATTTGGTTCACCGATTGGGAATTCGATTACTCAATAATTGATAGCGTTCAGCACAGCTGCTTGCTGAATGGTCAGCGCCTTCACTTCAGAGGGTCCGGTTAGGTGGAGGATTTTAGTCGTCTCTGGTTAATTTCCTGACTCGGGGACTGGGTATCCGTGTTTGCCCCAACACTCCCGTCGATACATCTCTCCACATAGGGTTGGCGTCAAGAAGGACATCCGACCATAAAACGGGGCCATGTCCAACTGTGCGACAGTGTGCGCACCCGCAACCTCACTCAACAGGGTGTGAGAAAAGCAGAAGCAGAAGAAGAATTGATAATGTTCAGGCTTCTCAATCTATAAATAAAATTTAAAATATATAAACAAAAATGTGTTTCGCCCCAATAATGGCAAGAAGAGGGGTTCCGGATGAACTTTTAAAATCTGAAGTCTGAGGTTTTCTTACTTTTGTGTTGATCTGTCCCGGCATTCGCCTTAGTGCAGGAGAATGGAAAACCACGGAAAAACATTATCAGGACAGCCAACAATGTGGACCAGCCCCTCTCCGTCACCCGAATACAGAGGTGTAGAGCCACGGGTAGAGAGCCGTGGCCACCCTTCTCTGCTCGGTTAGCCGGTCGGAGTGCAGAGCTGACGGATCACGGACCAGCTGTGGCCACTTGTGGACCGATACCCACTCTTCATCCGCCCACCTTTAGTAGGAATCACCGGGCGAGTTGGTCGTGCGGTTAGGGTTGCGCAGCTGTGAGCTTGCATCCGGGAAATAGTGGGGTCGAGCCCCACTGTCGGCAGCACTGAAGATGGATTTCCGTGGTTTCCAATTTTCACACCAGGCAAATGCTGGGGCTGTACCTAAATTAAGGCCATGGCCGCTTCCTTCCTCCTCGTAAGCATATCCTATCTTCGCCATAAGACCTATCTGTGTCGATGAGACGTAAAACAAATTGTTAAAAAAAAAAAAAGTAGGAATCGTGTGTCGAAGTGCTGTACGTGTCGTGGCCGAGATTCATTGTATACTTTATATTTACCTAACTAGTACTATTCGTGCATCCGAAATTGCTGCTGTTTTCTGTGTGTAATAAATGTTGTTTCAACATAGAGCGCGTATGAAATGCTAATGTGAACATTTTATAATTAAAGGTAGAGTGAATCTGTGCGCATCATTTGAAATTTAACACACAGCACTCATTTTCAAATACAATATCCTGTGAGTTAATAAATATTATATTGATTAATGATTTATTTATCGCGGCAATACGGCCTTCTCTTACACCGAACGAGTTTAATATACTATTTACACTAAGTTGTTCACGATTATATATGTGCATACCTACATTTAAATTTTTGTTAACCAGACCTACAGAACGATTTTGCTAAGCAGCAAGGACACGTATTTCTTACGTCATAGTTAAAAGATGGTTTACATGATTATGTTAAAATGAATTTAAATAAACGTATTGCTGCGTTTACGGGGTTGTGTTTTATTTAGTGTATTTTCGGAAATTGAGATGGCACTGCTTAGAAATCAATAACAAGGACTATCGTTTTCTTATAATTCTTCGAATAACCCTTTTGAGGGTACGATAAATCAAATTTGGTTACTTTTCTTTGCATTTAACTTTATTCGTTTCTAAACTTCCTTCATTGTTTGAGAATGTTGTTTCTTTTCCTCTTGAGTTCATTTTCTTCCAGCTGTTAAATTCTTCCTCTCCTGAAATCCTGCCTTTCGTGTTACTTCTCTGAAAAGTGTTCTGTTTTCTATCGTATCTATTTTAATTCCAGCGTTTTTCATAACCTTTCCAATTTCAATAAACCACGTTGGCTTGGATTTGTAACTGTTCAATGAGTTGAAGATTTGTTTAGTTAGTCTATTGTTATTCGTTCTATAAACGAAAAACTTCTTTTCCTCATTACAGTTGTCAGTTTTTCAACATTTAAATATAGCTCTCCGTTTGATCGTAATCTAAATTTGGCACTGTTGTTTCTTATAGGTCCCAATATTTTCCTCAAAATTCTTCTTTCAACCTTTTCAAATTTTTCGAGATCCCCAATTCTTGTAAGTTTAACAGTTTCTGCAGCATATAAAATTTCTGGCCCGGCCACTGTCTTATAATGTCTTAATTTCAAGTTCCAAGATATAGATTTCTTATTGTATATATTTCTTGTCATATGAAACAAGCTTTCCATTTTGTTTACTCTTATATCTATAGCTACCTTCATTTTATTTTTAGTTTATTTTTTATTTCATTTTATTTTGTTTTGAATTTTCTTTACGTCGCACTGACACCGATTGGTCTAATGGCGACGATGGACTGGATAAGGTCTAGACCACCATTTGCCTGGTGTGAAAATGGGAAACCACAGGAAACCATCTTTAGTGCTGTCGACAATGGGGTTCGATCCCACAATTCCCCGAATGCAAACTCACAGCTGTCCAATCCTAAGCGCACGGTCACCTCGCTCGGTAAGGACTAATCAACCCTTCGTAGTAAGCTGCTTGCTTGTTGCGTCAAATTCTACCGAGCTGTAGCTGAGGCTAATAAGATAGGTCTGACACCCAGTGACATGTATAACTGCTTTTTTTGCTAGGGGCTTTACGTCGCGCCGACACAGATAGGTCTTATGGCGACGATGGGATAGGAAAGGCCTAGGAGTTGGAAGGAAGTGGCCGTGGCCTTAACTAAGGTACAGCCCCAGCATTTGCCTGGTGTGAAAATGGGAAACCACGGAAAACCATTTTCAGGGCTGCCGATAGTGGGATTCGAACCTACTATCTCCCGGATGCAAGCTCACAGCCGCGCGCCTCTACGCGCACGGCCAACTCGCCCGGTATGTATAACTGAACGCATGTTTAGTACATTACGCCGCATCAAGACTTCCAATCCGTTTACATTGGAAGAGAGGCGGCTAGGTGGACTGCGTGCTGGCTGTTCACAGGAAGAGTGTGCAAGAAAATACTCAACTCAATTATATTATGACAAACAAATTTGGACAGCAACCAAGAAGATTAACGTTTTTATTCCACCTGCCATTGTTTTTAAATGGACGGATTTTCCGAAGTAATATTCCATGCTCATCAACTTTTAAGTGTTGAATTCTGTTCTACTGGATAAAAATGAACATATTATTATTATTATTATTATTATTATTATTATTATTATTATTATTGGGATTGGAACTCTATATTGACCTAAACCAGTTTAACAAAAGAATAACTGAATGGGTGGCTATGTTTGTAGAAAACAGAGCTCAGAGAATTAGAGTGGGCGAAGCTTTATCTGTCCTTGTAATAATTAAGAGGGGAATTCCTCAAGGCAGTATTACTTTTTTTTTTTTTTTTTTTTTTTTTGCAAGTTGCTTTACGTCACACCGACACAGATAGGTCTTATGGTGACGATGAGACAGGAAAGGCTAGGAGTGGGAAGGAAGCGACCGCGGCCTTAATTAAGGTGCAACCCCAGCATTTCCTTGGTGTGAAAATGGGAAATCACGGAAAACCATCTTCAGGGCTGCCGAAAGTGGGTTCAAACCCACTACTTGCCGAATACTGGATACTGGCCGCACTTAAGCGACTGCAGCTATCGAGCTCGGTGGCAGTATTACTGGACCTTTATGTTTTCTTATATATTTCAATGATATGTGTAAAGAAGTGGAATCAGAGATGAGGCTTTTTGCAGATGATGTTATTCTGTACAGAGTAATAAATAAGTACAAGATTGTAAGGAACTGCAAAAGGACCTCGATAATGTTGTGAGATGGACAGTAGGCAATGGTATGATGATAAACGGGGTAAAAAGTCACGTTGTGAGTTTCACAAATACGAAAAGTCCTCTCAGTTTTAATTACTGCGCTGATGGGGTCAAAGTTCATTTTGGGGATCATTGTAAGTACCTAGATCAGGGCCTATCAAACGCCTAAAATCTGCAAATCGAGGCGCAGAGACTCCGTGCACTGTGCATCGGTCCGACTCGGCTCAACTCGGTTTGACTCGGGTAGTGCAGTGTGCTGAGAGCGACGAAGCGTTTGGTGACAGACGGCTTGTTTATCAGTGAAACAGATAAGCGCAAGACAACAACATAGTAATCGGGCAACCTGTTTCGAAGAAAACAAAGACTAACGAAAGTCCATTTCAATCGAACTGGGAACTTCCGTAATTTTTGTCAGTCGTGACGATAAAGCCAAATGCTTAATCCATGGTATTTTCCAATAAAAAGACTGTGTTCAAATTCTACGATAATTTATCGAAGGAAAATTTTCCTAAGCTGCATCGTGAAGCAGCTAAGATTATTTCTATGTTTGGTTCCAAATGCATATGTGGAAGGTATATGTTCCTGTTTTGACTTGTACGAAAACTAGATTGCGTGCGAGTAGGCTTATTTCTGATAGTAATTTAAGAAGGCTCTCAGATTTACTGTCAGCCGGTCCCTTGTTCCAGGTGTAACTGGTATCATTGCAAAGATAAAGGGAAAGAAGAGCTAGAGAAGATAAATTGTCTGCTCAAACCAAATTGAAAGAAGAGTGTTTTAACGCCGGTAACATTGTCCCATACAACAGTGTCACCGCTCAGGAACATTTCGAAGTGAGGGGAGAATCAGCGGGGAAGGTGGAGAAGACGAAGACAGGCCGAACGGGTGAGACAGGTGTAGGGGAAGTGAAGTGGGGGTTTGCACTCTGGTCAACCTAGTGAAGTCGTCTCCCCTGCACCCTGAGAGACCCCGACCTAGATGTTAATATAAGGAAAGATCTTCATTAGGATAATTACATAAATATGATTGTAAATAAAGGGTACAGATCTGTGCACATGATTATGATGGTATTTAGGGGTTGTAGTAAGGATGTAAAGGAGAGGGCTTATATGTCTCTGGTAAGACCCCAACTAGAGTATGGATCCAGTGTACGGGACCCTCACCAGGAAGAACTGGAAAAAATCCAAAGAAAAGCAGCTCGATTTGTTCTGGGTGATTTCCGACAAAAGAGTAGCGTTACAAAAATGTTGCAAAGTTTGGGCTGGGAAGATCTGGGAGAAAGGAGACGAGCTGCTCGACAAAGTGGCATGTTCCGAGCTGTCAGCGGAGAGATGGCGTGGAATGACATCAGTAGACGAATAAGTTTGAGTGGTGTCTTTAAAAGTAGGAAAGATCACAATATGAAGATAAACTGGAATTCAAGAGGACAAATTGGGGCAAATATGCGTTTACAAGAAGGGGAGTTAGGAATTGGAATAACTAACCAATGGAGGTGTTCAATAAATTCCCAATTTCTTCGAAATCATTTAAGAAAAGGCTAGGAAAACAACAGATAGGGAATCTGCCATGTGGGCGACTGCCCTAAATGCAGATCAGTAGTGATTGATTGATTGATTGATTGATTGATTGATTGATTGATTGATTGATTGATTGATTGATTGATTGATTGATTGATTGATTGATTGATTGATTGATAGTAGTATAATACAGGGATTCGGCCGCCACCTCCACCTCAGGCTCCCAGTGGCCACCTCCACCTCCACCTCAGCCAGAGGCCTCCCAGTGGCCACCTCCACCTCCACCTCAGCCAGAGGCCTCCCAGTGGCCACCTCCACCTCCACCTCAGCCAGAGGCCTCCCAGATGCCTCCTCCACCTCCCGCGGGAAATTTGAATTTGTAAACAAAGCCACGTGCTTTTTGACAGACAACAACGCATCGCAAACCTCAGTACTGCCATCTTGACGGGCCTAAACCTCAGTAGTGCCAACTTAACCTAACTAGCGCGAGGTAAACAAAGCCACGTGCTTTTTGACAACCACGTGCTTTTTGACAGATTTGTAAACAAAGCCACGTGCTTTTTGACAGCTGTCATCGACAACAACGCATCGCAAACCTCAGTACTACCATCTTGACGGGCCTAAACCCCAGTAGTGCCAACTTAACCTAACTAGCATGAGGTAAACAAAGCCACGTGTTTTTTGACAGCCACGTGCTTTTTGACAGATTTGTAAACAAAGCCACGTGCTTTTTGACAGACAACAACGCATCGCTAACCTCAGTACTGCCATCTTGACGGGAATAAACCTCGGTGGTACCAACTTAACCTAACTAGCTCGAGATAAACAAAGCCACGTGCTTTTTGACAGCCACGTGCTTTTTGACAGCTGTCATCCGCCATCTTTAAACTACAGAGCGCTGTGCTGCCCTCTTTCGTCACCTGTCATCGGCAGTGCTGCCATCTTGGCGGGCCTAAACCTTAGTGCTACCAACTTAACCTCACTAGCTCGAGATAAACAAATCCACGTGCTTTTTGACAGCCACGTGCTTTTTTGACAGCTGTCATCCGCCATCTTTAATCCATAGAGCACAGTGCTGCCCTCTTTAGCTACTTACCTTTGAAATGTGGTGGCGGATAATTTGAAAAAATGCTTTTTTGACAGCAGCCATCTTTGAGCGCCGTGCTACACTCTTTAGCTAGTTACCTTTGAAATGTGGTGGCAGGCAATTCCACATGACAGCAGTCATCTTTAATCACGAGAGCACCGTGCTGCCCTCTATGTGGTGGCGGCAAATTGAAAAATTCTACATGCTCTTGTTTGGAAACAAACTCACGCGCTTTTTTGACAGCCGTCATCCGCCATCTTTAATCAACAGAGCACAGTGCTGTACTCTTTAGCTAGATACCTTTGAAATGTGGTGGCGGCAATTTGAAAAATTCTATGTGCTCTTGTTGGGAAACAAAGCCACGTGCTTTTTTTTGACAGCTGTCATCCACCATCTTTAATCAATAGAGCACTGTGCTGCTATCATGCGGGCAATTTCGTTAGCTGTCATCCGCCATCTTTAATCCAGAGAGAACAGTGCTGCATTCTATGTGGTGGCGGTAAATTCCATGTGCTTTACAAACCTATGTGCTTTTCTGACAGCTGTCATCCGCCATCTTTAATCTAGAGAGAACAGTGCTGCACTCTATGTGGTGGCGGCAAATTCCACGTGCTTTACAAACCTATGCGCTTTTCTGTCATCCACCATATTTAATCTAGAGAGAACAGTGCTGCACTCTATGCGGTGGCGGCAAATTCTACGTGCTTTACAAACCTATGCGCTTTTCTGTCATCCACCATCTTTAATCTAGAGAGAACAGTGCTGCACTCTATGTGGTGGCGGCAAATTCTACGTGCTCTTATTTGGAAACAAATTCTACTCGCTCTTCAGCTGTCATCCACCATCCTTAATCAAGAGAGCACCGTGCTGCCCTCTTTGTGGTGGCGGATAATTTGAAAAAATTCTTTTCGACAAGCAGCCATCTTTAATCCAGAGAGAACAGTGCTGCCCTCTTTAGCTACTTACCTTTGAGGCGGTTAATTTGAAAAATTCTTTTCGACAAGCTGCCATCTTTAATCCAGAGAGAACAGTGCTGCCCTCTTTAGCTACTTACCTTTGAGGCGGTTAATTTGAAAAATTCTAGCTGCCATCTTTAATGAAAAGGGCATCGTGGTGCTATCTTGCGGGTAATATTTTACGTCACAGCTGTCATCCACCATCTTGCATTGCTAACCTTAGTGCTGCCCTCTTTAGCTACTTACCTTTGACAAGCTGTCACCCGCCATATTGCATCGCAAACCTCAGTGCTGCACTCTATGTGGTGGCGGATAACTTGAAAAAATCTTTTTGACAAGCAGCCATCTTTAATCAACAGAGCACCGTGCTGACATCTTTAGCTACCGCCATCTTACATCGCTTACCTCGCTGCTGCACTCTATGTGGTGGCGGTTAATTCGAACAAGTTTAATCACGCATCGGGTAAGCTAGAGTAAGCACGTGCTGCAGTGATGACGTTATCATGCATGTTTAAACCCGTTCGTTGACTAAAAGCTTTAGTCTTCGGGAAACAGTGATAGAGTGTGGAGTGCAAACATGACGAAAACATTAATAGTTGATGTGCAAGGCTTTAAAGTAAACGGAAACAAGTTTGTGTTTAAAGAGGTGGCTGTGTTAGATTGCTGTGTGTTGTGGGCACCAAAACTTGTTAGTTTAGTATTTAGTCCACGGTTCCCTTACTGTTTGCAAACAGATGAAGATAAAAAGCAGACTCAGTGGATTGAAAACAATTTAGGTTTGAAGTGGGAAGAAAAAGGAATACCTTATCGTTTTCTACCTTTAATGATGAATGCACATTTGTCAAGAGCAGATCTTGTTCTTTTAAAGGGTTGTGAAAAGAAAGAATGGTTGCGTGATTTTCTACCATCATCATGTGAAGTTATCGACATGCATGAATTGGGGTGCCCATCATTTAAAACTCTTCCGAAAGAGCATAGTAGAGAAACAACTAAACAGTCTTTACAACATGTATGCATGCTCTTTGATTGGTTGTGTCGCAGTGCATGCCGGGAAGTGAACAACATATGTAAACTGCAGTGTCGAAATAACCTTAGTGTAAAAGAAACATTTGTAGAGTAAAGACATCATGTCATTTCTAAGAGATACTAAGTGTAACGCAGTTGAAAAGGCGATCGTAAAGTTTTATGCATGCAAAAAGAAACTAAACACTTTTACTGAAGAAGAGTTAAATGCATTACCAAAGGCATTTTTGGTCAATGTAGCTGCGAATGCTGTAAAGAAGATTTGGGATAAGGTGCCTCGTGAGTGGACTCAAGATCCTGTTTTGTCAGAGCTTCAAACGTGTAGTTTACATCATGAACACGTGAGTTTAGCTAGAAGACCTTCTGTGAGACAGTGCCGTACATGTCAACTAATTAAACTGTATCACGGACCTAAAACTAACGAGTTGTCTTCGCTTATAAACACTTATCATGGCTGTGGAGAGAGTAAACAAGGAAAAGGTGAAGAAACGTGCTGGGAGAAAGATGAGGAAGCATGTTGGGCGTGGACTCATCAATAGAGTGATTGATCTTCTTTTCTTCGTGCTTCATCTCCCCTGCGGCCCTAGAACACATTCGCCTGATACGTAGTTACATGCTGCCTGCATGTCGTGTAGCTGTTAAAATCTGCTTCGTAAAGTTATGCTGTGTGTGTATGTGTTATTACCTAGTGCTTTAGCTGCTCAGAAGAATATAGCAGCACTTGTCGTTGTTGGTGCAATAAAACGAAAACTGAGTGACAAAGACCGTAAAATAAACAAAGGATAAAAATGTATGTATATAGTCTAAAATAAATATGAATTGTCAAAACATATTACAGGTGTTGTTTAATCCTACAGCATGTCCTAGTGACTTAGAAGAAAGGAAACGTAGAGGATTAAAAGAAAACACACATAAGATTTAAAGTACATCCTCTTTATTAATCCATGAATTAAAGCTGTTATTAAAACCAAGCCATTTAACATACAGTTTATTACCACGACGTCGAATAACACGTTCAACTAAATAGTGATCAGGATATTTTGTTTTCTGCAGTTCTTCGATGTAGAATCCTCCTTCAATAGGCTGTCCTCTGAGATCGCGAAGTAAATACGTAACTGGATTAGTAAGCTTAA
This sequence comes from Anabrus simplex, assembly GCF_040414725.1. Taxonomy (NCBI): domain Eukaryota; kingdom Metazoa; phylum Arthropoda; class Insecta; order Orthoptera; family Tettigoniidae; genus Anabrus; species Anabrus simplex. The sequence goes on along the minus strand of NC_090265.1, from coordinate 1,739,489,116 downwards.
CACTTCTGATTTGAAAAATTTCAGTGCTCCAGTTAGGTGTGTATCCTTTTGCAAAGATAGACTTGTGTTTGCTGATGCGAACGAAATCACCTTCTTTAAAGCGATAGCGACGTGGATCAGCTGTTTTGATTACAAGATGAATAGCATCTAGACGAGGTGTATTCTTTGTAACAAGACGTGGCTTTGTTCCGATAGTGCGATGAGGTGTATCGTTGTAGGTAGATAAAAGTCTAGGTAGCAGATCAATCCAACGATATGAACCTTGCGCTGTAAATTCTCGCCACATCATTGTTTTGAGTGTACGATTAAAGCGTTCTACAACACTTGCCTTGAGATTACTGAACGTAGAGTAGTGTTGAATGCCAAGTAACTTGAGGTAAGAAGAAAAATCCTTGTTGTAAAACTCTTTACCTTGATCAGTTTGAAGAAGCCTTGGGCAGCGTTTCGATTCTTCAACAATATGTTTAAATGCTTCTTTAACTTGAGCTGCTGTTTTAGAACGCACGGGTTGTGCAAAAGCAAACTTTGAGTACACATCGATAACAGTAAGTAGATACTTATAGCCCTTATTACTAGAAGCATATAGAATCATTTCTACTAAGTCTGCTTGCCAGAGATCATCTTTTCCTCGTGTAATAACGCGTCTGCGACAGTAGGTGCGACGTGCTGGTTTATGTAACTCATGTGCGATGTTTACCTTTACAGGTGAGATCTTCTCTTGACGAGCCATTACAAAATAATACCGGCATAACGTAGTTCTCTTTCTATTTCTAGAATTTCTGATCCGTGACCAGTGTGACCAGCCTCTTGCGATGCTCTTAAAAGTTGTAATCGTTCAACGAGTAAGTTTGGGTCATTCCAGTATCTTACATCCACATACGGCAACAAAGGCTTGTAGATAACGTCTAGACTACGTGCAGTCGGAAACAGCTTAGAAATAAACTCACGATACTTGTAACTCTTATTCGCATTTACAGCTTCTGTTCTCTTGTAATTACGTCGTGTTGCATCGGTAGCAAAAAGTATTGCTTTATACTTTTTAAGATCATCTTGTAAAATTATATCCTTGTCAGGTATTCGTGAGAAAAGAAGTTCTAAGAGTCCTTTCGTAGGTTTATAGGTAACACCTTTTACAATGAGTTTGTTGCTATTAATCTTAACATTTGAATTTCCTATCCGGAAACAGTCATCTTCGTAGCGAATACCATAGGTAGTGTCAGTTTGTCCTGTAAAAAGTTTTTCTATATAAGGTGCAAAGAGAGATCCATAGGTATCTTGAATAAAAGTTCTAAACTGATTGCAATACTCTGGTGTAATCATAACCTCAGACAAAGATGGTAGATTTTGCGTCGATGTAGTAGGTGTTTCTGCAATAACATCTGTAGTTAAAAACTCAACACGCTTAGATGGTGATGCATCATTAAGTTCTTCTTCTTCTTCTTCCTTATCTTCCTCTTCTTGATCTACATCCTGCTTCTTCTCTTCCGTATCTTCTTCATGCTTCTCTTTATGATATGATGTTTGCATAGAAGCAAAACTTGAAGTAGACTGCGGTAATGAAGTAGAATTAAAAATTTCTTTGAGTGGTGTACTTAGTTGTGTTTTTAAAAATAAATCCGTGTCTGCTTGAATACGTTTAAGCTCTTTAAATTTCCGTCGAATATTGTTTCGAGCTTGGATGATATGTTTTGTGATCTCCTTGCTAGATGTTAACATGATGGTGGTTTTTAATCAAGTAGTTACTGTAATTCTGTGTTAATGCATATAAAATGATCGAAACCCATGCGATATCGTCCATGCTGTACATCACTTTCTTTATCAATAACTAAAAAGCTGTAACGGTGTAATGACCAACATTTAGCACACATACGTTTAAAGTCATCGAATGTCATATCAGTGTTAACATGATCGTTATACACATGTCGCATGTTGCGCTCATCTTGCCGAAAAAGCACAATAACATTTGCGTTGTCGCGTATCAACTGCTTGGGCACACGAGAATAGGTTTGGCACAAATAGATGCAATCAACATATTTATGTCGACCCATACTAAAGAATGCACGAATAACGTTTTGCTGTTCTGTTGCGACATCATCAAAGATCATTAGAGAATTAGGAAGCACATCGTCTGGTGATGGTACTTGCTCATGTGAATTAAATTTCAAATATCTTATTCCATCTTTAACTAGATCGTGCATTACAGTTTGTAGAATAGTATATAGCGGCTGATAGAGTGACTTTGCGAAAACGTAAATATTCTCGAAGCGTATACCATTTACAGAAGTAATAAGTGTGAGTAAAAGATTTGTTTTACCGCATCCCGACGGACCTGATATAATACATCGAACAGTAAAAGGAAACAACGTTCCATGACGTTTTCTTGTAGTTGTACTAGAACTAGGTAAGAGATGTGGTACAATGTCGGTACCAGGTAGCGTGTCTTGCTGCTTTATAATCTTCATGATAACTGAATCATAAAGTACGTAATAGTAATATATATATTAAACGAAACAAGAGGCAACGGTTAGTTTATGATTTGCTCTTGACTAGTAAAGTCGTGTCCAGCATGGTGAAACAACGATATCCAAACGACATGAAGAAGAAGAAGAAGAAAGTAAAAACTGTTGGATGGAAAGATGTTATAAAGGCTGCGCAAAAAGCTATTCGAGGGGAATACAATCCTCGTGTAGCTATTACTAAGGCGTTACGCGCAGCAAGAGCGAGAATTTCTCCAAAGTGCAGAGCAATATTTAGTAAACGTGCGCGAATTATTCCTGTACCAAAACGAGGAGGATTTCTTCCTGCGCTGTTTGCTGGCTTAGCAGCTTTAGGGTCATTGCTAGGTGGTGCTAGTGCTGTAGCGAGAACTGTCAAAGCTGTAGAAGAAGCGAAACAACAGTTGAAAGAGAGTGAACGTCATAACAAGACGATAGAGGCAATTGCGTTACGAGGCAAAGGTGTGAACATGAAGCTAGCGCCATACAAGAAAGGGCTTGGTATCTACATTTCTCCAAAAAACGTCTACTGAATGCACTGCCATATCGAGCTCTAACGCATGATGAAGTTTTTACGTTTGCTAAACAACTAGGAATTCATTATTTTCGAGGAGTGTATATGCGTGATCAACTACCAGCACGTCCACGTGAACGTGAAAGTGCCGTAATTAACTTGGACGACAGTCGTGGACCTGGAACTCATTACGTTGCTTATGTAAAACGTAAATCTAAAGTATGGTATTTTGATAGCTATGGAGATTTACCTCCTCCTTTTGAGCTCAAACGTTATTTCGGAAGCAGTGCAGACATTGTTTACAATAAAAACCGTGTGCAAAACTTTAATACACGCATGTGCGGACGATTATGTCTTATGTTCTTATATCAAACCCAGACAGTAGAGAAAGTGTATTAGTGTCTACTTGATGACGAACAGTGAAAGAACGTTTGCTGTACGTGGAGAAGGACCTGAAACAACCATCTATTTTAATCCGCCAATCGAACTTGGTTATCAGCCGCATAGTCTTGGACTAGTATCGTTTGAAAGCTACAATAAAATCTATAATGTGCGTGATGGTTTAAACAAGTTCTATTACGATGAGTATGTGCTAACACTACCCTCAGGTAGTTATACAGTAGATGATATTCACGACTATATTGAAAGTACGTTAATTGATCAGTTTGGGGAAGATAGTTTTAGTAATCATAATTACAAGTTCTCAATCACTATAAGCAACATTACGCACAAATGTGTTATTGAATCATCATTTAAGATTGACTTCAAATCACAACCTGATTCGATTGGTCCACTGCTTGGATTTTCATCGAGGGAGCTCCTACCGAACGTACGTTACGAGTCTGATCAACCTATAAAACTCTTCGATGATTATAATGTGAACATTACTTGTAATATTATTACAGACTTGAATAGTAATCTACAACCTTCGCACGTCCTGCACGACTTTATTGTTACAGAGGAACGTGGATATACTATTTGTGAGAAACCAGCAGTAGTTCTTTATCATCCTGTGTCTGTAAAACACATTAGCAACATTACTCTTAGACTTGTAAATAAACATAATCAGCTTATTCATTTAGATCAGCACGCGTACGTAGCTTACAAACTACATCTTAAACCAGTATGAAAACCATCTATAAAACACGGTGTACATTCCGAAGGCATACTACATGTGTGCAGAGACTCATCGAGTTAACAGATACCCATAAGCAGATACTCCAAGATTTAGGATATACACTACTACAACAGAATGGAAGAAATGCTAGACATTACGAATACAGTAGAAAGTCGTGAAGGTGTAGTACGAAGTGAGCTTCATTCTTATCAACCTTTTACGTTTGGATTAAATAACAATGATGAAATTCATTTTATTATTAATCAACAAGATGTTTACACCTTACCACACGAAAGCTACCTCTATATTGAAGGACGATTAGAAAAGTCTGATGGAAGTGGACCAAGCACTTCACAACTAAACAACCATGCTCTAGCTTTTCTCTTTTCTGAAGCGCGATATGAAGTAAATAATGTTGAAATAGATCGAACGAAGAATGTTGGTATTACAAGCGCAATGAAACTCTACCCTTCTTTCTGTGATGAAGAAAGTAATCTTTTGCGGATGGCTGGATGGTGTCCAAAAGCTACTAACAACTGGATGATTAATGAGGATGGAACTTTTACGGGTATGTTATCACTGAAACATATTTTTGGATTCGCAGAAGACTTTACACGTATTATAATCAACGTAAAACAAGAGCTTATTCTAATCCGTGATCGAAGTGATTACAATTCTCTTAAAGCAGTAGAAACACCTGTAGAATCGAAAATAACACTGCATCGTATACTGTGGCGGATCCCACATGTAACCTTATCTGATCGTGAAAAACTTCGATTGCTCAAGATTGTAGAAAATGATACACCATTACCTATACGTTTTAGAAGTTGGGAGCTGCATGAATATCCTGTGTTACCACCTACAAACAAGCATAGCTGGGCAGTTAAAACATCCCGTTTTACTGAGAAGCCCTTGTACATTATTTCTGGATTTCAAACTAATCGTAAATTCAATCACGAAAAAGATAGCTCACTGTTTGATCACTGCAAATTAAGACACGTTAGACTATATCTCAATGGAATTACGTATCCCTACGAAAACATCGACATTAACTTTGAGAAAAATAAGTTTGGGATGCTCTATGACATGTTTTGTAAATTTCAATCATCGTATTATCAGAAAGAAGATCGTCCGCTATTTACACCTCAAGAATTTAAAAATAAAGCACCGATTGTAGTTATAGACTGCTCTTATCATGAAGAATCTATAAAAGAATCTCCAGTTGATATTCGTTTAGAATTTGAAACATCTGAAAACATTCCTGCTAACACAGCAGCCTATTGTCTTATTATTCATATGAGTGATGTTACTTACCATCCGCTAACGAATATTGTTACGAGACTATAAATAAGAATAGATCTTTATCATTTTCATTAGTGTGTGCTTCGACATCGTACGCTATGGAACAAAACTGTAAATGTGCATGCTGTTTGCATGCTCATACGCAACATCTTATTTATGTTTCACGAGTGAGTGAGGCTATTAAGATGTTCTATAAACGTAGATCGTCGATGCCGAAACATCTTATTCAATACTTACCACCAGGATTTTTATATACGTACGCTGCCTCTTACGTACATAATTTTTGGGACATCCTTCCTCTACACAGTAAGATGTCAATCGAAGTAGCTTTATGCAGAACTTGTGAGCGACATTACAAGCATCGAGGAGAAAATGGTGATGATGATTGGGATGGACCAAATCCGAGGATTGAACACTGTACACAGTGTATGAATGAACTTTCTCTAGTACTTCATGATGATGATGATGATTCCGAAAAGGAATAACAGCAAGGTAAGAAGTACATGATCTTCTCTGTAAAGCATAACATACTTAGTATAATATATTTCTAAATGCTTTGTTTAATTTGAATGTTGCAGGAGGCATTTCGGAAGCATACGTTCTTAAGAAGCACACCAACCTTGTCAGCAGCAAAAACTAACACTGTTGTAGTACATTTGTAAATAAATATTTGATCGCATTCAAAAATGTTGTACTTATTGCATTGCTTTACTCCGACTTACTCTTAAGAAAAACGATCAGGTCTAAACATGCACAATGACGTCATCACAACAGCACGTGCTTACTCTAGCTTTCCCGATGCATGTTTAAACTCGTTCGAATTTACCACTACCACATTCCTTTACATCGACTTACTCTTAAGAAAACGGACAAGTCTAAACATGTATGATGATGTCATCACAACAGCACGTGCTTACTCTAGCTTACCCGATGCGTGATTAAACTTGTTCGAATTAACCGCCACCACATAGAGTGCAGCAGCGAGGTAAGCGATGTAAGATGGCGGTAGCTAAAGATGTCAGCACGGTGCTCTGTTGATTAAAGATGGCTGCTTGTCAAAAAGATTTTTTCAAGTTATCCGCCACCACATAGAGTGCAGCACTGAGGTTTGCGATGCAATATGGCGGGTGACAGCTTGTCAAAGGTAAGTAGCTAAAGAGGGCAGCACTAAGGTTAGCAATGCAAGATGGTGGATGACAGCTGTGACGTAAAATATTACCCGCAAGATAGCACCACGATGCCCTTTTCATTAAAGATGGCAGCTAGAATTTTTCAAATTAACCGCCTCAAAGGTAAGTAGCTAAAGAGGGCAGCACTGTTCTCTCTGGATTAAAGATGGCAGCTTGTCGAAAAGAATTTTTCAAATTAACCGCCTCAAAGGTAAGTAGCTAAAGAGGGCAGCATTGTTCTCTCTGGATTAAAGATGGCTGCTTGTCGAAAAGAATTTTTTCAAATTATCCGCCACCACAAAGAGGGCAGCACGGTGCTCTCTTGATTAAAGATGGTGGATGACAGCTGAAGAGCGAGTAGAATTTGTTTCCAAATAAGAGCACGTAGAATTTGCCGCCACCACATAGAGTGCAGCACTGTTCTCTCTAGATTAAAGATGGTGGATGACAGAAAAGCGCATAGGTTTGTAAAGCACGTAGAATTTGCCGCCACCGCATAGAGTGCAGCACTGTTCTCTCTAGATTAAATATGGTGGATGACAGAAAAGCGCATAGGTTTGTAAAGCACGTGGAATTTGCCGCCACCACATAGAGTGCAGCACTGTTCTCTCTAGATTAAAGATGGCGGATGACAGCTGTCAGAAAAGCACATAGGTTTGTAAAGCACATGGAATTTACCGCCACCACATAGAGAGCAGCACTGTTCTCTCTGGATTAAAGATGGCGGATGACAGCTAACGAAATTGCCCGCATGATAGCAGCACAGTGCTCTATTGATTAAAGATGGTGGATGACAGCTGTCAAAAAAAAAGCACGTGGCTTTGTTTCCCAACAAGAGCACATAGAATTTTTCAAATTGCCGCCACCACATTTCAAAGGTATCTAGCTAAAGAGTACAGCACTGTGCTCTGTTGATTAAAGATGGGGGATGACGGCTGTCAAAAAAGCGCGTGAGTTTGTTTCCAAACAAGAGCATGTAGAATTTTTCAATTTGCCGCCACCACATAGAGGGCAGCACGGTGCTCTCGTGATTAAAGATGACTGATGTCATGTGGAATTGCCTGCCACCACATTTCAAAGGTAACTAGCTAAAGAGTGTAGCACGGCGCTCAAAGATGGCTGCTGTCAAAAAAGCATTTTTTCAAATTATCCGCCACCACATTTCAAAGGTAAGTAGCTAAAGAGGGCAGCACTGTGCTCTATGGATTAAAGATGGCGGATGACAGCTGTCAAAAAAGCACGTGGCTGTCAAAAAGCACGTGGATTTGTTTATCTCGAGCTAGTGAGGTTAAGTTGGTAGCACTAAGGTTTAGGCCCGCCAAGATGGCAGCACTGCCGATGACAGGTGACGAAAGAGGGCAGCACAGCGCTCTGTAGTTTAAAGATGGTGGATGACAGCTGTCAAAAAGCACGTGGCTGTCAAAAACACGTGGCTTTGTTTATCTCGAGCTAGTTAGGTTAAGTTGGTACCACCGAGGTTTATTCCCGTCAAGATGGCAGTACTGAGGTTAGCGATGCGTTGTTGTCTGTCAAAAAGCACGTGGCTTTGTTTACAAATCTGTCAAAAAGCACGTGGCTGTCAAAAAACACGTGGCTTTGTTTACCTCATGCTAGTTAGGTTAAGTTGGCACTACTGGGGTTTAGGCCCGTCAAGATGGTAGTACTGAGGTTTGCGATGCGTTGTTGTCGATGACAGCTGTCAAAAAGCACGTGGCTTTGTTTACAAATCTGTCAAAAAGCACGTGGTTGTCAAAAAGCACGTGGCTTTGTTTACCTCGCGCTAGTTAGGTTAAGTTGGCACTACTGAGGTTTAGGCCCGTCAAGATGGCAGTACTGAGGTTTGCGATGCGTTGTTGTCTGTCAAAAAGCACGTGGCTTTGTTTACAAATTCAAATTTCCCGCGGGAGGTGGAGGAGGCATCTGGGAGGCCTCTGGCTGAGGTGGAGGTGGAGGTGGCCACTGGGAGGCCTCTGGCTGAGGTGGAGGTGGAGGTGGCCACTGGGAGGCCTCTGGCTGAGGTGGAGGTGGAGGTGGCCACTGGGAGCCTGAGGTGGAGGTGGCGGCCGAATCCCCGTATTATACTACTATTGATTGATTGACTGATTGAAAAGAATTCAACTGATTGTGATTGACACGCGGTTAAAATCCTCGCTCCGGCTACGAATCAAACGCGCGGCTCTCTGAACGGAGGGACAGTAACGGTGACCATTCAGCCAGAGAGTCGGACTTGTACTGTGTCCAGCTAACTACTTTTACGATTTTCGGAGACGCCGAGGTGCCGGAATTTAATTATTCTATTGAATGAGATACAATTTATATTATACAGTATACTTTTCTTGCTTATTTTCCCACTTCACTCACATTTTTCATCAGCCGAAAGATGTGAGGAGGAAGGAAGGGAGGATGTAAGTTGCTCCAACTAATTTGCTGGTGGGACCTAGTGATTTCAGTGAGCTTGGCAGACTAATGCGTATTGACAAAGTCTGGTTCGGTGGGGAAAGGAACGGGAAACTACATCGCTCCTCATTTCGCCTCTTTAGTGATGCCTACGTCATTTATGAACCTGACAGTTGAGCTGTTGATGATTGCTAATGTTACTGATTTTACGTCCCACTAAACTACTTTTACGGTTTTCAGGGACGCTGAGGTGCCGGAATTTTTCCCCGCAGGAGATCTTTAACGTGCCAATAAATCTACAGACACGAGGTTGACGTATTTGAGCACCTTCAAATACTACCGGACTGAACCAGGATCGAACCTGCCAAGTTAGGCTCAGAATTATTGAGGATCCAACCAGCCTTCGGACTTAGAAACCAAGCAACATACATTAAGTTTAGATTACTATTATAATGCTTAAGTTATAATAAAATGAAACCTTTTAGAAAGTTCAAGCATTCAAACGAAATTAATTTAACTTCGCCACGTCTATATAACAAATATAAACTTGAAACTTACCTAAGAAATATTATAGCTTAGATTTCCAAGCAGAGATAATTGAAGTTCATATGTCGCTTTCTGTATGTATCAGATTTTCAAATTGCTGTACATAAACAAAATCATTTAAACCATTGTAAAGGAAAAGAAAGAGATACATCAATGTTTATACAAAATAACATACAGTATGTGACACTACTTTTTTCATGGCAATGCATGTACCTCCCAAATATCAATAATTCGATCCTTGTTGACTTGCGAAAGCGTTGGAGTCATGCTATGGTTGCGAAATAACTTGTCCACCACTGAAGGAGGAAGATGTGCTGTTCCTAATAATAATAATAATAATAATAATTGTACCGGGCGGTACACCTCTACACCGTTTATTTAAAAGTTGCGCCAGTTGAAACTCCTCTTCTGGAGGAAGGTTGAACTTTATCTATTCTATTAATTCTCTACTTTCTCAGAAGATGTCACCACGTGGAAAATTTTGAGTTTTTGAACTGTGTCACTTTTGATGTGTTTTTGTTTCGCTTGAAGTAAGAAGTGTGAACTTTCTCTTCTAGAGGACACTACTGAAGATCAACAATAGTGCGACCTAGTGCGGAGTCAAAGAACTATTTTGCTGGAGAAATTTTTATTTCAAAAGTTTGTTTCTTGTTAAATTTCTTTCTGTTATTGTTTAAGTTGGCTGTATACCCCTCTTGTTCCCCTTGTTTTGGATCTAGCCAACCCCGAATTTCCTTAATTAATTTTCCACCAATAATGTGTTTCTTTTTCCTCTATGTAGGGGTTTCTTTTCCCGAACCAATAAAGATTTTGTGGGAGGGTGTTTTCTTTCCCCTAACGCCTAGAAACTTCCGCGAGAGTATATAAACTGCTGATTTCGGGGTCTCCGGGCCACTTCTGTTCCATCTTTCAGTGTATTAAGTACATAGCAGGAGGCGGGAAGCGCCTCTTTCTTCTTCAGCCGTTCAACACCAGGTAATGGCCTATTAATAACTTCTTTTCTTGCTAGGTCGGCAGTTTAACACTCGCGGCGGGTTCGAAGCATTTCCATCATGTAACCTTTTCCTAAAATGTAATTACTCTTTTCATCTTTTTCTTGTAAAGCTACATATTGGGATAGAGAGTGCTAACCCTCTCGAGCTCCCACTCACATTTGTTTTGAGGTGAACTTATTTTCTCAAACACTTCTTCGTTTATGTAATGTAAAGTGTTCTTCTCTAAGTCACCTCTGTAGTATGGGATTAGCCCTTGCGTTAGTGGCCCAGAGCCAGATTAGGTTTTAAAAACAAGGTGTATTAGGAGTGCAAGTTCGCCTCCTCTCAAATTGTTATTTTAGAGGTCATGTAATCAACCTTCTTTTCATGTAATAGACCTCCGTAGTTTGGGTATTTTACCCCTGTAAATACGTCCTTAGAGGACAGCTTGAAGGTAGAGTTTGGTGTGGCCTTGTGATAGGCTTACAATTTTGAGAGCGGATCGCGCTTTGAAATTTGTTTCTGTATGCCTCGTGCAGGCTTTATGTGTAATGTTTGGAGCCAGTGCTCCTGGGAATGAATGGGGTTTTCTGCCCCTTGGCTAAAATTTTTTTTGGAGTAAGGCGGGGCTGATTGCCCAAGAGTTATGAAGTAAGGGCACTGAGCCCGAACCCAGTAATATTGTACCTACATTTTTGCTACTCTGTACCTGTTATGATTGTTATCTCTTGTTTTTGAAAAGAAAATATAACCTAGTTAAATTTTAAATTAATTTTACATTGCACGTTAATTTCGTAGCTTGAAACCCATTCACACCCGCACCTTCTTTCACCTCTACCTACCACGGATATATCCGTAACAAGTGGTAGCAGAGCGTGGTTGAATGGGTCTCAATTTAGCCCCTTTTGACGGCTAAACATTGCTTTAATTCGAACTCTAACAATTTTCTCAGTTGCTGGAATTTTTTGAGTTTTTCAAAATTGTTCTGTCATCATGCCCGGCCCTCGCGATGTTCTCCTCCTTAACTACTTGCGCAAAGAGGAGTTGATATATGAGTTAACTATCAGAAACGTTCAATCTGGAGGCACGGTTGCAATAGACACTAACAAGCTTAGAGAGTCCCTTGATTTGCCCATTTCCATCCCCAATTTGGGAGAGAAAGAAATTGATGACTCTCTTTCCACGATTGTCGAGAATATTACTGGGCTAGCATCGGTAGTCAGTTTTTTTTTATGAAAACGATCCATCTCCTAATCAAATTAAGCGTGTGCAAGGCAGGCTGTATCACTTTGCAAATAGAGTTAATGTTCTGTTGTCTCTAAAGGTGAATGACGTTCAGAGGAAGGACGCTAATACGCTCCTTGAAACGATTTCTGAATTGTCTAATAAGGTCACTCAATTGCTAACCGGCGAAGCTCCTCCCAAAACTGATCAACCCGCCACGGTGAATGTAGGTAACGAGGAAGAGCCTCCTCAGGGAGAAGTCAATAGGATAACCGTTGCTGCTCAAACTATCTCTGCCCCATCGAACAACGAATCTGAACGCCGTGCGTCATTGAGTAACATCCGCTCTGAATTAACTTCTTTGCCATTGAAACCTTTAACGACTATGTCACCTGGGTTCAGCAGCTTGCCTCATCCATTGGCAATGTTGCTTAGAGGTATCTCTAAGTTTTCCGTCAACACCACCAGTGACGTAATTTCATTTTTAAGATTTCTAGTGGAATTTCAGGATCATGCCCTTGTGTTTTCTCTTTCCCCATGTCAAATTTTGCAAATTATCTATCCTTATGCTATTGGTGTTCTATCTGACAAAATAGTTAGAGCCATTGCCGAGCAATCTTCTATTGAGGATTTCCATGCCCATTTGCTAGCTAACTTCATCCCGGCTAGGGCCAGGTCCTCCCTTATTCAGAAATACTATTATCGGGTACAGCGCTTGGATGAAAACCTGGCAGACTTCATCCAAGATATTAAGTTTTATACTAGGGTGTTTGCTCTCCACTTCCCTGAGGATCAGATCGTGCAAGCTATTGTCGAAGGGATTTCACCACCCTACAGGTCATATTTGTGTTTCGCGGCGTGCCCGCAAACCTTCTCTGAACTGGAAGCATTAGCAGTCTCAGCGGAAGGAGTTAGATACGCCGATTCTTTGCGTGTCGCGAAAGAACCCCCGCCTTCCTTTAGTAACACTCGGCCTCCACCTCGCCGACCAGTCAATCCCCGTAAATGTTATGCTTGTGGGTCGCCTGACCATCTGCGGAATAAGTGTCCTCTGATCAAGTCAAGTGGGACAAGGAATGGAGCAGGGTCATCACAAGGCTGTTTTAAGTGTGGGGCCTTCTCACATATCGCCAAGAATTGCCCAAACTCAAATAGCACCCCCTCCTGCTCAACTTCTGGTGCAAATTCCAGCTATGCCAATAATAAAAAGTGACTAGTGGCGTCGGCTGAGCCGACTAATCCATCTTCCCGAGACTCAGCCCCTAGTAAACAGGTTGTAAATGCAGAGAACGACCAGCCTTCAAATTCATCATTTGAATGCCCTAAAGAGTGTCTTAGGATTGCGGCGGATACCCCCGCACCTGTTCCTTTTCTTAAGATTGAGTTAAATAACGAGCCTATAACAGCTCTCTTAGATTCAGGCAGTGTTTGTTCCATTATTTCGGCTGATTGGTATTCTAAATTGAAATCTGTTTGTAAACTCCCTGACTATGTCTCTTCTCCTGTTCAATACGTTTCGGCTAATTCATCTCCATTAGAAATTCTAGGTTCCTTACTGGTCAAAATTCGTGTTTTTAAGTTTACATGGAAAGTTAAATTGTTTGTGGCCAAGCAATTGTCTTGCCCCATTATATTGGGAGCTGACTTTATTTCTCACACTGGTCTTGTGCTCGATCTCCAGAGTAGGTCGTGCACATTCAAATTTGCGTCCAATTGTAGAATTCCCTTGTTAAAGTGTAATTCTGTATCCTGTTCATCTATTTCGCCTACCCAGGATGAGATGTTGTTAGACCTTAGACATCTACCTGAGGAGCAGGCTGATAGTATTCGCAAACTGTGTCAGTCGTTTCCCGAGGTGTTCTCTGATACTCTTGGTGTTACTGACCTTATTGAATACAAAATTGAGGTCACGGACTCGATTCCTGTCCGTTTTCCACCGTATAGGCTATCTCCACCTAAAATGAAGGCTCTGAAAGAAATCATCGATCAGATGTTGAAGGATGGTATTATTAGGCCCTCTAAGTCAGCGTATTCTTCGCCTATTTTTCTAGTCCCGAAACCCCAAGGAGGCTTCAGGCCTGTCATTGATTACAGGGCTCTCAATCGGAAGGTGGTGTTGCAATCTGTGCCCCTTCCCGACCTTCATTCTTGCTTTTCATGGTTTCGTAAGGCCAAGTTCTTCACCATCTTGGACTTGAATCAGGCCTATAATCAAATTCCCCTTGCCGAGGAGTCTAAACATCTTACAGCGTTTGCCACGGACTGGAATTTATACGAATACAACCGCGTGCCTTTCGGGCTCCCCACGGGGGCAGCTGTGCTCACTAGACTACTAGATAGGGTCTTCTCCGACATCAAATTTGAGTACTTATATCACTACTTGGATGATGTCGTCGTATTTTCCGAGACTTTTGAAGAACATCTAGATCATCTGCGAGAAGTTCTCGATCGCCTTCGTAAGGCTGGGTTAACTGTTAAGTTGTCCAAGGTTGCCTTTGCTAAGCCCTCAATGTCATTCCTGGGGCATATTGTGTCACCCGATGGGGTAGCTGTCGATCATTCTAGAACACAGGCCATCCGTGATTTTAAACCTCCTAAGGACATCAAAGGTATCGCTAGATTCATTGGTATGGTGAATTTCTTCAGGAAGTTTATTCCTAACTTCGCTAATAGAGCGGCGCCCTTAAACCTTCTTCGTAGGAAAGGCATCAAATTCGAGTGGGGACCTTCTCAACAAGCCGCTTTCGAAGATCTTAAATTAGCTCTCTGTAATGCCCCTGTACTTGCTATGCCTGATTTCTCGAAGAAATTCATCGTCCAAACGGACGCGTCGTCGTCAGCTGTAGCTGCAGTCCTTCTTCAAGAGACTGAACTAGGGAGGCGTCCCATCGCCTATGCATCTAGGACTCTATCGGTTCAAGAAGCCAAGTATTCCATCTATGAGCTCGAAGGGTTGGCAGTCTTATTCGCCTTAGAAAAGTTCCGTCTCTATCTGGAACATGTCAAATTCGACCTGGAGACAGATAATCAAGCCTTAAGCTGGGTCTTAGGTAGGCCGCGTCGTACTGGTCGTATAGCCCGTTGGGCCATCCGTATTTCTGCCTTCCAATTTGATGTACGACATATCAGAGGTACCGAAAATGTTGTGGCTGATGGACTCAGCCGTATGTTTTCAAACGAGGTCGAGACCCATGAACCGGTCGACAGTTCATCACCTTCCGAGTCCATACTATCCGAGGTTAATGCCATCCTAACCGATGCTCCCATGCTTTTTAGGGATATTGAGAAATACCAACGTGAAGATCCGACGCTGGCTCCTATAATGGAAACCCTTTCTTCTGGGGAACATGCTGTCCCTTATGTTCTGAGGAATGGTGTTCTATGTTGCCCTTCGAGGCATGATAAGTTGATGAAAGTTGTTGTTCCAGCGGTTCTTGTACCTATGATCTTCAAGTATTATCATGAGACCCCATTAGGAGGGCATCTGGGTATCTTTAAAACTCGTGAAAAGATTCGTGAAATGTTCATCTGGAAAGGTATGGACGGTGAAATCCGTGAACTTGTAAAAGCTTGTAAATCTTGTTTGCTCAGTAAACCAACCATGTCCACCAAGGTAGGCCTCTTGTCTTCGCATCAAGCATCGCGCCCCATGGAACGCCTGTATATTGATTATGTAGGACCCTTCCCCCAGTCAAAGGGGAATGCCAACAAATTCATCTTTGTATGTGTAGATGGTTTTACAAGATTTTCGTGGTTATTCCCGACTAAGCTGGCTACCGCTCAGTCTACAATTGCTTGCTTAAATTCTATTTTTGCTTCTTTTGGTCCGTGTCAATATATTGTATCTGATAATGCTAAGGCTTTTACATCTAATTTATTTCGTAAATTCTGTTTTGACTTGTCCATCTCTCATGTAACTACATCTGCTTATTACCCTCAACCTTCTCTGGCTGAACGGGTTAACCGTAATCTCAGGTCCGCACTCACTGCTTATCATCATGAAGATCCTTCCAGGTGGGACACGTCCCTGCATTGGATAGCTTTTGCTTTGAATTCGGCGGTTCATGAATCTCACAAGTTTACTCCAGCTTCTTTGATGTTCAAGTTTGTTCCCAACTCGCCGCTCTCTAACCTCTGGTCTTTGAATGACATTCTACCCGAGACAATAGATCCGGATAACATTAAAGATCTTTGGAAGAAGGCTAAAGCCAATCTTAAAGTGTCTCATGAAAAGGTTAGGGAAAGGTATGATCGTGGACGGAGACCCACCACTTTGAAGGTAGGTGACCTGGTTATGGTCAAAAATTTTGTTCCCGCGGGCAAGCTTGCCCCCAGATTTCATGGTCCTTGTATCATTCTCGATTTTCTTACGCCGGTTACCTTATTGCTAAGTAATCCAGCCACCGAGAGGATATTTAGAGTTCACCTGTCCCAGGTGAAACCGGTGTAATTTCTGTGTTAACTTGCTTCATATTATTTTGAAAGGATATGAAGGTTATATTTTTTTTGAGTTTCACCTTTAAGGCATTCTGCCCCTTCTATAATATTATGGTTTTAGATGTAAGCCTTGTGTAAAACCTGCCCCGACCCGTTAAACTGCCATCCTGTTCTTGCCACGGCCATTACCACGCTCCCGTCTCCTGCTTCACCTTACACTGTGGCTTCATAATAGTAAATGCCATGGATATCTACACGCCGCTGGCCCCTCAACCTCTCCACAAGCCTGTACCCTCAAAGAAGATGATAGTCCAACACAATTCTGCCGCCTAGCTTTAATGTTTCAGCGCCCCCGCAGCCGCGCAGCACCGTGCAGCGACTGGGGAGGGGGATGGGCCCCCTCCTCTCCAGCGAGGACGACATGTGCACGGCGAGCCGGAGCTCTCCTCCCGGCCAAGGCTGATGTGCGGCGCACGACCTACTACATGCCCGCAGCCTGTATCTGTTCACCGCGGGCGCGGCGTACTTCAACACCTCTGCTCCCCTCATAGTGCGGGCGAGCGGTATCTCAGGGTACTTGAGGGGTCCGAGCGGCCTCCGTTGGACGCAAGCTGCAACGGCCGGTCTGGCCATCCGACTCAATCTACATCAACTACATGGACAGTCACCATAAGCAATAATTACACTTGGGAATTCAACAACAATATTTGGTGGACATTGCAAAACTTTTCTTCACTTTTAAGCATTAAAGGTTTATCTTCAGAAATTCAACTACTACAACAGAAAAACTTTACTGCACCTGCAACAACAAAATTTGGAAATTGCAACCAACCAAATTACTAAAATCTTATAAATGCTTCCGCAATTAATCTTAATATCAACATCAAAACTTGGACCTTATTTTGGAAACAAGTTTATGTTCTTCTGTGTTACCCCTTGGAGGAACTTTTGGGGGGGGAGGTCTGTACCGGGCGGTACACCTCTACACCGTTTATTTAAAAGTTGCGCCAGTTGAAACTCCTCTTCTGGAGGAAGGTTGAACTTTATCTATTCTATTAATTCTCTACTTTCTCAGAAGATGTCACCACGTGGAAAATTTTGAGTTTTTGAACTGTGTCACTTTTGATGTGTTTTTGTTTCGCTTGAAGTAAGAAGTGTGAACTTTCTCTTCTAGAGGACACTACTGAAGATCAACAATAGTGCGACCTAGTGCGGAGTCAAAGAACTATTTTGCTGGAGAAATTTTTATTTCAAAAGTTTGTTTCTTGTTAAATTTCTTTCTGTTATTGTTTAAGTTGGCTGTATACCCCTCTTGTTCCCCTTGTTTTGGATCTAGCCAACCCCGAATTTCCTTAATTAATTTTCCACCAATAATGTGTTTCTTTTTCCTCTATGTAGGGGTTTCTTTTCCCGAACCAATAAAGATTTTGTGGGAGGGTGTTTTCTTTCCCCTAACGCCTAGAAACTTCCGCGAGAGTATATAAACTGCTGATTTCGGGGTCTCCGGGCCACTTCTGTTCCATCTTTCAGTGTATTAAGTACATAGCAGGAGGCGGGAAGCGCCTCTTTCTTCTTCAGCCGTTCAACACCAGGTAATGGCCTATTAATAACTTCTTTTCTTGCTAGGTCGGCAGTTTAACACTCGCGGCGGGTTCGAAGCATTTCCATCATGTAACCTTTTCCTAAAATGTAATTACTCTTTTCATCTTTTTCTTGTAAAGCTACATATTGGGATAGAGAGTGCTAACCCTCTCGAGCTCCCACTCACATTTGTTTTGAGGTGAACTTATTTTCTCAAACACTTCTTCGTTTATGTAATGTAAAGTGTTCTTCTCTAAGTCACCTCTGTAGTATGGGATTAGCCCTTGCGTTAGTGGCCCAGAGCCAGATTAGGTTTTAAAAACAAGGTGTATTAGGAGTGCAAGTTCGCCTCCTCTCAAATTGTTATTTTAGAGGTCATGTAATCAACCTTCTTTTCATGTAATAGACCTCCGTAGTTTGGGTATTTTACCCCTGTAAATACGTCCTTAGAGGACAGCTTGAAGGTAGAGTTTGGTGTGGCCTTGTGATAGGCTTACAATTTTGAGAGCGGATCGCGCTTTGAAATTTGTTTCTGTATGCCTCGTGCAGGCTTTATGTGTAATGTTTGGAGCCAGTGCTCCTGGGAATGAATGGGGTTTTCTGCCCCTTGGCTAAAATTTTTTTTGGAGTAAGGCGGGGCTGATTGCCCAAGAGTTATGAAGTAAGGGCACTGAGCCCGAACCCAGTAATATTGTACCTACATTTTTGCTACTCTGTACCTGTTATGATTGTTATCTCTTGTTTTTGAAAAGAAAATATAACCTAGTTAAATTTTAAATTAATTTTACATTGCACGTTAATTTCGTAGCTTGAAACCCATTCACACCCGCACCTTCTTTCACCTCTACCTACCACGGATATATCCGTAACAATAATAATAATAATAATAATAATAATAATAATAATAATAATAATAATAATGTTATTGGCTTTACGTCCAACTAACTACTTTTACGGTTTTCGGAGACGCCGAGGTGCCGGAATTTAGTCCCGCAGAAGTTTTTTTACGTGCCAGTAAATCTACCGACACGAGGCTGACGTGTCTGAGCACCTTCTAACAAAGCCGGACTGAGGTAGGATCGAACCTGCTAAGCTGAGGTCAGAAGGCCAGCGCCTCAACCGTCTGAGCCACTCAGCCCGGCTCGAACAGAAAATATGAATGCAAAGAACCAGGCATAAGTATGCGGAAGCAGTGCCAGACTCAGTTAAGGCCCCTGTGGTCACTCATCACGCTTTCAAGTTCAGAGCCCCTGGAGTCATAGTATCAAATCAGAAGACTAGCATTCTTCAAATCAAGCCTTAGTACTGGTAATAATTCGGGTTTTTTCGTTATTTACATGTACAAGGCTTTTATTCGCATCATTAGTATTTTAAAATACAATTTTAATCCTTAACTGGTATGGCTGCTTCGTGACAACCCTACATGATGCTTAAACTTCGCTATCATTTTTGTTTGAAACATGCAGACATACAACATGTAGCCTAGATAGTTCATGAAAAACTGATTTAGAAGGTGAATGGTTTAAAAATATAGGAGAAAATGTTCGTATGAAGAGTTTTTGAAAACAAGAAAATGTATGTATATTTAGCGCCTTAGTAAACATCGTTTGAAATGGGTGCCACTGCAATATTATGTTCCGTTTACATTAGATTATAAAACAACACGCCCACAAAAGGATAACATGTAATTTATTTATGAGTTTTAAAAAAAGTTCAACATTGCTTAACTCCCACGTGATGTGTATGTTTAAACCCACACACTCACAAAACGTATGAAGTTTTTATACGTGAATATTTGCATTAGAAAGTTTTACAGAACCCCAGGAATTCTACTGAATAACGAAAAGTCAACTAGCTAGAAGCTAATTACTCGTCCAGGCAAAATTAAACACTCCAATTAACTCACTAACCGACAGAAAAGATTAAGCTATGACGAACTCTAGGGATGGCTCCCAAAATCTAAATAGTAGAAGAATTAACATACGTGAATTATTTCTCTTTCGGTGCCTTCTCCACACAGAAAATTGGCACAGCCATTTTCTTCTTCTTCTTCTTCTTCAGTCGCTTTCCTCCTACACCTTGGTGGGGTCTAGAGTGCGACCTGTGTAGCTCAAATGGACGTGGCCGGATGCCCTTCCTGACGTCAGTCCTAACTGGAGGGATGTATTTCACCAATGTGTGTTTCTGTGGTGCTGGTAATGTGGTGGATTGTGGATATATGAGGAGATGAGTATTGAGACGAAAACACACTGGCTCCCGAGGGCTGAGGAATTAACCAGATGCAGCTAAAATTCTCGACCCGAAGGGGAATGAAACTCGGGACCTTCCAACCCGAAGGCTATAACGCTGAGCATTCAGCCAACGATCCGGTCAGAAGGTTATACACTGACTGACAGAGCAAATGCAACACCAAGAAGGAGTGGTCAGAACTTTATGCCAATTGCAGGGTAGACTGACGTCACTGAGGTATGCTCATGATGTGAAATGCGCCGCTGTGCTGCGCACGTAGCGAACGATAAATGGGACACGGCGTTGGCGAATGGCCCACTTCGTACCGTGATTTCTCAGCCGACAGTCATTGTAGAACGTGTTGTCGTGTGCCACAGGACACGTGTATAACTAAGAATGCCAGGCCGCCGTCAACGGAGGCATTTCCAGCAGACAGACGACTTTACGAGGTGTATGGTGATCGGGCTGAGAAGGGCAGGTTGGTCGCTTCGTCAAATCGCAGCCGATACCCATAGGGATGTGTCCACGGTGCAGCGCCTGTGGCGAAGATGGTTGGCGCAGGGACATGTGGCACGTGCGAGGGGTCCAGGCGCAGCCCGAGTGACGTCAGCACGCGAGGATCGGCGCATCCGCCGCCAAGCGGTGGCAGCCCCGCACGCCACGTCAACCGCCATTCTTCAGCATGTGCAAGACACCCTGGCTGTTTCAATATCGACCAGAACAATTTCCCGTCGATTGGTTGAAGGAGGCCTGCACTCCCGGCGTCCGCTCAGAAGACTACCATTGACTCCACACCATAGACGTGCACGCCTGGCATGGTGCCGGGCTAGAGCGACTTGGATGAGGGAATGGCGGAACGTCGTGTTCTCCGATGAGTCACGCTTCTGTTCTGTCATTGATAGTCACCGCAGACGAGTGTGGCGTCGGCGTGGAGAAAGGTCAAATCCGGCAGTAAATGTGGAGCGCCCTACCGCTAGACAACGCGGCATCATGGTTTGGGGCGCTATTGCGTATGATTCCACGTCACCTCTAGTGCGTATTCAAGGCACGTTAAATGCCCACCGCTACGTGCAGCATGTGCTGCGGCCGGTGGCACTCCCGTACCTTCAGGGGCTGCCCAATGCTCTGTTTCAGCAGGATAATGCCCGCCCACACACTGCTCGCATCTCCCAACAGGCTCTACGAGGTGTACAGATGCTTCCGTGGCCAGCGTACTCTCCGGATCTCTCACCAATCGAACACGTGTGGGATCTCATTGGACGCCGTTTGCAAACTCTGCCCCAGCCTCGTACGGACGACCAACTGTGGCAAATGGTTGACAGAGAATGGAGAACCATCCCTCAGGACACCATCCGCACTCTTATTGACTCTGTACCTCGACGTGTTTCTGCGTGCATCGCCGCTCGCGGTGGTCCTACATCCTACTGAGTCGATGCCGTGCGCATTGTGTAACCTGCCTATCGGTTTGAAATAAACATCAATTATTCGTCCGTGCCGTCTCTGTTTTTTCCCCAACTTTCATCCCTTTCGAACCACTCCTCCTTGGTGTTGCATTTGCTCTGTCAGTCAGTGTATTTATTTATTTATTTATTTATTTATTTATTTATTTATTTATTTAGGATCAGTAACGGCATAACGCCGAATTACAAAGATCCGAAATAAGTACAACAGTTATTAATCTAAAATGAAACATTTACAAAGGATACATATATACAGAATAAAAACTGTTAAGTCCGATATTTTACATATTTACATAAACAACATCATAAATAAAGGAAAATGCACTTAAATAAAGAAAAGATACAGGAAAGAACAAAAAGGAAAAGTATGTGAGAAATATCATGACAGAAGGAAGGAATTGGCTTTACGTCGCACCGACACAGATAGGTCTTATGGCGACGATGGGATAGGAAAGGCCTAGGAGTGGGAAGGAAGCGGCTGTGGCCTTAATTAAGGTACAGCCCTAGCATCTGCTTGGTGTGAAAATGGAAAAATACGGAAATCTATCTTCAGGGTTGCCGACAGTGGGGCTCGAACCCAATACATCTCGGATGCAAGCTCACAGCCGCGCGCCCCTAACCGCACGGCCAACTCGCCCGGTGACAGAAGGAAGGATACGCTAAGAAGATATCTAGGTTGTTGTTGATAGGTAAGGTATTGAACATTGCTGGAATACGTATAGAGACGGACCTTTGGGTAAGAGAAAGCCGGGAGTAAGGAATATGGAAGAGGGTCTTCATTCTGGTACTACGGGATGGAACGTGGAAGGGGAATAAGGAAACTAATTCGTGAGACCGAAATAAAGCATTAGCTACTTTGTATAGCAGCTTCAGGTCGGCTACTTTCTTGCGAGCAGAAAGAGTTTTGAGGTTTAGTTTCCCAAGCACTTGGTTAGTGCTCAAGTTGCCACAGACAGGGACGCTGCACAGAAGAAAGATTGTACACGGTCAAGGTGGCTGAGATTTGTTGGCGACCATTATGGGAAAAGTAATCCTAATTATTTAAGCTTCGCTTATCAGGAATGCCTTAATCGTGGATGTCGAACGATTGATTGCAGGTGGTTCAGCGCCCAGAAAAATCTTCTCAGCCTACACCTCCGCCTTTCCTGTCTCTTTTACAACCTATGAGCTGCAGGGCTGTATTTGTAATTTTCCAAGATGTGACCGAAAAAAGGCTGCTTTCCTGCGTTTTGCAGGGGTTAGAACTTCGCATTATTTCCCTGGCACGACAGACTACTTCCTCGTTGGTGATGCGGTCTACACATGGGATTCCGACATTCTGCGATACATCCATATTTGAAAAGTTTGCTGCCGGTTCACTGAGGCAATCAGCGTTCCACACCGTAAAGCAGTCCGCCTTCATGGCTAAATGGTTAGCGTGCTGGCCTTTGGCCACAGGGGTCTCGCGTTCGATTCCCGGTAGGGTGGGGAACTTTAACCATTTAGTTAACTTCCCTGGCACGGGGGCTGGGTATGTGTGTTGTCTTCATCATCATTTCACCCTCATCACGATACGCACGAAGCCTACGGGCGTCAAATCAAAAGACCTGCACCTGGCGAGCCGAACCCGTCCTGGGATCTCCCGGCACTAAAGGCCATAAGCCATTTCATTTTTTACCGTAAATCAGCACTGATAACTAGCGCCCGGATTCTTATGTAGTTACATATTCCATTCCTTTACTTGTTGACAACTGAAAATGAAAATCGTCGGCAAATGTTATTATTCTAATAATATACATTTTTACATACAAGGTGTTTCCGTAACAGCGTGGAAAAATTTAACAGGACATACAGAATGCTCCACTGAACAATTTGACGCGGGGAACCAGGGGTCTGAGAAGCCAGCTTAAGGAGATAATAGGAATACAATCACATTCTTCTTCGTCTTCTTTTTTTCTAGTTGCTTTACGTCGCACCGACACAGATAGGTCTTATGGCGACGATGGGATAGGAAAGGCCTAGGAGTGGGAAGGAAGCGGCCGTGGCCTTAATTAAGGTACAGCCCCAGCATTTGCCTGGTGTGAAAATGGGAAACCACAGAAAACCATCTTCAGGGCTGCCGATAGTGGGGTTCGAACCTACTATCTCCCGGATGCAAGCTCACAGCTGCGCGCTCCTAACCGCACGGCCAACTCGCCCGGTCTTCTTTTCTTCATGGGGCCTCTAAATATTAGTCCCTAATTAGCGTCGACCTCTAAGATCTTTTGCTACTATGTTTTTCCTTCATTCCCACCTAGATATACCTGTTCCCTTCACAAAGCTGCAGGTTGTTCTTATTGGGTCTTCTTGGATTTTTTCTCTCTCTCTCTCTCTCTTCACCTGGTAGTCTTAGAGTGGAGAGTCTGAGTCTACCCAGCGCCTCACATTCGAAAAGTATGTGTTTAGCTGATTCCTCTGCTTCATTGAATTTCCTACATTTATTGTCTCTTATTACTCCAATTCTATGCAGGTGTTTTTTCAGATGGCAGTGTCCTGTCAACAGTCCTACTACCCATCAAATTTTCTCTGCTGAGTTTCAACAGTTCTTTAGTATGCTCCTTGTTTGGTCCTTTTATCAGTTCTTTTGCAAGCCTGCATCCTGGAGTATTTTTCCAGTTCTCCATTTGTTTCTTTTGTACCCATTTTCCTATGTAGTATCGAGCCTGTCCATAGGAAATCCCGCATACAGGTTCTGGGACTACAAAATGTGTTTCTGGCCCTTTCCTGGCCAGTTTATAAGCCTTTTCATTTCCTTCTATACCTGCATGCCCTGGTACCCATATTATTTTGACAATGTTGACTTTGCGAGCTTCAGGAGAAGTGAATGGCAATACCAGACAATTCTGGATATTGTCCGAACTGCTTCTAGTGCCGTAATGGCCGCTTGGCTGTTCGTAAAAATGAAAATGTTCTTATTCCTATAGTTCATTTTTCAAATTTTCTTCAAGACATGTTGTAATAGCTATCACTTCCGCTTGAAAGACTGCAGTGTGTTTGCTCAGGCATACAATCACATTACTGTATACGTTTTTATTTACATTAGTTACAGTTAACTGCAAATACCATCATTGACACAATGAACGTACCATTTGCACTGCATCTTACAGAATGTACTAAAACTGACGGCCATCAACCTCAATGCAAGCATAACATCGGCGAACAAAATTCTGACAGACCCAGACAAATATGCCTGGTGTGTTTCGAATCACATCCCAAGCAGCTACAATTCTGGCAACTAATTCCATTAACGTATCTCATACGCAAGTGGCTCATACACAAGTGACTTTAGATATCCCCATAGGAAATAATCAATAGGATTCAGGTCAGGTGACCTCGCAGGCCATGCCTTTGCATCAAGATCCTCGCAGAACAGCCAAGGGTGCGTCCTCCAACAACTTAGGTAGAACTCTTTGCAAGAACCTTAAGTAAAAGTGGCCATTCACACGGCCTGGTAGAAGATATGGCCAATGAGATTGTCGCCTACAATGCAGGCCCAGATATTCACAGTAAAACGTACTTGATGGTGTAACTCTACTACAGCGTGAGGGTTTTCCATAGCCCACACATGGATATTCCTGCTGTTCGAAATACCATCATGATCAAATAAGACCTCGTCAGTAAACAATACGAGATGGAGGAAACCTTGTTGCTCAATCCGTTGTTGGAGCAAGCACTGACACAATGCGAGCCTTGGTGCAAAGTCAGTCTCAAGCATTGCATGGACGCGTTGTGGGTGATATGGGTATAATTGTTGTGCGTGGAGTACTCGCCACACGTTAATATGTGCAGCACCCATTTCACTTGCAATACGACGAGTACTTGTCCGCTGCAGAACGTTCCAGCACCTCCTCTTCAAAATCGGGTGTGCGAGTGGTCCTCATGTTGCCAGGTCCCTCGTTTCTTCTTTCCCAGTCTCCCTCATTCGTCGATGGAGAGAAATAAACACTCGTCGTGACGGATGATACCTGTTAGGAAATCGTTCCCTGTACAGGCTTTCAGCAGCGAGAGCATTGCAAGGTAGTTCTCCATGCACAAGTTGCATGTCAGTGAGTTCTGCGCAACTGTACTGGTACCGCACCATCGTATTGTACTGTGCATCTCGGAATAGCACTGAGTAATGAATGGGTCTGTCGGTGATTAATAGCACGTTCTGTGATGGGACAATGCGAATACGATACAACAGAGCCACTTTATGGACAGGTAAAGTAAACAAAACCTGCATCATGACTTCTTGGTAATCAGGCTCGTCCTCCTTGTTTCCTTGCAAGAAATAAAGAATGTGCATGTAAATTAACAGCACAGTACGTGTAAACATGTACGCCTGTTGGCTGTAAACAAGCTGGAAAACAGTAATGCGAGACAAAGTGGTATAAGACAAGTTTACTTCCGTATCTCCTTAAGCCGGCATCTCCGACCCCAGGTTCCCTACCTCAAATTGTTCACTGGAGCATTCTCTATGTCCTGTTAAATTTTTGAACGCTCTTACGGAAATGGGAAGAATGCAACACTTTTTTACACGTCTAGGTAATTAATCAAAAAATAAAAATTGTGTCATATCGTTTAATTTTCAGACTATAGTAAAATAACTGACAAAGTTCATCTTTTAAAATGTATCATAAGTTCACTACATTCAAGCTGCCAGGTAAACCGAGCGAGGTGGCCGTGCGGTTAGTGTCGCGTAGCTGTGCGCCTGCATTCGGGAGATAGTGGGTTCGAACTCCACTGAAGATGGTTTTCCCTGGTTTCCGATCTTCACACCAGGCAAATGCTGGGGCTGTACAGCCATGGCTACTACCACGCCACCTTTCCCGTCGTCGTCTCCATGCACAAGTTGCATGTCAGCGAGTTCTGAGCAACGTTTTAGTGCAACGTTAAACCACTAGCAAAAATAAATAAAGTTGCCAAGTAAGTTGGCATAAAAATTAAATGCCGTGTTGTTGTACAGTTGTAATTATAAAAGTGAAGGTGGGTCGGATTAAAATTAGTCCTATCCTGCTATTTGCCACGAATTAATGTGACAAAATCTGAAGAAGACTCTACTTAAGGTAACTGCTGTCAGTGCCACTTGGGGTGTAAAAGCCTCGTAACATCGATGCTGGCTACTTGCCAAGGTGGCCGCGGTTCGAACACAGGCCAAATATCGTGGGATACTTTAAATGGTTCGGACTTCACGAAAATCTGGTGGTCCCATGGATACGATTACAATGTAAACAGTTACATAAAAATGCAAACAAACCTGCCGCACGTGTAGGACACTAAGGGCCTTGGGCTGGTAAGACGACTGCTATTCAGCACGTAGTTGAGTGTCACGTGGTCATGGTAACAACACCTTCAGCCATATTGCTTGGAATTTGCGACAGGATCCGCTGTCTCTTGTATAAGACAGCTCCTTATCTGATCTTACGAGGTTGAGCGAACCCCGCTTCAGCCCTCCATCCTGAACTAAAACCCTTGGATTGACCGGGAATCGAACCCGAGGCCACCCAGATGTACGAAACTTAGATGTCCAAACGATGCAGTTTCCAATCCCTTCTGTGAAGCGAACTTAACTGGTCGCCTACGAAAGCAGGTATGAAACATACATTCACTGAGATCTGAACAAACGGTGCGCGCTCAAAGACCGATATCTGATTAAGTCAAGGAGAGGCCATCAGTGCAGGGATTACAATAATTTTATTCATGCTGTCATCAGAATTCCCGTCACGTACACCAGTAGAGTATCCACTTGTCGCAACTGCGCACGCTCAAACGCTGGTTCCACTCACTGAAAATCAATTCCACTTTTTTTTCTTCTTCTTTACAAAAAGAGATTCGCTTCACGTTAACATTTAAACAGGGAACTGAAATAGCGTTCAAATTAACGTTGGCTAACACCTCAGTCAAACATACAATTCCGAACGTGAAAACTATTTCTCTATCCAGCAAGCACTGCTACTGTACACTTCCTGGATCGAACCCGACTGTCGGCAGCCCTGAAAATGGTTTTTCCCGGTTTCCCCATTTTCACACCATGCAAATGCTGGGACTGTACCTTAATTAAGGCTACGGCCTTTTCCTTCCAACTCCTAGGCTTTTCCTGCTCCATCGTCTCCAAAAGACCTATCTGTGTCAGTGCGACGTAAAGCAAATTGTAAAAAATGTACACTTCGTGAGAGGTCTCTTGGACGGAAGATTAAAAGTCCACATTTGCCATGGATTTCACCATCCTATGTGGAGGGATGTATTTACTATTGCGTATTACTTTGGTAGTTGGCAGTATATGGTGTGCTGTTTTGTATGAACAGAATTGTATTAAGAAGAACACGAACACGCAGTCCCCAAACCAGACGAATTAAGCAAACGAAGTTAAAATTCTCGGCCTACCTAGGAATCGAACGCAGGGCCCTCTGAATTGAAGACCAGGTCACCGACCACTCAGTCAAGGAGCCGTAGCATTTGCTACAAGTAGGTTAGATAATGTGTCTTGATATGAAACTGGTCCGCGCGCTGCCCCGGTACATTTCTTGTATGTCTACTTTTTATTTTCTATTTTTTTAGAATTATTGCAGTAATAAATACAAATAATACAAATAAATGATAACTGTATGTATTTACGCGTCGCCCCACAGGTAGATGTACACGATTCCAACTGTTATTGAGACTGTCACCAATTAACCTAGCGAACACGAAAACTGTGGATTCAACACTAATCTCGATCATTTAGGACATTTTCTTTTTAACCCCTCATCCCCATGACGATGGAGGCTGAACTTTGGCTTAAACGACATCAAGAGTGTAACAATTCATCTTAGCGACCCCGTAAAGTAGGGATTCAACGCTAATATTGGTCGTTTTCGATTATTTTTAAACGTCATTCCCTCTCCGGTCCATCCCTAGGAGTGATAGGTTCTTACTCCCACAGTATTTATCTCCATATAGTACTCACGAGTGTACCAAGTTTGGTTTAATTTACAGATTTGCCTACAGTCGCCGTCACTTTTAATCCTTTACCTTCGCCGATATCTTTAAGTAAAGATATTGCCCCTTAACTGCGTTCAACCCGCTACGTACAGAATGCATTGCGGACTACGCCCCCTTTCCACCCTTGACCACACGATCGTGCGGGTCGGGTTTTTATTTTATTAAAAGAAAACTAGCCCATTTCCCTGCGTCACACCGGGCTGCAATGATCGTGCGGGTTCCGCGCTTCGTATTGCAGTTATTATTTCTATAGTCGGGCACAAGGAAGCAGCATATGTGTTTAACCTTTTGTAAACAAAACACACCATACGGCCTCAAGGTAACTTGTCCCTGTTATTTTCTTTTACATATTGATTTCGTTGTTAATCATTTTAAAACATCCTAGAATAATCATAGAAGATATACATATCCTTAACAATGCTGCTGTTTGAACCTAGCGGTTATAATAAACTTTCAATCTGCAACTAGTACGATGTTGCGGGTTAGGGTTTAATTTCAGTTAATGGTGTGTTTCTAACCTCAAAAATGATCATTAGTATTCTGGGACGATTCCTCTAATTAAGCATTAGTATACTTATGTGAATACAAAATACATATACTCATACGAATTTTAGGAATATCAGATGAAAAATAGCGAGGTTAACCTATGCATCTGATTATGAGGGATTATTCAGTGAAGATGGCAATGATGTTGAGTGGGTACCTGAATCTATATCTTCACACGTAGGCAATGATTCTGATAATTCTCACCACGGTGGCGATATTGATGAAGAGGAAGAACACACAGGGGATAATGATTCCACTGATAATAATTTCCCTACTACTACTTCGCAAAGAATATTCTGTTTATATAAGTCCTATATTGATGTTTTATAACATAATTTAATTCATTTATTTCATATATTTGATTCACTGTAAATGAAATCATCCAATTACAGAATTCCATATGCTCAACATGTGTCATTCAGCAATGAAATGTGCTCAAATAAACCCTAACTAGCACGATTGTGCAGGTGGTTTTTCACGAGAATGGCGAAGACACTTTTAATACTATTTTTCCTGAAATCTAATCTCAAAATTATGCACATTGAAATAAGAAAACAATTCAAATTTAAAAGAAAATATCTCAGGGTGGAAAGAGGTAAACTATCACCTGGATTTAGTGATTTGATTTTAGGGTTACTCAAAGCTGACTGAGCTTAGAGACCTATCAATTGCCTTATGATTCACCGGAAGGTAATTCCAGAAAGAATAAAACAAAAATGAAGCAAATCGGACCAGTTTCTCATTTATTTATTTATTTATTTATTTATTTATTTATTTATTTATTTATTTATTTATTTATTTATTTATTTATTTATTTATTTATTTATCGTCCGGCTTTTAGCACCGGGAGTGTCTGAGGACAAGTTCGACTCGCCTGGTGCAGGTCTCTGTTTGACTCCCACAGGCGACCTGCACGTCTGCATGTCCGATGATGATGATAATGAGGTAGAGAGGGGGTGAAATCCGGTATCGGCACGTATACTACTCCTGTCGAATAACACCAAGGGGGTTTGCTCAAAGCTTTACGTCCCCACCCGACGGACGAATCACCATCAACAGCGTAATATCCCCTCACTTAAGAGGAAGTCTGAGATCACAGAGCAAATTTGTTCTACTCCATACTTAGCACAGATAAAATATTACTCTCTTCTTATTCTTATTCTTCTTTCAATTTTTTTACAATTTTGCTTTACGTCGAACCGACACATTTCTTCTTCTTCTTCTTCTTCTTCTTCTTCTTCTTCTTCTTCTTATTCTTCTGGGCCTCTTTTCCAAGTATTAGGGGTTTGGCTCAGCTTTACGCCCGGGATGACCACACACAACCAGCTGCGCTCTGCTAGATTTGCTCAATCTACAGCCTCGTTGTACACATGTAACGATAGCAGTGCGGAGAGGTGATCTAGCGATTAGAAATTGTACACCACCATCTCCCCTACCCTGCCGGCCAACATTCTGATGGTAAACTTTTTTTCGACCAACTGAACTCAAGTCGGCTAACCACGGTGGCAGACCATATAGACTTCAACGCCTTAACGATCATGGACACCACGCAGGCTATCGATCCAGCCGAACGGACGGACGGATTAGACAAATGTGTTTCAGTAAACTCTTAATATATAGATTATATCATGATGATGGTGATGATGATGATGATGATGATGATGATATCAGCAGAAAAGTATTGTAAGTGTGGTTAAGTGTAACTGGGGACCAGACGCCCTAACTTCGCCACTTGAAAGAAGACAAATAAATAAATAAATAAATAAATAAATAAATAAATAAATAAATAAATAAATAAATAAATAAATTGGGAAAAGTTTGTGATGTCATTTGTGTGCAGCGTACTCTTAGATGGATGTGAATCTTGGACAATCCAAGAACAGGATAGGAAACGGCTTGAAGCATTCGAGATGTGGGTCTGGAGGCGAATGCTAAAAGTCAGTTCGACTGAAAAAAGAACCAACGAAAGTAACCTGAGAAAAATACAGGAGAAGAAACAGCTGATGATAACAATACATAGAAGAGCAACTAAATTCATGGAAGACACAGTGCATCTACCAATCTACTAGAAGGAAAGATCTTAGGAAAGAAGGGAAGAGGTCGACCGAGGAAGCAATTCCTTCCAGTATTGATGCATGTAGTTCCTACTGTGAGATGAAACGACAAGCTGAAGACAGAAGACAATGGTTGAACCGACAAGGCATTGCCTTTAAACTTTGACTGAAATAAATAAATAATTTTATTTGAAGATACAGTGCACAAATTGTGCACCGAGTTCAGAACAAACTAGAATTATCATGTTTACTGACATCACTCACTTTTACAAAAGATCACAATATAAGATCTCCGATTTGTACAAGTGAGTACATGGTATTGGCAACGTTATACACCGCATCATTTGCATACGCAGGATTCGTCTGGATCATGGAAGTACTCGGTATTACACAGCTTGTGGTGGTATCCATGTACCACCATCGAGTTAACCAAGTGTCGCGTGTCTTTGTTAGTGTTGGTCCATGTCCCATTCATCATGGCCTCCGTTGTATAAAATTTGATCCAGGTTTTGTATATTTTCTTCACTCTGTCCTGTGGATGGTAGCCCTCTCTTAATAATAATAATAATAATAATAATAATAATAATAATAATAATAATAATAATAATAATAATAATAATAAAAAGAAGAAGAATAAGAAGAATGACGTGATACTATTTCGTAAACAGTATTGTGAGCACCCAAATACACTACCAGGAGCGCTCTGCTAGATTTGCTGAACCTACAGCCTCGTTCTAAACATGTAACGATAGATAGAGACATCTACAGCATGACGATTAAGTTATGTTAGCTGGTAATATAATTCGCCGCTGGCTATAAATGTAACGCCCACCAGCGCACTATAACACCAGCTCGTTACTGTCAGAGCTAAAATATATACTCCGCGAAATGTTCCCATTCCGCACATCCCTGGCTTTTTGCGACGGTCTAAAAATTTTATCTGCACCTATCTACACGGAACGAACTTCCCACTCCAGCTACCAGTACGAGATGTACATGCTACAGCTACCTATAAAAACTACCCAACTGAATCCAGACCACCAATATGGAAGTACTGTATCTGAAATACATCCACCTTCCTGCACTTCAGCTGGTAAAGTCTGGTTTGTTTGGAAATAGCCCTACGTACAGAATAGTTGTATTTCTGGCGTCTACAGTAAAAGAAGAGTAGGGGGGGGGGGGGGAGGGGCTGTCTAACCAAGGCTGTGTAGGCGTACTAGCAAATACACTATAAAGAATACGTGCCATTTTGTGAGATATCGCATTACATTGATTGCCAGCGCACCTAGCAGACCGGCCTTGAAACCGAGTTAGTGCACTACACACTACGAATTATGCCCGAAGTGTCAGGTTCCAAGTCGTTCCAAGTTCAGTCGGCCTACACCAAACATCAGTACCAGATTAATTCCGGGTGAGGAGAGGGGGGAGTGGTGGTGGTGGTGGTGGTGGTGAAAGTAGTCCGGTGTAGCGTTCACAACCTTACCCCACCCAGCGCCGAGGTTATGTATAGAAGCCCAACTTCCACTCCTACAAAGACCTTCATGGCTTGTACGAAGGTGGATTGGATTTTGGCAAAAGAAAAGGGTAATGAGCAGGGTTAGGATTGCGATGACTTTAAAATGTTTAAAAAACTATCTATAAAATGACGGCGAAAATCCACTAAAATGATCAAAACACTTTAAAAAATGAAATACATTTTAAATGAAATTTTACAATCAACATACTAATCGAGCTCGTATCGCCTATATTTATGTTATAGACATTATAATAAGCTTTTGGTCTTTTGCCATGTTAAGAAAACAAGGTGAAAATTCTTTAAGTTTCGCAGAGAACATTGCTCCGCGTCGTCAAAAGAAAAACTCGACTTCTCACGAGGAAGAATTCTCCGATTGGAGATGCGGACATTTCCAAGAAGTAACTGGTCAACAGTTTCTTTAGTCCCTAGCTTGACAAAGCGTCCAATCAATTAATCAATCAATCAATCAATCAATACTGATCTGCATTTAGGCAGTCGCCCAGGTGGCAGATTCCCTATCTGTTGTTTTCTTAGCCTTTTCTTAAATGATTTCAAAGAAATTGGAAATTTATTGAACATCTCCCTTGGTAAGTAATTCCAATCCCTAACTCCCCTTCCTATAAATGAATATTTGCCCCAATTTGTCTCCGGGAATTCAAACTTTATCTTAATATTGTGATCTTTCCTACTTTTAAAGACGCAACTCAAACTTATTCGTCTACTAATGTCATTCCACACCATCTCTCCGCTGACAGCTCGGAACATGCCACTTAAGTCGAGCAGTTTATCATCTTTCTCCCAATTCTTCCCAGCCCAAACTCTGCAACATTTTTGTAACGCTACTCTTTTGTGGGAAATCACCCAAAACAAATCGAGCTGCTTTTCTTTGGATTTTTTCCAGCTCTTGGATCAAGTAATCCTGGTGACGGTCCCATACACTGGAACCATACTCTAGTTGGAGTCTTACCAGAAACTTATATGCCCTCTCCTTTACATCCTTACTACAAACCCTAAACACCCTTATAACCATGTGCAGAGATCTGTACCCTTTATTTACAATCCCATTTACGTGATTACCCCAATGAAGTTTTTTTTATTTTTTTTATTTTTTTTAGTTGCTTTACGTCGCACCGACACAGACAGGTCTTATGGCGACGATGGGACAGGGAAGGGCTAGGAGTGAGAAGGAAGCGGCCGTGGCCTTAATTAAGGTACAGCCCCACCATTTGCCTGGTGTGAAAATGGGAAACCACGGAAAATCAGTTTCAGGGCTGCCGACAGTGGGGTTCGAACCCACTATCTCCGAATACTGGATACTGGCCGCACTTAAGCGACTGCAGCTATCGAGCTCGGTCAATGAAGATCTTTCCTTATATTAACACCTAGATACTTACAATGATCCCCAAAATGAACTTTCACCCCATCAACGCAGTAATTAAAACTGAGAGGACTTTTCCTATTTGTGAAACTCACAACCTGAATTTTAACCCCGTTTGTCATCGTATCATTGGCTGCTGTCTATCTCACAACATTATCGAGGTCACGTTGCAGTTGCTCACAATCTTGTAACTTATTTATTACCTATACGGTACAGAATAACACCATCCGCAAAAAGCCTTACCTCTGATTTCACTTGTTTACTCATATCATTCATATATATAAGAAAACATAAAGGAATTCCCCTCTTAATTATTAATTATTAAAAGAAGACACGTCATCAAAACCCTAGCCCTGGTAATGAGTAAAGGAACTTGTCTGATGTTTACTAGTATTTGCTACTCCCATTATTGCCATCACCGAGCAGGTGGTTTGGATCACGTAGCTGTGAGCTTGCATTCGAGACATAATGGGATCGAACCCCACTCTTAGCAGCCCTAAAGATGGTTTTCCGCGCTTTCTCATTTTCACACAAGGCAAATGTTTGAGCTGTACCTTAATTAAAGCCACGACCACTTCCTTTCCACTCCTAGCATTTTCCTATCCATCGTCGCCATAAGACCTTTCTGTGTCCGTGCGACGCAAAGCAAATTGTCCAAAAAAAAAAAATAAAAAAATAAAAAAAACCTACTAACACTGTCTCTTCCAAAACAAACTTATTCATTACGCACTGGCATGCCCTTCAGTGTTCTATCTGCAAACATTTCTGAATGAACCATGCCTCCTCAATCCTCTATTTGTATCTACTGTAGCTCTGTGGCGGCGTTTAGTTCTACACCAAAATTAAAAGTTAAGACTAACCATCGTCACCTTGTGATACCCTCCTGTCAATGTCCCCAGCTGTTTATACCGGCAAATGATTATTATAAATATTCTCACTGTGAGCCTCCGTGGCTCGGGCGGCAGCGCGCCAGCCTCTCATCGCTGGGTTCCGTGGTTCAAATCCCGGTCACTACATGTGAGATTTGAGCTGGACAAAGCGGAGGCGGGACAAGATTTTCCCCGGGTACTCCGGTTTTCCCTATCATATTTCATTCCAGCAACACTCTCCAATATCGTTTCATTTCGTCTGTAATTCATTAATCATTGCTCCAGAGGAGTGCGGCAGGCTTCGGCAGCCGGAAGAATTCCTATCCTCGCCGCTAGATCGGGGCTTCATTCATTCCATTCCTGACCCGGTCAAGTGACTGGAAACAGGCTGTGGATTTTCATTCTCACTGCCTTTATGCGTATAACTTCCAACACGAATCCTACCTCTTCTAGTATAGTATTTATCGCAATTCTGCATTTTGTTCTTTAACGAGTTAAATGAACCCTACTAAACATAGCAATATTGAATTTACGTCCTGCTAACTACTTGTATGGTTTCCGGAGGCGCGGTGGTACCGAAATTTTGTCAATTTTAGCTCAACTTGAAAGTAAGTACAGAAGGTATTAAGCCTTCGCCTGCAATTATTTGAGAGATCACTTAACTAAATGATTTGGTTTTAGGATTACCCACATTTCACTAAACGTACAGTCTTTTCTATCATTCTCTGGCAGGTAATTCCGGACAATAAAACAAATATGACGGAAATCGGTCCATTACAACGAACTTGACAAGGCTGTTTTAAATCCTTTATAAATACACAGTTCAAAAAAATAGGGGAACATGTTTTTGAACGTATGCCATGATCCACAAAACAATACCTCACACCCAGGTATATTACCAACTACACCTTTATTCTTTACCGTTGAACTATACAAAAGAATATCGATGGATGCGTTCGTTTTCGGAACACAAACGGAAATGTCCAAACAGGAGCGAAACCAAAGTGAGAAGAGTCCTCCAGGGTGGATTTTTATCACAGATGGAGAGCTTCGATATGGTGTATGTCCTCCATGAGCATTTATCACAGCTTGGCACCTACGTGGCATGCTCCGTATAAGTCGACGGAGGTCAGGTTGCGGTATCAGGTCCCATTCTTCAATGAGAGCCTGTTCGACGTCTTGGAGAGTCTGTGGTGGCACAGGACGCCCACGAACAATTCTGTCAAGCCTTTTCCACACATGCTCGATGAGATTTAGATCGGGACTCACTGCTGGCCATTCCATCGCTTGAATGTCCAGTTCTCGCAAGATAGCTCTGGTGATGCGCGCTACATGAGCCCTTGCATTGTCGTGCATGAGTACGAATTCAGGGCCAACACCGTATACAGCAACCAAAACATGCTGTAGCAGAGTCTACTCGATGTACCCCGCAGCGGTAAGATTAGCACGGATGACGACAAGATCCGTACGGCCATCAATACTGATGCTACGCCACACCATCACAGAACCTTGTCCGAATCGGTCGGCGTTCTGGACAACATTTGGCATGTACTGCTCACCACGGCGTCTCCATACACGTTGACGTCCATCACACTGTGTCAGAGGAAATCTGGACTCGTCTGTGAACAACACAGGTCTCCATTGGCGAAGTTGCCAGTTGACGTGGGTACGGGCAAACAGAAGGCGAGCTGCGCGATTTTGCTGCGTTGAACGGGGCACTCGAACAGGACGTCAGGGTCATAAGGACACTTCCCTTCTCTTAACCTCTTCCTTACTGTCTGGTCAGATACCGTGACTCCAGTGACCCTCCTGAGGTCTTTTTGCAGTTCCCTGGCAGTTACTGAACAACGCCGCAACGTACAGATGGTCAGATATCGGTCATCCTGTGGGGTTGTCATGCGTCCACGACCTTGTCCAACCCTCCTTGTAGCGAATCCACAAGCGTTGAATAACTGACGGAGAGACATTGAGATCCACAGCAACACGACGAAAAGTCCATTCTTCCTGGATGGAAGTGAGGGCCCTTACGACTTGGGAACCTCGTTGAGATGTCTTATGGGACGTGCTGGTTTACGTACAACGTGCTCAGATGACCGCAGTAGTACCTCACAATGACACACGGACGCACCGCTATTCACTTTGTTTTGATGGGTCACCTGACAGTTTAATGCATGGCTACGACTACAGATGGAGTATAACTTCGATTAGACATACCCTGAGTAGCTAAGGTCCCAAGGTATGCTGTACGACCATTGGAACCCCATCTACCAAATTAACCTTCACATACCAGACGTTACAAAAAAACATGTTCCCCTATTTTTTTTGAACTGTGTAGGTCAGATAACTCGTCTTGATATGCCTGTCGTAGTCGTATTCTTTTTTTTTTTTTTGCTAGTTGCTTTGAAAGAAAAATGTATGGTCATTTTATTTTTTCAAAGGGAAATTTTACACAATTTTCTAGAGACATAAAATTTTACCATTTCTATTCCTCGATTTCGAATTTATATAACATTTTATAATGTATTTCGCCTTTCCAGTAAATTTAGCATATTATGGCATTTTCAAAAATTAAAAGGGGTTTACAGGTCTTGAAAAACGAAAATGCAAACGTACAAGACTTTATAAACATTTCGCATATTATCGCTGTTGCGAAAAATCACTACCTCTAAGAAACAAATAATTTTCATGCCAGCACTGTGTGACATGCTTGATGACCAGTAGCTTTCTGCCCGTCAAGCATATGACTACCTCTGCTGTGTTTTGATCGGCTATCTTGAGATCCGAAAGCAGACACTCCGTGTACGGAAGGACGGACTGATTTACCACCAACGGGATACATCAATATTACAGGCGACATAATTTGTAACTGATCCACAGAGGGAGAACGGAACAACTTGTGTTTTAATGACGACGTTGTGTCCTTATTTGACAATGATATATTTTACGAGCTACATCTCCACGCCACACGCCAATAAAACTAACAGCCACCTCTGATTAGCCAACACAACGTGATCGGACATAATTACATCAAATAAAAGGGCGTAGCCCACACAGCAGACCAATAGTTAATTACTTTAAC
This sequence comes from Anabrus simplex, assembly GCF_040414725.1. Taxonomy (NCBI): domain Eukaryota; kingdom Metazoa; phylum Arthropoda; class Insecta; order Orthoptera; family Tettigoniidae; genus Anabrus; species Anabrus simplex. The sequence continues at coordinate 1,739,451,251 of NC_090265.1, read as the reverse complement.
CCTCAGTCTAAACTCTTTATCAAGGTTACCCCGAGCGAGTTGGTCGTGCGGTTAGAGGTGTAGAGCTGTGAGGTTGCAATCGGGAGGTAGTGGGTTCGAACCACATTGTCGGCAGCCCTGAAAAATATTTGTCCGTGGTTGCCCATCTTTAAACCAGGCAAATGCTGAGGCTGTACATTAATTAAGGTCAAGGCCGCTTCCTTTCCACTCCTAGCTCCTTCCTATTCCATCGTCACCATAAGACCATATGTCGGTGCGACGTAAAGCAACTTGTATTTTTTTTTAAATCCAAGCTTACATTTTACAGATATCTCGAAACCTAGAATGTAACAAACTGAAACAAGTCATCTCCGTTAATGGAGGCCCTTGGAGGAGTGGAAGGTAGAGGCTTCTGTTTTTCATAATCTCAGCATTAAGTGGCACAAAGTAATTTCCGTGAATAATCATCTTCATCTTCTTCCTCCTCCGCTTTTCCAGCATTCTGGTGGGGTTACGGGTTTAAGCAGTGTCTCACATACAGATTAGGCACTGTTTTACAGTTACATACCCTTCCTGACGTCTACGCGTAGGGATGTACTAACTCTCGCGTGATTCTGTGGTGATTGGTAGTGTGATCTGTTGTGTGAATATAAAGAGAAGTTGTGTTGCGAAAACATCGAGAGTTTGCCGTGCGGTTAGGGGCACGCAGCTGTGAGCTTGCATTCGGGAGATAGCGGGTTCAAACCCCACTGTCGGCAGCCGAGAAGATGGTTTTCCGTGGTTTCCCATTTTCACACCAGGCAAATGCTGGGACCGTACCTTAATCAAGGCTAAGGTCGCTTCCTTCCCACCCTAGCCATTTCCTCTTCCATCGCCGCATAAACCTGACTGTGTCGGTGCGACGTAAAGCAATTAGAAAAAAAATGTGTTGGGGAAAAATACAAACCCCCAATCCCCGAATCAGAGAAATTAACCAGACGCAGCCGAAATCCGTTACCGGGTGGTTTTAAGAAGTAATACAACTGTCTCGACAATGTCAACATTGCACTAATATCATGATTCATCTGTCTTCAATAATACATTTCCTTAACTGTGTCATTCTGATCAAGCTCATGGTGGTATGGTCGTTGTTTGAAAGGAAGCTCAAGTGTCTCGTCTACGTAAAAATTGACGAACTTACAGTATGTTCTTGTATCCTAGAAACCTCTGTATCTAAGACTTAAATTATCAGAGTTATTTTCGCCATATTATGTAAGCTCACTGTACCAATGTAAAACTATTCTCATGGCCTCAGTATGATTTATGATTACCTTCTACTTAAACAATACAATACAGTAAGCTTTGTACAATCCTGATGACCGCGCTATAAGCCCATCCTCACACACCCACATCACGCGATTCAAGTGACTTGAAACAACTGAATGATATATTATTTTCAAGCCAACAGAGGTATTTTTAAATTTTAACGATTGCATTTTAAGAAAACGCCGACTCGGGCTTGCATATAACTCACGGGAATAATAATAATAATAATAATAATAATAATAATAATAATAATAATAATAATAATAATAATACCATTTATGAATCATGGTAATACTGGGACTTCAGGAACCGGGAGTTGTGACATCTTTCATGTAATTCAGAGATCTAGCATATCATAACAAATATTGCCATTGTGTTTGTTTATGTGTTGTGTTCTAGAGTTAGTGGCACTTAGAAATATCTGTTAGATAACAAAAAATGCGAATAATATACTTGTTTGTTTATGTATTCAAATGTACATCAGAGACATTAAGAAATCTTGATGAAACCTGCGCTGAGGAAACAATTAGGACAACTTAAGTTTATGGTAGTGTAAATGTTCGGCTAACCACGCCCTCTCCACTATCCATAAGCTATTAATCGAGAGTTTTGCGCCAATCATGCAAATCACATATGTCCCGTAACAAATATCACTATTACCAGTCACGGCAAGCAGAAAGTGGTGTAATTTGCCGGCCGCAGGAATTAATATGTAAATTACTTACTGTCACTTGCCAGTCCGCATTCCGCTATACAGCAGCTATTGCATAATGTCGTGTTACTTACCTAAAAAAGAAAAGAAAGAGCAAAATATTAGTATATAAAGAATATACAGTAGTGAGTATATAAATTATAATTTATTTTTATGTCACGAAGTTTGTTCCTATCTCGAATAGCAGTAGAAAATATAGCCAGTTGCATTTATTTCTTTTGTTTATTTCGAATCCTCGCTACGATAAGGTGCATAAACGCTTGGGCACTTAGCGAGACACAAGATACCTCCACCGGACAGTTGCAAGTGCAAGTGGACAAACATCGAGGTTATCAGCACCTGATGAAATAAAATGAAATGCCTCCATTATCTAAGGTGGTAACGAGCCATTATTTAATTTTTAATATTGCAAAACCAGGTTAAAATCCTACGTTGTACAAAGACGTTTCTTTCTCTCCTTTCCTAATTCGTTCACCATCCTGGGTTGGTTTTTCCCTCGGACTCAGCGAGGGATCCTACCTCTACCACCTCAAGGGCAGTGAGATTTTGATCAATCAGTCACTACTGATCTGCATTTAGGCCAGTCGCCCACGTGGCCTTTCCTTAAATAATTGCAAAGAAATTGGAAATTTATTGATCATCTCCCTTGGTAAGTTATTCCAATCCCTAACTCCCCCTTCCTAATAACGAATATTTGCCTCAATTTGTCTTCTGAATTCCAACTTTATCTTTTTATTGTGATCTTTCCTACTTTTAAAGACACCGCTCACACATATTTGTCTACTAATGTCATTCCACGCCATCTCTCCACCGACAGCTCGGAACATACGACTTAGACGAGCAGCTCGTCTCCTTTCTCCCAAGTCTTCCCAGCCCAAACTTTGTAGCATTTCTGTAACGCTACTCTTTTGTCGGAAATCACCCAGAACAAATCGAGCTGCATTTTCTTGGATTTCCTGCAGTTCTTGAATCGAGTAATCCTGGTGAGGGTTCCATAGACTGGAACCATACTCTAGTTGGGGTCTTACCAGAGACTTATATTGCTCTCTCCTTTACATCCTTACTACAACCCCTAAATACCCTCATAACCATGTGCAGAGATCTGTACTCTTTATTTACAATCCCATTTATGTGATTACCCCAATGGAGATCTTTCCTTATATCAGGGCCTCTCAGGGTGCATGCAGACCCCCACTCCTCGATTTGGAGCAATAGCGCTGTCTCTATCTTTCCCCACGCCTGTCTCGCTCGCTCCCACTGTCTCACTCTTCCTCAGTTGCTCCGTAGCGCTCCAAATTCGAGCCGAGTTGAGACGAGCTTAGCCGAGTAGCCCAGAGACGAAGCGTTGGTCCGAGCCGAGCCGAGCCGAGCCGAGCGGACCGATGCACTGTGCACAGGAACTCTGCGCCGCAGTCTGCGCGCGTGAGATTTTGGGCGTTTGAGAGGCCCTGCCTTATATTAACATCTAGGTACTTACAATGATCCCCAAAAGGAACTTTCACCCCCATCAACGCAGTAATTAAAACAGAGAACTTTTCCTATTTGTGAAAATCACAACCTGACTTTTAACCCCGTTTATCATCATATCACTGCCTACTGACCATCTCACAACATTATTGAGGTCATTCTGCAGTTGTTCACAATCTTTTAACTTATTTATTACTCTATATATGATAACATTATCTGCAAAAAGCTTTATCTCTTATTCCACTTTTTACTCGTATCATATATATATAAGAAAACATATTCAGTAACTCTTCTGTCGGGGATAGAACAGAGGAAGAGGACCAGTCTCTCGCCCAGGCGGCCTCATCTGCTATGCTGAAAGGTGCTTGTAGGGGGGTTAGGAAGTTTGGAAGGGATAGATAAGGAAGAGTTCGTGGCCTTAAGTTGAACCCATCCCGGCATTTGCCTGGAGGAGAAATGGCAAACCACGGGAACCACTCCGAGGATGGCTGAGGTGTGAATCGAACCACGCTCTACTCAGTTGACCTCCTGAGGCTGAGTGGACCCAGTTCCAATCCTCGTAACATATTTCAACTGTCTTGGCAGAGCCGGGAATCGAACCCGGGCCTCAGGGGGTGGCAGGTAATTCCGCTAACCACTATACCGCAAAGGCGGACTAAGAAAAAAGAAGAAGTTATTATAAATGCGCATAAAATATTTAAAATGTAATTAACAGAAGTATGTAAAATAGGAGACGTAGAAAGGTATAGAATTGTTAATGACAAGTTAAAAGTCTTACCTAATTCAAAACTGAAAGAAAAAAGTTCGCTATCCCTCATATATCGGCTAACGGGGTTTGCAGATTGCTTGCCAACTAGGAGTATACGGGACATTGTATTAGACGATGTTAGATTACGATGTAGATCGATAAGGTCTAACGCATTCCGTGCGGACATGTACCGTGGTTAATGCAGGTTCCATTCCTGGATATTTGGAGTAGGATTTTTACTAAGAGCAACACGCGGTAGGAGGAAGGATGTACAGTACATACAACCCTCCAACACTGGAAGAAGATGATTAAAAAAAGGAAAAAGCACTACCATGAGTTTTGACATCAGTTTGTCTACAGACTTTTTCATTTTTTACAATATGCTTTACGTCGCGCCGACACAGATACGTCTTATAGCAACGATGGGGCAGGAAAGTGCTAGGAGCGGGAACGAATCAACCGTGGGTTTGATTAAGGCAAAGCCCCGACATTTCCCTGATGTGAAAACAGGAAACCAAGGAAAACCATCTTCAGGGCTGCCGACAGTGGGATCGAACCCATTATCTTCCGAATGCAAGCCGACAGCTACGTGACCCAAACCGCACAGCCACTCGCTCGGTACCTATAGACATAAAACTGCCCATAGTTAATTTAGCTAATATCTGCATCTCTGAGGATCGTTTGTGAACATCTAAATTGCCACCAACGGAAGACGTCGACTATAAATTTCTAGTACTATATTTGTTGGGGAAAGGGTGCTTACGAAAGTCGGGTTTATGTAAAATAGAAATACTGTACCTTGAGCAGCTAAAGAAAAATCTTTCCTCCAGTGTTAGTAACCGAACCAACTGACCCACAAAATAATCAAGTATGATAATAAGGTTATCTTTTAGTTAGCATCTACTGACACAAAAGAATCAAGTATGATCCTAAGGTTATCTCTTAGTTAGAATCTTTTCTTACATGCTTGCTGGCAGTGGTAGCTTTACAACAGTCACTTTTTCATAATTACTCTAAAAGCTCTCCCCGTGATCCTTCTCCGAAAGTTGAAGAAAATAACATATAAGCCGACTTGCAAAACATAGTAGCTCTAATTTAAGATTTCTATGTTTAAAATTAATATCAAAACAACTTTAATCATATAATGAAAGCGATAAGAATGTATAAACATAACATGGCTATGAGTGACCCCCCCCCCCCCCGTGGCTCAGGCGGCAGCGCGCCGGCCTCTCACCGCTGGGTTTTGTGGTTCAAATCCCGGTCACTCCATGTAAAATTTGTGTTAGACAAAGCGATGGCGGGACACGTTCTTTCTTCGGGTACTCCGATTTTCCCTGCCATCTTTCATTCCAGCGACACTCTCCACTATCGTTCCATTTCATCTGTCAGTCATTAATCATTGCTCCGGAGGAGTGAGACAGGCTTCGGCAGCCGGTACAATTCCTATCCTCCCAACTAGATGAGGCTTCAATCATTCCATTCCTGACCCAGTCAAATGACTAGAAACGGGCTATGGATTTTCATTTTTCAGCGTAGCGTTCAAGGATATTATCAATTACACTCCGTCTCAAATATCATTTTCTACGTCTACAAGTTAAAAGAAAGCACTGTGATTTCATCATCCTCAAAAATATTCGTGGTTTGTATTAGTTGTGGGTTTCAAACGACTGAGGAACAAAGTTAGAATGCACAGCTCAGGGGTGCGTTACCACTTACAAGCAGATAAGGAAATCAATCACTCTGAAGTTATTACCGAAAACCAATTCGAAATATACCCTTCACAAAAGTAGCTTTTTTCTGAAACGGATCTACCCTTCACGAAAACTCAAGCATTATAAAATACTAAACCGCAATCGCCGATATAAAATATTTATCAGGTCGACAGAGCTGACAGCACCTAAAATGCCCAAAACTATCACTTATTCATTCTTTACTCTTCGTCAGTCGGCGCGCAACAACAGACGCTCATGTTTCTAAAATGGCATTAACTGTTAGTTAATACATGTGACGGGGGGGAAAACATATCAGATGTGCTGATGTGATCGTCTATCACTGTCACAAGCATAGAAATGTGAATATCATTAACTACTCACCATTTAAATGATCAAAACCGTTGTTAAACTGCAAATCATATATTATAGAATAACGACTAAATAGCAACGAGTAATAAACTCTCCAATCCACAGGAAGTAATCCTTTGGAAATTAGTTTCCGAAGGTATTTTTCTTCCTTTTAAATATTTTAAAAGGTAATTTCAGATTCATTCACGTTTATTAGGAATTCCTATATGTTTACCAAACAAGAGATTATAAAAGGTTGGCCTATCATGTGAAGATGTATAAATGCAAGTTATAGCGTAGAATACGTACCGCGTGATAGGAGCTGTCAAAATAAGTTATCTAGTCTACTACTACTATTACTTTTCCCCACACATGCGGGGTAGAGGGTGCGAACTGGGCTGCAAATGGGCTGTTTTACGGTCGGATTCTCTTCCTAACGCCAAACCTATGCCGAGGGATGTAATCACTAGTGCGTGTTACTCTGGCGGTTGGTAGTATGATGTGTTGTCTGAATATGGAGAGGAACGTGTTGGGACAAACACAAACACCCAGTACCCGAGCCAGAAGAGTTAACCACACGCAATTAAAATCCCCGACGCGGCCGGGAATCGAACCCCGGACCTTCTGAACCGAAGACCTCAACGCTGACCATTCAGCCAAGGAGTCGGGCAAGTTATCAAGTCAGTTTGTTTGTTTGTTTGTTTGTTTGTTTGTTTGTTTGTTTGTTTGTTTGTTTGTTTGTTTGTTTGTTTGTTTGTTTGCCCAACCCTTACCACGTTTCTCTACGGGATCGTGGCGGGTTTTTATGACCGGATGCCCTTCCTAACGTCAACCTCATCAGAGGAGTTAATGAGATGAAATGAATGGCGTGATACATGATAGTAGGGAGAGGATGAAACAAAGTGCCGGCACATAGCCTACTCCTGTCGAATAGCACAAAGGGGTCTGCTCAAGGCTTAACGTCCCCATCCGATGGACGAATCACCATCAACAGCGCCATATGCCCTTACTCCATATCCAGGCTTTTGGCAGGCATAGAAATAGTATACCACCACCACCTCCCCTACCCTGCCGGCCAACATTCTGATGGTGAAAATTCCTTCGACCAACGGGACTCGAACCGGCTAACCACGGTGTCAGACCGTTTAGACTTCAGCGCCTTAACGATCGCGGCCACCAGGAGGGATCTTGACAAGGCATCTAGTCAGTATGGATTTGAAATGTTATAGTTATTTTTTTTTTCAAAGTTGCTTTACGTCGTCCTGACACAGATAGGTCTTATGGCGACGATGGGACAGGAAATGACTAGGAATGGGAAGGAAGCTGCCGTGGCCTTAATTAAGGTACAGCCTGGTGTGAAAATGGGAAACCACGGAAAACAATCTTCAGGGCTGCCGACAGTGGGATTCGAACCCACTATCTCCCGAATACTGGATACTGGCCGCACTTAAGCGACTGCAGCTATCGAGCTCGGTGAAATGTTATTGTTGACATGTTAAACAAATTTACACGTCTTGAAGATAAAGTCGATGTACAGCTCTGTGATATGACAAGTAACATACTTACGGAAAGATGCAGTGTGGCCGGAAACAACGTGAACGTTAGAGGGTTGGTCATACTGATACATAATTTGAAGGAAATCATTCAATATCTCGCGCCGATGTCATTTTATTAGCTACTGAAGTTAGCCAATCACATCGCTTCGCGGGCGAATGCAAATGAGTTTTACAAGGCGGTGTTGGTAAATCTATACGTGGCTTAGACCGGGTTGAGAGGAGCCACGCCCAGAAATCTGCATCGAACACAAACACACCGTGGGTTTCAATGGAGAGCTTTCTGTGGGGTGACCCTGTCCGTATTCAAATCCCACCCCTGGAGAAGTTTATTTCTTCCACTGGCGCTCTCAAGCCGGTCTTAAGTCACGTGCAGATTTAGCAACACCGCCTCGCAAAGCCTATGAGTCACCTGCGAAGCGATCTGATTGGCTAACTTCAGCAGCCGATGAAGTGACAACTGTGCGACCGGGTTCATGTTGTTTCCGACACACGTAAATATTATGCGAGCGAAAGTTAATTCTATATCTATACCACCCAGAGTCGTGAGAGGTTCGATGGCCAGATAAGAGAGATTGAAATTCGTCTCTGTTGTGTGTGTCCTCCGCGCCAACAATCTCCGCAGCCCGCCCGACACATGGATGTTTCCAGAGACTACGAGGCAGACTGCAGTGCGCTGACGTGATCGTCTGTGACGTCAACCAGCGCTATAAAAGGAACAACGTTTCTCGCCTCTCCAGGACTCCTACAGTGACCAACGACCAGACTACACCGCAAGTCAGACACGGAGGTACCCTCTTAAAAATGTGTTCTGAATAGGTGGACTGATTCCTGGCCGTGAGGTTTCACCTCTGGACATTGCCTCATTCATCCTGCATCCCGTAGCCACGTCGAGCACCCATCCAAGCATTCTGCTACTCACGCAAGTCCTCTACAGTGCTCCGAATCCAATCATAGCATTCTTCTATATATGAACACTAGACGCAAGTTCCTTGCAAGTTATATGCCTCCTGTTAACATTCTGCTAATACGAACTCTCTCTACAAGTTCCACTGGTTGTTATACATGACCGATAGTTTTCGACTATCAAGAACATTCTCTCATGTGAACAGACTGTCTCATCAAGACAAGATTGAATGTATATAGGAATATCAATTCTTACGTATGTAAATATTATTCAGACCCTCAGCCTACTACCTTATATTAACATTAAACGTGTGCAACTCAACAAGCTTCAAGAAAAGTTTCGCTCTATTTCATGTACATATTGTATAAATGTGTTGAAGCAATAAACTTCTATGTTGTGCCTTGTATACCAAGTTCCCTGTATACAACAGTCTCCATGAAGCTAAGAGCGTGTAGGTTCGGGTTTCCACTACTGGGGCGATAGATGCGCTCGGCTGAGGATCCAGCTGGGCGGAACTCACCTCACGAGTCCGACGACTGAACTCCAACACATACTGGTGAAACACCTACCACACACTCGACCCTCCAACACTACAACTCTTCGTTCAAGGTAGAGTGCTGGCCTTCTGAGCACAAGTTAGTGGGTTCGAATCCGGATCAGTCCAGTGATATTTGAAGGTGCTCGAAAACGTCGCCCTCCTGCCGGTAGGTTAGTCGGTACGTCAAAACATTCATGGGGAACAAAATTCGGACACTTCAGCATCTCCAGCGATTCCCACAGTCCGACACAGTGAACTGACTACTAAACATCAACAGCTCAACAGTGTTAACCAGCAGGACAATACTACTCACAACAACGACCATTAACACTGTTCCAATTTCACTCACGACAGTTACTCCAGACGCTGACTCCACGACGATCCTGAATCCAGGGTAACACACACACAGTACTCAAAAGGCAATACGCACAATACTCCGCTCCGTACACGACGGTACTCTGACTCCGGGGGGGCATAGACGACAACCAACACTTCTGCCGTCAAGTTCCAATCGTTCACTCCAGGTCGATACACGTACAGTATTCCAGTCAGTACTCCAAGGCAGTACACACACATATAATACTTCAACAACAACAATTCCTCGTTCAGATTTCGGCGAGACAAATCACTGTCGCCCCCATCCCGACGACTGAACTCCAACACTGATTGGTGGAACACCTACCACAAACTCAACCCTACAACACTACAATTCTTAATTCGCGGCGGCTTTGTATTATATATCGATGATGGGTTACTGGAATATTAAGAGATCAGTTAGAGACGGAACCTTCTCGTTGCACCTTCCAGAAAGCGCACGGGGAGACCAGAAAAAATAATACATGGAAAGGCCGGCCATGACCTCCAGGCCGACTGGGAGCTCCCCATGTTTACTCACTAGTCCCTCCCAGGAAATATCGAAGGGGTTACTACAGGGTTGGTATGAACTTCTAGTTCGCATGGACAGTGTTTAAAAGTGAAGAATTGTAACAATTGTAAGCCTACATTTGGGTGATGCGAAAAGCATCGGTTACTGAATAAGAATATAGTTTACAGGAGATATGAGTTACACTTCACTAAGTAATCACCGTAAAAGCTCTCTGGAAGACGCAAAGTGAATAAATGTGCTATATAGAATAAGCTCGCCGGACAAAATATTAGTCACTCCTGGTGAAATCATTACAAGCATAATTTAATATCGTGTAACTCCGCCTTTGGACTTGATAACCGCCTGGATTCGGTTAGGAAGTGAGTCCACACGATTGTGCAGGTACGTCGCATCCAGATTAAGCCACCCGCTGAGGATTTCATCGCGCGATTCCACAAATTTGCGGGTACGCTAATGTCGGCGTCTTACCCGCTGTTACAACATGTCCTACAGATTTTTAATGGGGGTTCAAGTCAGGTGATTTTGCAGGCCGATTTAGATGTTATAGGGTGGAGGAGCGCTCATAAAACACATATGCGTTCAGCCCGAAGAACTTTGCAGTTGTCATCTTGAAAAATCGGCGTAACAATAGCATACTCATCATGCAGATGTTGACTGAAAGGCAACACCATATCATCCAGAATGTTTAAATAAACATGCTGGTTCATGTTAGTGGTCGTCTTAGTGAGGGGGCCCAATCCATGATACGAAAAGCACCCCCAAATCATCACAGACCCACCTCCGGCTTGAATCTGACCTTGCACACATCCAGGATGAAATGCTTCATTTGACCTTCGGTGCACTCGACGTCGTGGAATACAGGCACGATCGTGATTGCAGACCACACTACGTTCCGTCAGTCAGCTACTGTCCACGTTCGATGATTTATATCCCACTGAAGACGCGCAGCTTTGTGTGCCTGTGTGAGCAAAGGCCTCTTGCGAAGTGACCGACTCCAAATGTTCATTGCATGCAGTTCCCGTCGCAGTGTTCTCTCTCTAACAGGTTCGGATGGACCTTCATTCACTGACTGCAGCAATTCCTGTCGGGTTTGGAAGCGATTTTGATTCACAAGCCGTGAATCTCGTCTCCGGTCCCTCTCAGTCAGGATCTTTTTCCGACCACAATTCTGACGTTTCGTGGCCGCGTGTAGTACACTACTGCGTGTAGACACATTGAGGAGTCCACTAAAAACACCAACAAATCCAGCAACTTCACGCGCCGTATGGCCATGGGCACAGCCAAACACGATTGTTCATTTCTGCCACTCTGTCACAACCTTACATCTACCCATGCTGACGTACACTGTCCGCTTGAAACTGATGTCTCACTGATAGATAGTGCCTTATGCTCACGTAGAGGCCGAGCGCGTGTGGTTGAGCACGGGACTCGTTTGCTGCGGGATCTGTACAGGCTTAACAATCCCACAAGGGTGACTTTTATTCTGGTGAGAGCTTATAATCGTCCTGAGTACTTATTACGTCTAAGAGTTATTTTTTATACAGATGGAGTGAGCTCTGAGAAGAATGCAGTGACTTGTTCTTCATTCGCTGCTCATGGGACAAGTTAAATCTTCCATGACCACTTTGTGAACTCTGAATATGAATGGTTTAAATGCCACGCAGCAAATATGAAACTGAAACAGGAGGATCATTTCAAGTGGCTTGGCTCCGGATGGAAGTACAGACAATCAAATTAAGATGTAGCAAAGTTAATGCAGTGCATTCGCAATCAATGGCATTCTGTTCTTAGCTAGGGAGAGGGTGAAGCCCAGTATCGGCACATAGCCTAGTCATGTCGAACAACCAAGGGGTCTGCTCCAAGCTTAACGTGCTCATCCGACGGACGAATCACTAGCAACTGTTTCCACCTCTGTAGTATAGCGATTAACACTATTAGCTGCCGTCCTCGGAGGTTCGGGTTCGATTCCCGGTACTACCAGAAATTTCCGATCGGCAGGAGTGATGGTATTTGGTTAAAATAGTACACGCAGTTCACCTCCATTGCTGTACCACCTCTGAACGAGGATGTTTTACTTTACCATCAATAGCATCATATGCCATCATTCCATGTGAAAATTACGGGCAGGTTTGGAAATAAATTCAAATACTGGCACGCAACCCAGTGATTCGACATTCAGGCCAACATTCTGATGGTAAGTATGTTTCCCACCAACGGGACTCGAACCGGCTAACCACTGTGTCTGACCATAGGACTTAACGATCATGGACACCAGACGACCTACCTTTTAGTGGTCAGTTCACAAGCCTCTGTGAATGAACCAAATTCTTCCAAAATCAATTTCCAACTAGCACTATGGCTTCACCTAGTTACAGACTTTTTTAAATCGCAAACATCTGAGCCTAACCATCATCACCTTGGTTCCCCTCCTCTCTTGCCCTCCAAGGGCACCCATCCTCCTGCATTCACCCGGCATGATCCCACCACCGAAAGCGCTTCGTATGCACAGTTTCACCCATCGATTTCATTCTTAATTTAGACTTCATGCCCCCGGTCGCGAGTGCGATTCTGCCATTGTTCCCATCTAATTGTACCGGCAATCATTCTCGCTACTTTCAAGTCTGTTACTTCCAGCTTATGAATAAGATATCCTGAGTCCATCCAGCTTTCTCTCCCATACATCAAATGCACGAGGGGCGTTCAATATATAATGCAACACATTTTGATTCTCGGCCAATTTCGATTTTTAAAACTGGAATTTTGTTTGGGACATCTTTGAATATTCCCGCCTCGTCTCGTAGAGTTTCATTAATTTCCGATAAGCGGCAGCGCTATAACTAGCATTCAAAATGACGTCTGTAATGGAGGTGCGTACCAAACAGAGAGTAGTTACAGAGTTTCTTTTGGCGGAAAACCAGGGCACCAGAGATATTCATGGGCGCTTGCAAAATGTCCACGGAGACCTGGCAGTAGGCATAAAGCACAGTGAGTCGTTGGGCGAGGCGTGTTTCATCATCACAACAACCAAAGTCGAGCAAACCTGTCTGATCTGGACTCTTCATCATCCACCGTTCAGCCCGGATCTCGTGCCTTTTTGACTTCCATTTGTTAGGCCCAACGAAGGATGCACTCCGCGGGAAGCACTACGTGGAAGATGGGGAAGTTATCGATGCAGCACGACGTTGCTTCCGACATCGACCAGTCGAGTGGTACCATGCAGACCTACAGGCCCTCACATTACAGTAGCTTATGGCCGTAGCATTGAACGGCGAATACGTTGAAAAGTAGGATAGTGTAGCAAAACGATTGGGAAATAACATGGTGTATTTGAATCTTCCACAGAACCAATCTGCTTTTGCGAAAAAAATGTGCTGTATTATAAATACTGAACTCCCTTCGTAGATCATTGAATCATTCAGTTCAATTACTGACGGAGACTACGACGAAAAACAGTACAGAATCCACTGGGGAAAATTATTTTGAGAACATGCTTCCGTTCTATTTTCATATCAAATCAGAACTTACTGTCCGGCTCCATGGCTAAATGGTTAGCGTGCTGACCTTTGTTCACAGCGGCCCCGGGATCGATTTCGGGCAGGGTCGGGAATTTTATCCACCATTAATTAATTTCTCTGGCACGGGGGCTGGGTGAATGTGTCGTCTTCATCATCATTTCATCCTCATCACGACGCGCAGGTCGCCTACGAGAGTCAAATCGAAAGACCTGCACCTGGCGAGTCAAACATGTCCTCGGACACTCCCGGCACTAAAAGCTATACGCCATTTCATTTCAGAACATAGTTCCTGGATATGCCTCATATGGACAGTGGTACCTTCCCTCACTGGTGTTTTTGATATAATTGTAAAAATACAGGCGTTGAAGTCTAAACGGTTTGACACTGTAGTTAGTCGGTTCGAGTCCCGATGGTCAAAAAAAATTCACCACCACAATGTTTGGCCGGTAGGGTACGAGAGGTGGTGGTATACAATTTATAATCTCTACATTGCGTGCCAAAAGCCTGGATTAAATTCCAAACCTCTCCGCAGTGCTCATATGGAGTGAAGGCATATGATGCTGTCGATGGCGATTCGTTCGTCGGATGGGGACGTTAAGCTTTGATCAAACCCCTTGGTGCTATTCGACAGGAGTAGGCTATGTGCTGGCACCGGGTTTCACCCTGTCCCTTCCTACTAACGTATACCACCTCATTCATTTCATAGCATTAACGCTTCTGATGAGGCTGACGACAGGAAGGGCAACCGGTCATAAAAACCCACCACAGCAGATTTATCTTACCTCATACCCGACCCAGTACAGAAACGGGACAAAGGTTGGACAAACAAAACAAAACAGGTGTAGGGTCCGTTATAGGTACTCCAAAAAACGAAAGAAACTCTTTTTGGAGTACCTCTAACGGACCCTACACCTATACTGCTACAGTTATATCAAAAAGACCAATGAGGGAAGGGGAATCACTTTATTGCTGAGGATAACTGACCCAGGCCTGGCGCTCGTACCACCCGAGTTCGTGCGCAAATGCTTTTTGCAATCTTGGTAAGTACAATAGTCTACTCTAGCCTGAGCCTGAACAAAGGCCATTATAAAAAGAATAACCGGAGTTTCTACAAAAAATTGCTTATTTAAAGCAAGCGAAAGCGATACAAATAAAGTTGTTACTCTTTTGGCTATAACAATTCAAGGCTTTTCTTATCGCGCTGTATTCACTCAACAACACACTTTCCATTCCATTCAGCATTCTCTTTAGTAATTCCTCCCTCGCCATGGTATCTACAAAACATAACACGCTGACAGCAGATTGTTCATGAATGGAACAGGATATCAATGAGATGAAGATGACGCACGCAGGACAAAAACCGCCTAAATGAAACTCCCACGTTCAGCTTAGTTCTTCTCAGTCTATCACTACCGCAACAATGAAAGGGGGAGAGCTACTGCGGATATGTATCAATGAACGCGATTCAATTAAAGACTGGCCTCAATATTTATGACCGTATTACCAAACCCAGATGGCAGAAATGATAGAGGAACAACTGCAGTTTCAGTTTATAAAATGACCTACATTTCGATAAGAAACGTTCACATTCGGGAGATAGTGGGTTCGAACCCTCAATTAAGGCCAAGGCCACTTCGTTCCCACTCCTAGCCCTTTCCTATCCAACTGTCGCCATAAGACCTATCTGTATCGCTGCGAAGTAAAGCCAAATGTAAAAAAAAAAAGAAAAAATCATTCGTACATATGGCATACTCCAAGGTGAATGATATAAAGGGCACACTTTTTTAGAAAATAATAACAATGGAATGATGTACTATAAATAACAAAAGAAAGTTACAGAAGATATACAGTATGTCATCCGACGACATAGATCTGATTAAAATACAGATAACTACAAATATTAATAACAAAACATGCACATAAAATAAATAAATAAATAAATAAATAAATAAATAAATAAATAAATCCCACGCAATATGTACGATATTTTATAACAAACAGCATTCCCTAAATATGTAATACGAGTATTAAAACAGATTAGCTACATGGTACAGTATAAATTACAACAAATTTTACAGGTAGGACTGCGTGGTACTGCTTCCATTTCCATTCTCTAATCTCGGAAACACACTTCACCTCAAAAATTAGCCACTTAAAACTTCTCCTCATTCCTCTGTAATACCTGCAGTGTTTTTTTTAATTTGTTTTACGTCGCACAAACTCAGGTAGGTCCTATGGCGACGATGGGATAAGAAAGGGCTAGGAGTGGAAAGGGAGTGGCCGTGGCCCCAGAACATGGACAACCATCTTCAAGGCTGCCGACAGTGAGGTTCGAACCCACTATCTCCCGAATACAAGCTCAAAGCCGCACGACCCTAATCGCACGGCCAACTTGTCCGGTAATACCCGCAATGGTTTCGATTTGACTCTGAAGTTTCCCTCATCCATCTCTCTTTTGAATCTTTCAGGAATTTAAAAGTTGAAATATTTGCCTCGGTGTAATTCGAACTACATTCCAGTACGCAGTACTAATGACTTGTTTCGTTAAATGTTACAGCATGACAATATACGGGATTATTCGAGCGAGATGTTCCCCTCAACACGTGAACCGTTGAAGATATCAACGGGGTTAAAAGTCAGGTTGTGAATTTCACAAATAGGAAAAGTCCTCTCAGTTTTAATTACTGTGTTGATGGGGTGAAAGTTCCATTTGGGGATCATTGTAAGTATCTAGGTGTTAATATAAGGAAAGACCTTCATTGGGGTAATCACGTAAATATGATTGTTAATAAAGGGTACAGATATCTGCACATGGTTATGAGGGTATTTAGGGGTTGTAGTAAGGATGTAAAGGAGAAGGCATATAAGTCTCTGGTAAGACCCCAACTAGAGTATGGTTCCAGTGTATGGGACCCTCACCAGTACTACTTGATTCAAGAACTGGAAAAAATCCAAAGAAAAGCAGCTCGATTTGTTCTGGGTGATTTCCGACAAAAGAGTAGCGTTCAATATGTTGCAAAGTTTAGGCTGGAAAGATTTGGGAGAAAGGAGACGAGCTGCTCGATTAAGTGGTATGTTCCGAGCTGTCAGAGGAGAGATGGCGTGGGAGGACATCAGTAGACGAATAAGTTTGAGTGGTGTCTTTAAAAGTAGGAAAGATCACAATATGAAGATAAAGTTGGAACAAACTGGGGCAAATATTCGTTTATAGGAAGGGGAGTTAGGGATTGGAACAACTTACCAAGGGAAATGTTCAATAATTTTCCAATTTCTTTGCGATCATTTAAGAAAAGGCTAGGAAAACAACAGATAGGGAATCTGCCACCTGGGCGACTGCCCTAAATGCAGATCAGTAGTGACTGATTGATTGATTGATTGATTGATATCGACATCTGTTTCCAGTTTCAGTAGTGTTATCAAGAGGCTCACAATCAGCCCTGCAGCACGTATCCAAGATGTCAGCATCTTCCTTAACGTAGACTTACGTTCCTCGATAACGGGTACATGGAAAGAAAATTTTTAAGACGCCTTTAGTGTTTGGCTAGAACGCGTCTATTGCCGATTATGTTTAATGTTTCAATTAACAGATAAAAGAGGAGGCTACATGTTGTAAAAAAGATCTGAAACGTAGTTTTCATGAAATAGCGCTTCTAAATAAAGCAAAATGTGTGTTAAATTTGTGACGTCACGCGCATGCTCTGTTATAAGATGGCGCTGTGTTTACTCGCGCGCTCAGTTGGAGGTTAGCTGTCATTGTGAATACATCGTCGTCCGTTGTACAGAATAAGAAATTTAATAATGAAAAAGAAAAATTCGAATAGGAATCGGAAAAACGTGAAAAAGAAATAACTGAAACGAGAAATAAATGACGAAGGAATAAAAGAAATGAAACGAAAAGAGCCTGAAAGGCGTTACTATGAGAAATTGAAACAGCGAAAACAATTTACAATAAGTAAGTACTTTGAAGTAAATGATATCTACGTCAAGTACGAGGGTTGGAACTTAAATAGTGTCAACACTGCTGTGGAGGCGCTATGCAACGCTGATAGCACACGTTGGTTACACACCCACCTTACCTCGGAGCAAATGGACTCGCCCTTCCTACGTCACCTGCGTGCGCACAAGCGAGAGAACACAGTCACTTGTGAGCTGGCGGTCTAACGTAACGTTGTCACTATATTTTCCAAACAGGAACAACGGAGTTGGATCAAAATTGAATGTGCCAGAGGTCGATCACTGTCCAGTAATGCGGCAAGAGCATGCACTTCTTCTTCACTGACGCTCGCAGGACGACCTGCCCGATGAATGTCCGCCACAGTTTGCCGACCATTGTTGAAGGCTCTTACCCAACGTGCCACTGTTCTTTAAGGCAATGCAGATTCCCCGCATGCCTCATGAAGACCTTGATGACACTGTCATTCTGTACGACCTCTGGCACATTCAATCTTGATCCAACTCCGTTGTTCCTGTTTGGAAAACAGTGACAACGTTACGTTAGACCGCTAGCTCACAAGTGACTGTGTTTCTCTCGCTTGTGCGCACGCAGGTGATGTGGGAAGGGCGAGTCCATTTGCTCTGAGGTACGGTAGGTATGTAGCCAACGTGTGCTATCAGCGACAATATTAGATTCCCTTGCATAGCGTTTCCACAGCAGTCCTGACACTATTTAAGTTCCAACCTTCGTACGACTTTGTTGGAAGACAAGAAAAGTGAACCAGTGGATTATAAAATGCCACATTTGGGTGTGACTGAAGAAACTGCTCGTGAACAACGTTGGAATCGCAATGATGTATTTTGCAGCAAGTATTTCAAGCAGCATTTTCTGGACAATGAATTTGGTTTTCCGTGTGTTGTTTGCGACAGAGTTTGGTTTATGAAAGATGTGACATTGGCAATGAAGAGTGAAAACATCGTTAGTATACCGCGAGAAGCATTTCTAGATTCAAATGTTGCCTAATACCGTCGGGATCAGTAAAGAACAACGGTTGACCAAGCAAAGCCAAGTAGAAAAGGAAAACCATCCCATATCGATCTGCGAATTTACCTGGTATTGATACTTTATACCAGAATAATTCAGTCAAATAACACTTGTAATCCTCCATGTACAACGTAAACATAGCTATAAGCGAGCCACATTTCTATGATCGCGCCATTTTAATTTCTATACAGCGTGATACAGTCGCCTCTTCCAATGTAGTTTCATGCAACCCACAATATTCATTCCGTCCTGAAAACATCTGCCCTGCCGGTATGCTCAGACAACACAATCGGATGTCTTGGTATTTACCGCCTCATCATGATAGGACGCCGTAATGCTTTAGTCATATTAAACACTGGAAGACATGCGTGTGCCTTCTAGATCATATGAACGTGACACACCGGCGAAACACTAAATTGATATTGGGACCGCTGTCCAGTAAGCCGTTCGGAACCGTAGTTTAGTTGGTAAAGGCGTGGCAGAGCGGGCTTGCATGTCAGGTGGGAGGTTCGAGTCCGGAGTAAAGGTCGCCTTGAGCGCTGAAGCATTCCAGGTGTAATTGCTCGCCAGGCGTCCGTGATGAGCTAAAGGAGCTGGTCGGGGTTTTCCGGCGCTGGAGTGTAAACGACGTTCTGCAAATGTCCACACAAGAAGAAGTCTAACGGCATTAAATCCTGTAATCTGGCGATCCAAGAAACAGGGCCTCCTCGTCCTATCCATTTCCCTGGCAGTTCCTCGATCAGATGGTTACGAACTGGCAAAGTCGAATTTGGTAGAGCTCCATCCTGTTGCAACCACATCGGCAAACGATCGTGCATGGCCACATCCTCCAGTAGCAGTGGGAGTTCCTGACGCAGAAACTGCAGGTAGCATGGGCCCGTCCAATGGCCCTCAAAGAATTAAGGTCCAATCAGGTAATCCAGCAAGATTCCACACCAAACATTCACTACCCATCGTTACATGATGGGCTGCCTGTCACACCGAGTGAGGATTGTCCGGACTTCAACAGTGCATATTGTGGCGATTGACGTTCCCATTATTGTGGAAGCGCGATTCGTCCGAGAACAATATATGCGATACGAATGCTGCATCATTGTCCAGCCTGCCTAACAGCTACCGATAGAACTCCGAGCTTCGAATCCCGCCCATGGAGCTTTTGGTGTAGCTCACGATGGTATGGGTGAAATTTATGTTCATGAAGTATTCACCAGACGGACGGCTGGCTGGTGTTCACATGTCGTGTAATCGCACTTGAACGGATGCGTGGATTATTACGAGCTGCCTCCAGAACGGCCTCTTCTGTTTCACCCGATGTAACGGGCCTATCACAGACTAGTGGCTGGTTGGATATCACGCCTGTTGTCTTTAGAAATCTTTCAACACGGCGGAATGTCGTAGCAGCCGGGTGTCGCCAATCGGGATACCGTTCCTGGTACAGATGTAGTGCTTCGCACGCGTTTTGTATTGCCTACCCATAAATGGGGAGCATATCAACTTATTCCTCTGTGGAAAACATGCCGAATGACAGCAGAGATTACAGTACATTCAGGCCCTAACCAGCGGAGCATGCGCAGGGCACAAGATGGATAACAGCGTTATTCTACTGTTTGAATGTGGCAAACGTGGGTCCGTGTTTACGTATTCAAACATCATACCGATGCAAAAATATTTGAATGACGCTGGATTCGAACCCCCTCTAGCACATTCCGTCGATTGCTAGGCGAACGCCTAACTACATCCGCTACGCTACACTGCTGGGAACATGCTGGTAGTACGACGAGAGCCGAGTACATACACCATCCGGTTCGGAGTTTAAGACATTAATCACTGCACTGTTACCTAGTTTTATGCATTGATTCCCCTCTTCGTTACACTCGGTCACGAGGCACGACACATTAACATCAAAAAACGTTGCTACATAATCTCAAGACGTCATGTTTTGCGAAAGGATTATATAACATTTCCCTAGGGCTCAGAATCGTGTGCAAAATGTGCTCACTGAACATTGGTACCATACCGTACGTCTGCAGGGGAATAGAACCCCTATAACCATGTGCACGTTAGTTGGGCTGCAGCAAACGATATTGGAAGGGGCTGCTGAATCACACTGTACAGTTAGTAGCATCAAGGTCTGAGATAATGAGTCAGTCTTGATTCAACAAAATGTCTCGCTGCATGGCAAAACAGCAGCACTTGAGCAGTCAGAAAACCAGTGGTATTCCCGGTATACTGCTAGAGACACTTTTCCACTCAAGCTTGCATCACCCGAAACAGGGAACTATGAGGAGAAAACCACACTTCAGATAGTCACAGTCATAAAATAGGATGCCTCAGCTTCCCTATTCTATCAAAGATTGCTATTAAACGCTCTCGCTCTAAAAGTGGGACGTGATAGCCGAGTGGCACGGTCGGCTTCCAACTAATCCGGCTACGGTTTGTATCCCGGCAAATATTTATTTATTTATATTTATTTATTTGTCATAAATCTGTACAGAGTTCCCCACATTCCACAAACACTATACATGAACTGAATAACTGATTGGATATATAAAGGAATGAATTAATTAATGAATGATTGTGTGAGTGAATTGTATACATGCATGCATGAATGAATAAACACCTCTCTCCCAGTCACGGATAACCACCAACTGCGGAGAGAGCGTTCCTAATTGAATGAGTCGACGGATGAATGCATGGATGGATTTATGAATGAATGCATGAATGGACGAATGAAATGCACTCGATGTATCCCGGCAAATACATATAGAAATTCTGAAATTAAATATCACGACCACGTGGCTCTGATTTCACATACAATGGAATAACAAAAACAGCCATATAAAGCTTTTTTTTTAATTAACAGAGTGAGCTGAGATCTCTTCATGCAAAGTTTACACTATCTTTAGGTCCATGTGGAAGTGCGTGCTAATTACTACCTACCGAGCTCGATAGCTGCAGTCCTTTAAGTGCGGTAGATATTTCGGTAGATAGTGGGTTCGAACCCCACTGTAGGCAGCCCTGAAGATGGTTTTCCGTGGTTTCCCATTTCCACACCAGGCAAATGCTGGGGCTGTACCTTAGGCCACGGCCGCTTCCTTCCCAGTCCTAGCTCTTTCCTGTCCCATCGTCGCCATAAGAACTATCTGTGTCGGTGCGACGTAAAACAAATAGCTAATTACTACCAAGCACAGCGGACACGGTTCCTGAGAGCTCCTAGATCAGAATCCTGGAGCTAGCCAGAGAAAGACGCAAGCAACTTAGTGAAATGGCCGCCTTGCAAGGCTGTTATTGATCTGCCGAGCTTCACCGGCCACAGTTATCCATCCATCTCTGTAAGACAAGTGCAATTTCATCACTTGGCTCAGGTGAGCGATGTAACCACATTATGTATGAATGAATGGTTCAAGACTTAAAAACCCATTTATATCCGCGTACTGGCCTATTTTCATTCAACTCAGGATATCGGAAGAGGAGGGTGAATTCTCTCTCTCCCAAGAAGGGAATCCAATCGAAAACCAGCTCTTATCACGAAAAGTAAATAAATAATAATTAGTGTATCTGCACTGCTCTGCAGCATTCCCTATAAATAGACCATAACTCGTCTTAATATACCTGTCACAGTCATGCTGTTCTACCTGCCTTTTTCAATAGTTTTATTAATGTAGTTCATAACACTTCTTTCCATACAATATTATCTGTGCTTCGACCATTCGAGCGTATCTCGATCTTAACATTTTCAAACGAACTTGCCCGAGCTAGTACAACATACAACTGGCCGTGGCTGAATAAGTAGACTACCCACTCTTTCAAGAGTTGTCCCTGCGTTTTGTTAATGGTCATACCGAAAGCTAGTCGACTTGATACCTTCCCATACGTAGACTGTTTTTTTCTTAGCAGCATGTAAGTTATCAGACGTTCTGCCATCTGTTGATTATATTCAGAAGCCGGGGAAGGTCAGAGAATCAAATTCTTCCATCATCAGAGGAAGTGTATACTCTCTGGCTTCAAGGTAGTAATCAAACACGGCTACATGCAGTGGCATTACTAAGGATGAAAATCGCATACCAGAATATTAATGAAAGCATTAGTCGCTTAGCAACCTGCTAAGTACAGTGTATTGCGGGTTAGGGTAAACCTTCGCCTGCAATTATTGGAGTGATCATTTAATGATTTGATTTTACGATTAGTCAAAGTTGGCTGGACTTAGAAACTTATCAGTGTCTCATGATTCACCGGCAGGTCATTCCGGAGAGAATAAAACAGAAATAAAGCAAATCGGTCCAGTAGAACGGACGGACGGATTTGCCAAAAGTGCTTTTAGTAAACTCTTTTAATATAGGCCTATAAATAATAATGATAATAATAATAAAAATAATAATAATAATAATAATAATAATAATAATAATAACGGCTTTACGTTCCACTAACTACGTTTAAGGTCTTCTTACACTCTCCAAACGAGGGAACTAGAAGTTCATGAAGAGAAACAGCGCCTTGCTGTAAATGCCGGTAGTCGTAGAATAGATAACTCCATTAAAGGGGAAAAAATTATTGATCCCACCATTCGGTTTGAATTTCAAATAAGCAACTGATGTAATGGAAAAAAAATAAAAGAAAGCACTCTACGAACCCATGATACCATATTTCCTATACAAATAGAATCGATCACTGATCTCTTCTTTGACTTCAGAGACACAATTCCATTTTCTTTTGTTGATTGGAGGAAAAGGACAAAATAGCCATCACTATTATAAATCACTTTGTTACTATCCTTGGACTTCACCTTCATGGGACAAAAAATCAGTTATACTGTATTCGAAACAAAATTTTACGAACTGAAACTAAATATGTATTATTTTGTGTCTTAATGGCAAGCTCGGTTAGAGCCAAATTGTTACATAAATACGATAAGGGTTCCTGTTAAGTAGAGAGAACAGAATGAAAAAATTCGTTTATTTCTTTATGTCTCATATTCTGAAGTTAGTAAGTTTTACTTACACGTTCTTTCATCACTTGTGGTTGTTTACCATCATGTTTAAAATATCTAAACTGTAAGTGGGGAAGTATGCGAGATGGTCAAGAGACCTAACCTTACGACACACTAAACGAATCTCTCTCTTTCTCTCAGATATATATAAACAACAGTGTCCAAAAGTTAAGCATAAGTTACGAGTAAGCAGGACAACAGGAAACAAACCGCCAATAGCACGACATATGCACCTACCAACCTTACGTGTTCACTCTGTATAGGAACGGAGTGTTCCCTGCTTTGACTAGCGGCGAAACCGCAAGGTAAGTACAGCCACTGCCTGCGCCCCATATTCCCTCAGTCGTGTTTGCCCTGTCATAGTGTGCAGAGTGTAGCCTCGTGGCAAACGTGACAACATAACGGCACAACGACGCCGTTTGGACCCCGTTTTACAGGGTAGAATACTCGCCCACCTGGAAGCAGGCTAGACACACACCGAAGTCACCCTATCCTGGAATGTGCCACAAAGTGTCATTTCCAGGCTTTGGAGACGATTTCGAGACACAGAAGATGTTAGTCGTAGGTCAGTACCAGGTCGACCAAGGGTAACACCCCACAGTAGGACCTATATCTGGCTTTAACCGCCCGACGAAATCGGAGTGCACCTTCAAGACAATTGTCGACGGAGCTTGCAGCCGTCTCAGGGGTTGCTGTTTCCCGGCAAAGTATGTACCGCAGGCTCAGAACAGCAGGGCTGTTTGCTCGACGTCCAGCGGTGTGCGTCCCGCTCATTCCAGTACTGTGGAGCCGTCAACATCGAAATTGGACCATGAATGAATGGAGGCGTGTGCTCCTCACAGATGAATCTCACTTCAGTTTGTAGAACGATTCCCGTCGCATACTAATCTGGAGAGGACCGGGTAGCCGACATAACCACAGGAACATCGTGGAAAGGGATCAGTATGATGGTGGTGGCGTCATGTGTGGGGCGGCATCATGTTGAATGGCCGTACGGACCTGCACATCTTCATGGGTGGTCCGAGGAACACTGTTAACGCTCGGAGATACAGAGATCAGGTACTGAGACCACATGTTCAACCCTTCAGAGGTGCGGTTGGTCCAGACTTCTCCTTAATAGACGATAATGCCCGTCCGCACCGCGCTGCTCTGGTGGATGAATTTCTGGCTGGAGAAGACATTCATCAAATGGACTGGCCAGCGAGGAGCTGAATCCTATAGAACATGCCTAGGATGCATTGGGGAGGCGAATTGCATCCCGTCAGTCTCCACCAAGGACCCTCCAAGACCTTCGCATTGCCCTTTCGGAGGAATGGGATCGAATGCCATAAGAGCTCTTGGACCATCTGATAGAGAGCATGCCACGTCGTTGCGAAGAATGTGTGGCCGTTGGGGGTAACCATGCACCCTATTACCAGCATATTTTGTTGTGGAAGACATTGCCAAGATGTTTAGTTGTCGTCAAAGGTGTACCTTAGCTATCAGAACCTTTCTGACACTGTTTTTATCTTTGGACAAGTTGTGTGACATATGGTGTGTGATTCAGCTTCCGTTTGTTCAGCAATACGTTTGACATTACTATCAGGCGGTATGGCCTCGTTTAGTGATTATGCTTAAGTTTTGGACAGTAGTGTATAGATGCATACAGCGTGCAACAATAAGGTGTGGCCAAACTTTCAGGACACATTCCTCAGACGTAATAGAGGGTTTCCCAAACGTTTTTGTGTCTGAGGCTCCCTGAGCATATCGCGTACATATCCAAGGACCCCTTAGCCACAGAGCATAATACGGCATTCAGTAAACAAAAAAAACAGAATTTTGTAATACCATGTTTGAATCTAATCGTATAATATACGACTAATGTTTATTTTATTTAAAAGTTTAACTTCATTTACATACTGTACACGCACAGATATTATAAAACAATGTGACACTTGGCTAATAACTACAACAGTCTCGACATGGAATTTTACTTGAAAAATTTCACTTGGTGCGGTTGTTGGATCAACGATGCCGTTTTCCAAAGACCAAACCTTTTACAAGCGTAGTCATTCGAATCGAAGATCAGCCTCTACATTAGCTCTGTTTCTGTACTTCGTTTACTTTTGTGTGAGAGAAGAAAGAGTACACTCACACGGATATGTTGTCATGAAAGGGATTAAACTCAGTGTTTCTAGAAGTTGTAGGGTATAGGTGATGTCATGCACACAAAATTATATCAAAGACGTGGAGTTATGATACATTCATGGAACTTCCTGGAGCTAAACATTCCACTCCATCTGATTTCACCAACATCATACTCCAATTTATTTTTCACTTTCTATTTGCCGATATAGAAGCCTCAGTGGCTGAGGCGGCAGAGCGCCGGCTTCTCACCGCTGGGTTCCAAGGTTCAAATCCCGGTCACTCCATGTGAGATTTGTGCTGGACGAAGCAGAGGAGGGACAGGTTTTTCTCCGGGTACTCCGGTTTTCCCTGTCATCATTCATTCCAGCAACACTCTTCAATAAAATTTCATCAGTCAGTCATTAATCATTGCCCCAGAGGAGTGCGACAGGCCTCGGCAGCCGGCACAATTCCTATCCTCGTCGCAAGATGGGGCTTCATTCATTCCATTCCCGACCCGGTTTTCTCCCTGTGGGTGGTGGCGGTAGAATAACACCCACGGTATCATCTGTCTGTCGTAAGAGGCGACTAAAAGGGGCCTCGGGGGCTCTGAACTTTGGAGCGTGGGTTGGCGGCCACGAGGCCCTCAGCTGAGTCCTGGCATTACTTCCACTTCCTTGTGTCAGGCTCCTCACTTTCATCTATCCTATCCGACCTCCCTAGGTCAATTCTTGTTTTTTTCAGACCCCGACGGTATTAAATATGGAAGCCTAGGGAGTCTTTCATTTTCATGCCCTTCGTGGCCCTTGTCTTCCTTTGGCCGATACCTTCATTTTTCGAAGTGTCGGAGCCCTTCCAGTTTTTCTCTCTGATTGGTGTTATATAGAGGATGGTTGCCTAGTTGTACTTCCTCTTAAAACAATTATCACCACCACCACCTGACCCGGTCGAATGACTGGAAACAGGCTGTGGATTTTCATTTTTTCATTTTTTAAGATTCTGATTTAACAACTTTCATAAAAAAATACTTTGTAGTATTCTGTGTCATTTGGCAAACCTGGGTCAGATTAACTAGATTAAATAAATTAAAATAAAAACTGACAAGTGTATTTATTACGTGTACAATGAAAGAAAATTAAATGTCGTATGGCTTTTAGTGCCGGGATATCCCAGGACGGGTTCGGCTCGATGACTCCCGTAGGCAACCTGCGCGTCGTGATGAGGATGAAATTATGATGAAGACAACACATACACCCAGCCCCCGTGCCGTAGGAATTAACCAATTAAGGTTAAAATCCCCGACCCGGCCGGGAATCGAACCCGGGACCCTCTGAATTGGAGGCCAGTACGCTGACCGTTCAGCCAACGAGTCGGACTACGTGTACAATAATAACTACATTCCTCTGAAACCTTAATGAAGTTAACTGAACCGTGAAACACACCAAAATTCCTAATTCAGTGACAAACCCCTGTGTTTGCAACTGGTTCTGTGGCCTCTCTTTTCCACACATTTTATCTTTAAATAAATAATAACTAAGTCCAGCACAGTTGGTAGAACACAAATGAAGATATATGTGGTAATGTTCTCCTGACACCATGGTTACAGACAGACACGCAGAACATGCAGGTGAACTTGTAATACAGTTACATCCCCAAGTGTTTTATCTTATCTATTATGGGTGAGGAATTACGAGATATCAAAGCAAATGTAAACAAATTAGTAATCACTTGAAGATAATGAAGGGTACAAATGACAGGCATCGTTAATTTAACAGCGAAAACACATATGGAAGTAAATCCACGAGTGATAATGGGAAGAGAACACCACCCCGTCAATTATAAAAGAATGTGCCAAGAAATAAGTAAACAGACTATTCACCACTTGTTAGACCAGAGGTGCTTCACGCTGGGCGCCCAGCACTGTAAGTGGGCGGACTGACAGGCGATGAGCGCAGCGTATGCTATTCAACCACAGTGTAGGCCAGAGGTGCTCACGCTGGGCACCCAGCACTGCAAGTGGGCGGACTGACAGGCGATGAGCGCAGCGTATGCTATTCAACCACAGTGTAGGCCAGAGGTGCTCACGCTGGGCACCCAGCACTGTAAGTGGGCGGACTGACAGGCGATGAGCGCAGCGTATGCTATTCAAGCACAGTGACGTTGCGGCTACGTCACAGGCCGTGAAGATTGGACGAAGTTCTCCCAGTCGCTTTTGATTACTGCTGCGATACCAGAGTTTGAAATAATGACAGAAAGAGGGCAGAAATCCACGCCATTTTCAATTTACGTTGTAAGAAATAAGTTATTTATGTCCATCTTGGACCGTACACTATCCTTCACACAACACCTCCTGAACTTAGCACAAAAGTTGAAGTCTCGAAATAACATCCTTCATAAACTGTGTGGAACTACTTGGGGATCTTCAGCAACCACTTTGCGATCTTCAGCCCCAGGTTTGGTGTATTCAAGTGCTGAGTATTGTGCACCTGTTTGGATGAACAGTCATCATACAAGGCTTGTTGACACCCAGCTTAATACCGCAATGCGCATCATATCTGGCGCAATCACATCTACTCCAGTTCATTGGCTTCCACTGCTAACTGGTATAATGCCACCTGATCTACGCCGATCTAATGCCCTCATGAAGGAATTCCACAAGATCTCAAGAAATCCTAGTCTACCCGTGAATAGTGGCCTGCCACTTCTGAATCTTAATAGACTGAAATCACGCCATCCAACTCTGCGTGATGCTGCTAACATGGATGCTAAGGATTTCAAATCTCTTTATGAGTGGAAAAGTAGATGGGAAGCAGCAACGGATGTACGCCTTCATACCTTCTTCTCAGGTCCCGAACTTCCAAGTGGATCCCACCTACCACGCAAGAGATGGACTGCCCTGAATAGAATTGGAACAGGACATGGCCGGTGCAGAGCCGCTCTCCGTAAGTGGAAAAAGCTACCTAATCCAGACTGTGACTGCGGAGCTCCACACCAGACTGTTCATCTTATCGTCACGGAATGTAAGATTCGAGCGTATCACGGTGATGAAGATGACTTCCTGCTGGTGTCTCCGGAAGCTGTACGTTGGATTGAAAAACTTGATATTCAATTGTGAAGCACAAATTAATTTGTTTCTCAGCTGTAAATGTGTATATATATTACTGATATTGTCTGTATAAGCCATACGCTAAATAATAGTCCATTGTAGTTTATATATTTTGACCGGGTACAATGAAGAGTTAGGCCTACAACCTCAAATATTTTTATAATGTACGTAATGAATTACAATTTTCACTATTACATTTAAGAGGTGATTTAGGAACAGTTTTAATATAACACAGAGTAAAGGTGGATAAGCCGTGGCTTGTGGTTGTTTGGGTATGAATTATCTAATGAACTCGCCAACAATCCAATCGTGCTTACCGGAAATAAAATCAGTGATTTAATGTCAAGAATTTCATTTTTGGTCTGCATTGAATCTAAATTTACATCAAAGATAAGGATAATATTTTAAAAACTGCCTAAGACGAATTTTTTAAAATGTTTTTATGCCTCTTCAAGGCTAATTGTACGTCCTTAACAGCGGAATAAGCTTACTTAAGATATTATATCTAAAGTTTGGTGTCATAGTAATTTTTTTATAATAGTTGCAAACAATTTGACAACGCAACGAGCTGTATATTTAAAAGATGCATAAGTTTTATGACTTATCTAGAACCCGGTAATAATTGAATTGAATTATTTCAATTACATAAGCTTTAAGGTATACACGCAATTGTAAATAACACAAAACTTAGTTTACAACGTCCTGTTTATGTGCATACAAATACATATATACGTACGTACATACATGCCTTATCATTATAGACTGTTATGACTTTCAGTGTTCAGTCTGCAAGCCTCTTTGAATTTACTAAACGTCGCCACAATCCTCGATTTGCAAATAGTGTTGTGGCCTCATTTAGTTCTATACCTCTTTAAATCGTTAGAAACCGAGTCTAAACATCGTCGTCTTGGTCTACCTCTACTTCTCTTACTCTCCATAACAGAGTCCATTATTCTCCTAGGTAACCTATCCTGCTCAATTCGCCACACATGACCCCACCACCGAAGCCGGTTTATGCGTACAACTTCATCGAGTTGATTCCTAAATTAGCCTTTATCTCCTCATTCCGAGTACCATCCTACCATTGTTCCCACCTGTTTGTACCAGCAATCATTCTCGCTACTTTCATGTCTGTTACTTCTAACTTATGAATAAGATATCCTGAGTCCACCCAGCTTTCGCTCCCGTAAAGCAAAGTTGGTCTGAAAACTTACCGATGTAAAGATAGTTTCGTCTGGGAGCTGACTTCCTTCTTACATAACACTGTTGATCGCAACTGCGAGCTCACTGCATTAGCTTTACGACACCTTGATTCAATCTCACTTACTACATTACCATTCTGGGAGAACACACAAACATACAAATAGTATAAGTATTTTAATGTAGCTATCAACAATATTCTGCAACAATCTCCTAGGCCGATGATGGCAAATTAAGTTGCCGAAACCGGTACCAGAAATTATATTAAATAAAAATGTGTTTTAATAATTTCACTATTTTGTAGTATTGGACACGTGGAAAACCCTACCTTTTCTTTGATTTAAAATCAGTGAGGTTTCATATTTGAAGGCATACTGTAAACCTGCCGGCCACGTGGTGTAGGTGTAGCGTGCCTGCCTCTTACCCGGAGGCCCCGGGTTCGATTCCCGGCCAGGTCAATGATTTTTACTTGGACCTGAGGGCTGGTACGAGGTCCACACAGCCTATGTGATTATAATTGAGGAGCTATATGACGGTGAGATAGCAGCCCCGGTCTAGAGAGACAAGAATAACAGCCGAGAGGATTCATCGTGCTGGCCACACGACACCTCGTAATCTGCAGGCCTTCGGGCTGAGCAGCGGTCGCTTGGTAGGCCAAGGCCCTTCAAGGACTGTAGTGCCATGGAGGATACTGTATACCTATCTGATAGACACATTTACATTGTTGTTGTACTTTAATCCTCACTCGTGATGATCCTCCCTCTTGCCATTTAGAGGCTAGCTATTATCACCGGACGCCTGTTAAATTGTAAATACTATTTTCAGAAATCCAGTGAACAGGGAAATTCATACAGCACTTCAACACTCTGCAAAATCAGTGTTGCATTACGTAATTATATTACGTTTTGCTGGGCCTCCGTGGCTCAGGTGGCAGCGCACCGGCCTCTCGCCGCTGGGTAACGTGGTTCAAATCCCACTCACTCCATGTGAGATTTGTGCTGGACAAAGCGGAGGCGGGACAGGTTTTTCTCCGAGTACTCCCGTTTTCCCTGTCATCTTTCATTCCAACAACACTCTCCAATATCATGTCATTTCATCTGTCACTCATTAATCATTGCCCCAGAAGAGTGTGATTAGGCTTCAGCAGCCGCCACAATTCCTACACCCACCGCTAGATGGAGGCTCCATTCATTCCATGCCTGACCCGGTCAAATGACTGGAAACATGCTGTGGATTTTTTGGTGAATGAATAACAGCCATTCCCATCCAAGGAATTGTAAATCGTAGCTTGTACGCTTAAACCATGTACCTTTGTAGATTGTAGCACACAGATTATAACGTGTCAGTTTTCTTTGAATGAATAAATATTAAAAAATAATACTAACTGTTTATATCAAGCGCAATGTAAATCAAACCGGAATATCTTGAAAAAGATCAGTTTTTCTCAGTCAATACTGATCTGCATTTAGGGCAGTCGCCCAGGTGGCAGATTCTCTATCTCTTGTTTTCCTAGCCTTTTTTTAAACGATTGCAAAGAAATTGGAAATTTCTTGTTGCGATTATAGTTTTATTTTAAATAATGTACCCCAATCAGCACTTCGCTGAGTAGTGGAACCGAGCTTCGTAATCACAATCAAACGTCAATGCTCCCTGAAAAGTGTGTGCGCTCTCTCGCTTCACTATGACGAATGCTTGCTACGTCAGGCCGCACTGGGCTAGACTCAACAGGCACCGAGCTGAGCACCTCTGTGTTAGACGGTAGGGAAGTAGTTGAAGCTCCACACACACAAACTGCGATGCTGGCAGAATCTCATACAGCAGAAAATACTACAGATAGCTAAGTAACATATATCTAAACTAGCAAAATACCCGTGCTTCGCTACGGTATTATTAAGAAATTTATAATTGAATGCTTAAGGTTTTATATATAATCCGCCGAAATTCGCAACCTGACTCGTTTTCTGAGAGAACCCGCCCAAATTCATGATCTGACTCGTTTTCTGAGAGATTACGGCAAAGTTCCTCCCATTTTTCAAACTTTCCTGCCAGCAATCGATTTCGTACTTCCCGGGCTAGGTCCAGGTATTCGAGCCGGTCAGTTGGGTCCCTAAATCTTTGCCATCTTTTCCTATAAGCATTTTTAATATGGATCAAATCCTTGAGGAGATCCGGCGTGGTGTCGTCTTGGGTGCCTTGGCGGTACTGAACCCGCGGCCAGACTGCATTCGAAGTCCTTACCCGGCTAGGACCCGTTTCCAGCGCGGTCCGCACATTTTGACTACGGTCCAGAAAATAATAATAATAATAATAATAATAATAGAAAATAATAATAATTATTATTATTATTACTGATGTTCTGGACCCCACAGCAAGATGCAAGACCGCTACTTGGCGATAAATTACATCTGCTGCCACTGTCATTGCTGACAATGTGACCAGCACCATCGTCGGACGTAGGCAAGTGCGCGAGATTTCTGGCGACACGAATGATATACTTCCGTGCATTATTGACCTTATTATAGAGTTTAACAATTGCACGGTCAATATCATTCCTATCGTTTATTTCAAATGTGTTTAAATTTTTATTTATATGCCAGGAGAGTCTACTGTAAGCTATGTTCTCCAAAGGAAAAGATGGCTCTTGAAAATGAACCCAGGAAAGATGAAAAATGATCAATTTATGATCAGAATAAATACATTATGAACAGTAAAATCAATTGGTCTCAACTTCTTCTTCACCCCACCGTCGTTAAGTTGATTCCCCCCCCCCCAAAAAAAATAAGAAGGCGTGTTTCTTTATGTTTAAAGGAGATTCCATATACCCATGTTCACGTCTGTTACCTTCAGTTCTGAGATATAAGTATCCCCACAAAAAGAATTAACTTTTTTCACGTCCTTTCACACTCCCCCTTAAGTGAATTTTCCGGCAAAAAAACTTGTTTCTTTAATATTAAAGGATCTTCTAAATACCAATTATCACGACTCTAACATCTTCACTTTTTAAAATATGTGTCCTCATAAAAGGAATTCAAATCCTTTTCACCCCCGCCCCCAAAGATGATTCCCCCCCCCAACACTTTTTTTCTCTTTTTTCTGAAGGAGATACAAATACCAATTTTCACGTCTGTAACAACCTTAGTTTTTATTAGATCTAAGTATCCTCATACAATTAATTCAATTAATTTTTCAATTTTTCACCTCCCCCCGCCACTTCATTGGATTTTCCGAGAATACGTGTTTCCTTCATTTTAAAGCATTTTCCAAATACCAATTTTTACGTCTGCAAACTCTTTCGTTTTTGAGATAATAGTATCCTCATACAAATAATTCAACTAATTTTTAGGTGGATTTCCGAAAACAAAAAATACGTATTTTCTTATATTTAAAGGCGATTCCAAATACAAAATTTCACGTCTGTAACATCTTCAGCTTTTGAGATATCAGTATCCTAATTAGAAGAATTCAACCCCATTTTCAGTCACTTTTACCCCTCCACCCAAGTGGTTTTTCAGAAAACAAAAACACAGGTTTCTTTATTTTTAATAGAGATAAAAAATGCTATTTTTCACTTCGGTAACATGTTAAGTTTTTGAGATATACTGTAGAAATGCACATTTTAAAATTTCACCCCATTTTTAGTTCCCCTTATGTAGAGTTTCCAAAAACAAATCACCTATGTTTCTTTACTTTTACAGGAGATTCCAAATACCAAAGTTTACATCTGTAACATTTTACGTTTCTGAGATATACTGTAGTTACAGTCATTCTAAAAATTCACCCCAATTTGTCACTCCTGTTTAACCACCATTAATTGGATTCTCCAAAAACAAAAAATACGTGTTTCTTTATTTTCAAAGGAGATCCCAAATACCAATTTTCAGGTCCGTAATATCCTCAAAATTTCATTTCATTATGTCCAGTAGTTTTGGCTCGGCGATGATGAATCAGTCAGTCAGTCAATCAGTCAGTCAGTCCTCATTTAAGGCATTCAACCACTTTTCCACCCTTTTTCACCCCTCCTATTGAGATTTTCCGGAACAAAATATATGTGTTTATTTTTAAAGGGGATTCTAAATACCAATTATTACGTCTGCAAAGTTTAAAAGTTTTGAGATATAGATACACTCATTTAAAAATTCACCCCCCTTTTCATCCTCCCATTAATTGGATTTTCCAAAAACAAAAAATATATTTTTCTTTAATTTTAAAGGAGATCCCAAGTACCAATTTTCAGGTCTGTAATGTCTTCAGTTTCTGAGATATAAGTATCCTCATTAAAGGCATTCAACCCTCTTTTTACCCCTCTTATTGGGATTTTCTGAAAACAAAAAAATTTGTGTTTCCTTATTTTTAAAGGAGATTCTAATTACCAATTTTTACATCTGTAAACTTTTAAAGTTTTGAGATATGGATACTCTCATTTTAAAATTTTACCCCCCTTTTCACTCCCTGAGCGACGGAGTATCCAAAAATCCTCCCTTAGCGAGCACCTACATTGTACTATAAATGTATTCTCAAAATTTCATTTCATTATGTCCAGTAGTTTTGGCTCGGCGATGATAAATCAGTCAGTCAGTCAGTCGGTCAGTCAGTCAGGACATGTTCTTTTATATATATAGATATCTGAACGATGTCTCTGCAAAGAACGGTGTTTCTAGGTACATAAAGATTTCCGGAGTTTTGCTTCAAAATAAGCTGTCCATGAACATCTTTGTTATAGAAAGCTACGTCTTTCAGCATTCAATCTGCAAAACTGAATTAACTACGCGCCTACACAATCCTGAAGATCGTTTTCCGTGGTTTCCCATTTTCATACCAGGCACATGCTGGGGCTGTACCTTAATTAAGGCCACGGCCGCTTCCTGCCCACTCCTAGGTCTTTCCTATCCCATCGTCGCCAAGAGACCTATCTCTGTCGGTGCGACGTAAATCCACTAGCAAAAACAATCCTCTGTTTGCACCTAGGTCTGTGAACATGTTTAGTTCTAAGTTCAGCCGTCATTGCGGTGGGGGGCGAGGGGGCAGTGAGATATAAAAGTAATCGAAAATTGCGTCGAATCCATAATTTTCGGGGTCACTGAGATGAATAGTTACACTCCGGATGTCTTTGAAGTCCATGTTCGTCCAGCACTGGCATGAGTATGAGAAGGGGAGAGAGGTTAAATATCCAAACTTATGGAAATTACGCATGTATGTAAGATTCTTCCAGCATAGCGGTCATACAGTGTTGGTACACATATGACTTACTATCTGAAATAAATACTGTTGGAGGAAAACACCCCTAGCACTCCTAGGGGAGGAGATGAAATATAAAAATAAACGAAAACGACTGATATTAGAATCTACTGTTTACGAGGT
Source organism: Anabrus simplex (assembly GCF_040414725.1). NCBI lineage: Eukaryota > Metazoa > Arthropoda > Insecta > Orthoptera > Tettigoniidae > Anabrus > Anabrus simplex. The sequence continues at coordinate 1,739,415,846 of NC_090265.1, read as the reverse complement.
CGCCGAGTTGAACTGTGATACTCTGGATGGTGGTTAAGTCCTACTTCGGCCGCCATCAGATTGGAGGTTGAGAAGGGGTGAAAATGAATGTATAAATGACCGAAATTATGGATGGATGGACGGACGGACGGACGGACGGACGGATGGATGGATGGATGGATGGATGGATGGATGGATGGATGGATGGATGGATGGATGGATGGATGGATGGATGGATGGATGGATGGATGGATGGATGGATGGATGGATGTTCCAGAATAGCTCTGAACGAAAGTGTGTACACATATGACTTACTATCTGAAAAATACACTGTTGGGGGGAAAATACTCCTAGCACTCCCAGGGAATGAGGGGGGGGGGAGGAAAATATAAAAATAAATCAAAACGACTTATATTAATCTCGAATCCATTTTTACGAGGTCACTGACGAGGGAACACATACATGTGTTACACTCGGATTCGGTTGAAATTTGGTAGGAATATTCGTGGGAAATGCTAAGGTGAAAATTGCATGTGCCCAGCGCAAGTTTAAACGCCAAAATTGAACAAATAAATAGTCGTAAAATTAGAAGTACCGCGGGAGTATCGGTGTGTGGCGGAGAGGTAGGGAGGAGCGAAGCAGTGGACGTGAACCAACCGGGCTGCATCGAGCTGGGCCAGCAGCCAGGCAGCGTATAGTTAGCGCGTTCCCCTTAACTTCCCGATCAGATGTGGAAAACGTAAATGAAACAAGTGTACAAAGGACGATGTTTGAACAACGATGCCAATAATGTTTGAAAAATTACAACGAGTAACAAGAACTCGGGCGTGAATTTTTCAAACCTTATTGGTATCGTTGTTCAAACATCGTCCTTTGTATACTTGTTTCATGTGCTGTTTTCATATTTACGTTTTGCACATCTGATCGGAAAGTTACGGGGAACGCGCGAACTATACGCTGCCTGGCTGCTGGCGCAGCTCGACGCAGCCCGGTTGGTTCACGTCCGTTGCTTCGCTCCTCCCTACCTCTCCGCCACACCCCGATACTCCCGCGGCACTTCTAAATTTACGACTATTTATTTGTTTAATTTTGGCGTTTAAACTTGCGCTGGGCACATGCAGTTTTCACCTTAGCATTCTACAGCCTCCCACGAATATTCCCACCAAATTTCAACCGAATCCGAGTGTAACACATGTATGTGTTCCCTCGTGAGTTGAACTGTGACACTCTGGATGTCAGCCGCAATCAGATTGGAGGTTGAGAAGGGGTGAAAATTAATGTAAAAATTGCCGAGATTGTGGATGTATGTGAGTATGTTCCAGAATAGCTCTCGACGAAACTTGGTATACATGTGACAATCAGGAGAAAAGAAAAACCTGCGCAGATGGGAATGGGAGGGGATGACATGAAGAAATAATGGAAAATAACCTATATTAAAGTTGTCCGACTCCTTGGCTGAATAGTTAGCCTAGCGACCTACGGTTCAGTGGGTCCTTGGTTTGATACCCGGCCGGGTAGGGGATTTTAATCGCTTGTGATTAATTATCCTCGCTCGGGGACTGGGATTTTGCGTTTGTTCCAACACTTCTTCATAATAAGGCAACATACTACACTACCAACCACGTCAGGAACACGCAATAGTGATTATATTCCTCCAAATAGGATTGGTGTCGGGAAGGGCATCCGGTCGTAAAACAGGGCCAAATCCACAAGTACGACGCAGTTCGTTCCCTCAAACCCACAGATGTGGGAAAGTAGTAGAAGAACCTATATTAATGTCTAATCTATTGTTTATGTGCCGCTGAGATGAATTATTGTTACACTCTGGATACCGTAAAAAGTCCACGTCAACCTCCATTGAGACGGGGATCTGAGATGGGCTTACAAGTAAATAGTCTAAAATAACCGAGATTAGTGTTGAATCCACAGCTTTTGGGGTCGCAAGGATGGTTGGTGGCAGTCCCAATGACAGCTGAAATCGCGTACATCCTATCCATAGAGCGACGTAAAAATAGATATAGTTATCACTTATATTTTTGACAGGGTCAAATACTTCCCAGTCAATTCGAGCTTCCATAACGATAAAGATTTACTCGAAAATTAAATAATATAAAATTACGAAGATCTTATTTGAAATGTCAAACATTTTTAATATGTCTTTCCAATTTTAATAATATTTATTTCTGATATATTAATGTTATTATTAGCTGATGATGTCCCTTAGGGGACGAAACATGTACTAGATATAATAAATTATATATTGTATTGAATAGGCGGACCACTTAATTATAGTATTTAAGTTTATCTTGAATATTCATTGATTTAAACTTTAAATCAAACACATTTCAATAACTCTAAAACTATATCATAGATCAAAAAATATCAATCAACTTTTCAAAAAGGAATTCTATAAAATTCACTTCACACATAACTAACTGGTAATTTAATTTAATTTATTGCTTGCTACAGGATTTTCATCCCAATTACAGCAGCATTCTTTGTGATACACAGATAACTTACAAATAATTATTACTTAATATTACCTAGCCTAACTTAAGTCTATTCTAAACTAATTTTAATCTAATCCTTTTTACTGAAAAACTGAACGATATTATAGACATTCTGCATTGCCATACGAACAAAGTTTAACTACATAAAAATAAAAGTCTCACAATTAATAACAATAACACAATATACAGTCTACAGCATTAACATTTGGACACACACACAACACATTGCTTGTTATGACATTAACGGGAATATAAAGGCTGGCCGGTGTGATGCTCCATTCTGACTGTGGGATCAATTACATGGCCTTTCTTGCTGTAATGAATTTCTTTAAAAATATTGTTAAGTTTGTACTGAAATCAAGAGCATTACTTTTCCGAGATGCACCGTTATAAATACTGCATAGTCTGTAAAGTGCTGATTTTGATGGGCAGATGTTTTAGCTGTTTTATTTGAAAATGTTAAATGAAATCTTGAATTCGGGCGTGGCACATGGAAATTCAGGAGGGAAAGGAACTCAGGATTATCAAATTGCGAATTTATTATTATATACATGAACTTTGCCGCATCTTTCTGCCTTCGATCTTCTAAACTCTCCATTTCTAAATTTAACAAAAGCTCGCTGTACGAAACCATAAGAGGATATTGTGATGTTCTTTTAAAATGTAAATTTTTCAAGTATTTCTTTTCACCCTTTCAAGTTGATACACATATATTTTTCACCTAGGGCTCCAAACCACGCTCGCGTATTCCAGTTTTGGCCTGACCAAGGTGTTTTACAACTTAATACACGTTTTTATGATTTTAAATGGTTTCACATTTCTTATCACAAATCCTAAAGTTCTACATGCTTCAGTGACCACTTTCTGTACCTGAGGAGTGAAGGTCAGCTCCCGGTCTAATAATACTCCGAGGTCTTTCCATTCTGTTACGGCTCTCAGGTCATCGCACCCTAACTTGTAAGTATAGAGGGAGGGTGCTTTACTTCGGGTGAACGACATAGACACACATTTTAGAATGTTTAGATATAATTTATTTTCTGCAGCCCAGTCCGTTATGTTGTTCAGGTCTAACTGGAGATGTTCATTGTCGCCGATTGTTGAAATGGCTTTGAATACTTTGAAGTCATCAGCATATAGTAGAAAATCAGAATAAATCACTCGATCAGGTAGATCATTTATAAATGCGAGAAATATTAACGGGCCCAAATTAGACCCTTGAATTACTCCTGATTTTACCACGTATTCTTTAGAATTAAATGTTCTATACGACACATATTGTTTCCTTCCACTCAGGTAGGAAGAGAAGAAATATAAGAATGAATGAGAGAACCCTAAATTATTTAATTTATTTAAAAGTATATCATGATTAATTTTGTCGGAAGCTTTCTCAAAATCCGTAAATATCACATCCATGTGATCGCCGCTCTCGAGAGCTGTGGATATCGACTGCGTGAAATTAACGTAACTGTAGATCGTTTTGAAAGAAGTCCATGCTGTATTTCTGATATTAAAGGTCGTATGTGATTCGGCATTCTAAGATATAGCACAAATTCAAAAATTTTCGTTACTGCTGACAATATGGATACCGGCCTGTAGTTATTTATCAGCATGGGGTCTCCTGATTTAAATATTGGGCACACTCTCGGCACTTTCCAGGATGGAAATTTCGACGTTTTGAAAATTAAATTGTAAATGAAGAGAAAGGGGGGTACTTAAGACGTTCCATGCGACCTTTAATTACATAAGGTGGAATTTGATCTTGTCCCGCGGATGATTTTGGTTTAAGTTTCTTCATCGCCATTTCAACCTCTTTTATGTTTATAGCGCTGATATTTAAACAGTTTATATTACCGCTTGGAAAAATATATTGCGCCGTGTCTGGAGCGGTAAACATTCAAAAATAACCGGGCAACGACGGGTACTACAGCTAGTACACAATAAATTAAACAAACATCCTGAAACAAACTGTAAAACCAACACATATTTTCAAAAAAAAAACACGAAAACAGGATTTTAGTTTATAAAATGAACATAAAATTCGCTATGAAATTGTTGACTTTGATTGTATTGTTCTTGATCTGTATGTTAATGTAAGATTTTGTAGTGTACCGGTACTGCAAGTTGAATATCAACGTAATTCACTTTATTTCAGTGTCCTTATAATGACGCACCTTCATTCTGTTCTATCATCATTTTGGAACTATAACTCACTCCGCACCCCCCATCGGCCGATCCTGGCTATTCTACTGTACACACTAATCACAGCTGCTCTTACAACAGGTGGTACTGGCAGAAAAAGAGTGAACCATGCGACGCTGGACAGGTAATAAGAAAAGAGTAGCCAGGATCGGCCGATGGGAGGTGGGGAGTGAGTTATAGTTCCAAATAATGATAAAACATGTTTATTATTAGTAGTAATAATGAACAGGAAAGTGAAAGCCATGTCAGATTCAGAACCGGGCGAGCTGGCCGTGCGGTCAGAGGCGCGCGGCTGTGAGCTTGCATCCGGGAGATAGTGGGTTCGAATCCCACTGTCGGCAGCCCTGAAGATGGTTTTCCGTGGTTTACCATTTTCACACCAGGCAAATGCTGGGGCTGGACCTTAATTAAGGCCACGGCCGCTTCCTTTTAACCCCTAGGAGTTTCCTATCCCATCGTCACCATAAGACCTATCTGTGTCGGCGCGAAGTAAAGCCACTAGCAAAAAGCCAGATTCAGATGATGCTCGTTGGTTGTAATCTCTCTCAGGATGGGCGGATAAATCTTTGTTGGTAAAAGAGAAATGAACGCTACACAAAAGGGAGAGGGGGAGGAAAGGTTGCGACATAATTAGTTTTAATTGCCTGCTAACTCTGATTACCGCTCTCTATTGTAATTAATTTGACATCGGTCCGGAATTGTGCGGTGGGACTGCGTCACGCCGGTCAGTCCATACGTCATTCCTCGGCGATAATCGGAACCCCATCATCTAGACCGGTGAACAATTACAGCCGTGGTGGCAAAGAGAATCTACAACGTGCCCGAGATGAAGCCTAGATAATTGCTAGCATGAGAGTCACGTTATTACAAGCAAACCTCAAACGTGGACTTAAGTACATGTATCGTATGCTTAATAATAATAATAATAATAATAATAATAATAATAATAATAATAATAATAATAATAATAATAATAATTGTACCGGGCGGTACACCTCTACACCGTTTATTTAAAAGTTGCGCCAGTTGAAACTCCTCTTCTGGAGGAAGGTTGAACTTTATCTACTCTATTAATTCTCTACTTTCTCAGAAGATATCACCACGTGGAAAATTTTGAGTTTTTGAACTGTGTCACTTTTTGATGTGTTTTTGTTTCGCTTGAAGTAAGAAGTGTGAACTTTCTCTTCTAGAGGACACTACTGAAGATCAACAATAGCGCACCCTAGTGCGGAGTCAAAGAACTATTTTGTTGGAGAAATTTTTATTTCAAAAGTTTGTTTCTTGTTAAATTTCTTTCTGTTATTGTTTAAGTTGGCTGTATACCCCTCTTTTTCCCCTTGTTTTAGATTTATCCAATCCCGAATTTCTTTTAGTAATTTCTGACCAATCTGGTGTATCTTCCCCCAACTTGTATCTGTTGCGGGGTCCTATCCAATAAAAACATTGTGGGCGGGTGTTTTCATTCCCCTAACGCCTAGAAACTTCCGCGAGAGTATATAAACTGCTGATTTTAGGGTCTCCGGGCCACTTCTGTTCCATCTTTCAGTGTATTAAGTACATAGCAGGAGGCGGGAAGCGCCTCTTTCCTCGGCGGCGGTCAACAATAAGGTAATGGCCGATTAATAAATTCTTTCTTTTCTTGCTCAGCAGTTTAACTTTCGGGGCGGGTTCTAAGCGTTCAACCATGTAACCTTTTCCTAAAATGTAAAAACAACTGGTATCTATTCCATTTTAAAACGACATATCGGGATAGAGAGTGCTTAACCCTCTCGAGCTCCCACTCACATCGTCTTGAGGTGAACTTATTCTCTCAACCAATTCTTCCGTAATGTAATGTAAATTGCTATTACGTCACCTCTGTAGTATGGGATTAGCCCTTGCATCAGTGGCCTAAGAGCCAAAGTAGGTCTTAAAAACCAAGTGTATTAGGAGTGCAAGTTCGCCTCCTCTCAAATTGTTTTAGAGGTCATTTAATTAACCTGCTTTTCATTTAATAGACCTCAGTAGATTGGGTATTTTACCCCTGTGTTTATGTCCGTTGAGGACAACTTGAAGGTGGAGTTTGGTGTGGCCTAGGAGAGGCTTAAATTAAAGAGCGTGTGGCTCTTTTGGAAACGGAGTGTTGTATGCCTCGAGGAGGCTTTACTGTGTAATTTGGAGCAAGGGCTCCAGGGTTTGATTGGGGTCTTCTGCCCCTTTGTTAAAATTTGTATATCGGAAAGTTGGGCTAGTTGCTCAAAAATTGTGAACTCAGGGCTCGAAGCCCAAACTCTGTAATCCCTGTAATTGTACATTTCAAATTGTGTTTCGGCTACTAAGTACCTGTTCTTTGTTATTACTTAATATTGAAAAGGAAATATAACCTTGTTAACTTTTACATTAACTTTGATTCCGTAGTTTGAGACCCATTCACGCCCGCACCTTCTTACACCTCTACCTACCACCAAAACACGGTAACAATAATAATAATAATAATAATTAGGGCTCTGATGTTTATGACATGTCATATTTCATTTCTTTATAATATTTCCAGACGGATTTTTCACATCTCCTAACATCCTGCGATGTTGGTATGGTATGAAAATTAGCCTTTCGAAGACCAAGTTGACGACAGTAGGTAAGAATTTCAACAGAATTGAATGTCAGATTCGTGATACAAAGATGGAACAGGTCGATAATTTCAAATATTTAGGTTGTGTGTTCTCCCAGGATGGTAATATAGCAAGTGAGACTGAATCAAGGTGTAGTAAAGCTAATGCAGTGAGCTCGAACTTGCGATCAACAGTATTCTGTAAGAAAGAAGTCAGCTCCCGGACGAAACTATCTTTATATCGGTCTGTTTTCAGACCAACTTTGCATTACGGGAGCGAAAGCTGGGTGGACTCAAGATATCTTATTCATAAGTTAGAAGTAACAGACATGAAAGTAGCGAGAATGGTCATAACAGGTGGGAACAATGGCAGGAGGGTACTCGGAATGAGGAGATAAAGACTCAGTTAGGAATAAACTAGATGGATGAAGCTGTACGCATAAACCGGCTTCGGTGGTGGGGTCGTGTGAGGCGAATGAAGGAGGACACGTCACCTAGGAGAATAATGGACTCTGCTATTGGACTCTGCTATGGAGGGTAAGAGAAGTACAGCGAGACCAAGACGACGATGTTTAGACTTAGACTCAGTTTGAAACGACTTAAAAATAAGAGGTATATAACTAAATGAGGCCACGGCACTAGTTGCAAATAATGGATTGTGGCGACGTTCAGTAAATTCACAGAGGCTTGCAGACTGAACGCTGAAAGGCATAACGGTCTATAATGATAATGAAAGAATATCATTTCCGTGGAAAATACAAGTTAGGCATGATTTTATCTACGGTGAATATCTTTATGCAATTTTCACGGGTCATATCAAGTCATATTTTGGCTCTTTTAAAGTTGTTTTTCATATTCCGGTAATTTTCATATTATGGTCATATTTCCCCGTGAATTTTCGTATTTTTGTCATATTTTTATCTTTGTATTTCATTTTCGCATACCTGCTTTCAGTCGTCTCAAAGACGGATTTTTTTACATCTCCTAATCGTGTCTGTAATTTCTTACATTTATCTTTCATAGAAATATATATATATAGTGTGTGTGTGTGAATTAGGTGGGTAAGCTGTACAAAAAGATGCATAGAAAGCGACACAAATGTGAGCCTCAATTGAAGTCTAATGATCTGACGTATTTCAAATATGACCCAATAACATCCTGCAATGTTGAGCAGTCTTTTTCCCGTTACACGTCAATGTTACGTGAAAATAGAAGATCGTTCCTATTTGAAAACTTTACAATATATGTAATTCGCTATTGTAATTTTTTCTGATCGCCCATCAAAATGTGACGTTCATTTCATTCTGTGCAGACTCGAGTTACCTGGGGATTGAGTTATTAAATCTATATAAATAAAGTTGTCGGGGGTCCGCTGCCTGTAATTTCTTTTGTTTTGCCAACTTTTTAGACATTTATCCGTTTTGGGTCAACTCAAGACCGAATCGGTGGTTTTTACTTTTCGTGTCTGTCTGTTTGTCTGTTTGTTCCACCATCACGTCGAAACGGCTGGATAGATCTCAACCAAACTTCATATTTAGAGTATACTAATCCCGGGGAAGGTTTCGATATGCATATCATTTTAAAATCTTTGAACAGACGGGGGGTTTATAGGAAAATCAGAACGGTCTTCCTCCATTTTCTCTTATACTATTGATTTTCTGTAAACTCCGTGTACCGTACGTGAAACGTCTCTTCATTATAAACAACTTTCGTTATGTTCATAATTTACCTTACTCTCCACATGACGGAGAAATTTACCATTTTCTGCGGGTATCATGCTCTGCATTGAGTGACCGACAGACCGACAACGAACCTACAGGTTACCTTGGCAACGTCTCTGACTGCTTGCCAGCAGGAAAGAAACGTATTGTCATTTTCCTCATCATGCTTTTAAATTCGTGGTGATTCCTTGGGTAGAAGGCAAGAGAGGCGTCAATCGGACTATCTGCGGGATATTGGCGGAATTAAGACTCCTACCTATCTACGAACATGTACTCATATTTGGCGACTTTAACACAAACCTGTTAATAGACTCCGTTGAAGCAAATCGTTTACAGAACATACTTACCTCTTGTAACATGTCAGTGTTGCCACTTAACCCCACTCACCACGTGCACACGGCTAACGGATCCTCACACACTCTAATAGATTTACTTATCACAAATAATCCTCAGAAAATACTAAAACACGGACAAACTTCTGTACCTGGTATTTCAGACCACGATCTCATATATTTAGCTTATTCTTTGAAAGTTCCCAAAACAAAGCCGAAGTGGATAACCTATAGAGACATGAAAAATTTAAATCCTCAACAATTGATACAAGATGCTAATCTCTGCCCGTGGGACGAAATACTGCACTTGACTGACAATGACGAAAAAGTAAAGAGGTTTAACACATTATTGTTGGGATTGTATAACAAACACGTACCTAAACGTACTGCTAGGGTGACTCGCAAAGCTGCTCCATGGTTAACAAATGACATTAAGTCCGCAATGGCTGAACGAGATGCACTACACAGATGTTACAAGCAGACATTATCAACTGAAGATTTTGAAAAGTACCGTGTGCTTAGAAATAAAGTTAAACAAATAATCAGAAACAAAAAATATGCGTACTTCCAACAATTAGCCAGTAACTTAAACACAAAAAGTACCTGGAAACAACTCAGATCCGTAGGTATTGGGAGGCAAACTACAAACTCCAATACGCATGACATAAATCCAGATGAATTAAATGCCCACTTTACTAGAGAAATAGTTAATACCCACCCTCATATTATACAAACAACAATAAATTCTCTTCAATCTACTCCATTACCACAACGGCCTTTGTTCAAATTTTGTAAAGTGAATGAAAACGATGTAAGAAGAAAACTAACATCAATCAAATCGCAAGCAATCGGAGTGGACGACATCCCGATATCCTTCGTCGTTACCTTGATAGATGTAGTACTGCCAATTTTAACCCACATATGTAACTCATGTCTTTTGGAAGGCTACTTCCCAACTGTTTGGAAGGATGCCTTAATTTTCCCAGTACCAAAAAAATCTCTAGCAAATTCTCCATCTGACTTTCGACCTGTCTGTATACTTTCTTCACTTTCGAAAGTCTTAGAAAAACTCATGCATGAACAACTGCTCCAATATTTGATGCATCATTCGTTACTTGATCACCTGCAATCTGGATTTAAAAAAGGACATAGTACATCTACTGCTCTTCTAAAAGTTACGGATGACGTAAGAAAAGCAATGGACGAACGCAAAGTGACCGTGCTCATTCTCCTAGACTTCAGCAGTGCTTTTGACACTATCAGTACGGACATATTAATAGCGAAATTGCATTCCTTCCATTTTAGCCACGCTGCTCTCAAATTTTTCGCTTCCTACCTCCATAACCGACGACAGTGTGTTGTCATGAATGATAAGAGAACGGAGTGGAAGTACAAAGTTAATGGTGTGCCACAAGGTTCTATACTCGGCCCCCTGTTGTTTATTTTATATTTGAATGACATATCTTCTAAGTTGAAAAACTGCAACTACCATCTCTATGCCGACGACCTTCAAATTTACTGTCACACAAAAGTGAATGACATAAATGCAGCTATTGAAAATATGAACCGAAACTTAGAACAGATCAGCTGTTATGCAGCTGAGAATTCTCTCTCCATCAACCCAACGAAAACACAAGCTATTATACTAGGCCAGAGAAAACTGCTTGCCCATCTACACAGTCTACAAATTCCAGTCATTCAACTAAATGGCGTTGCTATCCCATTCTGTAAATCAGTAAAAAGCCTTGGCGTCACTATAAGTGAAACTTTAAACTGGGATGAGCATGTCACTAACGTATGCAGGAAAGTTCACTCATCACTTCATCCCCTTAAGATTCACCAGACCGTATTACCTCTCAACTTAAAAATAAAACTGGTTCAAACATTGATACTTCCAATTTTTAACTATTATGATGTTGTGTTGCTGGATGCTACCAGTGAACAAAATAGGAAATTGCAGAGAGCTTTAAACTCCTGCATTAGATTTATTTTTTCATTGAATTTTGCCTCGCATGTATCCCCTTTTTATGCACAACTTTCTTGGTTAAAAGTAGAGCAGCAGAGGAATCACCATGTATCAACCCTTATCTATCGACTCTTGACCGAAAATATACCTGAATATCTCTCCAGTAATTTCCGTTTTCTATCCTCCTTGACACGCGATCTGGGTCAACAATTGCAATACCTCCACATCATACATCTGCCTTCAGTAATTCTTTCCTTGTGTCGGGCGCTAGAATATGGAATGCTTTACCCCCTGAAATTAGAAATTGTTCCTCACTAATTACCTTCAAAAGACAGTCTAAAGATTTCCTCTTGAATACGTAGGCTATATCATGTAGTTATGTGTGAATGTGAGAGTGAATGTCTGGAGTAAATAGTTCCCAAAAGTTTACATAAATTACTGTTATATTTTATGATTTCCACCTAGAATAGTTAATATTGAATTTATTATTCTAAATTTAGACTTAGGATGTAATCTTTTAGTTTTAGAATTTATTAAGTTATATTACTATTATATTATATACACTGTGTTAAGTTTGAATATTAAGTTTGGATTCAGTATTAAGCCGCATAATGTGGTTAAGTGTAAGAGAGGGCCAAGAGCCCTAACTTCGCCACAAATAAAGACATAAATAAATAAATAAATAAATATTTAGAATCCACCTGTCGTTGGGTAGGTTTTAGGGCAAATATTGTTTCTAAATCCCTGAACTGACTGGGGGTTTATACGAAACCGAAAGCGTGATTTTGCACTTCCACAAAATACACAACCGAACTTAATGGAAATCTACCTGCCTTAATGGAAATTAATTTCTAAACCTTTTTTCTCATGTGCATCATTTCGATACGAGGATTAATAAGGGAGATATCATTAACGGACCGTTTTTCGGTACAAGTCCCATCGGACTTAAGAGCGGGTGCGTGTAAAGCGTATTTCTTACAACTTAAAAATTACTGAAGATATTCGAACCAAACTTTATATTTAGCACCCACCTGTCCAAAGGTAGGTTTAAAGGTCAATAACATTCCACGTTCCCGGCATGGACTGGTGGTTTATACGGAACCGAAATGGTGATTTTACTCTTCCACAATGTATACAGTACAAGACCAACCTCACTGGAAATCGACCAAACGTGATGGAATTCCATCTCTAAAACTTCTTTCATGTGCATTTATTCGTCAAGAGGATTAATAAGGGAGATATCATGAATGGTCAGTTTTGCAGGTTAAGTCCAGCGGACATAGCCCAAAAGGTGTTGTACGTGGAGCAGATTCCTTATCTATCCATATAAATAAAATCGTAACGACTGTGCCTCCACATCGACTATTTTGGCGAAATTTTCGCACAGCTACCCATTTAAGGGGTAATAATGACCATCTGCTTATTTTTTTGGTTTCGTTTCTTGAAAGTCCTAACTTTTACCCTCCTCGCCCAAAATTCAGACTGCGGCATAATCTGCCAGACGAAAAAGAAAATTTCACAAAATTATACGTTTTAGCCTGTAACGGACGGAAAACTTCCAAGATCTTTAAATTTTTCACTTTTTATTCCCGAAGAATATCGAAATATGGAGGCAATTTTAATGATGGTGCAGACCTTCGGGAAATCCTATCACTTAACGGATTGCACTATCTCCGTTCAATTTGGAATGATCTACAACCTTGGTCTTATGACTTTTTGCCGTATCTGTATCCCTTTTACGTTTGATTTTTCTCTATTAATCGATGTTAAGTCAATTTGGAATTTTCACATGCATGATTCATACTTTCAATCACTTATAGGAAATGCAGAATCGTCAAACTCTTCACGAAAATTGGCCTACCCAGTAGCCATATGTGAGCCAAATGCTCTGTATGTAGCTGTCACATAATTATCCGAAAAGTAATTGAGATAATCTTACAAAAACTTTACTCTGTTCAACGTTTCTAACTCAGTCTGACCCAAGAATAGATGCGATATCATAGGACCAGGCATTTAGGCCACTAAATTCGGCGTCTTATGGTATAATCCTTTGTCGATATGACAACCGAAAACCGGTTATGGATAAAATTATTTTTAAAAAGTGTGCTGATACAGAATGTATTTTAATTCAATAAACTGAGAACTATTAGGCCTATAAGACGCATCAAAATTATATGGGTAACATTTATAGATCTTAATAATCTATAACACAGTCCGGGGCAGCGTGTGTTTATATGCAATAGATAGCTTGCAATATATATTTTTATAGTTAGTGTTTTGTCCATACAAACAGTCCTCAAGGTCTTATGAAAATCAACCGCACAGCAAGCTAGATAATTTAATAACGATCTAGTTTCTAGAATGTATGATGCAATGTGTATTTTTAATTCGGCAGAATCCACTGATAAATGTTAAATAAAATAACATCCTACACGCACTCTGCCACCTACGCTCAAACAAGCAAGCTTCATATAACGCTTGCTTGGATCGCTGATGCGCTGCAATTGTCTGAAGGGAAGTCAGACGCGAGCTACTATTGGTTAAAATTTGTAATTAGGTTGCACTTATTTGCACTATCGTTACCTATTTAGCTGTTAATTTGATTTGGAATCTGTTGTACACTGAATTAATCATGCTTAAGCTTCCATTCCATTATTTTCGCGCTGGTACACTCCAGGAGGTCTATACATGGTTAGGAAAGAACTTAAAGAATACTTATTTGATGCCTGTATACAGCTAACTTACTCGTAGTATTCTATTGCAGATATGTCTAAGTACCGTACTGTAGTTGTTGAAAGAATGTTTCTTTCTATGGTTGTTCCAAGAAGATGAATCGTTTTGAATGGGCTTTTTTTTCTGAATCCTTATGTTTTTGTTGTTGATGGTTATAAGTGTTGTCTACAGTGTGATGAAGCTCAAAGCAGTTATATTGTTGCTAAGAAGACTAGATTGTCATTCGGTACCTTCCTTCAGTAAGCTTCGATATCGATACCATGTAGAAAAAAAAATCACGTTATCCCAAAATACGGTACTTCTAAGGCAAGGGAAGGAAAAATTAAACCTCATTGAGAAAACAGAAAAAGAGCGAGAAATTCGAATGTCTCAGAATGTGTTCCATCGTTTCTCAATAACTACTGAACATAATTTAATATAACTTCCAGTGTTCATCAGTTCTATAAATGGTAATTAAATTCCAGCCTTGCGAAGCCATTATTATTAGTTGAGTGCCACCGCCAATGGTTTCTCTCTAAGAATGCCGCAGTTGGAATCCCAGCCAATGCATGTAGGACAGAAGAGGATCTGGGTCTTTAGTCTTTTCTGCTAGTGGTTTACACAGGGGTATCTAGTACCCAACCTACTGGGCCTTCGTAGAAACGGAATAACAGGATAAATTAATGGCCCGAACACAAAATGATGGAGGCGTATACTTGCACTCCTAAATGAAGAATAAAATCCTAACGGGGCTCTTGGCCCAGTGATGCAGGGGGCTAATCCCAAGCTACTGAGGTGACACGAACAAAGGTTAATTTAATGCATTACGGAAAAGAAAGAAAAAAAAAGTTACAAAGTCGTAGTCCCCTCAAACCAAGTTGAAGGGGAACTCGAGAGGGTAACGAGCTTTCTATCCCCGAATTTCAGTTAAAGATGGTATGACATTTTTACATTAGCCGAACGAAATTTTACATTTTAGAAAAATTTCAATTGTAAATCGTGCCTTGAGAGGCCAGAGCTTGTAACATTTTGATGTAATGTTACCTTGAGTAGGTGGTAATAAATCGAGAGCATGTAGGCTCTTTTCTAAGTTGTAATTGTGAGGGGTGCCTCTGGAAGGCTAAATATTGTAACTTGAGGAGCAAGTGCTCCTGAATTTGGGGGATTTCTACCTCTTCTGAAAGTGTAGATGTGCAAACTGAGGGATTGAGGCCAAAAATTGTTAAATTCTCTATTCTGGGGTGTTCCACCCTTGTAACTGAATTGGCATTGTACCTGAGATTTCATTGTTATTTCACCTAGTGAAAATTTGTTAAGTTTGTTAAGTTTGTTTGAAAGAAATATAACCTTTATTTAAAGTTTTAATTCAAATTTTGATATCGTAGTTAGACCCATTCAAACCCAGCACCTTCTTTCACCTCTCTGCGATCCACCCAAAAGCGGTAACAGTTGTTTGCAGAGTACATATTTAAAATGCCAAAATTAAAGCCAAGTAGAGCTGCTCATTTCAAACAAATAATTTCGGAATTCGGGGAGGATTTGTTTTTACCGATGGTGAAATTCTTACTGCTTAATATGTGAAGTGAAAGTGGCAGTATTATAAGGCTGAATGAGGTAAGACTGCATATCACATTTGAAGTGCACATTTTTCATGTATGCTCTAAACCAATAAAGCATTCGATTCGTATCTAATAGCAACATTTTCGGGTTTTTTGTGTGTGTGTTGTTCTTCAGATGTTCCTGACTTAATCGACCACAAATCAGATAATAATAATAATAATAATAATAATAATAATAATAATAATAATAATAATGGTATTTGTTTTACGTCCCACTAACTACTCTTTTACGGTTTTCGGAGACGCCGAGGTGCCAGAATTTAGTCCCGCAGGAGAAATCAGAAAACAAATTCTTAAAAACTGAATTTGCAGTAATAAACAATGGGCTGAAATTTTAACTAGTATGTATGTGCATCTTCATCAGAGTATGAAGTTAGATTAAGTATCTATTAAATTTATGTTAGTAGACTATAGAATGAAGCAGTCCGTTTGCATTTGTTTGTGTGTTAATATTACGTGAACAACTTAAATATATGATATACCAACTCGACTAGCAAATTGATTGTAAAATTTCATTTAAAAATGATGTAATTTTTTTTTAAGTTTTCGGGTCATTTTACTGGATTTTTAGGTCATCAAAATCCTGATCCTGGTTATAAGGGGCGTTTACTGCTATTTAAAGTGAATGGTATGTGAACTAGAAGCTTAGACCTGTACTGTTTTATAGGTAAAATGTAGATAAACGTCTGTGCATTGACTAAACAAGAAGTCTCTATGATAATGTGTTCGTTCCTTTTGATCGTGCTTGTACTTGGGACTTACACTTTTCAGTCGCTCACTTTTTGTAACATGGGGCGTGCGCAAATAGACATGGATCTTGCGAGGTGGTCGAGTATATGAAATGTGGACGGGAGGCAGAGTGAGGAACTTAGCTAACAATTAGGCGAGTGGCGCCATTCTAACTTCATTATACACCCATTACTGGCCCTTTGGAGAGTAATAAGGCATGTAATCTGCATTCTGTTACCGCGGGGAAATGAGCCCTATCTCGCCCAGGAAATGAGCCATCCTCCTCCCTTCCCGACCAGCACACAACACAAAATATTACGAGTGATAATGAAATGGCGTATGGCTGTTAGTGCCGGGACTGTCCGAGGACATATTCGGCTCGTCAGATGCAGGTCTTTTGATTTGACTCCCGTAGGCGACCTGCGCGCCGTGATGAGAATGAAATGATGATGAAGACGACACATACACCCAGTCACCGTGCCGGCGAAATTAACCAATAATGGTTAAAATTCCCGACTCTGCCGGGAATCGAACCCAGGACCCCTGTGACCAAAGGCCAGCACGCTAACCATTCAGCCATGGAGCCGGACATTACGAGAAATGACTAAAAGCGACACAGGACAATCGTCCACACCAGCATTCAAAGTGTTAACGTACGATGACTGAAATAAGATAAGTGCTATTTCCACTTCAAAAACATTTTTAGTGGTTCGTCCACGCACATTGCAGTATTTGAATACTATCGAATGTCATGAGCAATCCAGACCAGAAATATGTAATTCCTTAAAAGTAGTACCATACACGATCGTGGGTACGTTCCATGTGCCTTTTATGATACGTTTCCTTGCGTTTTTCCACAACCTTCTTAGGGTGGAAATAGCGCCTTTGAGCACACACTCGTCAACTGATACCTACTCACAAATCCATTTTCCCCTTAACACTCCAATGCCCGGTTTTCCGTTTGCCTTTAACTTCAAACCTAGGTCAATTTGACCCAAACTATAAAATGTTGGTGTAATTAATCTATTGTTGACAATATCATTTTTAAATTAAAGAACTACTATTTACCAACACTAATATTTATTAGAGATCCAGCCATACGGACAACAATGAGTAGCTTCTTCATAAATTACAATTACAACAATACAAGTATTAGAAATCCTGTCAAAAGTCAGCAAATACTGAATTTACATCCATGAATTGGAGTAAAGAGAAAAAAGAAACGTGCTCTGAAGAGAAAGGGAGAGAGATTTACTCATGTCATTTTCAATTTCTTTATATTTCTGTATCATTCCTAATAGTCCTACACACACATTTATATTCATCTGTCGTGTTTTCCTTCCTCACATTCAGAATCACCGGATACTTCGTCTGCTGGAAGTACGAAATCATCATCTGATTCATTCCAACTTACATTTCTTCCATCAGATTCTCCCTCCAAAATATTTTGTAATTCTTCCGGTATTTCATCTTCTCGCATACGTTTATGAGACGTCATTGCAACAAGCTCTCAAGAGAAGCAGACAGTAACCAAATCATGCCAAACAACAACAAATAAATTGATGCATTGTTGCTTTTCTTGCATGTAATGCCATTGTTGACTAAGTAAATGCAGTGACGCAAAGTATTTCACAATCACAGATGCCAACAGTAGAACTTAAATCACGTACAAAGACGTGGATCAAAATGAACGGTGTTGGGCGTTCTAGCTAAACTGCTATATTTTTTTTTCTTTCGAAAAGTTCAGTATTTATAAACCTAAGATTTTTTTATAATGAAATATTCACAAAGTGAGTAAAAGTCAAGAAATGAAGTTATCATAGATCAAAAGTTAAAAATAAACTCTTCGCCTTCAGCTCAGTCAAATTGACCCAGGTTGGGTGTTCTAGTGTTAATAAATCAATCCGTAGATTTGTTTGCGGCAGCTCTCCAATCGGCGCTATCTTCTGCCCTCCTCTTAAGTTCAGCATAGCTGGCATAGTTAACGACGCCCCCCCCCCCACCTCATCTGTGGATATATACTGGAAGCGGGGTCTTCGTCGGTTCCTCCGCCCTTCAACTATTCCCTCCAATAATAGTCATGCCTAGGCCTGCTAATTTTTCGCATTAGCGACATTACGGAAATCCTTATAATGGCCTGCACTTTCATATTTTCATTTCTCACAAACGCAAAAATATTACATTTAAATTTTGCTACGAATGCGAAATTTATACTGAAATGCGATATAAAAGCTCAACCAGTTATTTTTAATACATTTTATTGATTGGTGTAGGGGTAGCGTTGCCTGCCTCTTACCCGGAGGCCTTGGGTTCGATTCCCGGCCAGGTCAAGGAATTTTACCTGCACCTGAGGGCTGGTTCGAAGTTCACTCAGCCTGCGTGATTAGAATTGAGGAGCTATCTGACAGTGAGGTGGGGGCCCCGGTCTAGAAAGCCAAGAATAACGGCCGAGAGGATTCATCGTGCTGACCACACGACACCTCATAATCTGCAGGCTTTCGGGCTAAGCAGCAGTCGCTTGGTAGGCCAAGGCCCTTCAAGGGCTGTAGTGTCATGGGAGGGGGGTATTTAAACCGAGGAGTATATGTACCCTCAGACCGCTTTCAAATGTTGTTGATTGCTAAGATCAGAAAACCAGAGTTTGCTCAGGCAGCTCCATAGTGTGTTTGAGGTTTAACAAGATAGTGGGTGATGAAATATACTTCAGTACATACAATGAGAACTAGAATGAGAAGACAAAATGTTGAGGTACGTTCCATGATTTCCTTGAACATGAATATGACTCAAGTTAATTTTGCATATTTGCTTTTTATTATTCTGATTTTGTATCAATATAAATGCGTTTCTTTTTCTATTATGCTTTAGCCTATCTATATATTAAAAGAGTTTACTAAAAACAGCTCTGGCAAAACCGTCCGTCCGATCTACTGGATCGATTTGCTTCATTTTTGTCGTATTCTCTCCGGAATTACCTGCCAGTGACTCATGAGATATTGATAGTCTCTAAGTTCAGCCAACTTTGAGTAATCATAAAATCAAACATTAAATGATCAGTCCAATAACTGCAGGCGAAGGCTTACCCTAACCCGCAATACATTCTGCACTTAGCAGAACCAACACCGATTAATATTCTGATATATGTGATTTTCATCCTTAGTAATGTCATTGCATGCAGCCATGTTTGATTACTACCTGTCAAGCCAGAGATCCTCTAGTCATGGAAGAATATTATTCTGTGCTATAAATTCTTTGATTCTCTGACCTTCCCCAGGTTCTTAATATTCTCAACAGATGGCAGAACGTTCCTAATAACTTACATGCTGCTAACAGAAAGCAGTCTACGTACGTACAGACGGGAAGGAATCAATTCGACTAGCTTTCTGAATGACCGTTAATAAAGCGCAGGGACAAACTCTTGATGAAGTGGGCGTCTACTTACCCGAACCAGTATTCAGCCACGGCCAACTGTTTGTTGCACTATCTCGGGCAAGATCGTTTGAAAATATTCAGATCCAGATACGCCCGAACGGTCGAAGCACATTGAATATTGTATGGAAAGAAGTGTAAAAAACGACATAAGAGAATGAATCAGTTATTATGTACCGGTATTAAATGTTCATAAAACTATTAAAAAGGGCCGGCAAAACAATATGAATGCGACAGGAATATCAAGACGAGTTATCTGACTTATTTATAACGTATGCTGCAGCAAGTCCACTAATATCAATTTAAATAAATATACAATTTATATACAGGATTTAACAACATGGTAGGCCAATCTTTCAGGATACATACCTCACACGTAGAAGAAAATATGTTATATGGACAAGGGTTCGGAAGCTCTTTATTTCCATCTTAGAACTCATTTTCTACAACTCTACATAGTACATTTATCATGGGAAACACACAGGAACAGAACGTACCAGTGTCGTGACAGACAGGTTTAGGACCTCGTAGGAGGTTGGTAGGTTGGCTGGTTGGTTGATTGGAAAGTTCCCGAGCGGTCAGATGGAGTTGGTTAGGAAGCCTCAGCTATAGTAGGTGAAGAGAAGAAGGATAGTGAGCAGATGCTGATTTCCCTTAATGAAATGAAATGAAATGAAATGAAATGAAGTGTCGTACGGCGTTTAGTGCCGGGATATCCCAGGACGAGTTCGACTCGCCAGGTGCAGGTCTTTGTATTTGACACCCGTAGGTGACCTGCGCGTCGTGATGAGGATGAAATGATGATGAAAAAATGAAATTTTACTATTCTTGAAAGATTGAACTACGTAGATTATATACAGAAAAACAGACTCTTAACTGACTTGAGTCTTGGGCTGATGTCGTCCAGACAAGCCTTAATACTCGGGTACTAAGTTGAGAAGACTTCTTATTATCGGTTGCGCAATCGTCTTGTCGACTGACAAGGATTTCTTCAGTAACTGCTCCGGCCAATTCTAACAGAAGGCCTCGCGGCAGAATTGTCGAGGCTTATATAGGCATCAGGGCCCCACCTAAATATTCTCGAACCGGGCGAGCTGGCCGTGCGCGTAGAGGCGCGCTGCTGTGAGCTTGCATCCGGGAGACAGTAGGTTCGAATCCCACTATCGGCAGCCCTGAAGGTGGTTTTCCGTGGTTTCCCATTTTCACACCAGGCAAATGCTGGGGCTGTACCTTAATTAAGGCCACAGCCGCTTCCTTCCAACTCCTAGGCCTTTCCTATCCCATCGTCGCCATAAGACCTATCTGTGTCGGTGCGATGAAAAGCCCCTAGCAAAAAATATATATATTCTCGAAGCTCTTAGAATGTTCTATGAGACGTCACCATAGAACCTTCCGTGGTTCAAGCCGATCAGATGCCTGCATTTATCGTATAATTCCTCTACGACTCTGTAAGCGACCTGACCTCTGTTCTGTGTGTTTATGACTCATGCCGGGCTGAGTGGCTCAGACGATTGAGACGCTGGCCTTCTGACCCCAACTGGGCAGGTTCGATCCTGGCTCAGTCCGGTGGTATTTGAAGGTGCTCAAATACGACAGCCTCGTGTCGGTAGATTTAGTGGCAGGTAAAAGAACTCCTGCGGGACTAAATTCCGGCACCCGGCGTCTCCGAAAACCGTAAAAGTAGTTAGTGGGGCGTAAAACAAATATTATTATTATTATTACTACTTCGACTCATGGTCCTATGACTATTACTCTAAGCCTTGTGACCGACTTATTGCTCAAAATTCTGAAACTCATTCCTTCAACCATCTTACAATTTATGTGAATTACATATTATAATTTCACCACATTTATAAGTAATCGTATTTCTAAGTACTGAATCCCAGCTTTTATGCCGGTTAACTCTAATAAGTCAGGCCACAGCAGCTTCTCCTACTTCCCTGCGGGTCGATTCTCGGAGGGAACTACCGTCCTGAGTTCATGTCCCGGGGAGGACACGACACCAGCATACCATATGAAACTCTTTATTAAATGAAATGACAAGCATTGGCACGTGCAGGGCATCCTCTCTTTCTTTCTTTCTTTCTTTCTTTCTTTCTTTCTTTCTTTCCTTCTTTCTTCTCCCCCCCCCCCCCTCCACACCCCATCTTTGATGAAAATTTCCCACGATAAGATTTACATAGTTCCATCTGTATCAGCTAGAATAAACATTTTAACTGAAGAAACAACCATTAAACAGGCAGCAGACATCATAACGAAGGCCAAGCAATATGGCTGCTAATGTCGTCACGCGGTACTCTAATACGTGCAGGCAATCTGGCGGCACAGCAGTCTTCTAGGAAGTCCAAGGCCTTTATTCATTACTAACAGTATTTTCATCAATGAAAGTGTATAAGATTTTCTTAATACCATTTGGTCCAATTTGATCCATATCTATTCTGACGGATCCAAAGATCTCAACAGGCGTAGGTTCTTCTGTTCTGCATCTCAGCTGTCAAGAAAATACCTCATACCTCAAGAAACGTCTATCATTACAGCAGAAATTTTAGTTTCAGCTATTATCTATGAAATTAATCACTTCCGTATGATTCCTGATGCAAGTGTAATGGACTAGTATAACTTGGAAACAATTCTCTAACCCATGGGTAAATATTGAAAATATCGAGCTCGATTATTATTATTATTATTATTATTATTATTATTATTATTATTATTATTATTATTATTATTTACGTTGTTATGTATGGACTTTATTTGGTATAAATCGTGGTCGTATTATTTGTGTGTAGTATGTGAGGTTATGTTACGACACGTCTGCTGTATGTATATTTAATAAGTGTTTATTTAATGTAAGAACACGTAATTAATAGGATATAATTTATTATTACTTGTATATATGATGTATAAATACAAGGTAATGTTGTGCAACACACTGTAATAATCCAGAACAACGGATCTCGGTACTAGAGTCCTACAGAATATTCGATCCATTTGTACACAGGTTATTGTAGACGCTAGAAATTATGAGAAAATATGTGGCATACTTTTCTAGAAGTCTGTCCACGCAATGTATATAAAGAGACAGCCTTGGGAGTTGGAATTTAGTTGTTTAACGAGACTTGTAGTGGAAGTCGTTAACCGAGTGCGTGAACTCATGCTGTGATTCTGTTGTGTTGGTAATCGGTTCACATGCTTATGAAGCATCTTCTTCGTAGCAGTGTTTTGTCCAAGAAGGTAGTGGGTTAGTGTGTGTGTGTGTGTGTGTGTATGTGTGTGTATATATATAATTTGTAAATAAAACAGTGTACACAACTGACAGCATCTCCTATGTGCGTCTTTGTGGCTACAATATTCTAATATTTTGTGACTCACAATAAGAAACTGCAACATACACGTTGGAACCTATCAACACACCAGTATGTCTTAGACATTGTAAATTTAATCTATACTGTCCAGAAAGCAGCCCAGGAAGTCCATCTTCTACATTCCCCCCCCCCCACCCGCAGTTTGGTTTACAATGCACCGACGCAGATAGGTCTTATGGAGACGATGGGGGTAGGAAAGGCCTAGGAGTGGGACAGAAGCGGTCGTGGCCTTAATTAAGGTACAGCCCCAACATTTTCCTGGTGTGAAAATGGGAAACCACAGAAAACCATCTTCAGGGCTGTCGACAGCGGGGTTCGAACCCACTATCTCCCGGATGCAAGTTCACAGCTGCGAGCCCCTAACCGCACGGCCAACTCGCCCGGTCATATGAATTAAAGGGCACGCAGGAATAATGATGAACGAGATAGGAGACACGCTGGTGAAAGAACCCACATGTGAGCACCGCCTTTACAATCAGTTACCGCATTTACAGTAGTTTTCCGGCCCGCATTAAGAAACAGGCCTACTGGAACATGGCATACCTTACGAGAGGAAAGCACTACGCTAGAATTCAGCCCACCAGCCCAAAGTAAGTCTGGTTCAATAATTTGAAGTTAACACGAAGACACCTCTTAATTATAGCTTTAATTATAATTGGTCATGGATGCTACTCCAGTCATCTCCACAGGAAGGAAGTCTTGGAAACTCCTCACTGCCAGAAGACACTGGAGAAACAACCCACTAGAACCACATCCTATCGTCATGTAAGAAGTATTCTCAACACCAGAACCATCTGCACTCTTCTCTCGTGAAGTTAAACCCCCACAGCCAACCTCCATTGTCATCATCGTATCAAACCAAATTCCACAATTGAAGGACTTGTTTCCAAAGTGACGCATCCCCTAGAAACACAATTTTTTAGGTAACACCGTTTTAAATCACTTGATTTCCTAATAGGATAGAGACTTCATTTTTTCTATGTAGAATCATCAATTCGAACAACATCTGCTTATCACGGTGGCTAAAATCGTAGTGCAAAGAATACCATAAAATGGACGGGCGAACTTGGATTTACGTCGCTTTGGAACGGAAGACTTGCTCCAAATATGAATTGGAAGGGTAATAGGGAGGTACATTCAGGGAAATGGGGTTGTCCACGGAGCGGTGATAAGGGTACAGAGATCTGGAAGTCAAGTAGGGATGACATAATGTTAGTGTTGAAGTGTAGAAGTATTGTAAAAAAAGAAATAGAATTAAGTAAGTTAACAGATATATACACTGACTGACAGAGCAAATGCAACACCAAGAAGGAATGGTCAGAACTTTATGCCAATTGCAGGGTAGACTGACGTCACTGAGGTATGCTCATGATGTGAAATGCGCCGCTGTGCTGCGCACGTAGCGAACGATAAATGGGACACGGCGTTGACGAATGGCCCACTTCGTACCGTCATTTCTCAGCCGACAATCATTGTAGAACGTGTTGTCGTGTGCCACAGGACACGTGTATAGCTAAGAACGCCAGGCCGCCGTCAACGGAGGCATTTCCAGCAGACAGACGACTTTACGAGGGGTATGGTGATCGGGCTGAGAAGGGCAGGTTGGTCGCTTCGTCAAATCGCAGCCGATACCCATAGGGATGTGTCCACGGTGCAGCGCCTGTGGCGAAGATGGTTGGCGCAGGGACATGTGGCACGTGCGAGGGGTCCAGGCGCAGCCCGAGTGACGTCAGCACGCGAGGATCGGCGCATCCGCCGCCAAGCGGTGGCAGCCCCGCACGCCACGTCAACCGCCATTCTTCAGCATGTGCATGACACCCTGGCTGTTCCAATATCGACCAGAACAATTTCCCGTCGATTGGTTGAAGGAGGCCTGCACTCCCGGCGTCCGCTCAGAAGACTACCATTGACTCCACAGCATAGACGTGCACGCCTGACATGGTGCCGGGCTAGAGCGACTTGGATGAGGGAATGGCGGAACGTCGTGTTCTCCGATGAGTCACGCTTCTGTTCTGTCAGTGATAGTCACCGCAGACGAGTGTGGCGTCGGCGTGGAGAAAGGTCAAATCCGGCAGTAATTGTGGAGCGCCCTACCGCTAGACAACGCGGCATCATGGTTTGGGGCGCTATTGCGTATGATTCCACGTCACCTCTAGTGCGTATTCAAGGCACGTTAAATGCCCACCGCTACGTGCAGCATGTGCTGCGGCCGGTGGCACTCCCGTACCTTCAGGGGCTGCCCAATGCTCTGTTTCAGCAGGATAATGCCCGCCCACACACTGCTCGCATCTCCCAACAGGCTCTACGAGGTGTACAGATGCTTCCGTGGCCAGCGTACTCTCCGGATCTCTCACCAATCGAACACGTGTGGGATCTCATTGGACGCCGTTTGTAAACTCTGCCCCAGCCTCGTACGGACGACCAACTGTGGCAAATGGTTGACAGAGAATGGAGAACCATCCCTCAGGACACCATCCGCACTCTTATTGACTCTGTACCTCGACGTGTTTCTGCGTGCATCGCCGCTCGCGGTGGTCCTACATCCTACTGAGTCGATGCCGTGCGCATTGTGTAACCTGCATATCGGTTTGAAATAAACATCAATTATTCGTCCGTGCCGTCTCTGTTTTTTCCCAACTTTCATCCCTTTCGATCCACTCCTTCTTGGTGTTGCATTTGCTCTGTCAGTCAGTGTATTTACCACATATTGTAATGGGAGTTGAATCATGGCTGAGAAATGATATAATGGATGCAGAAATTTTCTCACGGAACTGGAGAGTGTATCGTAGAGAGAGGATAGGAATGGTGGGAGGGGGAGTATTCATTCTGGTGAAAGAAGAATTTGTAAGCTACGAAAAAGTTAAAGCTGAGAAACATGAAATTCTAGGTGTAAGGCTCATTTCTAAAGATAATAGGCAACTTGAAGTCTTTGGAGGTACAGATCGGGAAAGGGTAACGCTGACACGGATTCAGAATTATTTGATAAGATAATCAGCTATGTCAGAAACGACATGGAAAGGAATGTGATTGTAGCGGGGGATCTGAATTTAACAAATGTCAACTGGGAAGGAAATGCGAACGACAGGAAGCATGACCAACAAATGGCAAATAAATTAATATGGGAAGGACAGCTGATTCAGAAAGTGATGGAACCAACTAGGGGGAATAATATCCTGGATGTGGTGCTGGTAAAACCAGATTAGCTCTATAGAGAAACCGAAGTAATAGATGGCATTAGTGATCATGAAGCTGTTTTTGTCGTAGTTAAACACAAATGTGTTAGAAAGGAAGGTCTTAAAAGTAGGACTATTAGGCAGTATCATATGGCTGATAAAGCAGGCATGAGGCAGTTTTAAAAAGGAACTATGATCGGTGGAAAACGGTAAATAAAAATGTAAACAAACTCTGGGATGGGTTTAAAGCAATTGTTGAGGAATGTGAAAACAGGTTTGTACCTTTAAAGGTGGTAAGAAATGGTAAAGACCTACCTTATCATAATAGAGAATTAAAGAGACTAAGAAGGAGGTGCAGATTGGAAAGAAATAGAGTTAGAAATGGCTATGGAAGTAAGGAAAAATTGAAGGAACTTACTAGGAAATTGAATCAAGCAAAGAAGGCAGCTAAGGATAACATGATGGCAAGCATAGTTGGCAGTCATACAAATTTTAGTGATAAATGGAAGGGTATGTATAGGTAATTAAGGCAGAAACAGGTTCCAAGAAGGACATTCCAGGAATAATTAATGAACAAGGGGAGTGTGTGTGTGGGAATCTTCAAAAGGCACAAGTATTCAGTCAGCAGTATGTAAAGATTGTTGGTTATATGGATAATGTCCAGATAGAGGAGGAGACTAATGCTAAAGAAGCATTAACATTTACATATGATAACAATGAGATTTACAATAAGATATAAAAGTTGAAAACTAGAAAAGCGGCTGGAATTGATAAGATTTCTGGGGATATATTAAAGGCAATGGGTTGGGATATAGTACCATATCTAAAGTACTTATTTGATTATTGTTTGCTTGAAGGAGCTATACCAAATGAATGGCGAGTTGCTATAGTAGCCCCTGTGTATAAAGGAAAGGGTGATAGATATAAAGCTGAAAATTACAGGCCGGTAAGTTTGACATGCGTTGCATGTAAGCTTTGGGAAGGCATTTTTTCTGATTACATTAGACATATTTGTGAAATTAATAACTGGTTCGATATAAGGCAGTTCGGTTTTAGGAAATGTTATTACACTGAAGTTTAACTTGTAGGATTACAGCAAGGTATCTTGGATTCAGGCGGCCAAATGGACAGTATTGCGACTGACCTGTCTAAAGGATTTGATAGGGTGGTTCATGGGAGACTACTGACAAATATGAGTGCAATTGGACTAGACAAAAGAGTGACTGAATGGGTTGCTATATTTCTAGAAAATAGATCTCAGAGAATTAGAGTAGGCGAAGCTTTATCTGACCCTGTAATAACTAAGAGGGGAATTCCTCAGGGCAATATTATTGGACCTTTATGTTTTTTTATATATATATAAATGTTATGAGTAAAGAAGTGGAATCAGAGGTAAGGCGTTTTGCAGATGATGTTATTCTGTATAGAGTAATAAATAAGTTACAAGATTGTGAGCAACTGCAACGTGACCTCGATAATGTTGTGAGATGGACAGTAGGCAATGGTATGTTGATAAAGGGGGTTAAAAGTCAGGTTGTGAGTTTCACAAATAGGAAAAGTCCTCTCAGTTTAAATTACTGCGTTATTGGGGGTGAAAGTTTCTTTTGGGGATCACTGTAAGTGTCTAGGTGTTAATGTAAGGAAAGATCTTCATTGGGGTAATCACATAAATGGGATTATAAATAAAGGGTACAGATCTCTGCACATGGTTATTAGGGTGTAAAGGAGAGGGCATATACGTCTCTGGTAAGACCCCAACTAGAGTATGGTTCCAGTGTATGGGACCCTCACCAGGATTACCTGATTCAAGAACTGGAAAACAAAAACAAAGGAAAGCAGCTCGATTTGTTCTGGGTGATTTCCGACAAAAGAGTAGCGTTACAAAAATGTTGCAAAGTTTGGGCTGGGAAGAATTGGCAGAAAGAAGACGAGCTGTTCGACTAAGTAGTATGTTCCGAGCTGTCAGCGGAGAGATGGCGTGGAATGACATTAGTAGACGAGTAAGTTTGAGTGGCGTCTTTAAAAGTAGGAAAGATCACAATATGAAGATAAAGTTGGAATTCAAGAGGACAAATTGGGGCAAATATTCATTTATATGAAGGGGAGTTAGGAATTGGAAGAACTTACCAAGGGAGATGTTCAATAAATTTCCAATGTCTTTGAAATCATTTAAGAAAAGGCTAGGAAAACGACAGATAGGGAATCTGCCACCTGGGCGACTACCCTAAATGCAGATCAGTATTGATTGATTGATTTTTAAATTTTTTATGCCGAACGGTGTAGGCTAAGTTTCTTCGTAGATGCTAAAACATTCAAAATACAATGCTTAATAATTCACAAAAGCTGTATTTATTCAAAATTTAAGAATTTCAAACCGCATAATTATAATATGAATAACCTAACTAACCCTATAGCACCACAGCCCTTGGATAGCCTTGGCCTTGGCCTACCAAGCGACCGCTGCTCAACCCGAAGGCCTGCAGATTACGAGGTGTCGTGTGTTCAGCATGACACATCCTCTCGGCCGTTATTCTTGGCTTTCTAGACCGAGGCCGCTATCTCACCGTCAGATAGCTCCTCAATTTTAATCACGTAGACTAAGTGGACCTCGAACCAGCCCTCAAATCCAGGTAAAAAATCCCTGACCTGGTCGGGAATAGAACCGGGGGCCTCCGGGTAAGAGGCAGGCACGACCCCTACACCACGGGGGCCTATAATATGAACAGAAAATAAAAATGCCTCTAATGTAAAAAAACAAATGTAATTTAGCAAAGCCTAACATGTGACTGAAAAACAAATATGATTGTCTCGTATTTTTGAACATACACATTTTTAGGGGAAATGTTTGGAAGGACCTATTGGTCCATACACTTCGCATTTCAACTCACAAAATAAATTTTAACAATCATTATTATATTCGAGTTGAAAGATGAATTGTTTTTTCTTTGTGGGTTTCAATATTCAGCAGTTGAAGTAGAAGAGAGCATTGTATCTTAAAATGCCATGGTAGGATGTCCTTGGCGCACACCCTGCTTATCGAGCAGGCTCTTAGTACCCTTGACTTTGTCGTATTTCAATACATTGCCCAATGGTCCCTGTTCCCCTTCAAGAAACAACCATTTCCTACCTTAGCAGAGTGTATTTGCACACTGCAAAACCACGAGCGAAAGAGCAGAGTGTATTTGCACACTGCCTGCTCGATCTGCATCCGATGGCTGCTTATACTGCATGCTCATTACAACATTTTAACATGGCACTAAATGAAACACTCCGTTTACAAACACCCACAGCAGGTGGCAGCACTAACCGGCTCCAGACCTGACGGAATGAAATAGCGGGAAATAGGATAGACTGTACTTGTTTTCATTGAAAATGGTGTACTGCTGCGTGCCTTTCTGCAAATCAAAGAAAGGGAAACCAGAATGCCGTGATATTTCATTCCATGATATACCTTCAAGTACACAATTGCGTCGAAAGTGGTTAAGTATTATATCCAGGGAAGGAAACAGCAAGGGAAGTAAATGGATTCCTTCTGATTATTCCGTGGTTTGCAGTCTACATTTCGTAAATGACGATTTCAAAGTGACCAGCAAAACGCGAAAATTAAAAACAGGATCTGTACCCAGCCCTTTCCCTGATTATCCAGCTTATAAACAACCGCTAATTTCAGCGATGATTAAGAGAAGGGATTCAAGCACAGAGACGTCTAACAAGAGCTCTTCAAACACCATTGCAGAAAATGGTAAGCGTAAGGTTTGAAGTATTACATACTAAGTAATATAATATCTGGAGACACTGTACTGTTAATGTGAAGGTACAAAACGGAATAATATGCTGTCATAGATATCATTGTCCGCCTCTGTGGTGAAGTGATTAGTGTGATTAGCTGCTAACGCCGGAGGCACGGGTTCGATTCCCGACTCTGCTACGAAATTTGAAAAGTGGTACGAGGGCTGGAACGGGGTCCACTCAGCCTCGGGAGGTCAACTGAGTAGAGGTGGGTACGATTCCCACCTCAGCCATCCTGGAAGTGGTTTTCCGTGGTTTCCCACTTCTCCTCCAGGCAAATGCCGGGAGCTTCCTTCACCCTTCCTTGTCTATCCCTTCCAAGGCCCCTGTTCAGCATAGCAGGTGAGGCCGCCTGGGCGAGGTACTGGTCATCCTCCCCAGTTTCATGCGCCCGACCCAGAGTCTGAAGCTCCAGGACACTGCCCTTGAGGCGGTAGAGGTGGGATCCTTCGCTGAGTCCGAGGGAAAAGCCAACCCTGGAGGGTAAGCAGATTAAGATTCCATTACGAGTCTTTTGCTAGCAGTATAATATCGTGTCAATATACTGCTCTTTTTATTACTATTATTATTTACGCAAGTAGGGCCTATTTAGTTAATTGGTTAATTCCAGTGGCTCGGGGGCTGGGCTGTGTATGGCATCTTCAGCATTAGAAATCATCCTAGGTAGGGCTTTCATCTTCACAGATATGCAAGTCGCCTAATAGGCCGTCTATTATTATTATTCCCTGAGTATGTACTTGATTTACTGGAAGATTTTCGGAGCCACCTGAGTCAGTGTGTGTCACTTCGGAAACTGCTTACCAGGGATTAGTGTGTGGTTATTTAGTGCGCGTAATCGAAGAAAAAACAGAATGCAGCACGTGCTTGAATAACGTTTCTACCTCATTTAATTCATCCCCATTGATAGCTGCGCTAGCCCTAGCAACGATTTATTGACCTAATTATGAGGCTTCAGAAATTTGTTGAGGCGGCTCTACCGTACTGCAAAAAATCTGCTAGTCTGCTCCAGATTATAAAAAACTATGTTCTACCTTCTTTGTGCCAATGTAAGTTTTTAAAGTGTTTTAATAACAATAAGCACCAGGAACTTGTGTCAGGAACTGTGCTGGCCAAAGTCGTGAAACCTCTACTTAGTAATGTAGGGTAGTACCATACAGACAAAGTTTCCAGGTTTTCTTGTTCGTCGAAACCTCTTTCTCGAAAAGACCTGAAGCTATAACTCCATAACTCTCTAGAGCATCACTTTATACGTAAAATTCTTTAATATTTCTCTTACTTTCAAATTTTAAATTTTGCTGGTATGCTTAATCTAGTTGTATTCACGCGGTAAATGGGTACGTTTGGTGCTGCCATCTGGCGGCAGATTGTATGTAAGGCGTGTTACACGTTTGAGTATGGAATGAGCAGGCAGTTTAAGCAGCCATCGGATGCAGATCGAGCAGGCAGTGGTCCCGCCACAACCAGTAAGCGGTCACGTGATATGTGCGCGCCGTGCTATTGGTCATGTGGAGCAGCGGCACCTTGGAGGACTTGCGTCACTTGGGAAATAAATACAACTTTTGGATACCATTTTAACCACGATATACTCCACTTTTAAAATAAATACATTGCCACATGATAAAGTACTATTGTGGGAATACACGTTCAACTTGAAATCCGAAAAAATTGGAGTTGCGTCATTTTGGAAATAAGCCCTTCAAATATGTGCCGTAATTTTTCAACATTTATAAGACTGTAGCATTGCGCTATGGATCCATTTCAACCACGAATATCTAAAATAAATTGCATACTCTCTCACTATGTAGATATTGGCCAAATGGTCTTCCATGTCCGAACACCAATAGTTAGTTATTAAAAGGTTTTTAATGGACGGTATGTGTTCATCAAACATTCCCTCACTCGTAGTGAATGGCATTCACTACTGGGTATTCATTTGTACTTACAGTACGAAAAACATCTGCAGGAGAACACACTTCCCAAACCTCACACCACGATTAAACTCCTTGGATGAACCCCAACTTTAGATTCTACCTGTGCAGCTTAGGGAAATCTTTCTCTCGTAAAGACTCGCCAATAAAGTGTTTTGTACTCAGCATAGTTACTCCTAAACTTAACGATAGCTAACAATGATTTACTAGAACACTTTACAGAGACAAATGAAGAATAATACTACAGTTAAAGTGGGTGCAAATTGTAGCGTGACGTGCAAAACTGCTACACATCACTTGGTAACACTATTATGGATTACTTAGTGCACCTGAGCCCAACAGATCTGTAAGATGGAGCAGGCGAAGAGGCTGATACTGCAGCACGAGAAGTTCACACAGACAAGGAAATCTGCCAGTTATGCAGTTCGATGCCTGAGACGGACTCCCAAGCAACTTTAAATGAATACTCTGCGACAGCGTGATTTACCAGTGGTGGTCTTCTGTCGCCAAAGTACAACTAAGATTTTAGGTTTATGACACTGTTGACAACGTGATCGTAGCCACAGGACATCCAGTAATTCCTCACATGCAACGGCCACTGTTGATAACATTATCCTAGCCTGCGACCTCTTTGTAAGAAGACAGTGACGATGTCATTCAGGTATAACGCTCCCCATTAGAATGCTAATTAGTGATGGGACATTCGATTCATTTTACTGAATTGATTCATTTGATTCCGTTCACGTTACTGAATCGACACAGTGATCCGATTCACGGCTCATTGGTCCCCGCTCCTACTGCATCTGTGTAGTATGTGCTGGTAAGACAGCAGCAACAGCATTCAGTGCTCGCAGCTGCCATTTGGTCTTCATACTATGAACTCCTTTCATTGAAAAAATGCTAGTTACTCTAATACATCGAAGGTTTCCGGCGACGCAGGGTGGGAAATGTTAGGATTAGGAAGGTAGTAGCCATGGCCTGAATTAAGGTACAGTCCCAGCATTTCCTGGTGTGAAAATGGGGAAACAACGGAAAACCATCTTAACGGCTGCCGACGGTGGGATTCGAACCCACCATCCCCCGAATGCAAGCGCATAGCCACGCGATATTAACCGCACGACAACTCGCTCAGTCATTTTTGAAAATATGTATTTTGCTATCAGCTGAGGTTTTTTTAAAATCGTCATATTTTGTATAGGCTACCCGAGATGTACAGTAGCACGCTGGTTTTCTGATTCAACATACTGTTATTGCGTCTGTCCACATATGATTGAAGTCTTGTGCAACGATGTGACATATGAACTGAGAAAATACTGAGCCGTTCTTCCCAATATAAAACAGGTACTTTTGAGTGGTCATGAGCATGACTCATAGTCATAGGGCAGGCTAGAGTCGAGTTTAATTGTCAAATGTCAACTAAGTTATAATACTAAGATTCATTAAACTAATAAATAGTATAACCTAATAGCCTACCTACTTACTAGCTACTTCAGAATTATGTTGTGACTACCTTTTTAACACTGCAAATAAATCCATCTATTATTTAAACCTCCCTGTAAGAAGAGGACAGTGAATGCAAATGGGTATTATTTTCAAATGAGCTGAGCTCGAGAGTCCATTATAGCATACGATTCTTTCAGTGTAGCATGGCTAACTGTATGTCTCGATGCAGTGAGCCGATAAGGAGCCGTGCGTATCTTGTGTCTCACTGAGCTGGCTCGTTCACGATTCTTTCCTGTGCCATGGCTCACTGTATGTCTCGCTGCTTCGGCTCTCCGCGTGTCAAGTGAGCTGATAAGGAGCCGTGTGTATCATGTGTTTCACTGAGCCGCGCTCGTTCACGATTCTTTCGATGTGCCATGATTCACTGTCTCGCTGCAGCGGAAGCTCGGCTCTCCGCGTGTCCAGTGAGCCGATAAGGAGCCGTGTGTATCATGCGTCTCACTGAGCCGCGCTCGTTCACGATTCTTTCGATGTGCCATGATTCACTGTCTCGCTGCAGCGGAAGCTCGGCTCCCCGTCAACGTCCAGTGAGTGCGCCACTCAGCACTGTCCGCTGGGAGTAAGCTGAATCGTGTGCCGTGAGCTCGCCGTTCCTGTGAATCGATTCACTCGGACATTTGAATGAATCGATACACTGCTTCGAATCATGTATTCAGTAGCTAACACTAATGCTAATGGGTTTAGCTTAACCCTAGAATGGTAACAAGGAAATTTAACGCTTATTGGTAACTATACGCTTCCAAGCAGTACACGGCGCAAAAAATCGTCTGTACTGTCTCCTATCTTTCTTTTCTTCAACGTTCTTCATGTTAACTACATCACTAAGTATAGAGGTGAATTCAATTATATTTTCTTTCTGAAACTTGAATTAATTATTCTATTTCCAACGCAAGGTATACAAGGCACAAGTGGTACATAAAAATAAACACCAGTAAAAAAACTAGACTCTCAAGACAGTCTTACTAGCTTGTTGAAAGTAAATTCTTGTTCCAGAAGTAACTCAAGTAAAAGAAAAATAACCTACAACAAATTTGATAAAAACTCATATGAAATAAACTAGAAAAAATCACACCAATTGTTAGCCTTAAATGGTAACTATGCGCCTCTCAGGTGCGCTACATTACGTAAGAGGGATTATTACTCACCGAACGTGGACAGGAACACGGCTGGGGCGTGACTGACACACGTAGGGGGGGGGGGGGCTGTTTGAAACATAGCTGGAGGGTAGGGATGCGCTGTCAAGGTACGTGTACGTCTATGAGGCGTATTGTTACCATTCTAGGGTTAACAGGGCAGAAGCTGGCTAGATCCTCAAATAGCATGACCAGAAGTTATGTCGGTACACGAAACAGCAAAATCCTATGGCAGCGCTAAAATGATGTGTACCAGGCAAGGTATTTATTTATTTATTTATTTATTTATTTATTTATTTATTTAATTTATTTATTTATTTGCTAGTGCTTTAAAGTCGCACTAACACTTCGACGGTTTTCGGCGACGCAAAGCTGAGAAAGGGCCAGGAATGGGAAGGAAGCGGCCGTGGCTTTAATTAAGGTACAGTCCCAATATTTGCCTGGTGTGAAAATGGAAAACCACAGAAATCTGTTCTAGGGCTGCCGACAGTGGGGTTCGAACCCACTATCTCTCGAATGCAAGATGATAGCTACGTGACCCAAACCACACAGCCACTTGCTCGGTAGTAAACATTTTTTTTTGCTAGGGGCTTTACGTCGCACCGACACAGATAGGTCTTATGACGACGATGGGATAGGAAAGGCCTAGGAGTTGGAAGGAAGCGGCCGTGGCCTTAATTAAGGTACAGCCCCAGCATTTGCCTGGTGTGAAAATGGGAAACCACGGAAAACCATCTTCAGGGCTGCCGATAGTGGGATTCGAACCTACTATCTCCCGGATGCAAGCTCACAGCAGTAAACATTTTGAAAAACTGTTTGATTGAAGCAATTTGACTGGATGTGGCACAGGAGAAGCGGGCTTAATACCGACAATCCCTATGATTCCTTCACTGAAGTTTTTCAATCTGCTTTACGTCGCACCGACACAGATAAGAAGTATGGCGACGATATTCCTTCACTTTGGCATAACAATAAACAAAGCACAGTGTCAGACAGCGTGGCGGGAGTTGATCTCAGTGGAGAATGTTTTTTCCATGGACAGCTTTACACCAAAACAATTTTTCCGTGTTTATTACTGGAGGAAAAACGACTATTGTCGTACCGGTATACAAAGAAATTTGTAAGTTCTCGGTTAAAAGTAACATATCACCTTATATTTAAAACTGCTTCCGCGCGAAGCCGGGGCGGGTAGCTAGTCTCTACTCAGTACGAAATAAAGTCCTCGATCTGTCTGTATGTGGGGCTAACCTCAATAACGACTGGATGGATTTTGGTGCGATTTGCACCATTCTATTAAGAATTTCTCGAGGAATGTTTTTGTACAGAAACATTCACCTATAAGCAAAGGAAGCCGAGCGGTAACCATTTCAGTGAAGCAAGTCGAAGGAAAAACCGGCCGTTCGTGTGCCTTCTTTTTTAGCTTACGCTGGTTAAACTGATAAAGACACGTCTATACAAGGGCCTCTCAGGGTGCATGCACCGGTGCATTGTGCGGTGCAAAGTCCAAAAGACGACTTCGCTAGGTTGACAGGAGTGCAGACCCCCACTCTTCACTTTTGAGCAATAGCGCTGTCTTTCTCTTTCCATACGCCTGTCTCGCTCGCTCCGCTTGTCTCCCCCTTCCTCACTTGCTCTGCAGCGCTCCACCATCCGAGCTGAGTTGAGCCGAGTCACCCCGAGAAATAATATTCATGTTATTAGCTTTACGGTTTACGGAGACGGCGAGGTGCCTGAATTTAGTTCCGCAGGAGTTCTTTTACGTGCCAGTAAATCTACCGACACCAGGCTGACGTATTTGAACACCTTAAAATATCACCGGACTGAGCTAGGATCTAACTTGCCACGTTGGGGTCAGAAGGCCAGCGTCTCAACCGTCTGAGCCACTCAGCCCCGCACCCCGAGACAAAACGCTGGTCCGGACCGAGCCGAGTCGGACTGATGCACGGTACATAGAACCTCTGCACCTCTGTTTACACGGGTGAGATTTTGGGCGTTTGAGAGGCCCTGATCTATACTATCTTTGTTCAACCCTTGTCCCGTTTCCTTGTGGGGTCGGGTATGAGGTGAGATGAATCTGTCGTAGCGGATTTTTATGACCAGATGCCCTTCCTGACGTCAACCTCATCAGAGGAGTTAATGGCATGAAATGAATGAAGTGATAAATGATAGTAGGAAGGGAGAGGGTGAAACTCGGTACCGGCACTTAGCCTACTCCTGTCGAATAGCACCAAGGGGTCTGCTAAAGGTTTTACGTCCACATCCGACGGACGAATCACCATCATCAGAGTCATATGCCCTCACTCCATATGAGCACTGCGAAGATGTTTGGAATTTAGTACAGGCTTTTGGCATGCAATCTAGTGACTAGAAAATGTATACCACCACCTGCCCTACCCTGCCGACCAGCATTCTGATGGTGAATTTTTTCGACCAACGGGACTCGAACCGGTAAATCGCGGTGTCAGGCCGTTTAGACTCTAACGCCATAACGATCATCGCCACCAGGCGGGCTTAAAGATACCACTTTCTTTTTACAACTTGCTTTACGTCGCACGGACAGAGATAGGTCTTATGGCGACGATGGGATAGAAAAGGCCTAGGAGTGGGGAGGAATCGACCGTGGTCTTAATTAAGGTACAGCCCCAGCATTTACATGGTGGGAAAATAGGAAACCACGGAAAACCATCTTCAGGGCTACCGACAGTGGGGCTCGAACCCACTATCTCCCGGATGCAAGCTCACAGCTGCGCGCCCCTAACCGTACGGCCAACTGGCCCGGTGTTAATACCTTTAGGGGGCTACTATGAGGGTAAGAATTGTTCAGCATAAGTTCTACCAAAAAAGTAAATGGCCAGCTTCAGAGCGACCGAGTAGATCGCGAGCTATAAACGACTTCGGCCATTATTCGTTGAACATGCTACGTATGATACAATAATTCGTATTTTCCCAGTGTTTTCTTCGTTATCTACGTAAAATCTATGATAACCCATCCTGAAGAGACGGCAAGTGAACATAGGTCGTAGTAGTGTACACTGCAGTCGAGAAAGTGCATTTATCACGTAACACTGAAACTGGCCAACAAAGGGATTCTCGAATGTCAACGGACAGATAAAAACTGACTTCACAAAGACAAAGCAAGCCATCTTTCTCCAAATTTACTGCCCAGGTTCAAATATATTACTCATTATACACAGCAGTGAAGAAGTTGTTCATTACCCTACAGAATTGCTGATGATGATGATGATGCTTCTTGTTTAAAGAGGCCTAACATCTAGGTCATCAGCCCCTAATGGTACAAAATGAGACGAAATGTAATGACAATTTAAAGTCCAAAATCATACACTGACCAGAATCCAAAACGTGATGATGAAGAATGAATGGATGGATATGAATTTTAAACAATCAGTGGATCCGACCCGCAATATTACTGACCGAGGGACTGCTTCTAAAGCACAATACTGAATCGATTAAGCTTGTAGTCTAAAGAGGTCCAAAATCCAGGTCATCGGCCCCTCATAATGGTACTGATCGCTAGGAAAGTATAACCATGGTATTTGTCATGTTGCGGTACTAATCAAAAGTACCGTAGACTCGCGGTATTCCGAACATTATGGTACTGAAACCGTACAGTGTCCTGTACATCTCATTGGAAGTATAGGTGCCTTTCTACTTCATTAAAATTACTCCTAAAGGTCGCGTCATTAGTAGCAGTATGGGCGATGGGGATCGAGCGGCGTCCGGCCACAATGGAACCCGCGAAAGAGCGCCTGAAAAACAAAGGGGAGACAGAGCAAGAGCCAAGCCCCCGCGGAAATACCCTCTCAACTTGCAGAGAGAGCAAGAAGAGGACGCGATGCTGGAGGAGTCAGATACGCCCCGAGGTGTGGCTTAGCTTCCCAGAGTTCCAAACTAACATAAGGAACTTCCGGTTTTTTATGCACGTGTCACGGGTGCCAACGTCGGATTTTGGCGCGTATAAATGGGAGGATATTTTGATCCAGACATAGGAAAATTATGTGAGACACGCCATTGAATAGAGCTGAATTTTCTGCGTTTCCCAGACTAAAAATATGTAATAATTTATTCAGGGGAAGAAATGAGGTCACCAGCTGTCCAGATGTAACATATTGCTAACACATGTGAATACAACAGCGTCACCCAAGCTAAGAGTCGCGCTCAAAAGATTACTCCACCCCCCAAGGGACGCTAATGAATTAATCAAAGGCGGGAAGCAAATTGCATAAAAACTGCCGATCGTAGGCCCAGCACGCCTTGCTCAAATGAAAGAGCAGATAGAGGGCCACAAGATGCACTATTTAAATGTCTTCAATTCTTGGTATGAAAGGAGCTCTTGTCCTTAATGAACCGTGAACGTTTACGCCCCCAGGCTTCCGGCGGGCAAAATGATATAGGCCGGGCTGGCCATCGCAGAAGACAGTTGTTTCTTTGCGGGTCGTTGAGGACACTGTGTCCCGCGGTGCTCCAGTTTTACAGTCCGAAACCATTGACCGCTTACTAAGAGTTATTGTGTCCATCGCCGCTGTGTAGTAAAAAGCCTTTGTGAAGTGTAACGGGAGGCCAAACGAGCCTAGGTGAATTGTCTCTGTGCTGCGTGTAAAACTAGTTAACCCGCGAGCATACTTTACAAACGAGTAGCAGAATACGGCTGAGACAGTGCCGGCTTTAATGAGTCAGTGAAATTCATAATTTGGTATCACCCAAAGTGTTACTCTGAATCAGGGTGCTCGAGTCTCGTGAGCCACCCGATCCCTGCTGTGAACGCGCCCGCCGTGATTTGAAAGACCGTCTTATTCGTGGTGTAAACTCTGGAAATAGAGGCCGTGTGACGAGTGTAAAGTGTTACCCATTTTGGATTACTGTAAGATTTCAGCTGTGAACGAGTTCCCCAGGATGTCGGACTTGTATGGACCAGGGATGAAGGACTGCACGCCCGCCACCAACCGTGTGGTCATGCAGCACTAAAACTCCATCATGGGTCTCCCGTGGAAGGAGAAACAACGGCCACCAAACAGATGAGTGATGTCCAAATCTAATTTCTAAGCATGATAACGTAACCGGGGGATAGGATTAGCTTTCTTTGTAAATATCAAAATGTTGTAAGATAATGCATGTCCTATATGGAAATTTTATTGATTTTTATAATGTTGGAGTAAATTCAAGGGAGCTAAATTCCCGGACGACTCATTTTTTTCTTAATGATTAGCTTATCGTGAGGGTTATATTTTTAGTAATATGTAGAATGTCCTAGCAAATATGGGAACAAGGTTAGGAGAATATTTGAGTTTCCCTTAGGGGTGGTTGGAACAATAGTGCTGGCGAGCAGGGAAAACCATGTCAAAATGTTGGTAGTTACTGTCCCACGTGGCTGTCGTATATGCCGGGGAAACTCATGGGTCAGTCAGACAATGCATGCCTAGCTTACACATATAATCAGTGCATGTACAGCAAGAGAGAAGAAATCCCGACCGGGAGAGGTATATGTTGTGTTATTTAGGTAGGTGTGAGGGACCATGTGCAAGTCTCCCGTGATTTTTGATTAATTGGCCAGAATGGTTTGGAGTGTTTTTTTAATCTATAGCCGGGGTGAGACCCAGAGGCAGGAGTCCCTAATCTTTGGTCAGAAGATTTAAATATAGGTATATTTCCTGTGGTAGGAGCGAGGAGTATTGAAAGGTGGACTGGGGAGCCATGAGAGCCCTATGCCCAAGGGAAGAAGATGCGCGATATGAGACGTAGTGAGAGGGCCGAATGCCCGAGGAATTTACGATGAGATGAGTTAGAAGTGATCGTGCCCACAGTCGACGTTCAGCGGTAATAATGAGAAGGGAGAGAATAAAAGAGTATTTCATGGGAATTCCACGATAATATGAATAAACAAATGAAGTGGGCCATGGATATGTATCCCCGAGATGAGAAGGGTGGACGTGCGAGGGAGAGAAGAATCTGGCGTGGCCAATGAATGAGAAATGGTCGTGCGAAGTGAATGGCCGCCCTTCTTTTTTTGTGTGTGTGAATGTCTGGCTCTCGCCTTCCTGACAGAGGGATCCCGTTGTACCACTGTATTAAGACTTGGGGCGCTGGGTCTACACCGTGCTCCTCTGTTTGGTTTAAATGGCTTAGCTAAGAATACTTGTATAATGATAATATCACGGTGATTTTAAAAGGTATTTAATGAATGAGTAGGGATCTCCCCCAGATATCCGGTGATATGAGACTGTAGCTATTCTAGGGATTTACAGAAACCCACAGTACCTCTCGGTCGGGAGTCGGCCAGTTCGACTCTGGATTATACTTGGCGCCCTTGAGCGAGCTGCCCCAGGCATGCGCCTTGGGCCGGAAACAGTGATAACCATGCTGTTTCTTTCTAGGAATGGCTCTCCTTTATGCATGAAGTGTATATATCCATATATCTGTGTATGTTTCGTAATTATGTGCATATATTTTTGAGTTCAAACAGAACCTATGTGCACGTTGCGTGGTCTTGGTGATAGATGAGGAGTCCGGGGTTTAGCTAAATGGTATGTGTGTTTGTTTGTGTATCATGCAAATGTTTCTTTAATATGATAATTATGTAGCGTAGGCCCCGGTTATGTTCGTGCTAAGAACAGGGAGTAATTTGTGAATAGGGACATCGGATCATCTCACGGTGTGATCGACAGAATAATATAAAAATTTCATGAACGGTCTGAACTAATGAGGAAAGATGAACGATAGCAAATCGCAAAACCTCAATCATACCGTTATGCAGACGACGCCCACGGGCGATTCATATTTTAAAGTGATCATTATTTTATTTTCCTCCCATATGTGGAGAGTTCATTGTATAGAGCTGTGTCAACTTCTT
The DNA here is from genome assembly GCF_040414725.1 of Anabrus simplex. Lineage (NCBI taxonomy): Eukaryota > Metazoa > Arthropoda > Insecta > Orthoptera > Tettigoniidae > Anabrus > Anabrus simplex. Next base: position 1,739,374,307 of record NC_090265.1, on the reverse strand, counting down.
TAATATGTCATATTTGAATAAATTCGTATTCGTAACCCCTATTTTATGATTCTTGTCATTTGTAGCAGTGCTAAGCAGTATCCACTAGGCATTTGAACCCAGAGATCCTACTTTCATATTATAGACATAAGGCTCCATCTTAAGTATTTTTTTTTTCTTCGAACGTACCACTCCCCAAGTGCTCATGCTGCCGGGCAAGCACAGAAAGTAGAAAGGGAAGCGGTTCGAAGCTCGTGAAGCAATTCGACCCGCTCTTCAATCCAATCTCATCCGTAGGTGTTTACCCCGTTACGTGGAGGCATTCTTATGCGTGGGTCATCCATTCGAGGCCCGGAAGGGTGTAGTACTATTCACAGGTAACCCAGACCTAGTGGTGTTTCGCACATTGCAGCGCTATTTACAGGCAACGCAAACCTATGGTGTTCCTCACATAGTTGTACTAACCACAGAGACTCGTGGTGTTCCTCACGTAGTGCGTACTAATCGTAGGCAAGGCAGACCCATTGTGTTGCTCATCTAGTGGTACTAATCACAGGAACTGTAAAAGCCACCCTGATTCACACACTGCCGCTACTAATCACAAACTTATTGTGTACCTAACATAGTGGTACTACGCGCAAGTAAAAGAGACCCATGGTGTTCCCCGCGTGGTGGTAGGCTACTAATTACAAGCAGTCTCATGGTTCTAATCCGATCATCCATTGGTCGCCCCTTTTAGTCGCCTCTTAGGACAGGTAGGGGATACCGAGGGTGTATTCTTCGCCTGCGTCCCCCACTCACAGGGGGACAGAATTTCTAAATTCTTTACATCCTTCCGGCTTGCCACCACACAAGCTGGTTTTGAAACTAGGAGGGGGTAGCGGGGTCTCTATTACGCTGTTATGTAAGCTACACCCGCCAATGTCATGCAATGGGACGCGATTGGTACTGATTTTCCTTTTTTTGTTTACAATCTACCTCACGTCATACCGACACAGATAGGTCTCATGGAGACTATAGGATAAGAAAAGGTTACGAGTGGGAAGGAAGCAACCGTATTTTCAGGGCTGCCGACAGTGGGGTTCGAACCCACTATGTCCCGAGTGAAAGCTGATAGCTACGTGACTTTTAATTTTCTGGTATACTGTAGTTCTAATAGAAATCAAAATAAAAATGACAAATAGGGCCTACTGTAAGCAATTAACAATTGTATTCTGTACTGTATTTACAAAGCACACTTGTTGCATAAAAATCATTATTTTATTTTGTAATACTCTGTTTAACAATTATGTTCCTCTTAATTTAGGTACCTTTCATATTTATATAAAAACACAGTAACTTTCACAATTAGAAGAGATCGATAATCTTCTTCTGACGCGAGGTATAACAGTGTATAATGAAGATGTATTGTATTGTATATTATATATAAACTATAAAACTGAGGACATTAAAGTGCAAAAAGAAGCATTACGTGCGCCAGTAACAAATTCGCAAACTAAATATAAAAAAGGTCGTTAAAACGAGGAGCGCTCCTCTTTCCAGAAGACATACACAAGCAGTCTACGTTCCAAAGCGTCTGAATAGAAGTCGTTAGTAATAGCAAAGAACGAATCTTGGGTAAATTTAAAAGCAAGACTCGTGACAAACAAGATTAATTACAGTCCGGGAAGGTTTCATTATCCCAGAAATGAGAGCTCATACGAAAGCAGAAATTAGAGACTCCATCAGACGCGACTCTCGACCACAGTTCTGGGTCAATGTATAACGAGGGAAACACACACGTTTCTCCTTGAACTTCGAACATTCACAAGCGAGATGGCAAGAAAGCCCGATGAGCACCTTCTAGACTTCACCTCCGCGCTACTACTACTACTACTACTACTACTACTAATAATAATAATAATAATAATAATAATAATAATAATAATAATAATAATAATAGGGAAGCCTCCGTGGCTCAGACAGCAGCGCGTCGGCCTCTCACCGCTGGATACCGTGGTTCCAATCCCGGTCGCTCCATGTAAGATTTGTGCTGGACAAAGCGGAGGCGGGACAGGTTTTTCTTCGGGTACCCCGGTATTCCCTGTCATCTTTCAATCCAGCAACACTCTCCATTCTCATTTCATAGCATCTATCACTCATTAATAAATCACTCTGGGAGTGGCGACTCTATCGTACTAACAGCCTATATCTGCTTCATTCATTCCATCCCTGACCCGGTCAATGACTGGAAAACAGGTTGTAGGTTTTCAATAATAATAATAATAATAATAATAATAATAATAATAATAATAATAATAATAATAATACCAGAGAAAAGTAAATCACTCCTACACCCTCAAAAATGTAGTTGGAAGGTGCTATTTTTATTTTTATTTGCACTTGAATGACCCTAAGCTTTCGAGTTTATGGATAATATAATATAATATAATATAATATAATATAATATATCTTCATTATAGTGGAGCCTCCGTGGCTCAGGCCGGCGCGTTGGATACCGTGGTTCAAATCCCGGTCACTCCATGTGAGATTTGTGCTAGACAAAGCGGAGGCACGACAGGTTTTTCTCCGCGTACTCCAGTTTTCCCTGTAATCTTTCATTCCAGCAACACACTCCATTATCATTTCATTTCATTTGTCAGTCATTTATCATTGCCCCAGAGGAGTGCGACAGGCTTCGGCAGCCGGCTAGTTGGGGTATTCATTCATTCCATTCCTGACTCGGTCAAATGACTGGAAACTGGCTGTGGATTTTCATTTTCATATCTTCATTATAAGCTGTTATAGGCTACCTCGCGTCAGAAGATTACCGATTTTTTCTACTTGCGAAAGTTACATAAATTAAGAGGAACATGCATGATCGTTAAGCAGAGTATTACAAAATAAAATAATGATTTTTTTGCGCAAAGAATGTATTTTGATAATACAGTTCAGAATACAATAGATAACTGTTTACAGTATTTGTCATTTCCGTTTCAAGTTTGACTTCATTGTAATTATCTAGATGTTAATATAAGGAAAGATCTTCATTGGGGTAATCACATAAATGGGATTGTAAATAAAGGGTAAGGATCTCTGCACATGGTTATGAAGGTGTTTAGGGGTTGTAGTAAGGATGGTAAGACTCCAACTGGAGTATGGCTCCAGTGTATGGGACCCTCAACAGGACTAACTGGAAAAAATTCAAAGGAAAGCAGCACGGCTTGTTTTGGGTGATTTCCGACAAAGGAGTAGTGTTACAAAAATGCTGCAAACTTTGGGCTGGGAAGGCATGGGAGTAAGTGGTATGTTCCGAGCTGTCAGTGGAGAGTTGGCGTAGAAAAACGTAAGTAGGCGAATAAGCTTGAGTGGAGGTTTTAAATGTAGGAAGGATCATAACATGACGATAGTCGGAATTCAAGAGGACAAATTGGGCAAATATTCATTTATAGGACGCAGAGTACGGGATTGGCATAAATTATCAAGCGAAATGTTCAATAAATCTCCAAGTTCTTTGAAAATGTTTAAGAAAAAGCTAGATAAACAACTGATAGGGAATCTGTCACCTGGGCGACAGCATTAATTGCAGGTCATTGTTGACTGACTTGAACAACATGGCCGTGGTTTGAATTCCAATTAACGTATGCGTTTTGGATTTCGTGCAAAACTGGAAATCGCGTGGCTAGGATTACATCAATAGCCGAGTAGAACTACTAGATGTAAGAGTGTAGGTCAGGAGCATACAACTAGGACCAAGTAGAGGGCTAATTCGAAAGTTTGTGACAAGATGTGAAAATGCCCTCAAACTCAAGAAAGTTACGTCGTCGCTTGGCCAACTTAATCTGCCGTGAGTGCTCGGTGATTTCTACAGGACGGCGATTCATTGTGTGTTCTCTAAGACGGGTTGTACACGCATGCACAGAAATGGTGTCCCGATATAAACAAAGCATGGAATCCTCCCGCCCACCTCCTCGCTGCAGGTAGGCAGCCTACTACAAGACTGTTGCGATTGAAACGGGCACAGTGGGGGATGTACAGCAATACACACACTGTGCCTTCAGCACTACCCGTTCACTCTCATCCCCTCCTTTTCGGTACCGGAGTGGCCTTCAACATTACCCCTTCACTCAGTCCCCTCCTTTTTATTACTGGAGTGGGGTAGTGCTCATAGAATATGCCGGGACACCATTTCTGTGCATGCGTGTACATTCGCTCATCCTGAAATGTTTATTAAAGATGCGTCGCCGGTACGAGGGCCTTGTGATCAGTCCAAATGTATTCAGTCACCAAGGCAAACGGACCGGACGAGCAGACCGATTGATTTTGATCTAATAAAAGCGTCCCTTCCACTTCTGGTCAGGACTCTGTTTGCATGTATTAGGTCTAGAATTACCTGTTATCCAAGTAAAGTGGTACGATCTAAGGAACCATAACTGATTTAATGAGTCATTCGCTGTTTCGCCTTAATTTGGCTTGCACTGAGACATGCAAGGCTTAATCTTTGGGACAAGCATATGACTACTGGCAGGATCTTTTTTTTTTTGCTAGGGGCTTTACGTCGCACCAACACAGATAGGTCTTATGGCGACGATGGGATAGGAAAGGCCTAGGAGTTGGAAGGAAGCGGCCGTGGCCTTAATTAAGGTACAGCCCCAGTATTTGCCTGGTGTGAAAATGGGAAACCACGGAAAACCATTTTCAGGGCTGCCGATAGTGGGATTCGAACCTACTATCTCCCGGATGCAAGCTCACAGCCGCGCGCCTCTACGCGCACGGCCAACTCGCCCGGTACTGGCAGGATCAACCAGGGAGCTGACTGACTCAAGAGCCGAAACCGAACGTCGTAGCCCGCCGCCGACGAGTGCGGCCTGCGGGGGACAGACTTGCTTTGTTCCGTTGGCCGGCCGAGTGGCCGCCAAATACAATTTCTTAGGTCGCCGAACACGGATTCTCACCCGGCCGACGTACCTTCCACAGGGAACAGGTCCGTTCACCATCCATCGTCACATCTCCCAACATTACTGAGCACCGCATATGAGCATGAAGACTGCGTATGCAGAGGACCGCACGGCCAACTCGCTCGGACAAACATTATTCACACTCGAGTGCAAAATTTCATGAGATTCCGTACGAAAGTAGCTATTTATTAACGTGGTACCTCTCACACGGGTTCCGATATCCAGTACATATGCATTCTGGGCCCAGTTCACGAAAACCTGTAGTATGCCACAGTTTGTGATGGAATCCGCGCTCTTAGAATCTTATCAGTAAATGTCACAGCTCGTAGCCACCTTTAGGCCTCTAATTGTTGGTCAACGCGTCGCTAGTGTAGAACTCCCAAATTCTGGCGTCTTCAGTTGGAGTTCTTGCAGAAGTTCCACATAAGCTAGCGTGGCCAGCAGATACAGTTGTAATTGAGTCCTTCCACGTAGAACACCTGTCTAGTCAGTTCGCACACAAGTCAGGAGGGAGCGTACATTGATAAGAGTGCTCTCTTAAAGAATGTTGCCTGTAATTTCTCTATTCTTTCCAATATTGTCTCCTTTTTTAGGTGAACATGTGTATTTTCCAGGCCATATGTCACTCTAGGGCTAAATTTCAGATGAAAGAGCTTGATGGCTGTTGTGAGAATGTATAGTTGGTTTAGGTACTTTATGTCGCTTATAGCTTTCGTAGCGCTTTCACTGGTAACAATGTGACTTCCCGACCTCGACGTTGCGACAGGTTCCTCATTAGACTAACTCCACATAAAGTACACTGAACCGTTGACCGCTATGTCCAAGACCTTTACATGAAACAGTAAATATAGCGTCAGTGTTTTGGAAGTACGGAAAGTATAAGTCTACGAAGAAATAGTGATGATTATCTGAATATGTAGGAAGGAAAGCGCAGCTTGGTACGCCAGTCTAGGAGGCTTTTTTTCTATTAAATACATCTACAGGGTGTATCAGACTATACCAGCAAAAAGAAAGAAAAAATCACGGATGCTCAGCCCCAGTAGGCAGTGTCGCCGCAGACGTCTTTTTCATTAGTTACTTTAAAAAGTTGTATAACAAGAAATTATCTTCGAATAATTCCCGAAGACTCAAAGACGCTTGAAGTGCACCTGCGCTATGATTTGAGCAGGGTTGCCACTGGGCAAAACATTTTTGTACTACATTTCCCCCTAATAAGGTACTAGATCATGGAAAAAAAAAGTAGTAGCCTAAATCATTTTTTTACAATGGAGTAGGATTATTCATAAAGGTAGTATAGAAAACAAGGTATCTTATCAAAAACACATTTATTAAATGAAAACATTTGTAATTAACAGAATTTACCGGTTTTGGTATCTATGATGGGAAGCAAACATGCTGTAGTTTCAATCAACACCATCTTAACACTTCTAGTTATTTATGTCTAGGATATGAACACTATGAATATTGTAACGCATTTCACTTTGACATTCACACCACACACACATGCCTTTTGTCTTGATACACTACCCAAAATTTGGCTTTCTTTTAGAATATATTCAGATGCATTTCACATTTTGCTGTTCTCTTAATCCTTGGGAAACATTGTCAAAGCAATAAACTGTTTTGAAATGCGAAAAGTTTGGGCAGACGGGTGTTTTTAGTTTCTTCTCTGTTAGAAAGAGCCCGTTCAACATACAGGATAGGAGTTTGTTTTTCAATTTGGTCTTATTAATAGTAACAGGAGGAAAAAATCTGTTCCAATGGAACAGAAGATTGTGGTAAACAGAGAACTGCCTTGACAAAATTTGTCAAATTTGGATAGATGTAGTCGCCTACGAGACTTTTCATTTCGAAAACAGAGTTCCAAAATTTCATAAATTCTTAGCTTTCTTTCAGTGATTCTATAGACTTGTTTGTTAAGAAGGAAGTCATACTTTCCAGTGTCAACTTAATTAAGTGTAACTTAAAAGCTTTTCAGTCAGTCGAACATACAAGTTCAATACAAATATTGTTTAATAGTGTGTTCTTACAGGTATGTTGTAGTGTAATGTTTATATAAAGATTGTGTGTTCGACAGACTGAAAAGTTGGACTTGGCTAACCACCATTTCCTATCTAACTTCATAAACACTTTCTTTAATTGCATTAGGGAAATTAGGAAAATATATAGCTAATCAGATTATGCTGATGAAACTGCCATATCTTTTGCAATTTTCTAGGTTCAACATGGACAGATTTCTTAAAATAGGCACGGAAATCCATCGTCTTAAAAGTCTGTTCGAAGAATTCAACATGAAAAGATAGGCACTTTGTCTCTGAAACTTCTTATCAATTTCTTTCTTGTTCTTCTGCTGCAGTAGAAGAGCTCCGTAAAAAGAACTATTGTACTAAAAACTTCCGTGTAAAGTGTTGAATGTGAGGAAAGGAACATTAAGGACGACACAAACACCCAGTCCCCAGGCCAGGGATATTAATCATTTACAATTAAAAAACCCTGACCCGGACGGGAATCGAACCCGGGGCCGCCGGGTGACAGGCGGACGCGCTCTCTCTACACCGCGGAGCCGGACGAGTGTAATCTTAGTGGTATGTTGTATTCTGTTTCGACATTGATTGTTTCCCCTCCTGTCCTTTCCCCTTCCCTTCTCAAGCGTAGTCTAGGTGGCTGGTTGTGTCCAGCGGATGAGGATCATTATTATGTTTCGCTTGATCGGAGCATCAACTTAGGGGTTCCTTTCGAACCCGAGGCTGCTGGGCTGCGAGCATCGGAGTGTAAGTCGTGAGTGTATGTTGAGTGAAAGGTTAATGCTTGTGGCAGCGAATGGGTGTGTGATTGGGTAAGTGTTGTGCTTTCTGCGTGTGCTATGCTGTATGCATGTGCCGGGCTCGTAGCCCAGGGACCAGATGAAGGCCGTTCCTTTTAGTATTTTGTATACAGTATATATATATATATATATATATATATATATATATATATATATATATATATATATATATATAGTACTACATTCATTTGGTACTTACTTTTGGTAAAATACATGCCGTTTGCAGTAAATCATCAATCATACGAGGCCAATAGAAGTTTGTTGGTGTGATTGCTGTAAGGTGCTTCAGCAGTTTAGTTTTGTAAATATTTTACTTCCGTGTTTAGTTTTTTTTTGATGAGTTGCAATAAATGACAGATGAATTCACAGATGGAAAACTCCCGAACCTCGGTTCACCTCGCTTCCCCTCTGGGCATGTTCCCTTTTCCTAGGCCCGAATGCTAGTACCTTCTCAGTGTACAGTTTGTTCAGCACAAATGGACTACGAGTACTATGCGAACTCCGTAGAAAGAGAAAATGAACTTGTACGAAGAATACATGCAGCTTTCCAGGTCGTTCGCATACTGCACATCTACTGTAGGCTAATCAAACCATGGGGCATATTGTTTCCTTCGTTCAGTATTTCATTCTACACAGTTCAAAAAATTAGGGGAACATGTTTTTAACGTCTAGTATGTGAACGTTAATTTGGCACATGGGGTTTCAATGGTCGTACAGCATATCTTGAGACCTTAGCTACTCAGGGTATGTCAAATCGAAGTTATACTCCATCTGTAGGCGTAGCCATGCATTAAACTGTCAGGTGACAACTCAACACAAAGTGAATAGCGGTGCGTCCGTGTGTCGTCGTGAGGTACATGCACGCACATTAATGGTGTCCCGACGTAAACAATCAACACTGCCCCACTCCAGTACTGAAAAAGAGGGAGGGAGTAAGGGGATAGTGTTGAAGGCCACTCTCCAGTACTGAAAAGGAGGGGAAGGGAGTGAACAGGTAGTGCTGAATACACAGTGTGTGTATTCCGGCGTTATACTGTAACATTGTAATACGATGTCTCCTATCCTATCACAGGTGAATCGAGGCCGTATTATTGGCATGTGGGAGGCTCACATGGTCCCCCAAGCAATAGCACAAGCAATACCATGCAGTCTTAAGACAGTTTGGAGATGGATAGAAATATAGCAAGAACGAGGTGAAGAAGGATTGGTAGATCATAGGACACATAACAAGGCTCTAGAAGAACTACTCCGGAACAGGATGCTGGAATCATTCAAACTATGGACAATTCTCCGTTTGCAACTATCGATAATGCGATTGCCGCATTGGAATTGCCAGTAAGCCGGACTACCGTGAGTCGCTGACTCCACGCGGCAGGTATTTACAATCGCCGAGCTGCGAAAAAGGAGCGACTTCTTCCTATCCACAGAGAACTTCGCGTAGGCTTTGCACTACAAGAAAGTGTTACTCCACGACAGGAATGGGAAATTACAATTTGGTTGGATGAAAAGGTATTTTGCTCCGACCCAGGTAAACAGCTGAAGTGCTGGCGTCCAGTTGGAAAGCGTTATGAAGAGCCCTTTGTCCAGGTAACTAATCAGTCGGGTCGCATCACATGTGGCGTATTGGGTGCTGGTCCAGGAGAGTTGATAGAGATCACACCACATATGACTGCTTGTGAATATGTGGACATTTTAGAGGGTGCCGTTCAGATGTATTTTCTTATTGCTCAAGAAGTAAAATGTATCTTCAGTTATTTTTATAAAGAAATGCTTACACAGTTATACACCAATACCTTATTTTAGCATATTAATTTTCTGTTTATAGAATTTATCGTAATTCTATATCCGATGTGGTAAATTATGATGATATAACTTCAGTGAAGTCCAGAACAAAGTTACGAACCAATAAAAGATATTTTCAAATTACTACCCGATATAACGCAGCTACAAAATCTTCCTAACTAGTGTAAAATACTTTTCGGTTAAAAACCTCCTTTACCTCTTAATACTGTAATTATCAGAGTAGGTTACTTTTTTAATTTTGTATGTTAAAATGCTATTTGTTCGGGGCGTCGACATATACAGTTCTTTTGCCCCTACTTGCACAATATAAGAACCTGCATGTAATTGGAATTGCGGAAGTGTTGAGTGTTGAATGTGAGGAACGTTAAGGACGATACAAACACGCAGTCCCCAGGCCGGGGATATTAATCATTTACAATTAAAACCCCCTGACCCAGCCGGGAATCGAACCCGGGGCGGCCTGACGCGTTGTCCCCTACACCGCGGGGCCGGACGAGTAGGTAACCTAATGCTGTACTTCAATACATCCGCCACTGTGCCCATTTCGATCACAACGATGTCTTGTAGCGGGCTGTCTACATGCAGTCCATGCAGCAATGCGTTAAGCGAGAAGGTGAGTCATTGTGCCTTCGACACTACCGCTTCACTCCCTTCCCCCTTGTTTTGTACTGGGTTGGCCTTCAACACTACCCCTTCACTCTCTCCCCTTCTTTTCAGTACTGGAGTGGGGCAGTGTTGATTGTTTACGTCGGGACACCATTTCTGTGCTTGCATGTACACAGACTACTGCGGCCATTTAAGCACGTTGTACATCAACCAGCACATCCCATGAGACATCTTAACGAGGTTCAAGTAGCAAGGGCCGTCACTTTGATCCAGAAAGGATAGATTTTTCGTCGTGTTGCTGTGGATCTCAATGTCTCTCCGTCAGTTATTCAACGCTTGTGGAATCGCTACAGTGAAACAGGCCAGTTTACAAAGAGGGTTGAACAAGGTCGTGGACGCATGGCAACCGCACAGGATGACAGATATCTGACCATCTGTGGGCAACTGCCAGAGAACTGCGACAAGACCTCAGGAGGGTCACTGGAGTCACAGTGTCTGACCAGACAGTAAGGAACAGGTTAAGAGAAGTGTCCTAACGACCTTACGGCCCGTTGGAGTGCGCCGTTTAATGCAGCAACATCGCGCAGCTCGCCTTCTGTTTGCCCGTACCCACGTCAACTGGCAACTTCGCCAATGGAGACCTGTGTTGTTCACAGACGAGTCCAGATTTGTCCTGACACAGCATGATGGACGTCAACGTGTATTGAGACGCCATGGTGAGCAGTACATGCCAAATGTTGTCCAGGAAGGCGACCGATTCGGACAAGGTTCTGTGATGTTGTGGAGTGGCATTAGTATTGATGGCCGTACGGATCTTGTCGCCGTCCGTGGTAATCTTAACGCTGCGGGGTACATCGAGCATATACTGCTACAGCATGCGTTGGTTGCTACATACGGTGCTGGCCCTGAATTCGTACTCATGCACGACAATGCCTGGGCTCATGTAGCGCGCATCACCAGAGCTGTCTAGCGAGAACTGGACATTCAAGAGATGGAATGGCCAGCAGAGAGTTCCGACCTTAATCCCATCGAGCATGTGTGGAATAGGGTTGACAGAAGTGTTCGTGGGCGTCCTGTTCCATCACAGACTCTCCAAGACCTCGAACAGGCTCTCATTTAAGAATGGGACCTGATACCGCAACGTGACCTCCGTCGACTTATACGGAGCATGCCACGTAGGTGCCAAGCTGTGATAAATGCTCGTGGAGGACATACACCATATTGAAGCTCTCCAACTGTGATAAAAATCCACCCTGGAGGACTGTTAACACTTTGTTTCCGCCCTTGTTTGGACATTTCCGTTTGTGTTCTGAAAATGAACGCCAATCCATCGATGTTCTTTTGTATACTTCAACGGTAAGGAATAAAGGTTTAGTTGTAATATACCTGGGTATGTGGTATTGTTTTGTAGAGCATGGCATACGTTCAAAAACATGTTCCCCTATTTTTTTAACTGTGTATTTACAATGTTGTGAATGAAGGAATACACAATCGTGGGGTGGCAGCGTTGTATCTTCGAGCATGTTAAATAATAAAGAACGTTACTGCGACAAACAGACGAGAAAAGAAACGATCTGGTGCATTTCTTGACTGACAAGTGTGTCTTAATTACATTGTGTTCTTGTACTGTGTGTGCAGTTACGGCTGTTCAATAAACGAACTGTGGATATTACTTGTAAGAGATAAGGACAATCCTGTGCGAGTAGAACGAGGAAACTTGTGCATACGCGCGGAGCATTATCTCTGTCTCCATCATACACCTCACTTGCCCTCCCTGTCGGGCTGAGTGGTTCAGGCGGTTGAGGCGCTGGCCTTCTGACCCCAACTTGGCAGGTTCGATCCTGGCCCAGTCCGGTGGTATTTGAAGGTGCTCAAATACGTTAGCCTCGTGTCGGTAGATTTACTGGCATGTAAAAACTCCTGTGGGATTAAATTCCGGCAGATAGGCGTCTCCGAAAATCGTAAAAGTAGCTAGTGGGACTTAAAGCAACTATTATTATTATTATTATTATTATTATTATTATTATTATTATTATTATTATTATATTATATCTTTCCCTCCCTCTCCTTTTCTTCCCTGAAGCACGGCAGTGGCTTGTGCTCTGGTATAGTAAATACGGCGAGTTCAATTCGAATCGCGCGCTCGGAGGTAACACAGTAACCTCACTTCCTCGAAAAGAAATTTTTTTTCTTAACATAACACGAAGAGCATCCCTGATTCTTTCTTTGGTATAGCTCTGATACACCCTGCATAATGTTAGTAACAGTTCGAAAATGTTACATATAATTGAATTTACGGCAACAAGTAAAGGGTGTATTTTTTATCTTTATGCTCATAGGCAAATTAATGAAAATCAGGAGCAGCCACAATTCGGAAAGAACATCGATGGGTTACTACATAAGTTCGGTAGGAGCTTAACAATTACGTCACGTCTCTCTATACATATACCACGTCCTGATTTTGATTTCCGTGTACGTCCACACTATTAGCTGATTAGTAAAATGTATCATGCTTACTTTCCTCTATCACAACTGGACCAAAACAGCATAAATAACTTCCCACTGTTCGGTCTACTGCAAATTAGCAACACTACAGTAATGAGGCCTAGTTCTTCATTGCGACAGGCTATAAAGCGAACGTGAAGCGTACAGAAGTGGCCAGTGGGACAGAACGAAACAATGGTCTCCCAGCTGTAGTCATTGGTGGTATTTGCTCAAGAACTGGATTATTTGATTTAACTCTCCACTTTAATGAAAACAGCGAGACTTACCCTTTGCTTGATATGTGCCACGGACATTACAAGCAGCTGCTTATACCCACAAGGCATATCACATCCGCATAACCTATAGGCTTTCTACAAGAACAGTCTTCTTCTTCTTCTGTAATAGCTCAATGCTGATAAAGTGATAGCAATTGTTATTTTAAGGGGAAAACAAAAAAAAAAACGGAATCTCAGCTCCCTGAACACTAATCATTAATGTACGACGAGGAGGTCCGATACTTTGAAGAACTTTTAACAGATTGTATAAACAATCACAATAAAATCGGGATGGCATTACTGCTGCGAATATAATTCAAGACAGTAATGCATTCAACGACGGCGACAGGGGTTTTCGCGACAAAGCAAGTCCGATTTGAGGTGAAATGAAATACAAGTTAGATAGTCGATTCAATACAATAAATAAATAAATAAATAAATAAATAAATAAATAAATAAATAAATAAATAAATAAATAAATAAATAAATAAATAAATAAATAAATAAATAAAAACCAATTAACTGATTTGATCTTTAGGGTAAGCAACCAATCAACCTATCATAATTGATCTGCATTTAGAACTTTCACCCAGGTGGTAGATTCCCTATCAATTGTTTACCTTGTCTTTTCTTAAATGATTTCAATTAATTTGGAAAAATTTATCGAACATTTCCCGTAATAAATCATTCCATTCCCCCAATTTATCTTCTTGAATTCCAACTTAATCTTCATATCGTGATCTTTCCTACTTTTAAATGATCCACTCAAACTTATTCGTCTACTATCATCATTCCACGCCATCTCTCCAGCGACAGCTCGAAACCATCACATAGTCGAGCATCACGTCTCCTTATTCCCAAGTCTTCCCAGTCCAAAGTTAGCAACATTTTCGTAATACCACTCTTTTGTCGGCAATCTCCCAGAACAAATCGTACTGCTTTCCTTCGGATCTTTCCCATTCCTCGTATCAAGTAAACCTGGTGTGGGTCCCATAAACAGGAATCGCACTCTAATTGGGGTCGTGCCAGAGACTTATGCGCCCTCTCCTTTACAGCCTCCTGCAACCCCTAAATACTCTTACACACATATGAAGGGTCAGTTTCAGTTAATCTATTTTTCGACGTAACAAGCATCCACAATTTTTTCATCTCACGACGATAAGATTGAAGAACGTTTTAAAATATTGAGTCTTATAGTATCTGTATATTTTTTACCTTGTTATTTCATTGCCGAAGAACTGAGAAAGAAGGGATTCAATGTACATGAGGAGGTACACGGACTGGCCATAAACGGTAGTTCGCAGAGAATTGACATCATAGCCTTTAAAGACAACAGCTCTCAAGAATTCATATTAGATCCGACGGTCAGGTTCGAACACCATAGCAGTCAAATACAAACCCACTATCCCATACTACAAAACTAAATACCAACTTCAGGAAATTGAAATAATAGGGATAATGGTCGGAGATCGCGGTACCATACCTCGTCACTTCGTCGCAACATGGAAGCGCTCCCAACTCCCAATGAAGCTCATCCCCGAAATCGCGACCCTCGTCCTCCGAGGCTCCATCAAGATCCTGAGGCACCACCTCTACAGCTAATTTTGAATTTTCTTTAACTAATAGATGTTGTGTATGTTGGGTATTCAGCCCGAAGGCTGGTTTGATCCTCTGCAACTCTGCCAACAGCTGTCATAAATAGCTTAGGCGCCACTGAACAGGCGCACAAGGGAAATGAGGAGTAAGATAGTTTCCCGTTGCTTTCCTCACCGAGCCAGCCGTTGCTATGACATAGTCTGCCAAGCCCACTGAAATGCATGCAACAACCGACCCTATGAGCGATATTTTCACACCATTCATAGCAGGGACTGGCTGCATAAGGAATGGTATTACTAGCATCACTCATACCCCAGTCACTTTCATATTGTCAAAGCCAAGGATGAGACTGAGACAGGTCAATGAAAGTAACAAATTTGATATAGCCCATACCAGAAGAAATAGTGCACTGTAAACACTACATCTTGCCAGCAAGATAGATATGTACAGAAAATTGATGTTTTACCTTGTTCTCAACGGCAGCCTGTAAATACAGGAGTTGTTTCCAAAATAAATGGAAATTATATATGTTGTATATGTATATCTTGTTTCTCAGTAATCTTTAAGCTGAAGATGACCTTTAGTAAGGTCGAAACATGTCCTTTCATAATGTAATGTTTTACACAAACCATTTGAAATGGTAACAACTTTGTACCGAACAAGTGGAAAAAAATTATATTTGTAATTCATTTTAAGAATTATATTTACAGGCAAGGCAATCCGGAACCGATAATGAAACTTATTAGATGTAATAATTATTTACAACCTGTTATATTATGATGTTATTCATTTGAACCAACTTACCTGGCTGGTGGCCTAGCGACGCGGATGACTAATATTTCCCACGCTCAGGGAACTGTACCCCTCCGTATTATTTCGTACCTTTCAGCACATGCACTTATTAAGACATAGGATTCAGTGTGTTTATAATTTGTTAATTTGAAGTCTGAGAAGGACTATGATGGCAAAATTCAAACCTACTCGAATTCTTCTTGCCAATTATACCAATTACGGTAGTATTTCAAAACGTTTGGTAGTTTTCGAAATTTCGCACACCACGTAACTTCTGCCCTTATTATTGCAAGTCTATTGCCTTAAAGTTCTTCTCCATGGCTAGATAGTGTGCTTAACCAGCATTGGTTAATTCCGCCGAAAAGGGGGCTGGGTGTATGTGTCATCTTCATCATAATTTCACCCTCATCATGACGCGCAGGTCGCCTACGAGCCTCAAATCAAAATACCTGCACCTGGCGAACAGAATATGTCCTCGGACACTCCCGGGACTAAAAGCCATACGCCATTTCATTTCATTTACTGCCCTAATTATTGTAAGTCTACCGCAATGGTACTATGACGGACTTAAGATTCTCTACTCAATGACACATTATATATCGGAATTTACGTTCAGAAATAGATATAAAGCAAGTTACGAAATTATCACATTTTTGGCCCTTCTTAACTTTTCCCCCAGATGTTATAAGGCAACTGTTGTGGTACCATCATCTTGGGTTCAGAGAGACCCTTTCTAACGATACCTCCCCCCCCCCCCTCTCGCGCCATCACCAAACGACGGCCCGAAGTTGTAGACAGTAAAATTGCCATTTTTCGAAAAAAAAATCGTAAAATTGAGCCCCTCCCTTGCCGTGTTATTCTTTCGGAATTCGGACCATTTTGTTATGAGAATGTAAGGTGTCAAATAATCTGGCTTAAGACATCTTAACCAACTTCGTATTCCTCTAATCGCAAAAGTCCTATATCTAGAAATCATATTTTAAGGCCCTTCGCCTCACGTATTTATTAACTGAAGCCCACCGAATATCATATTTTCATATGTCCTATATTTCCGGTCAAACAGTCTCTCAAATGTTGTAAGGGGTCTTTAGTTCAGTAACTACAAGCGCCAATGCCAGCATTACTTCGTTACAATAAAGTTCGAATGTTTGTAGCCTGACTTTATACAGTAGACGTCACGTCGAAAGTCGCGAGAGAATACACAATGTGTTGCGTCTTACATGCACCGTAAATAATTTATTAATTGATGACGTACCATGTTACACGTACCGGTACATTAATTAATTAATTAATTACGTAAATGTTACGTCATCCATGCTAATATTTTAATTTGGGGCAATGCATCAAGATAGTTATGGTGTTATACCTGTGTACATTTGGTAAGAATCAGACAGCCATTATCTGGGTCACTATGGCACCCTGCTTATGTAACAAAGTGGGGTTGATAATCCTGGTTAACACCGACAGCCGGAGTTTCCAGCGCGTGAACTCAAGTTGAAAGTGAAAAGAGAAACGAGAAATCTGTGAACGGACATTGGTACTGTTATGTAATGAGCTTGGAGGTATACCCTGAGAAGTGCTGGAAAGCGCTCGCTATTTAAAGAAGGTGGGTTATCTAAAAACGGTAATCACTGAAGTTGACGTGAATATGAAAATATGTTGGGATGCCTAAAAACGGAAAATGTGAGCGTTTCTATAAACTCGGGTGAATGAGCAGAAGAGGTACACAAAGAACTGTCACATATATAAACATATAAACTGTCATGCTGCCGATCATATGTTTTAAATTGCAGTAAGGACTATTAGTGCACCAAGCGAGTTGGCCATGCGGTTAGGGGCGTGCAGCTGTGGGCTTACAGTCGAGAGATAGCAGGTTCGAATCCCACTGTCGGCAACCAAGAAAATGGGTTTTCGAGGTTTCCCATTTTCACACTAGACAAATGCTCGGTCTGTACCTTAATTAAGGCCACGGCCGCTTTTTTCCCACTCCTAGCCCTTTCCCACCCCATCGTCGCCATAAGACCTATCCGTGTCGGAGCGACTTAACACAAATTGCATAATAATAATAATAATAATAATAATAATAATAATAATAATAATAATAATGTCCATTCATCTACGAGTGTTTTTAACAGTTACGCCGTAGTGAAAGAATGTTGCCCTACACAAGTGTCACTTAAAATGCCAGGAACTATACTCTACCGCTCGTCATCTCGTAGGATGAGGGAAATGGCACTTGGAAGTTTTAGACTACGGCGAGGATCAGCCAGGTCCACGCACTCCGTAAAGATGTCTAACTCTACTCTACTGGGTCTCCCATTTAAACACAATTAACTGCTAAGCGACTGCGTCAGGATTCGGTCCCGTAATTTTGAACATATGAGGAGACGAAAACTCCGTCTGAGCTATGCAGCCAGTCAGCATGACTTTTAAAAAATTACTCATATAAGCTTGCTAATTGGTTTCAGATGATAAAAGGAACAAACAGATCTGTCATGTACGGTAGAGTATAGAAGGCTGCATTAATCTCACCCAGATGACTCGTTTACACATCAACATACAGTACATATTCATAAACACGCAGAAATATTTCTATGGGCTGAAATCGGTCAGCTGATTAATGTAATGAATATTAGCAGCGGATGGGGAATGCATTTTAAAACATGTGCCATTCAACTTCAGCTCTGCTTCGTTATGAGATCAATCGCAATCGCCCAAAGTGCAGATCGGAAAGACACGAAGCAGGATTTTCTATTACATCAAGTTTACATGTGTAGATGAGTCTTTGTTTTCCTTGCAATAAAAGTGTTTATTAAGAGAAAGACGAAGTTGTTATTTCACGTTACAACACAACATACTGGTACCGATATCCCGGAATCTATTCGAATCACGTATCAGTTCATCACGAGACAAAGTACTCTGAACATTCTTCGACGAAATATCAAATGAAAAGTTAATTAAGGCGTACATTATATGAAATAAGACGCGGGAATTCACGACACAACACGATTGATGCCAGCCATTTGTACCAGGTGTATGCGTAAGTTTTTGCCGGCTCTGTGGTACAGGAAACACGTAATTTTCAAGGGAAATTCATTTTTTTATTCAAAATATTGGCCATAGGCTTCTACACATTTCGCCCATCTTTCAGGTAAGTTATGAATACCATGCCAGAAAAACTACTTGTCCTTTGCGGCAAACCATTCGTCCAGCCATTTTCCAACTTCCTCGAAATTGCTGAAGTGCTGCTCTGCGAGCGCGTGCCTCATCGATGCGAAGATGTGATAGATGACGCCAGGTTGGGGTAGTACGGCGGGTGCGGAAGGATGTCCCATCCAAGCGATTTAAAGGTGTCTTTCACTGGTTTTACTGTGTGAGACGGCGCATTGTCGTGTAAAGAAATCACTTTGCCATGTCTTCTGGCCCATTCCGGTCGTCTTTCAATCAATGCGTGATTTAAATTAATCATTTGTTGGCGATAGCGTTGTGCATTAACGGTTTCGCCGAGCTTCAAGAGTTCATAATACACAATACCGCTACCAGAGCGCGCACTGTCCTTCACACTGAAATCACCACGTTTAAATGGTTACGTGCCGGCCCCGTGGTAGCCCCTTTCGGTACTTCCAGGAAGGGACTGGTAACTCAGGCGACCTGGAATCTCCCAGCCGGCCTGTGGTGTGGGGCCGATCTTTCCGTGTGTTGTTCTCGGCGGCTGGCTTACCTGCGAGTTCCTTAGAGATTCAATGGGAATGTTCTGCCTGTAGTGACATCGTGAAATTTCTGGATCAAATCACGCGAGCTATAAAAAGAGAGGCTAACAGCGGACTGTCAGTCGGTGTTGGACTCGGAGTCAGCGTTGGACTCCGTGCGGCAGTCAGTGTTAGAGAGAGTGACAGTAGGGCTCTGAGGTGGAGCCGATGTGACAGTGAGCTGGGGTGAGGGCGACAGAGGTGTTGGCTGTCGCTATTGTCTCACCGAGGTTTGAACCAGGAGCTGCTGTGGTGTCGGAGAGACCAGTGAATGTGTAACTGGAGGCGACAGAACAAAAGACTGTACTGTTTGACTCTGTGAAATGAGGATCACCGTGAGCCAGCAAGGAAACGCGCTATCGTCAATGCGAGAATAAATGGACCTGTGTTAATGTTCGCTGGCGTGAGTATCGCCCTGCTGTTGAATACTGTTGAGTTGTTCAATTGTTCACTGCATGGGACTGTGCGAAGTACTGGCCTAGCATTGGAGTCGAACCGACGAACAGTCGTCGTGTGTTGTATAGCCAGGGGCACTTTGTTCAAATCCAGCTGTCTACGCACAATGGCTGTAGGAGGTGACTGGACTTGGGGGAAAGGATTAGTGTCCCAGGTAAAGGAACGGGCTGGACCTTTGTTGCGCCATAAGATAGAGAGATTTGTAAATAGACTGGCAATTAGCGTGGCCATTCATGACTGGTTAGAATTGCTTGTGTTTAAATATATATATGTGTGTGTGTGTGTGTGTGTGTGTGTGCATTTATTAGACCATCCTGAAATACATTAGAGTACTGAAACAGATGGAGTTTTATTCGTAACAACATTGACGCATGTTCTAATCGATGGAGCGTGTTCCCCATATGTTTCTACTAGCAAACGATGACTTTAAACAGCCTTTTTTATTTTGATTAAACAAGAACAGCAATGCGCGCCGCAAACGTTCTTTTCCAGGCACAAACGTCGACATGATCACTAACGATACAACACACACGCTGGTGTTTGACGGACTCAACTTACGAATGTTGGTAGGTTAATGTCAGATGAACAAACTGACGTATGTGTCAAATTCATACGCTGCGTACTGTTCGCTGGCACTATCTCTTAGTGAAACCGGACAAGACTTATGCATACACCTGGTACCTCCAACACATTAAAGCTGGGTTCACATGGAGTGGATTTAATCAGCAGGTAAAACTGCCAAAATAAGACTTGAACCATTCTCTGGCGACAATGAGACCTCGTCAAGATTCTGGGAATAGTTTCAGTCGTCAATCGATAGCAACCCGACTGTAACCGAATTAAACAAGCATGCCTTCCTCCGAGGGTACCCAGAAGGCGAGCCCAAACATCTAGTCGACGGGATAGCGGCCAGCGCAACCACCTATGAACAGACAAAGAAAATATTAATAACTCGATACGGGGACAAGAACAGAATAAGTCAGGCCCACCTGGATTACTTGGACAACTTAACGCCTACCTTACCAGAAAGCTCTGACGAAATGAATCAGAAATACGTGGAATGTAATCGCTGGGTACAAGCACTCAAGGTCCAAGGAGAGGACGTCAACTTTTATGGACGTGTACTAGCACCAAATTTCTGCGAGCATTTCCAGCTCAGATCTGCAGACGATGGTTGATCCACGCCAAGTGCTCAAATATCCCGGAAGGCCATACGATGACATTAATGGAGTTCCTCAATGAAGAGGTTGAAGGAGCGCTAAAAGATCAGAAAATACGAGAAGACACCAGTACACCACGTCCAATCTCTATACTTCTACAGCAGCCACTCTTCAAATTACTACGGGAACAAAAAAAATATCGAAGTTGAAGAAAAAGACGACAATGAGCCCTTTCTGTGTCTTTAGTGAAAATAGAAACATGGGCCCCCCAGAATATAAAGAAATAGGCAATATTCAAGACAGAAAAGACAAGCTTAAGTTTTTTAAGAGATGTTTTCTGTGCTTAAGTAGAGGACATACTGTCCGACAGTGATACAAAAAGAAAAAAAGAAATGATTCTTGCTTAAAATCTAAGCAAATTCATCATAAAGCCGCCTGTAACTCCAACTCGCAAACTAAGTCTGTCAGTAAAGTAGAAGTTACCACGTCACATTTTCATTTTTTTTTTAAACTGGTCGTGTTTGGATCAAAGGGCCCTCTAGAATATCTAAACTCCCAAGATGTCTACTGGACGCCAGAAGCCAGTTCAGCTTTACTGCCAACTCTCTAGTGGATGATCTTTAACTACACGAAACTGGTAGCCGAGATCTTGCAGTGACAGACTTTGAAGTGACATCCACAGGTACCATGCCCACTGTATCCCCTCCCTGTCGTAAAAGGCAACTAAAAGGAGCCTCGGGGGCTCTTAACTTGAAAGCGTGGGTTAGCAACCACGAGCCCTTAGCTGAGTCCTGGCATTGCTTCCATTTGTGTCAGACAATCACTTTCCTCTATACTATCCGACCACTCATGGTCAATTATTGTTCTTTTCCGACCCCGACGGTATTAGGTTATAAAGCCTAAAGAGTCTAATTTTCAAGCAATCCGTGGCCCTTGTGTTTATTCGAACGATTTCTTCATTTTTCGAAGTGTCGGGCCCCTTCCACTTGTTTCCCTCTGATTAATTAACTGATAGAGGATGATTGCCTACTTGTACTTCCTCTTAAAACAATAATCACCGAGCAAGTTGGCCGTGCGGTTAGCGGCGCGCAGCTGTAAGCTTGCCATTCGGGAGATAGCGGGTTCTAACCCCACTGTCGGCAACCCTGAAAATGGTTTTCCGTGACTTCCCATTTTCATACCAGGCAAATGCTGGGGCTGTACCTTAACTAAGGCCACGGCCGCTTCCTTCCTACTCCTAGCCCTTTCCTATCCCATCGACGCCATAAGACCTATCTGCGTCGGTGCGATGTAAAGCCAATTGTAAAAAAAATATCACCACCACCACATTCAGCAAAGAAAACCGTAACTCTCACGGCCTTCGAAAGACATAATGCATATTCAGCTCATCCAAGTGTCGCACAGGACTTCCGCAACCTGGCGCTAGCTGATCGGCAAAATGACAACGAAGAACTCCCTACTGAAATACTAATCGGCGCGGACAATTACTGGAAGATGGTAAAACCGGAACAACGGATGTCAATCACGCCTGCCCTCTTACCGTTTCCTAGTCTTCGGACGGGTGCTGTAGGCAATCAGTCTGGTACCTCGCTCAATTAGGTTGCGACGCACCACGTCTCAGTGACTGATAGTGATATACATCTAGAGAAAACATGCGAGGGTTCTGAGATCTGGAAACAACTGGCATCCGTGAAACGCAAGGCAGGGCCTTAGACGATAACGAGGCTGCTATCTTTCACGAAATTCACAAAACCCAACGGATGCAAGACGGAAGAAGAGCTGTATCACTACTAAGAAGAAAGACATAGAATTACCAGTTGACCTGACAACAGCTGAGAAATGATTTCAAACCCTTGGGACACGCATGCATCAAGCTCCAGACTTCAAAACTATGCACTATACGCATATGTTAGACTACATAACGAAGCAGCATGTGGAAATAGCCCCGAAGGGTGAGACTCCAGGAAACGGTTTTCATCTACTACATCACGTTGCAGTAAAAAAGAAGAGACATGGGACAAAATAGAGGCTCGTGCTCGATGCCTCCTCTCATGAGCAAGGCCAACCAGCGTTGAATGATGCCCTTGAGATGGGACCAAATTCGCTAACAGAAATTTCAGCGACGTTGCTCCATTTCAGATGAATCCGAAGTGCCATTGTCTGCGATGGCAGTCAAGCTTTCTTACAGCTGGCCCTACGTGAAAACGGTAGTTGTCTCAAGATTTCTGTGCTACTGAGTCGAAACTAACTCTGTTGGAATCTCAGACAACCACAGACGTCGTCACATATCGCTGCCGCGATTACAGTTTGGGCTTCTCTAAAGCCCATTCCTTCTGTCGTCTGTTCTGCGAGAACTGGTTGAACTACACCAGGAGAAATATAAGTTACCACTGCAGCAGCACTACTGGATGGTTGTACCTTATGGACGACCTTGCAGACTGCGTAGAAAACTATAACTTGGCCGTTGTCACATATTATGAACTCACAGGCCTTCAGCACTAAACTTCCTCTGTAGAAATGGTTTACCAATTCAGAACCATTGAGATACATTTCGAGAGCAGAAGGTCGAGAAGTAAATTCGTATAATCGAATTACTTCTTCACAACTCCAGACGATATGACCAACAAACTACTTGACAAACAGCGTAACCGAGATTCAGACATACCATGTCCAGTCAATGGGGACACTGTCCCGGCTACGTCTACAGAGGACTTCAAGCCCAAGAACTGGTTTTGAGGGATTCATTGTGGAAACGACCTACGTGGCTTATCGAACAATCCAATTCCTGGCCCCGTGATATCACTGTCCCGGACACGCCCGGAAAAAAGAAGACTTCTCATGCTCTACCAGTCACGGTTCGAAGACCATTGTTCATCGCTTCATGCTTCAGCTCATACTGAAAGCTGCTAGGCGTAACCGCATGGATACTTCGGTTTGTTACATGTATGAAGGAAAAAACGAAAGAGGATTCGAAACTAGGTAAAACATCGAAAACGCTATAATATACTAGACATGCCAGGTTCAGGAGGAGTGCTCCATACACAACTGGCGACCTTGAAGAAAAAAAACAGTTGTCAAAACCATCCAAGGTTTGTAGATGCAATCCTTTCCTGCAAAATGATATTATTCGCCTGGGTGGCCGTCTACAATTTGCAGACCTGACAAGTGGTGTGAAACATCCAGTGCGTTTGGAACGATCACACGGATTCACACATCTCATTTGGCAGATTCACATCAAGTTACATCACTTAGGGGTACGTATATTCCTCAAAGAACTTCGCACTGAATTTTGGATCATACGAGACCGACAAATCATCGAGGTGGTGGTGTATGGATTCCTGCCGTGCAAAATATCCCATAAGGAAAGAGTTGAATAAATAAATGCTCCGCTACCTTTACATCGTGCCCACTCTACATAAGTCGGGGAACACAGGAAAACTTGCGTCGTTCTGTTCACGTGTGCAACTGGGACAGTTATACGCTTGGAGCTCTCACCGACTTAACTGACAGATTTCAAAGGCTTCCCAACGTTTTGTAGGACATCGTATATTGCATACTACATATACCGACATGCCCAAACCTTCCAAGCTGAGAACAAAGAACTTAAACCTTCAAAACAGTCCTTAGACACATGAATAACTGGCGCATCACAATGTGACGTGGAAGTTCGTAACTCCACGGGCGGCCTGGTGGGGAGAATGGTGGGAATGGATGGTCGGATCCACCAAGCGCTGCCTTAGGAAGATTTTAGGTCGCTTACAGATCGATGAAGAGGGCCTTCATGCTGTTAAAATCAGCACTGAAGCCAGCCTGAATTCACATCCCACTGTGCAAGACGGAAGCAACCTTGAAGTTCTGACATTCTCCCATTTTCTGAACGTAGAAAGACTCACAACCTTCCCAACCGGACCTGAGCCAGAGAGGAAGAAAGTCTTAACGAGAGAATTCCGCACGATGAAGGAAATGGTCGAAGACTTCTGGCGTAGGTGGAAAAGGGAAGACTTCCTTGAGCTGCAGAGCTACCATGGGGTAAAGTCTCCAATTAGAAAACGTCCGAGACAGCGTGTAGGAGATGATTTCCTCTTAAAAGAAGACGTCCTGCCCAGTCATATGTAGAAGAGAGCCCGCGTCGACGAAGTCCTCCAAACAAAAGACGGCCGAGTGAGGTCAGCCATCCTGCGTCTGCCAGATATTTCAAGAGTCAGCCGACCGGTGCAGCTGACGATTCCTCTGGAAATCGACCAGCGTGGAGAGGAAGCTGAAGACCGAATATAGCAGCAAACGCCACTCACCGAGAGGATCTGCTAGTACATCAAGTTAACGTTTGTAGATATGCATTTGCTTTCCTTGCAAGAAAAGGGAAGTTTTAGTAAGCAAAATACGCAGTTGTTATAACACGTTATATCACAATGCAGGGTATTCAGTTGTGTGGGAATAAATTAAATAAATACTCAAATACAGGAAAGGCGCAGACTGAGGAGATTTAAAAAAAGCGCCGGACAGAAATGCTAGAGTACTGGACAAAAGTTTCAGAATATGGAAGACGGAAAAGACAGTTCGATTGACGAGGTACTTCGTTGGCCTAATTATTATTATTATTATTATTATTATTATTATTATTATTATTATTATTATTATTATTATTATTATTATTATTATAGGAATACTCTCCAATCTCACTTCATTTCATCTCTCAGGCATTAATCATTACCCCAGAGGAGTGCGGCAGGCTTCGGCAGCCGGCACACTGCATATCCTCACCTCTTAGATGCGGCTTCATTCATCCATTCCTGGCCCTTTCGAATTACTGGAAACAGACTTTGGATTTTCATTTTCTACATACTCAAATAATAAATTCTGGATTTCAGATAAAGTATTTTTTAATGACGATGTGAAATAGCATGTTATTTTTCCAAAATCATAGTTCCATATTCAAAACATGGAACAGTTGTTCCATGAAGATAATCGCTGTAACAACGGACACAAACCATCCAAACAGAGCACAATACTCCCACACATCGACCACAATGAATCTCGTATCGTTACCGCAAATAGGGCAATGTAATATGATGGCTCACCAGATGCTCCACGTCCGAGGTTCGATCAAGTCGTTCAAGATCATCGCGAGTGAAATCAAACTAGCTTGCCGTTATAAATTAACTTCATTTGTTTGATGAAAATCCTTATTTACCTTCATACGAATATTTACGTTTATTTTTCGAAGAGATGAAACAGGGGCTATTTCCAAACTACCGAGGTGACTCGTATAGAAATTACTTAAACACCTTACAGAAGAAAAAAAGGTTACAAAACGTAGTCACCTCAAACCAAGATGAAGGGGAGCTCGAGAGGGTAATTCACTCTCTCTCCCCCGATTTAAGGTTAAAGCATTATGTTTTTACATTAGCCGGAAAAAGATTTACATTTTAGAAAAGCTGTTTACCTAACTAAAGATTCGGACCTTTCCCTAGGATTAAACTGCGAAGGTAGCAAGAAAGAATGAAGTTATGTGGCCATTACCTTATAGATGTTCTAGCTGCCGACGAAAGAGGCCGCCCGCCTCCTGCTTAAACACACAAACTCAGATAGACGACGATCAATTGGCCAAGAAACGTGAAAAGCCGCAGTTTATAAACCCTCAAGGAAGGTTCGAGATCATTCAAGACTAAACCAGCCACACCCTCTGAATTTAATTGGTTAATCTCAAAGTTACACTCAGAATAGAACAAGAAGCCTGTGATAGGTTGAAAATTAATTACAGAAATTAGTGATTGGCTGGATTCAAAACTGGCGGAAAGAAAAAGGAAATATTGCCAACCTAAAAATAAGTGAACATCAATCAGTTACAAAAACCTAGAAATACAAAACTTCTTTAAATTATAAGTTCTTATATCTCGCACCAGGGTGCATGATCATAGTTTTTTTGGTAGTGTCTTCTATGGAAGAATATCCAAACTTCTTGTTGAATGGCAAACAAAACAAGAAGAAATCCACTCAGTTTAGGAAACTGCGCAATAACAAAATTACATAATATTTCGATGGTGACATCTTCTGATTAAAGTTCCAATTTGTTGTGTTATTAGTTCCACTTTTGATTGATAGAGGAGTTCATTTAGGCGCTAATTTAGAATGCGCGGCATTGAGGTGTACCTAGCGGTACAATTATTATTATTATTATTATTATTATTATTATTATTATTATTATTATTATTATTATTTTAAAATGGAACGTGTAGCTCACCTCCATTTGGGGTGTACCTGGAACGAGCTGCACTACCTCGGGCTGAGGACACAAGTTTACTTTACTTTTTTATTATTGATACTTTTCCCGTTTGAGATCAATAAAAAAAAACGTTTTCTCAACTCGCTCGGTGTCTATGTCGATAAGATCGCGGACGTAAAATACCTACCACGATTGGCATAAGCAAACCTGATGAAGCCA
The DNA here is from genome assembly GCF_040414725.1 of Anabrus simplex. Taxonomy (NCBI): domain Eukaryota; kingdom Metazoa; phylum Arthropoda; class Insecta; order Orthoptera; family Tettigoniidae; genus Anabrus; species Anabrus simplex. The sequence goes on along the minus strand of NC_090265.1, from coordinate 1,739,347,204 downwards.
TAAGATACAGCAATTTATTAAGGAAGTGATGATGAACTTGTATTGCATAATTTTATTTTAATTTTCTAGCTGTTTGTATGAAGAGAACATACTAGGTAGTGTGAGTGAATACGCTGAATACGACTCTGAGTCTGACACCTGCGTCGCAATCGCTAAAACAAATATGTTTGCTATGTGAGGGAGATCTGTTTCCATGGTAACAGAGCCTGTGTTTCCACTACGAACATCGAGTCGATGCAGATGACAGGACAATGGACTCTTCTCTGGAGAGACTATCTCACGCGCTGTGAGAGCGTTGTATAAGAACTGTCCTTCCCTGCCGGATTTATCACTGGACTGTTCTTCCATGATGAAACATGCGTTCTTGCTGCAGTTAAGGAAGGACACAGTATTCTCCGTATAGCCCATAAAGGTCCTTGAAAGAGTGGATGGTAATGGTTTCCACAATTCGCAACATCGGCACTAAGTGACGAGAGTGGCTGGCTCTATGCCCGACCGCCTTTGCCCTTAGGAATTCACATGGTGCTCATTTTTGGTGTAGGCTGAGTGACCTTCAGCGTCAATTGCCTCCCCAGAGGATAAACTCTAACTTCCTTTGCATTTCGATGTTTCGCTAAAACAGATATTTATGTTTGTCATATAAGGGAGATCTCTTCTCAAATGCCATGCATTCTTATCCTGCCAGTCTTCTTCGGATTGACCACTCATTTCCATGGCTTTAGATACTGTTCCCTTCCAGGTTGCCCTTAATCTCCCCCAACAGCATCTCCCCGGTGGAGACCAGTTGAGTCAACACTTGCCATCGCTGTTCCTCCATCCGTTGGAATCGTCCATACCATCTCAATGCTCGAGCATCAATCCTATCTGTAACCGATTCTTCCGCATATGACTCTATTCTTACATATCCATTCCCCAGCCGATCCAAACGGGTAACTATCCTGCTTCACCGCAACACATCTATTTCCAAAGCCTCAATCTTATCACTTTGTCTCTGGTTCAGTATCCAATACTCCGAGCCATATGTCAGGATGCTTTCAACCATAATACGTAGCATCACTTTCTTCGTTTGTCTGCGCATGTTCAAACTCCAAAAGATCCCTTTTAAAGATCTAATAGCTATTCTTGCTTGACTTATCCTGTCACATCACAGTGGCCAGTTTTGTACATTACGGAACCAAAGTACTCAACCAGCCCAACTCAAAATTCTAATCCTCAACTTGCTCACTTCCAGTAACAAGATATTCTGTTTTATCCATATTGACAGCTAATCCCCAACGTCTACATGCATCCACTAACTTTCCCGTGAGATACTTGGAATCATCTCTATCCAGATCCAGAAATACAGGGTTTCGCATATAAACTAAGACCGAACGCACGGTGTTTGTACTCTGCGCTACGGCAGCTGCCTCAGCGGAACTTACGACGCGCGCAGCCGCACTGCTTTAAGCGAGTATACAATCTTATATGAAACCTTACCTTATAATAGATGCTGGAAGTGTCGTCCTTCCTGGGTTATACAGGCACTGTATCTCTTAACCACATTCTGGCTGGCCCTAGTGAGTGCTGTCACTGTAATGTTTTTGATTTCATTCGCAATGTTTTCTTTCGGTTCCTCCAATGTGTGCGGACTTGTTCGACACACTTTTTCTTTCAGTTGACCCCACAAGTAAAAAATCACACACTGTTAGATCTGGAGAATGAGGGGGGAAATAGACCAGCACTAATCACTCTGTCTGCAAACACTTCCGAGACTGTAAAAAGGGAATCTTCTGCTGTATTAGTTAGGACTGAATCTTGTTGTTGAAACCACCCACGCGATTTTTCTTCTTGGAAGAACGTCGTCAAAATGTCAGCTTGGTATATCTCTGCATTTACTGTCGTCTCGAAAATAGCCCAATTATTCGACTTGTACTAACAGCACCCTAAACACCACTTCATAAACAATATTAGCATTTTCTGCACACCAAAAGCGAGAGTTGTGACTATTCACGCGATCATTAAGATGAAACAAAAAACTTTTACATATGAAAATACGGTGTTGCTATGATAACTGTCTCACCATGTTAACAGCTGAAATTCAGAATGACGACTGATGTTTGCCAGGTCAAACACGCGCCTCCCATACAGCAGCTTACGGATCGGAGAGTAAAAACGCCGCTTCGCCGGTCTTACTTTATATGAGAAACCCTATACTTGCTTGTCAGCGAACAATAATGTATGTAAGTGTTCGTGCTGTACTGGCACAACCAAACTTCTGCTCTAAATAAAACTTAAACATAGTTTCTGACATACACCCTTGGCTTAATCCTTTCCTTGTTTAGAAATTTCTGATACCTTATTACCAAACTGCACAGCTGCCTTGCATAGGTGGTACATTCTTTTCACATTCTTGATGCACACTCCACACTAACATATTCCAGTGTCCTTCATAGTAACTTCCTTCGCTTAGAATTATAAGGTTTTTCTATATCAACAAACATCAAATGAAGATATTGAATTTTTGTCATCATCTTCTGACACATCTGGCGTACACAAAAGATGATATCCACATAACTTTTTCCAGCAGTAAAAACCGCCTCCTCCTGAGATACAACACGTGAAATCTTTCCCATTCTATCTGTTCTTTACTCGAATACTGAGCAACCTACTCACCGAAACCATGACATTTATTCCTCTCCTATTCCCTTTCTTATATATCTGCGTCTCACGAGAAGTCGCGGTAGCATGTAGGTACGTCACTAATAACAGATAGGCTACAGTAAGCTACAAACATTTGTCGTGACAGATGGTGCGAGCTCTCTGAGCAGATGCATGTTCATTATTAAACTGTTCATTAAGCAGTACTTAAAATAAACGTGTAACTAAAGCACAAATGCCCTACACTTTGAAGTACCACAACAGCACCTCATTTCGCGCGAAAAACTGCGGACGGAACAGGTGTTTATAGTCAGGCCTTGAGACTTGAGATTGGTGCATGTGCAGCAGCCGTGATTACCCCTCGCACCCCTTACCCTGCATCCACGTGACTTCTCGTCAGACGGCCATAGCATATTCTTGTTTCTAAATGTTTCGTCTCCCGGATGGGTAATCGAACCCACATCCTTCCGGGTAAAACGAAAATATCTTTACTGCCTCACCTAGGCAGCCTAGTGGTTTTTATTATTATTATTATTATTATTATTATTATTATTATTATTATTATTATTATTATATGAAGGTCACCGGCCCCTATCATCATATTTTCTTTCAAGCATGGACATGATGGAAAAACTTAACAGTTCCGAACACAGGTAACACAATAAACATCACAATTTAAGTGAATCAGGTTGGCTTCAATGCTATACCGAAAAACAAACGCAGGTACCCTGACACAGCACACTCTACTGCATACACTTTACTGTAAACAAAAGCAGTGTTTATTCCCTTATTAGTTGTACGTCGGTAGCAAAGCCTAGTCGTTGTCGCTTAATCCATCTCCAGCTAATGATGGATTTTTACCAAGTGTCCCCATGCTCCGCCTTCGAAGACTTCAGTAGCCAGTGGAATCTCTCATTTCATCTGCTGACAGCTGTCCATCAACTCTACGTGGAGTTCTGGATTTAAGAACGTACCCTCAGGAGCCCGACTGCTTGAACCTTTTCTTATCTTTACAAGAACTACAGTTACATCGCCGTACCAGCATTCTGAACCCCTTTTCTCGTCCACACAGGCGGGGTTCCATCATTCTTAAAAATCTAAAAGTACTAATACGGTATCTTTACTTCGATTATAAACTATTCGAATTCAACACATACTGTTAACATTGCGTTGTGTAGAAATGTCAGGGAATTATTCACGAATTCGAATTTAAAACGTTCGAAGTAAACATATTTTACTGTAATAATATAAATCAAATTATATTCTCTCCAGTGCATTTATGTCATTATTCAGGCAGTGTCACTGTCGTCCTACAAATGGCGTGGCAAGAGGACTGGCCTTCGAGTTCTGGGCACAAGCCTGTGGCAAAACGAGAGCGAAAGTCACCAGTTTTTATTATTATTATTTTTTTTTTTTTACAATGCTGACTTGTGAAAGGGCTTCAAATGTTTGAAATTATCCGCAAGAGAGACAAGCAAAGGAGAAAGTAATGAGTGCGTGAATATCGAACGGCAAGACCTCGTAAGCATATTTATGTTCATTAACCAAGTTGGAAGTTACTAATATCATTTTGCTCGCGCAGCGCGCACAGGTGCGCCAGTTTAATGAAATTCGAATAGAATTAACTGTATGAAATGTTTCGTACGCAAGCCAAGTTTCAAGATGACATTACAATCTCGTAGAAAAGGTAGAACGTGAGGGAGCGTTTTACACAACAGGAAACTAAACAATGAATCCTTTCCGTTCCTTCATTTCCAGTGGTCTAGGTTCAGTATACCATTGCCGCGAACATGTGTCATGTCCATGGCGCGAGAAACGTGGTCATATCACCAAACACGCATAATTATTATTTCTGAAAGGAGCATTGGTGAGTTCAAACCTCGCTCACGGAAGTCGCTATGGGATCGATGCAAACTCGGTCATGGATTCAACGCCGAGTTCTGCCCCGCGGCGCGCTACGTTGTCTAGCCAATGTAATTAAATTTACGGCAAGTTTCTAAGAACGTCTGCGTGAGATGCAACTAAATATTCAGCACTGATTGCATCATGTCCCACCATGTAGCCCAAGACTCTTTGACATATTATTTTTACAAATGAAAAGCAAGTCGCCGTCTATTATTTAGAATTATACTTTGGCAGCCCGTATTGACAGACATGATAATCTTCTGGGATTTTGTCGTGTCAAAGAAAATCGAAGTGAAATTATTCCTCTTTGTTTTCTTTGACACGGCAAAATCCCAGAAGATTATCATGTTTTAGTCATTTTCTCTCAAATTCCAGGATAAAGAGTGAATTATTAATTTGACCATGAAAAGGTAAGGACACCTAAACGTGCCTTGCACTTGATTGTTTTCTCCTTCTGTGTTTACCCTGTGTTCCCAATCTTTTACTATCTACATTAATTTTCATATTTCAGCACGCCTGGTGGCCATGACCGTTAAGGCGTTGAAGTCTAAACTATCTGACACCGTGGTTAGCCGGTTCGAGTCCCGTTGGTCGAAGAAATTGTCACCATCGGAATGTTGGCCGGCAGGGTAGAAGAGGTGGTGGTATACAATTTCTCATCACTAGATTGCGTGCCAAAAGCCTGGATTAAATTCCAAACTCTCCGCAGTGCTCATATGGAGCGAGGGCAAATGACGCTGTTGATGGTGATCCGTCCGTTGGATGTAGATGTTAAGCCTTCAGCAGACCCCTTGGTGCTACGACACACTAACCCATCGAAGATTTTCGGCGACGCAAGGATGGAAAATAGCTAGGACTCAGAAGGAAGTAGCCGTTGCCTTAATAAGGTACACCTCGAGCATTTGTCTGGTGTGAAAATGGGGAACCATGGAAAAACATCTTCAGAGCTACCAACAGTAGGATTGGAACCTACCATCTCCTGAATGAACTGGTCTAGAAAGCCAAGAAATTCGTCGTGATCACACGACACCTCGTAATCTGCAGGCCTTAGGGCTGAGCAGCGGTTGCTTGGTAGGCCAAGGTCCTTCAGGGCTGTAGTGTCATGGGTTTAGGTTTTTTATCTCCCGACTGAAAGCTCATGATGACTATGCGAACCGAACAGCGCAACGAACTCGCCCGGTCCTACAGTGCGTTCGCTTAGGCTTGTTTCACACCTACCCGGCTGCCGGGTAACCGGTGTCGGGTACACGGTTGTCAGGGCAAGAAGTGTACGAGACGTTTCACACTTGCCCGGTAAAAGTCGTTGCCTTATAAACGGCACGCGGCTGCCGTGCTATTGTAGTAGGAAGCCGGCAGCCCCCACTGTACTGGCCGGCTGCCGGGTGAACAAAACCAGATTGGGAGGGTAGTGGTGGCTGTGAGTCAGTGGAAGTTTACACATCTAGCCACCACGGCAGTGCCTACAGTCTTCTCGAGTGTTGCGTTTCCTTGTTTTTACGTTCTAGTGTATTACGTATTTGTTGTTATGCCGGAAATTGACATAGAAAGTTTGCACACTCATCCTAAAATAGTTGAAAAATTTGTCGCTGTCATTTCTTAAGTCTTCAAAAATTAAAAAGAATGCCCCTACCTCGTCTCTTCTCATATTGACTGGATTCACCCATAGCAGTCTATTTTTTCTCCTTTTCTTCAAACGCCTATACAAGACCATAAACGCTAGTTATTTATTGCGATCCATTCCAACACGCGATATGTACACAACTGCTGCCGTGTTCTTGCCGGGTATATGTGAAAAAGGATTCCCATTCTTGCCGGAGCCGGCTACTTGTTACCCGGCAGCCGGGTAGGTGTGAAACAAGCCTATTACGGGTGGGGCCGGGAGAAAGCTCGCTTGCCGTCACTAGCCACTTGCGGGATTATGTGTACTCTAATGCCGATTTTCTGTGTGGCAACATGTCCTCGTAGATGAAACCACGCCTCATCAGAAAGAAAAAAATTAAATGAGGATCCGCATTACCGTCCACAATATTTTGTAACATCCAATTACAAAACTGAACTCGTTTTTCTTTTAACTATTTTTTTTACAAGTTGCTTTACGTCGCACCGACACAGGTAGGTCTTATGGGGACGATGGGAGAGAAAGGGGCTAGGAATGGGAAGCGGCCGTGGCCTTAATTAAGGTACAGCCCCAGCATTTTCCTGGTGTGAGAATGGGGAAAAAAGGGAAAACCATCTTCAGGGCTGCCGACAGTAGGGTTCAAACCCACTATCTCCCGAATATTGGATACTGGCCATACTTAAGCGACTGCAGCTATCGACCTCTGTGAACTCGTTTTTCATCGTCTCTAGGCCGTAATTCAGGCACGATATGCACTCTGTATGGTTTTAATTTAAGAAGTCTAGCGGCAGTAAAAAGGGATGTTTTGAAACACCAATTTCCTATGAAACATGTCTTAGAAATTTATTCGGAGAACGTGTGATTTCACCAATTTTGTCCTCCGTCAATACTCTTCGTCTTCACTCAGAAATTGAAGCATTTAGCGATCCTCTTGTCCTTAGTTTGTTAACAAGTCGTTTAACAGTTACTCTGTCCCGAACTGGAGCACACGGATATTTCACTGCAAATCGTCTGCGCACCTCTATACATGACTCTGTTCTTTCGTATGTATCGTCCATAAAAACTCTCTGTTCAAGCGGGTATTTAGCCTGTTGCATTTCTAACCAGTGCGTTACACACGCGCTGCACAGCTGGCTGGCTTACAACTGCCGCCTTCTCGACCTTCACTGGCGCTTCTCAAGCCCGCCCGTGGCTAGCCAGGTTTCTCCCGGCCCCACCAGTAAGCAAACGCACTGTATTAAGCAACTATACCCCTCCTAACACTAAGAGGGAAGAGGAGCTATCCTTCGAAGAATGAATGTATCGGCAAAACAAAGGAAAGGGCAACGCAATGCGTGAAATTGGAAGACTCTCTAGGCCTCGCAAACCTAATACCTTCGGAATCGGGAGAGAACAGGAGCTGAAAGTGAAAAGCCTGGCATACGCAAGTGGAAGCAATGCCATACTAAGTTAGGGGTCCTGAGGTTGCCAGCCCATTCTCCGAAGTTTACCCCCCCCCCCCCCACAGAGATTTCCCCTTTTAATGGACATATTCTACCACCTTCACCCGTAAGGGTATTTCTTATATTTCCCAGATCAAGGAAAGATGTAGAGACTGCCTTCCGGAGTTTACATGCTTGTCCATGTTCCCCCCTTTCTGCTGCGCCCTCTTTCCAAACCGCCACGTCATTGTGATTACCGGTATACTAACATGCATTGCCTTTTCATGTTCTCTCATTTTTATAAATGACTTAACCAGTACTTCAAAAAAAAGGTAGTAGTACTTCCCTTTTGGTGAAGCTCGTCCAGTAAAGCTGCTAAAAGTAATCTAGGATTAGATAGTGATGCGCAAACACAGCATGGATCCATGTATATCGTGTCATTCTCTTGGTACCAAGCCTGATAGAAGGTGGATTTTTTGAAAGGTGAAAAGTAGTCCATGTTCCATTTTGGAATGTAAAAGATATCTGAAGAAACATTCGGGAATTACTCAACAAAATATATTTTAAAAACTGATCACTGTACACCCCAACAGGATTGCAGTAAAGTGGAATGTTCAAACTGACACGCGGGCAGCTTAAAAGGAGTAGCAGAGTTATTATTATTATTATTATTATTATTATTATTATTATTATTATTATTATTATTATTATTATTATATAATTCGCTGAGGCCATCAAGGACCACGTTAAGTCTTGTTGCATTTGACACTGAACTTGGCCTTCTTTAGAGCCCAAATTTCCCCTCATTCTTGGTGAATCGGCCTGCTTACGCTCCTCTGTCCAAGGGGCACCGTGTCTTCTCTTCGGTTGCTCGTCTCGGTTTAGCCCGTTCGTCAATATTTCTTGCGGAAGAGATCTCTGTTAAGGGCGTCTTCAGCTGAGATATGTAGCATTTGCAGGTCTTCTTCGGTATTTCTAAACCAGGGAATTGTGGTTTTAGGGTTTGAATAAAAAAAGTGAAAGATTTCTTTAGTTAACTTTCTTCCGTCCATTCTTTTCAGATGACCGTAAAATCGTGCCCGTCTTTTTCTGATTGTGTCGGTAATTTTCTCTATTTTGCTGTAGACTTCCTTGTTGGATCTCTTTTGGTGGATTCCATTTCTGTACTTTGATCCCAAGATTCCTCTCACAATTTTGCGTTCTCTTTTCTCCAGTTCTTCAAGGAGTCCTTTGTTGGCATTTAGAGACAGGGTTTCGGCTGCATATAGAACTACTGGCTTCAGAACTGTTTCATAGTGACGTATCTTGGTGTTTTGGGAAAGGCATTTTTTGTTGTAGATTGTGCGGGATGTTTGGTAGGCTATTTCCAGTTTGCGTACTCGCTCCTGAAGTGATTCTTTGTCCAGTCCATTTTTCATGATAATCTCACCCAGGTATTTGAATTTGTCTACTCGGGTGATGTCCCTGTATTTTGTATGGAGTTTTGGTGGAGCCTCTTTGATGTTAGTCATTACTTCTGTTTTCTCAAACGATATCTGCAAAACAGTTTGTTCGGCAATTTCCTTTAAAATTTCAACTTGAGCTCTAGCGGTTTCTATGTCGTTTGAGAGAACACCAATATCATCGGCAAATGCTAAGCAGTCTGTTGCGATCCCCTTGGATTTGGTTCCTATTCTTAATGGACTGTAGTTGGTTTCCTGTAATCTCACCCGCCAGGTTCTGATGATCTTTTCAAGAACACAGTTGAAGAGTATCGGGGATAGCCCATCACCTTGTCGGACTCCTGTTTTGATGTCAAAGGAATGCGAGAGACATCCATGGAACTTCACCTTGGATTTTGTATCGGTCAGGGTGGCTCTAATTAATGCCAGCAGTTTCAAATCAACTCCAAGTTCATTTAAGATGTTTAGCAGGACTTCCCGGTCAATGGAGTCATACGCTTTCTTAAAGTCCACAAAGACAGACACATACTGCTTGGACCTTAGTGTACAATATCTGATGATCGTTTTGAGATTTTGGATCTGTTCAGCTGTTGAGCGACCTTTTCTGAACCCTCCTTGGTATTCACCTATTTGATGTTCGACTTGTGCTTCCAAACGCTCCAGGATGGCAAGAGATAGAATTTTGTAAGTCACGGGTAGCAAAGATCTTCCTCTGTAGTTGATCATGTTCTTCATGCTGCCTTTTTTGTGTAATGGATGGATCAAAGCTATTTTCCAATCTTCGGGTAGGGTCTCCTTGTTCCAAATTTCTTCTATTTGCTTTTGCAAGATATCAAGTGATTCCTCTGGGGCATATTTCCATAGTTCTGTTACTACTGAGTCTTCCCCCGGCGCTTTGTTATTTTTGAGACGGGCAATGTGGCGCTTGATTTCATCTCTGTCGGGTGGTCTGGAATCTGGGTACCTGAGTAAGGGTTCCTTGGTCTCAATGGCGCTTTGCGGTTTAGAGCAATTAAGTAAATTCTTGAAGTAATCTGCCAGAATGCTGCAATTTTCTTCATTTGACGTCGCCAGTGTGCCGTCCTTTCGCTCAAAGCATGAGAGATGGTGGTTTATAGCAGTGAGTTTGCGTTTGAAAGCTCTGTAGTACTCTCTGCTTTCATTCTTCCGAATGTTTTGTTCTATCTTTTCAATGAGATTTTTCGTATTTACGTTTCTCAGTTCTGAACACCCTAGCTGCTTGGGCATGTTGGGTTTTGTAGGTTTCCCAATCATTTTCTGATTTTGTAGAGTAGTACTGTTTCCACGCATTGAGTCTTTCTTGGAGGACTGATTCGCAGGTACCATTCCACCAGGCATGCTTTTTGCTTCTCTTGATTTCTGCAACGTCTTTGGCGGCCTCCACAAGGAGACTTTTGGCGTTGTTAAAGTCACAGTCATTTGGTCTAGCCTTCTCCTGGAACTCCTCGACCCTTTGCCGAAGTTTATCATTGTCGAAGCGTGTGATCTGTTTGGTTGTCTTCCTTGTGTTTGCAGGAATTGGTTTGAATTTGATAAGAGACATATACTGATCTGAGGCCACATTGATGCCTTCCTTTACCTTGACATTCATAATCTCAGGGCTGTTTCTCCTGGAGATTGCAACATGATCAATTTGGAACTCTCCGAGAGCTTGGACGGGAGAACGCCAAGTCATTTGCTTTCTGGGTAGATGGCGAAAGTGGGTGGACATCACCTGCAGGTTGTGATTTTCGCAAATGGACACCAGTCTTTTGCCGTTGGGATTGGTTCTTTTGTGAGCAGGGTAATTTCCTATAACTTTCTTGTACTTCTGTTCACGACCTAGTTGGGCATTGAAGTCACCCAAAAGAACCTTGACATGGTGTTTGGAGATTTTGTTTAATTTTTCATTCAGTAGGTCCCAGAAATTATCAACTTCGTCTGGATCAGACTGGTTCTTATTGTTTGTAGGAGCATGTGCGTTAACTAGGGCGTAGGTTTTGTTCGCGCATTTAATTGTGAGTATAGACAATCTGTCATTCACAGGTTCGAAATTTGCAACCGATGTAAGGATCTTGGTTCTAGCAGCAAACGCGGTTCCAAGCATCACAGCTCCATTGAGGATTTTTCTTTGCGCTTTGCTCTTGAAAATTCGGTAGCCTTCGAATTCAAAAATCTCTTCATCTGGGTACCTTGTTTCCTGTAGGGCCATTATGGATATCTGATTTTCGTGAAGAGCTTTGGTGAAGGTTTTCAGCTTGCCAGTTTGTGTAAGTGAATTTATGTTGAAAGTTGCTAGAGTTTTTGACTTCGGGGTACACCGAGACGCTCCGATTCGTCTCTTGCATGATGTCGAGTCTCCCCCAGAATCCGAATGAGACTCGTGCGCCGTGGCGTTCACGACGAGGGATTTATCCGAAGATTTACCCCCTGGGGTATGTTTCTTGAAATGTTGTGTCATCATGCTTTTTGACTTGACTTTGCTTTGGACGGGTACCCATCCTTTTACAACTACGGTTGTTAGCCCTAGACGTTGCCTCAAGATGTTTTCTGGCTTCTGGTCATTTACCAGTCTTCGCCGTAACCCTGGCAAGGGACCAGTTTTTTTCACGGTGGTATTTTATTTCCCTACTACTCTCTGACTCTGCTGGCGACAGAGCCAGCGAGCTTCCCCAATTCCAATGGGACGCGCCCGATTATTAATTTTTTCACATCGTTATGCCCAACTGAGGAGAACTCTTGAACTTATTTAGCTGATGAGTTTGCCTTCTCTTCCCAAAATCTCTTCATCTTCTCACTTAAATTCTTCTTACGTTCTTCTGTCCAGGTTTTATTAGTTTCAGGTTTTGGCTCCGCGAAACAATGATTATTAATCAGTGTTCTGAAAGCAGATCGGTTCTTCACAATTTCCTGGTTGATGTTGATTTCCTGAAGATCTGATTCTATTTCATTTAGCCAGTTGTTCTTGACTTTAGTGTGAGGGCAAGATTTAGAATTCTTCTGGTCAACCTAACATTGTTCATTCTGAGAATGTGACCATAGAATTTCAACCTCCTTTTCCTGATAGTGTCTGAGATTTTTTCAGTACGGCAATAAATTTCATTAGATTTCCTTTTCATCCATACTCCCTCTGTGCAGACTGGGCCGAAATTTTTCTTTCTTGCTTCTCTATATCAATTATGAGTGACCTACCGCCAATGATTAAGATTTCCGATGCGTATAATGCTTCAGGTTTTATTACTGTATTAAATTGTCTTAGTTTTGTTTTCCGAGATAATGATTTTTTGTTAAATGTGTTCCAAGTTATTCGATATGCTTTCTGTAATTTAGTAGTTCTCTCCTCATTTGCTTCACGATTTAATCCAGAAGGTTGAATGATTTCTCCAAGGTATTTGAATTTATTTACTTGGGAAATTTGCCCAAATTTAGTCATCATAGCTTGCCCATCTAGAAACCGAGAGGCTCCTTCCATGTACTGGGTTGTATCGTATGATATTTGAAGTCCTGTTTGTCTGCAATTTCATGTAGGTTTTCGAGGGCGCAGATTGCTTCTTGCCAATTATTAGAAAGAATTGCCAGGTCGTCTCCAAAACCTAGACACCGCACGTGAATTCTGTTTTTCAGTTGTCTACCAAGAGTTACTCCTTTAACTTCCTTTCCCCAGGTTCAGATTACTTTTTCTAGAACAAGACTGAAAAGGAGAGATGACAGTCCATCTCCTTGTCGAACCCCTCAGATATTTCTTATAAGAATTTAACTTTGGAGGTAGTGTCAGTTAATGCTTGATCAATTCCCTTGTCTTTCTGCCTACTTTAAATTCTTCGAGTACTTTGGAAGCTGCTTGTCGTCTATGGAGTCATATGCTTTTCTAAAGTTTACGAAGGTGATCACTGTTTGTCTAGTTTGGCACATTTGTAAGATAGTTTTGAGATTGAGTATTTGTTTTGTGCATGATATTATTATTATTATTGTTATTATTATTATTATTATTATTATTCCCCTAGCGCCACCGGCCCCCAGGCGCCTTGGGCCTACCCTGCTCAGCCAAAAGGCCTGCAGATTGATGATGATGATGATGATGATGATGATGATGATGACGACGACGATTGTTGTTTAAATGTACCGAACAGCTAAGCCATCGACCCCTAATGTTACGAGGTGCAATGAAATGAAAATTAAAACTTCAAAATTATCCACTGATTATAATCTAAAACGAATGATGAAAAAAATGATAGTGAAACAAAAGCAATCAGTGGATCCAATTCACAATGCCTTAATTACAGGGATGATGCTTATTATCTAAAGAGGTCCTAAATCCAGGTCACCGGCCCCTCACTATGGTCCTAATCACTGGTGAAGCAGACCCATGACGTTCCTCCTACAGTAGTACTAATCACATGTAACGTAGACTCATGGTGTTTCTCGCATGGTGGTATTAACAACAGGTAATGTAGTCCATGGAATGTCACGCACAATAAACCCATGGTGTTTCGCACATAAGGGTACTACTCACAAGCAACGCAGATCCATGGTGTTCCTCACACAGTGGGACTTTTCACGGACGCCGGTATTCCCGTGGTGTTCCTACTTAGTGGAACTAATCACATGCTACGTATACTTAAATGGTGTTGGTCACATAGTGGTACCAATCATAAGCAATGCAGACCCATGGTGTATGACACATTATGATGACGTCAACAGGCAACAAAAACCCATGGTGTTCCTCACATAATGTTACTGCTCTCAGGTAACGCAGACCCATGGGCCAGTTCCACGAACGCACTTTGCAACTTTGCACTTTTCAATTCTTGCAAAGTGCAAAGTCTTTCTGTTCCTCCATGATCTAGGTATTACTTTTCAATTTCTTTGCAAAACGAAAAGTCTTTGCGTATGAGTGAACCGATCATGTTTATTCCATGGGCAAACTGTATAATACTCCATGGTTTTAATACTTTACTTTTCGCGGTGAATTTGACGATAATTGTGGTACCGGCAGTTTTAAAGCTTTGATCATGGGAAAGAAAGAATATTACAAGAAGCTAGCGGTGTTAGAAGTTGTCCAGGAGAAACGGGACATTCTTTCTGGCAATTTCAAAAATAACCTATCACATGATGACAAGCGGTCCGCTTGGACTGAAGTTCTAAAGAAAGCTCAGTCTTTGCAGTTAGCTGGAGCCGAAAAATCTTGGACGTACGCAAGGGATAATCTATTTGGATTATAGAAATGTCGTGCACTAGTAAGTAAATATTTACGTTTTAATTAAATGCATTAATCGAGAATATACCGCTTAAATCAATTTGTATAACCTCACATATGTCGATGCAGCATGTTACATAAAATTGTGATGTAGAAATGAATGATTTCATCTTACCTATATATCACGTCTGAAGCATTAAATTCTCGCTTTTAGGCAAAAAGAGATACTGCCAAGAAAACTGTAAGTTAAGGAGGGAAAGATAAGCAATTGGATGAGGCGGATGTTGCTATCTTTGACATCCTACAGAAAGATTCGGCCGTTTTAGACGGGTTGAATCTTCCAGAAAGCTACATGGAAGATCAAGCGACCGTGGAGCCAATACCGACTCCTGCTGAACTTTCCAGTGGCGAAAACCTACAAAATACACCGAGGAGAAAGAAAAGGAAGCTGTCGAATTCCCCACGTCCTATTGCTAACATTGAAGAACATACGATGACAAAAAAAACTGATGCAGGAACTTCTCCGTGTGGAAATTTACCACAGGAAGTTGCAAACTCTGAAGTTGAAAAGGGAATTGGAGATACCACCTTCAGAATTTACTAGTGGCATTGCAGCTTCTGCTTCGCAGAATTATGTCTATACAACACACGAATGCATAGAATACATAGCCAGTAAAAGTATTGAGTGATTGATTTGAACTTAAATTTCATAGTAACATGTTTATTGTATGTAGATCAGTAGAAATATAGTATAGTAAATAAAAATGAATGTTATTAATATAGAAACAGATATTATTGTTCAGTTCAGTTAGCGAAATATCTCAACAACGAATTGAGTTTAGCAACGGCGTCTAAATCGGGTGCCTCATCATTTCCAGGATTGGGGTCTTCATTTTAATCTATTCTCTTCCAACCTTACGTGCAATATTACGCAATGCAATACATGCTAAGACCACATTTCCCGCTTTTGTTGGACATAATCGTAAGTGGTTTAAGCAGGGAAAACGTTCCTTTAAAATTCCGATACTGTTCTCAACAATACGCCGTGTCGATTTATGTGCCTTGTTAAATCGTTGCTCAACAGCATCGTCAGGATTTCTATTAAGAGGGGGTATTAGCCACTCTCTTAGTCCATAGGCACTGTTGTGACTTCCCCTCTCGGAGAACAATCATCGAACGAGAAATGCAACCATTCAAGCTAAGGGCGCCAATCTTTAAGTTGAGGACTTAAAGATAAAAATTTATAATCAAGCTTGGACGGACTCTTATCACTAGTGCACTAATCATTAAGCAGGAGAATTAAAAATCAAAAGGCTAATTAAGGCAGATTGATTAAAGTGAACTAGAAAAATACTATTTATTATATTGAATATAAATGACGACGGTTTAACGAGAACTGAATTTAAAATAGAAAATGAATTTAACAAAAAATTGAATGACTCTACTTCGCTAAAACTTGCAATATCTTTAACTCGCTTGCTCACCATGTAGTCTTGTTCTGCTGGTCCTTGGAAAGCTTCCATCCTTGTAGCTGGAACATCACCGGTCGTCTTTGAGATCTCTTCATCTGCAGCTAAGTACCATTCCTACCTTGCAAATTGCACCTCCCACTAATTGGAAGATGACTTCAAAACTAACACTCCCTATTATGCTCTATCCCATATATTGGAGATAAGCCCTAAGTCATAGTTAGAAGAACCACCTTGGGTTATATGGAGAGGATACTCAATTAAGAATCCTTCCAACTTTACTGAAAATGTTCTCTGAAGTTTCATTTCTATCTAGATTAATACTACCTATTGACTTAGACTGGTTCAAACCGGTCTCGTAGCCGAGCTGTACGTACTTCCTGATGAGAGTGGCTATACACCCCTCATTCAGAATTTCTAAGTACCACGTCGTGGTAAATGAAGTAATTAATGTAGAATACGAATGCAGAATCACACGAAGTATCCGAAGAATCAAGTAGAAGAATCAAGTAGAAGATTGTAGAAACTCAATAAGAATCACGTAGAAGATCAAGTAGAAGATTGTAGAAACTCAATAAGAATCACGTAGAAGATCAAGTAGAAGATTGTAGAAACTCAATAAGAATCACGTAGAAGATGAAGCCAAGAGCTCCAACACGCCCTTTTATAACCTTCTCTGGCGCTAATTACAGGTCGCTACACGTGGTCCAATCAGATGACACGTCTCTCCCCACTCCAGATATTAGAGTTGACGGGTCTTAACCCTGATATCAACTGTTCTTCTATTAGTCCTTTCACTCAGTATCCATGGCAACATGACGCTCCTTTGAAAATATAGGCGGTGATCAGTTTGAATAATTCTGGTCGAAATACGGTAGCTTACGTTAGAACGCTTGAACACGTGCTCGCTTTTCCCAGAACTTGGTGTCTAAATTTGTCCTTCCTTCTTCCTCAGTGATGTGGCAAGATAGAGGAAATCTACTGCAAGTTAATTTTAAACGAATGTCGCAAGAATCTAAGTGAATATTAGGATATTCGGCCCTCGTTTACAAGTCGTAGTTACAAAGTAATGAAATGATAGTGAGCAAATGATTAAACATGAATTATAATACAATTACATACCAAAATAAATATCATGACGTTAAATTCCTGAATTAATTACACATAATAAAATTAACATAATTACACTGTAACGTCTAGAACGTTACATACGCCCCCATGAGTTCTTAACAAATATCACATGAGTTGAGAACTCACACACTTACTCCCACATTAACTTGAAATACCTCTATTACCCGCCCATAACGAGCGACATTATTTTCATACAATTAATTATATCTCACTGTTTCCATATCTCTCTTAGACTGCTTACCATTGCGAATGTCTGTTATTTCAGTTCATCTTGAGGTTTAGATACTAAATTATGCCCAACACAAGCAACTTTCCATTTTTGTAAAAAAAAAGATTATCCTAGAGAATATAACATAATATATATACAATTCAGATTACAGACTCTGCCGAGTGTCTATTTGTCCTTTTACTCCCCATCTCTCCGACATTCTTTGCTAGATAGCAGTAACACGTTCTCTTCCAATCTTTTACATTAGAACCATGGAAAACAAATGATACAAACAATTTACACTTTTATCACTCTTTCGAATGTTTCAACCTTATCTTGAAGCAGGATGCCATACACTTCACACGAATAAACACGTGATTTAAGCTCACGGTAAAATTATTGCAAGTTAGAAATGCACATACGGGAAAATTAATTATTTGCCGTCGTCAGCTTTAATTAGCCTTCGGTAACATCTCAGAAAACAAATATATCAAATTTCATGGCCTCACATACGGAAAACAGATGATCTCTTGTCAATGAACGAGCGTAACTCTACCGCCACACAAACACCTCCCTTGTTTACAAACACAACTAGGAAATACCACCACAATTGAGACGTAAACTCATTCCGCTCGTAGTCTGACATAACAAGTAGCAACTTCCCCGAGTTACTGACCTATATCTCACAATCCGGTTCAGCCACCTCACACGCCAGGTATCTCCGTAAACTACTAATGTTATGTGAACCATTCATTACGCTCTCGCCATCCGCTAACTTGTAAGCACAGGGTCCTAGTTTTCTATGTACTTTATAAGGGCCTTGATATAAAAGAAAAAATTTCTTTGTTACCTTATCCTCACTATTTGACAACATTGGAACTCTCACCAAAACCATATCACCTACCTCAAAGTTATCCAGTACCTTACGTTTCTGCTGCCTTTTACGTTTATCTCCAGATTTAATCAGGTTCTCCCGTGCCAGTCGGACGTAAAATTCAGCATTACGAGGTGGTTCCTCAGGCAAACCTAACACTCTCACTACGTTCTCGCATTCAATACACAAACGTATTGATCCATCAGACTTAGGCACGACAATTAAGGGATTAACGTATTGACTGTTTGATAATTCAATCACATCGTCTGCTAACATAGCTTGAATTTGATCCTCTACGGCTTTGGCATATTTGTGTGGTATCGGATACCGCGGTCCGCTGAATGGAGTCTTATCCAACACAGAAAAAGAATGTTCATACAGATGGGTAACACCAGGTTTCTCGGAGAAAATCTCCACGTGTTCACATAACACTTCATATAACTTGTCCTTCTGGATTTCATTTAACTCATTTCTACTTACGGCTTCTTTCAAGCCACATATTTTATCCTCATTAATCCACAACTGGCACAACTTCAGGCCCTCACTAGCCTCTTCATTTACTTTAGAAACCTCTCTCATTCTCCACACTGTACTAACTTCCGTTTTCCTCTGAATTTCCTCCTCAAACTTGACCTTGATATCCTCATTATTCCACCTCAAATTTAGCACTAGATCATTGTAATTTAACTGAGCCAATTTTAACGTTAACCAGTCAGATCCCAAGATAAGATCAAATATCAAATGCGGAATTACCAAACATATCTGAACGCTAATAGAATTATTAATACAGATCGGGACAGCTACTTGTTTACAAATTTGCTTAGACTTCTTTCCAACAGCCGTAATGATGAAAGTAGACTTAACAGGCATTTCCTCCAACTGAATACCCTGTTTCACTAATGACTCATACCACTGAGAACTAATACATGATATTTGGCTACCAGAATCAATCAAAACTTTAACCCACGCCCCCCAGACTTTCAATTTAACAACGGGATATACTACTTTATTACTTGAATCTCCATTATTCTGCTCGGGTTCATACAACAAATCGTCTCTAACATCTAGGTCATATGGTAACACTTTCATGGCAAGACACTTCGCTACCTTCGTACTAGGCTGGAATTCTGACCTAACATTACAGCCTCTAGTTAGTTTAAAGGTTCCCTTTGTGTATTGACGTTGGACTCATTAGTACATTGCTCTGGCCTCCGTTGGGAATTTCCTGTCCTATATTCAGGTGCTCCGCTCCTGCTGTTCTGCTGAGGTCTGAACTGATTGCGAGCTTCGTGATTCTGTCTTCTACCGTTATGTCTCATTCCGTTGTGATGACTAAAGTTCTGAATATTCTCCGTTCTACTCCTAAGGTTACCTAACGCATCAAAACTGCCTAGTAGGTTCTCCATCTCCTGAATAGTTCCAACTTTTTGCATGCAGGCCGCTTCTCTCACCCTGTCCGGAAAATGTCTCAAAAGTAGTCTTACTACATCAGACCCCTCGGTTATACCATCTAAGTTCTGACAAATCATGACATGTGCCAGGAAGTACTCGGTCATAGTAACTCCTTCATGCTGTTTGTACCTCCCAAATACCACCCTTTCTCTCTCCCGAGCTTGTATCGCTTCATTCCAGAATTTCTCTCTAAACTTATTTCTGAATTCTTTCAGGTTCGTCATCGTCTGCCTATATACCATGAACCAAGACCGAGTTTCTCCTACAAAAGCATGGTCAATATTTTCCATAACGTCTTCCCAGTCCATAGACCCTTCCTCTAGACGCTTTTCAAATCGTTTTTCTATCATCTTAAGGAAATCTAGCGGGTTCGTTTGTTTCCCATTAAATTTAGGTAGTTCAATTTCCCTAATGTAGCTATTTCCTAGACATTGCCTTCCCGTGAAAACCTGTTTATCCTTTGCCACCTGTTTTAACTTATTTTCTGCTTTCTCCATCCGGCATTCTACATCTCTGTCTCTCCTATCAATTTCTCTCTCCAAATTAACCTGCTTCTCTTTCAATGTCCTAATTTCAATCTTATTCTCTTCAGCTATCGCAAACCTTTCTTCACTTGCCCGGGTCTCATCTTCTATTCTAAGCTTTACCGTGTCAATCTCTTGTTGGACGTGGTCTTTGAATATCCGTATTTCCCCTCTTTGAGTCTCAACTCTCTTATCAATACTAGTGACCTGCCTCATTACTTCCTCCCTAGTAGAGTTGTTTTCCTTCCCCATTAATTCCAGGAATTCACTTCTCTGCTCCGCAAACTTTTCTTCTACCTCTTTCCCTTGCCGTACATATTCATTTTTCTGGTCCTCTAATCGCTTATTAAAATGTTCATTTTTTACCACCAGATCGCGTAACTGCCTACTGTGTTCGTCCATTCTCCGATTCGCTTCCTCCTTATTTTCCCTCATCTCCCTGCTTAATTCAGCTTTAGTTTGTTCTAACTGTTCTTTCAGTTCAGATTTGGTTTGTTCCAATTCATTTTTTATTTCACTTTTACTGTCCTCTATCTTACTTAACATTAACTGCATCATTCCCATTAACTGATCATTATTATTACTTTCATTGTTAGTGTTTACTTCCGCTTCGCCCCCCATCCTACTATCATCTGACTCCATACTGACTTCTTTCTGCTTGCCTTCACTCTCCATACTACTTACACTTCTATCTTCAATTTCCTCTACTAGACTACACAACTCTTCCTCTGAACTCAATACATTATTGCCTTTTATCGCCCGTCCACTGCGCAACATCCTCTCCTCTCTCGTCTGATCAGCCATGACCCTTCCCACAATCAAACACTCCTAATGCAACGTGGATATCCAAATTTTGCCCATAATACGAATTCTGATATCGTTACTGTCATTAACTGCTCCGTACTTAATGATTTTCTCGCCACACGTTGGAGCGGCATTTATGTGACTTCCCCTCTCGGAGAACAATCATCGAACGAGAAATGCAACCATTCAAGCTAAGGGCGCCAATCTTTAAGTTGAGGACTTAAAGATAAAAATTTATAATCAAGCTTGGACGGACTCTTATCACAGGGGTGGGGTGATAGTGCACTAATCATTAAGCAGGAGAATTAAAAATCAAAAGGCTAATTAAGGCAGATTGATTAAAGTGAACTAGAAAAATACTATTTATTATATTGAATATAAATGACGACGGTTTAACGAGAACTGAATTTAAAATAGAAAATGAATTTAACAAAAAATTGAATGACTCTACTTCGCTAAAACTTGCAATATCTTTAACTCGCTTGCTCACCATGTAGTCTTGTTCTGCTGGTCCTTGGAAAGCTTCCATCCTTGTAGCTGGAACATCACCGGTCGTCTTTGAGATCTCTTCATCTGCAGCTAAGTACCATTCCTACCTTGCAAATTGCACCTCCCACTAATTGGAAGATGACTTCAAAACTAACACTCCCTATTATGCTCTATCCCATATATTGGAGATAAGCCCTAAGTCATAGTTAGAAGAACCACCTTGGGTTATATGGAGAGGATACTCAATTAAGAATCCTTCCAACTTTACTGAAAATGTTCTCTGAAGTTTCATTTCTATCTAGATTAATACTACCTATTGACTTAGACTGGTTCAAACCGGTCTCGTAGCCGAGCTGTACGTACTTCCTGATGAGAGTGGCTATACACCCCTCATTCAGAATTTCTAAGTACCACGTCGTGGTAAATGAAGTAATTAATGTAGAATACGAATGCAGAATCACACGAAGTATCCGAAGAATCAAGTAGAAGAATCAAGTAGAAGATTGTAGAAACTCAATAAGAATCACGTAGAAGATCAAGTAGAAGATTGTAGAAACTCAATAAGAATCACGTAGAAGATCAAGTAGAAGATTGTAGAAACTCAATAAGAATCACGTAGAAGATGAAGCCAAGAGCTCCAACACGCCCTTTTATAACCTTCTCTGGCGCTAATTACAGGTCGCTACACGTGGTCCAATCAGATGACACGTCTCTCCCCACTCCAGATATTAGAGTTGACGGGTCTTAACCCTGATATCAACTGTTCTTCTATTAGTCCTTTCACTCAGTATCCATGGCAACATGACGCTCCTTTGAAAATATAGGCGGTGATCAGTTTGAATAATTCTGGTCGAAATACGGTAGCTTACGTTAGAACGCTTGAACACGTGCTCGCTTTTCCCAGAACTTGGTGTCTAAATTTGTCCTTCCTTCTTCCTCAGTGATGTGGCAAGATAGAGGAAATCTACTGCAAGTTAATTTTAAACGAATGTCGCAAGAATCTAAGTGAATATTAGGATATTCAGCCCTCGTTTACAAGTCGTAGTTACAAAGTAATGAAATGATAGTGAGCAAATGATTAAACATGAATTATAATAAAATTACATACCAAAATAAATATCATGACGTTAAATTCCTGAATTAATTACACATAATAAAATTAACATAATTACACTGTAACGTCTGGAACGTTACACTGTCACCTAATATAACTGCTCCTGGGAACGGCCTCCAACCTGAGTCAAAACGACTACATAAGGCAGCGTTTCCTGGAATCGTGCACGCTACCCGACCAACTAGCATTAGCACTGTAGAAAGTCAAGTCTGCGCCACTAATCATCATAATATTGAGAGAATGATGCCCGTGTCTATCAACATAAACCTCCTCGTGCTCAGTAGGAGCATCAATATTAACGAGAGTACCGTCAACACATCCACACACAGAAGGAAAGCCACCCTTCATTAGAAATTCCGTCGCTATATTATGTGGATTATCAGGCCAACGTACTATGTTATGAAATATTACATTTACTATAGCATCTACGACTTGAGTAACAGTTCTGCAAACAGTTGATTTTTGATGTCCCATGCATTGCTGCCACACCGTGCAGCTGGGCACCATTTCCTAACCAATGTAAGCATATCAGAATTTGTTCTTTTTCGGAAAGGGATTGACTTCTTTTTGTTGCAGGTTTCAATAAATGACCAATCATTTCAAGAATATAGTCAGTCTGTAATGGGGTAACACGAAAACACTCGCGAAATTCCGTCGAAGTGAGGTTATGAAAATTAATCCTGTCTTTGTATGTTCTCTTGTTGGATTCTTCATCACTGTCCTCACTTGATGATAACAAAAGCTCTCGTCGTAACATGTTTATATCACTAAACATAATTCTAGGCCGAGAAACTAGTGTACATACTTGTTAATTTACAACTGAAAAGATTCCTAACTTTTCACTTTGCAAGCTAAATCTGAAAAGTGATGGTGGAACAAAATCTGAACTGTCAAGTGCAAAGTTGCAAACTTCGTTGGTGGAACAGGCCCCAGGATTTTCTTCTCATGGTGGTACTTATCACGGTCGCCAGCCAAATCCGTGGTTTTTCTCACATAGTGGTACTAATCACAGGCAACTTATACCCGTGGTGTTTCTCGTAAAGTGGTACTACTCATAGGTAGCGCAGACCCATTCTGAACATAGGGGAACCGACACATTCCAGCGCAGAATACGGTACATGGACATTAGTCCGCGCAGCCGAATGCCCACCCTCCCCGCCACGGTGGAATACACACGATGGTACTAACCACAGACCCGTGGTGTTCCTCACATAAGGGTACTACTCCTAGGTAACGTAGATCCATTGTGCTCCTCACATGATGGTACTAATCGCAAGTAACGTCGATCCATGGTGTTCCTCGCGTAATGGTACTAATCACAAGTAGCCTCATGGTTCTAAAATTATCATCCCATGGTCGCCACTTTTAGTCGCCTCTTACGACAGGCAGGGGATATCGTGGGTGTATTCGTGTGCATCCCCACCCACGCAGGGAGGCCTGCGGATTATAGGGTCACGCGTGGTCAGAGAGACGAATCCTTTCGGCCGTTATTCTTTGTTTTCTAGACAAGGGCCGCTGTCTCGCCATCAGATATCTCTTCAGTTATTACCACGAAGGCTGAGTGGACCTCGAACTAGCCGTGAAAACTAAGTAAAAATCCTTGAACTGGCCTCCGGCTCGCTACCCCTAGACTCCGAGGCCGGCTTCAATACAAATAATAGTGTAGTATGCAATGCAATCGCATAGAAATGCACGCATAACTGAAAGAATTTCAAATCGTATAGAAAAGATGAGAAGAGCCTGGTGTAAATAACTGGAAACAATAGTTACACTCTGCTAGGGCTCCGTGGACATGTCTTCCCGTTCTCAAGTTGATAGCCTTGAGGAGGGGGAGGAGAACAATGCACTCCACGTGAAGTGCTTTAATTTCTTAAATGGAACGTCCTGCAGTGTCGTCAAAAAAGGCGGTCAAACGCGTGCCTGAACGAACAATGAAATGAGTCGCCGCCCGGTGACGCAACTAGCTGTGAAACGTCATAGTAGACCGCAAGATGTGAATAAGAACTCTAACGTAGACGATAAAAAACTATATGTAAGAGGTCTTATGGCGACGATCGGATATGACAGGTAGAAGCGACAGCCCCATCATTTGCCAGGTGCGAAAATGGGAAACCACAGAAAAGAACCTTGCCTCTCTCAAAAGCAAGCTCATCGCTACGCGACCCGAACGGCGCAGTCAATTCGTTCAGCGCTATTAGTGAAGAGGGGGTTGCCTAGTCGAGGCGGTAAAGGCGCGCTCGGTTCACCCTAAAGGGAAAAAAAATTAGAATCGTGGAAACGGCTAACATTAGCATGCGACGTAGGCGGTGAAATTTTATGGGCACCCTCTGAGAAAGGACAGCGGCAGGCTTATGAAGAAGATGATCTCTCTCATCAAAAGCTACAAGACCAGCATGTGGCTCAATGAAGTAAAAAAAAAAAGAAAAGACTTAATTCCGCTGGGATTTCTGATACTGATCTCTCAGACCCGTCAAAATTTTGTAAAATGGTAAACTCGTGGTCTCTTCTACCAAAGGTTGTTCAATCTCGCGAACCGCTTTGACAGGAAAGAGAGTAAAAACTAATAGCAAGGCTCAAGAGGTATTGGGAACGAAAACGAGCGTCCAAAAAGTAAGTCGTAAGCGCTCCTTAGTGGGCTTAAATCATTAATGATAAATTAAAGTAAAGATGGTGGTGGTGGTGGTGGTGGTAGAAGCGGCGGCGGTTATTGACTTATTAATAAAAATGAGATGGTGTTTGTTATTCCGAATAGGCTCAAAAACTACTGGACCGATTGAACTGAAATTAGGTGTAAAGATATAGCTTGAAATACCGAGACACGCAAGTGATACTTTGGAAGTTGATATATTTCACCGTTTCGAACTACTGGGAGATTTTGCAGGAGTATGTCCCAAATTCGGGCACTTTTTGCCCTTCAGCAACTAAAACAACGTGCAAACGGTTGACCCTATCGAAAAATGATGACGACGATGCCTGTTGTTTAAAGGGCCTAACATCTAGTCATCGACCCCTAATGGTACCAAATGAGACGAAATGTAATGACAATTTAAAAGTTCAAAATTATCCACTGACCAGAATAAAAAACGTGATGATGAAGAATGAATGGACGGATATGAATTTAAAACAATCAGTGGATCCGACCCAGAAACTATCATAAACAATAGTATTACTGACCAAGGGACTGCTTCTAAAGCACAATCCTGAATCGAGGATGCCTGTTGTCTAAAGGGGTCCAAAATTCAGGTCAACGGTCCCTCATAATGGTACTTATCGCCAGTAAAGTAGAACCATGGTATCTGTCATGTTGCGGTACTAATCATAAGTAGCGTAGACTCACAGTGTTCCATACAATGTGGTACTGCTCACAAGTATGGTACGTCGCACAGGTAACGCAGACCTATGGTGTTTCTCACATAATGGCACCACTCATAGCAACGCAAACCCACTGTGTTCCTCACCTAGCTGTACTAATCACGGGCACCGGTATTCCCGTGGTGTTCCTCACATAGTGGGTACTAATCACAGGCAACGCCCAGACCCGTGGTGTTTCTCACAATGGTTATATCACGGGTACTGGAGAACCCATACCGACTCACCATCTGTCGCTACCAAACACAAACCTATTTTGTACCTAACATAGTGATACTACTCGCAAGTTAAGGCGACGCGCGGTGTTCCCCGCGTGATGGTACCAATCACAAGCAGTTTCATGGGCTAATACAGTCATCCCTTCGTCGCCCCTTTTAGTCGCCTCTTACGACAGGCAGGGGATGCCGTGGGTGTATTCTTCGTCTTCGTCCTCTATGGAAAAATGAAGTGTACCATTTAGCCCTAAAAGAATGCCATGTGCATTTTCTTAGCTCTAACCGTTTGACGGAAAATTCAGCTTTCTTGCGTTTCTGGCTGTGGTCGTCTTCACTAACGAATACGTATTCCGCGCGTTATGTCGTTATTTAACAGGCCAGCTGAAGAATGAGCGCGCCATTCTATGGAAAGCACTCGGATTCTACAGTTGTAGTGCTGCGAGTCATAAGCGTTCTACTGTGATGCAAATATTCCGGAATTACCTTGCATATTCATTTCAAAACTACCTTCTACACTTCACATACTGGCCGCCATCTTGCTCAATGAGCTGACTATCCCTCTCCCCTGACGTCATATTCTACTTCTTGTGACTTCTAAAATGTACTCAAATTCGTACACATACTCGCCAACGGGCCTAACCCGGCGGGTTGGGGCGCCCTGTATTTTCTGAACGGGGCCTGGTCCTGGACAGAATACGGCGCCCTCACCACGGAGGCAGGATCATCTCGACGACCATGTCCGTTGAGAGCTTCCTACCAGGAGGCCTCATCATCAGGCATCACGACCAGGAGCGGATGCGCGACGCGGAGAAGGAGCTCTCTACTCTGTTCCAGGTCATCCGCCTACCAGGGAGGGACGGCGTGCCAGGGATGAACGCCGGCGCCCTCAGGTGGAGGGCCGAGACGGAGACCAGGGAGGCCATCACCCAGACGCCGAGGAGGCTAAGGCATAGGGCGGTTAACACCGATCTAGTCCAAGCCACCCAGCCGGAGACCAGCGACGTCACCACGGAGGTGGAGCATGCCGCCCCCTGACGCCGCGACTGTGCGACCCAGACCGAGCGGCTCGGCACTGCGAAATGGATGCAGACCGCTCCTCCATGGACCGCCTTCTCGAAGTAGACGCAGACTAAGAGCTACCAGGAAGGGCCTATCACCCAGGCACATTCCAGGACAGCGCCCCGGAGGGCAGATGGCAGCACAGCAGTGGAGAAGGACGCCCCCTGGAGTTCGGAAGCTGCTATCCAGGCCCGGCCCGTCAGCGAGTCAGTCGAGGTGCAGACATCGATGTGCGCCCCACAGAACAAGAAACGCAGTCGAGTGTCGGCACATATTGACGCCACCGCCGCCAGCCAGGAGGAGGAAGACGCCGTCACTACAGTGGGACCACCAGCAGTCCCTGGGTCACCAGGCCGGGAGGAGGACCACCAGGACGAGGCCTCTTCCCCTGCCGAGAAGAGACCCCCACCCCCGGGAAGAAGGCGACATCCCCGGACAATGAGGAAGACGACGCCGGCTCACCAGGAGAGGGCCACCCAGCCGCAACCCAGGACTGCTCCCAGGACAGCAGTCTACCGAGGAGTCAATCAGGAGAGGACCTCAGCGGGTAGCGGCAATCAGGTGAGACCGAAACGTCCCCCTCGGCAGCCCTTGCAGTGTTTCCGCTGCCTGAGATGGGGCCACCGGCAGGAGAGGTGTGGATTCTTAGTGAGGTGCAACCGTTGTGGGGGTGATCACCACTACACGGCCTGTGCAGCACGTGTACGCCAACTGCGCGGGGGGCCACCCGGCCTTTCACCGCAGTTGCCCCGTTTACCGGGCGATGGCGCGGGCAAAGAGGAAGGAGGCTCGGCGTCATGACCCACCCCCATCCGGGAGGCCCCCGCTCAGGCGAGCTTGGCCTCATTCTGCGGGATCGGAGACTGGGTACGAGGGACCCCAAGGAGGTGGCACTGTGCGGCGGGCCCTACTGGTACTTGACGCATGGCTCCGCAACCGGCAAGGCCCGCGCTAGTCACGGCAGTGCCCAGATGGACTGTCCCCTAACGACTGGAATGGCGAGACTACGGTTCATGGCTTGTACATGATACCTCTTCTCAACTAACACAACCACTGGACCTTTCCAGCTCACATCCTTGCATGTACTATCAAAAGATGTCAGGTTTTACATGTAGGCTCTTTCTCTTTCTGCCTTTGTGGTTTTCCCCTGACCCTTCAATACCACACCTCAACACCACCTTACCAACACAAACTTTGCCTGGTAATGCGTCTAACGTACTAACAGGCTTGCCGTGGTAGCGAGTTCACTCGGAAACCGACAGATACTCCTTATATCACTTACCACTCTTCCCTGCTATCTCTTTCTTCTTAGAAATAATAGCATGTCGGAGGCCATGTAGATTGAGTCGATGATCACGCGGGGGGAGCGGGCTTAGGGGGCCCCCCCGAAACAAAAGAAATAATAATAACCCGGCAGGTTGAACGAGAGCCTGTTCCTTGGTTGATGTACGAGCACAGGATCTTGGACAGAGCTGGTTGTCTTCTACATAGATTGCAACAATTTTCCAAGTGAGACATAGCAAATAATGTGAGATAATATATTCTTTATTTGTCATATTCGTGGTACCGGACGGAGTTGGGGGAGTCATCGAAGTATAGGCCAGTAACTTTTTTTCCTGTGTCAACGAGCTACGGACTCTGAATGTCTCTAGGGGTCACATTCTCATTCGGTGCACTCGAACTGTTCTGATCTTGAATCTATCCTCGTGTGTTTTGGACTCATTGCTTCATCCACTAAACTACTAAATTTTTCTGGCTGTGTCTCTCAGTTCCCTTCACCTCCACCATTTCCCTAGCATATCCTATATATTGTTAAAATTTGTTAGTATCAATCTCAGTATATAGATCCTTAAAATATTTTGTATAAGAGTTTAACAACTTTAGCTTCTATTTCATAATTTGTCTAGCAATTTTTGGTGAATTTCTTCGTAAATCATGTTAAACAGGCTTATTTTGCTTACCTAAATTTATATAGCACTTATTTATTCTTCAAATATATTCCCCTGACACAGTAGTCTATGTAAAAATTTCAGACACTGATGTATGTACATGTAGGGGCCCAAGTTCAACTGCTTTGACTAAAGTTGGTTTTCAAC
This sequence comes from Anabrus simplex, assembly GCF_040414725.1. NCBI lineage: Eukaryota > Metazoa > Arthropoda > Insecta > Orthoptera > Tettigoniidae > Anabrus > Anabrus simplex. The sequence continues at coordinate 1,739,318,180 of NC_090265.1, read as the reverse complement.
ACCTTTTTGTACTGTAATCACTTTTCTGTGAGTGAAACATATCTTAAACTCGCACTCGAAATTATTCCTGAAATTGTTTGTTATCCCCGCTGGTCGGAAATGTACACACTGCATTTATTGAAGTAAAAGTAATTGTTTGTATTGAAACTATCACTTCCTTTAACTACATTTTATCACTAATACGCTCTACATCCCCGGATCCATCTGGCCTAATTTTCCACTCCGTATGCTTGTTACAACTGTTTCATTATTATTATTCTCTTAAGCTGTTCTCAATTATCGAACTCGGACTTGGCCAACGACGCGTAATAGCGTGTTTATCAGTATTTGAGAATTGCTGCAGTTTACATATTCAGCCATTTTCATTATCGTCATCGTATAATATAGATATTCTGTGTTTCTATTTTCTTATGATCCATATTTAGTGGATTTATAATTCACATTTCATTTTATCTGGAGAACCAAGCTTTATGTGGCGTGCTCTCGAGTGTCAAGGAGGCATAACTTGCATATTTATATCCCCGACGAGAAGGTCGTAGATATTGCCTACTAGAGCGTGTTGTAAGATACACACATGTTATATACTTGCGGGCCAGCTTAATTTAGCCACTTTAATCCTGGCTCATAAATCCCTACAAAGAACGGGTACTTGAGCCAGTATATGAGAAAATTGAAGATGTACTCCTCGAAGAATGAAAGCCCCCTGATAAAAGATAATAAAACTTACTGAGACTGTGATACTCTATCAGTAGCGGCGATTGGGAATTAAAAGCGGGGGGGGGGGGGAGGGCGAAACAAAATTATGGACAACAAAAAGTACCCGCGTTAGTGGGATATAGCGGGCGGGGGCGGGAGGGCGGGGTATATGTATGTAAACTGGAAGAAAATCTACAATGTAGTACATTTTTATGCTCTCTGAGCGAAATCCACAGAGAGGTAAAAGTTTTACCAATTTAAGTGTGTTAATAACAGTTTTTGAGATGTTGTTTCAATACTAGACTACAGAATAAAACTTTCACCAGAGGAACAATATACACTGACTGACAGAGCAAATGCAACACCAAGAAGGAGTGGTCAGAACTTTATGCCAATTGCACGGTAGACTGACGTCACTGAGGTATGCTCATGATGTGAAATGCGCCGCTGTGCTGCGCACGTAGCGAACGATAAATGGGACACGGCGTTGGCAAATGGCCCACTTCGTACCGTGATTTCTCAGCCGACAGTCATTGTAGAACGTGTTGTCGTGTGCCACAGGACACGTGTATAGCTAAGAATGCCAGGCCGCCGTCAACGGAGGCATTTCCAGCAGACAGACGACTTTACGAGGGATATGGTGATCGGGCTGAGAAGGGCAGGTTGGTCGCTTCGTCAAATCGCAGCCGATACCCATAGGGATGTGTCCACGGTGCAGCGCCTGTGGCGAAGATGGTTGGCGCAGGGACATGTGGCACGTGCGAGGGGTCCAGGCGCAGTCCGAGTGACGTCAGCACGCGAGGATCGGCGCATCCGCCGCCAAGCGGTGGCAGCCCCGCACGCCACGTCAACCGCCATTCTTCAGCATGTGCAAGACACCCTGGCTGTTCCAATATCGACCAGAACAATTTCCCGTCAATTGGTTGAAGGAGGCCTGCACTCCCGGCGTCCGCTCAGAAGACTACCATTGACTCCACAGCATAGACGTGCACGCCTGGCATGGTGCCGGGCTAGAGCGACTTGGATGAGGGAATGGCGGAATGTCGTGTTCTCCGATGAGTCACGCTTCTGTTCTGTCAGTGATAGTCACCGCAGACGAGTGTGGCGTCGGCGTGGAGAAAGGTCAAATCCGGCAGTAACTGTGGAGCGCCCTACCGCTAGACAACGCGGCATCATGGTTTGGGGCGCTATTGCGTATGATTCCACGTCACCTCTAGTGCGTATTCAAGGCACGTTAAATGCCCACCGCTACGTGCAGCATGTGCTGCGGCCGGTGGCACTCCCGTACCTTCAGGGGCTGCCCAATGCTCTGTTTCAGCAGGATAATGCCCGCCCACACACTGCTCGCATCTCCCAACAGGCTCTACGAGGTGTACAGATGCTTCCGTGGCCAGCGTACTCTCCGGATCTCTCACCAATCGAACACGTGTGGGATCTCATTGGACGCCGTTTGCAAACTCTGCCCCAGCCCCAGCCTCGTACGGACGACCAACTGTGGCAAATGGTTGACAGAGAATGGAGAACCATCCCTCAGGACACCATCCGCACTCTTACTGACTCTGTACCTCGACGTGTTTCTGCGTGCATCGCCGCTCGCGGTGGTCCTACATCCTACTGAGTCGATGCCGTGCGCATTGTGTAACCTGCATATCGGTTTGAAATAAACATCAATTATTCGTCCGTGCCGTCTCTGTTTTTTCCCCAACTTTCATCCCTTTAGAACCACTCCTCCTTGGTGTTGCATTTGCTCTGTCAGTCAGTGTACATATGTATTACAATTAAATAGAAGTATGGCGTGATTATACAATTAAAAATCATTTAGTATTTGACTACACACACAGAAACTAACAGACAATAAAGAGACTGCCTGACGGATGAATGCGCGCGACAATCGGTGAAACATACCTCAGTGCCCCTGTTAACCTTTTTCATAGCACATACAACGTCTCCACTACTTAATGAGCCGCTTTGCAAACCGGTTAGCCGCGACGAACGACATTTTGTACGTGTTTCCGCTAACAATATTAAAGAAAATAAGCTAAAGAGCTAGTGATAAGATAACGGGGCTCGTACATTTTTTTTAAATAATGTTAATAATTCCTAGTTTCAGCCGGCTAAAATGGAATAAAAATGTAATGTTTTCTCCACCTGCCCCCCTCCCCCCTCGCCACCCTTAGTCCCGCTACTGCTGACTATTGCCACGTGGTCCTCGTTGATGCAACTAGAGAACTAACTATAAAACTGCAAAGAGCATTTGCTTTTAATTTGAGTTGCGATGCTCACGGAACTCGTAGCTACGAAGTTCTTTCCTGGCTGAAGCTCGAAGGGCGATGAAAGTTTCATATACTGACGTCCAATGGAGCACGTTCGACCCCCCCCCCTCCCCCCGGTTGAAAAACATTTCATTTTTATTCCATTTTAACCACCAGAAACTAGGAATTATTACAAAAAGCTATTTGTACAAACTCTGTTGTCTTATCAGCTAATTCTATGACGACGCTTGTTGTTTAAAGGGGCCTAACATCTAGGTCATCGGTCCCTAATTTTAGTTATGAAGAAAAATAGCGAAAATACGCACAATATGCGACTAAACCCATTCGTACAGAGGCACCGCGCAGCAGCGTGAAGCATGTGCTCTGAGGAAGTTCATGGACAATGGGGTATGATTCACCCACCCGCTTGGCGCGCACATTCGTCAGTCTGGCAGTCTCACTCAATCTGTCTGTATAGTGCCTGATACTCTGTTAGTATGCAGTCAAATTCTAGATGATTTTTAATTGTATGATCACGCCGTACTTCTATTTAATTGTAATACATGTATATTTATTATTCCCTTGGTGGAAGTTTTATTGTAAAATACTGAATCAAAATCTCAAAATCTATTACTACCACACTTAACTTCTGAGACTGTCAATATTTACCTCTCTGTTGAAATTCGCTCAGAGAGCATCAACAAACTTACCATTTTGTAGGGGTTTTTTTCTTTTCAATTTTGATATATACACCCCCTCTCCCCCGGCCGCTACATCCCTCAAACCCGGGTACTTTTGGTTGTCTATAATTTTCTGTGACACGTCCCTTCCACCACTACCAACATTACTTATTTTTCCCAATCGCCGCTACTGCTGACGTCAGTATATCGAACTCTGGATAAAAATGTTCCCGTATATATATTTCTTCAAAATTGTATTTCCTGTCCTCATTCCATAATCTTAATAGTAGATTTGGCTCTTCCCTTGCTATTCCCGTCAACCGCTCTTCTAAGTACACATTAAATCCTTCATTGGAACTGTATCGCGATTTTGGAATAAACTTTCATTTGATGTCAGGAACTGTAAGACATTTACAATATTTAGGACTGCTTGGAGAGATTTCCTTCTGAATACCGCTGACTGTTTCGTGTGTCTGGTGATGTATGATAGGTTGTGTGGTTGCGCTATTATGGTATGTGACTGTGATTTCACAATTAAAATACGCAGATCTTTCCTAGAACTAATATCACTTATTACTATTTCAGCGAATGTATAATAGATAAATAAATAAAATTTGCCCTCAATCTCTCCCTACATAGCTACAACACACTGCGTAGTTCCATGGACTTTCATATTTCCATAGTAATTTATCTTAGCCTATACTGAACACAGACATGAAACAACCGGTTGTAAAAACCTCACTGTGGTTTTAATTATATAACTACTCTCGCATCTGAGGACATTTACAGTTCAGTTTAGCAGATTGTTTTGCTGATTTGTCATGCCATAAGTGTATGTGCAACCATGACCGTAACAAAAGGAAACACGCAATAAATACTTCTCAACTACTGTACTGTAGCCAAGCCAGGTAAGGACAAGGGAATATACATATATATATTGCATACCCGTCGTTAACGTGTTGGTTTTAGTAATCGTAACAGTAATGTCATCAAGCAATTCTTCTTCTTCTTGCGTTCCGGCCTTCTAAGGACCACGTTACAATTTCATTTCTTCCTCCTTAGTTGTTCTTTCCTTTTCTTCCAGTATTCTTTCATTGTTTCACTGTGCTTTTTCCTGTCTTCAGTTCACTTTGTGCCTGTTGTCTTTTCCTTCCTCCCTTGGAATCCTTCCATTTGCAAGATTTTCTTCCTAAAAATATTTCATTCCAATAATTCTTCTTCTCTCATGTTGTTCCTTTCCAGGTCTTTCTTGGCTTCTTGAATCCAGGTGGTGGTTGATTTCTTTTCCCCAAAGTACTTGAATAATCGTTTAGTTAGTCTATTGTCATCCATTCTATAAATGTGTCCAACAAATAGCAATCTTCTTTTTCTTATTGTTTCTGATATGTTTTCTATGTTCTGGTAAATTTGATTGTTACTTCTTAATTTCCAAAACTCTGCAATTCTTAGAGGATCTAATATTTTCCTTATAATTCTTCTTTCTAATATTTCTAATTTATCAAGCTTGCAGTTCAGTGCTAGACATTCGCTGGCATACAGGCATTCTCATTTCACTACTGTGTTGTAGTGCTTTATTTTAAGTTTTGTTGATAAGCACTTTTTGTTGTAAGTATTCTTAGTTATACCGCAAGCTCTTTCCATCTTTTGTATCCTCTCCTCCATAGCAGATTTTTCTAAACCATTTTCTTGAACTGTCTCACCCAAATATTTGAATTCTTTACCTTTTCTATTTGACAAATATCCGTTACTAAAAACTTCGGGGCACCTTTTATATTCGTCAAAAATGTTATTTTCTCGGCAGAGATTCTCAAGCCTGTCATGTTGGCTGTCTTTTCAAGGAGATTGCCTTGCATTGCTGCATCTGTAAGACTTTCTGAAAGTATGGCAAAGTCATCTGCAAATGCCAGGCAATTTATTGCAACACCTTTGTTCTTTTTCCCCAGCACGAGTGGCAATGTTTTGGATTCTTTCAGTTTTTCATTCCATATTTTTACAATTTTTTCCATGACACAATTGAAAAGTAGTGGAGATAAACTATCGCCCTGCCTGCCACCTGTATTTATTTTGAAAGGTCGAGATATTTCACCCATAAATTTTACTTTCGAGATAGTGTCTGTGAGGGTTTCACGAATTAGGTTTGCCAATTTAGTTTTAACTCCAAATTCACGGATTACTTTATCTATGGTTTACCTATCAACAGAGTCAAAAGCTTTTTTAAAGACAATAAATGTTATAACTATGTCCTTGGAGTTTGTTAATCTCTGTCGAATTATAGATTTCAAGCAGGTATATGTACCAACGTAGTTGGGGATGTGTGGGATCTGGTAAATGCAGCACGGGTGAAGTTTTAAGGAAGCGGAGATTGTTATCAGTGGAATACTGTGTAGGAGGGATACTGACTGGAAGGTGATTAGGGATTTAAACGAGAATATGGAGTGGGTATGTGGGAAACTGGGAGTGAGATTTCTAGATCCTAATGGGTGGGTAGAAGATAGGGATCTGAGCTCAGATGGCCTTCACTTAAACCGCAGTGGTACATATAAGTTAGGAAATTTGTTTAGAAGGGTTACAGGGAGGTGCATTCAGGGAAACGGGGTGGCCTAGGGAGCGGTGATAAGGGAACAGGGAACTGGAAGTCAAGTAGGGATGACATAAAAATGTCAGTGCTGAACTGCAGAAGTATTGTAAAGAAAGGAACAGAATTAAGTAATTTAATATATAGTTATCAGATATTGTAATAGGAGTTGAATCATGGCTGAGAAATGATATAATGGATGCAGAAATTTTCTCATGGAACTGGAGTGTGTATCGTAAAGATCGGATAGAAATGATAGGATGGGGAGTATTCATTCTGGTGACAGAAGAATTTGTAAGCTACGAAAAAGTTAAAGATGACAAACATGAAATTCTAGGTGTTAGGCTCAACTCTAAAGATAATAGGCAACTTCATGTCTTTGGAGTGTACAGACCGGGAAGGGTTACCGCTGACGTTGATTCAGAATTATTTGATAAGATAGTCAGCTATGTGGGAAACGATAAGGAAAGGAACTTGATTGTAGCGGGTGATCTCAATTTAACAAATGTCAATTGGGAAGGTAATGCGAACGACAGAAAGCATGACTAACAAATGGAAAATAAGTTTATGGGAAGGGCATCTGATTCAAAAAGTGATGGGACCAACTAGAGGAAAGAATATTCTGAATGTGGTGCTGGTAAAACTAAAACCAGATGAGCTCTGTAGAGAAACCGAAGAAATAGACTGTATTAGTGATCACGAAGCTGTTTTTGTGGTAGTTAAAAATAAATGTGAAAGAAAGGAAGACATTCAGTGGAAAACGGTAAATAAAAATGTAAACAGACTCTGGGATGGGTTTAAAGCAATTTGTTGAAGAATGTGAAACTAGGTTTGTATCTTTAAAGGTGGTAAGGAATGGCAAAGATCCACTAGGCCTATATTATAACAGAAGTAAAGAGACTAAGAAGGAGGTGCAGGTTGGAAAGAAATAGAGTTAGAAATGGCTGTGGAAGTAAGGAGAAATTGAAGGAACTTACTAGGAAATTGAAGCTACGTCTTCAAACTTTCATCAACACATGTTTGAGAACAGTCCTCCGAATGCGATGGGCGGACACTATATCGTATCAAGAATTGTGGGAGCGCACCCAACACCGCATGTCTCAAGTCTAGATAAGAGAACGGAAATGGAAATAGTCCTGAGAGCAAACCGAAACAGGATCTCCTGAATGGAATCCCCAGAGAGCTGGAAAAAGACAAAAGGTAACGTCGGACAGTGGAAGCAGAGGCGGCGATAGTTGGGAAGCCCTCGAAAAACATCCAGACAGTGGCAGGAAATCGAGTCAGATAGAGAGCTCTTATGTGGCAACAAAGTTGTTGTCATCGCAATCGAACAACGTATTAGCGTTTGTTTTTTCTACGAATGTACAATGTACACGATAACGTACGTATACTATAAGCGGAAGGGGAAGGAAGGGAATAAATTGTGGAAAGTAGGTGGGCTAATATTTTAAGGGGAAGGAAACTGAGGGCCAAGGAGTCTACTCAGGGGGACAGTTCAGGAGAGGTCTGAGTCAACGGATGTAAAACAGCAAAGGTAAGGTGAGGAACAGGGAATTGTTACAGAGAAGGGGGGAGGTAAGAGGAAAGGGAAACGTAGAGTACAGGATATGAAGAGGGAGGTGGAACAGGTTCATGAGAAGGAGAAACGGGATGAATAGCTATATATGTGCTAGGAACGTGATATTTCGAACTGACGAAGAAACTAGACGTCGTTTTAGTGTCACCACTTTCACCGGCGTAAAGCGTAATTGGCTTATCGGCCTATAATAGTTTTAGAAACTAAATTACTGGTGGCAAATTATGTATTAATCTAAACATCAAGTACTGTGAATAGGTACGGTTACATTGACCTGAAGTAAGCAATGGGGGCCTCAAAATAATGCCTTGCAGGGGGCCCTGAAATTTCTTCAACCGGCCCTGGCGAGATTGAAGGAAACTCTTTTTTACCTATATGAGAAAGTCCGAATGTCAAATCATCAGCAAAGTTCGTGTGTAGCGCCCACTACAGAAAGACCTACGGATAAGTTCCATGACTGTTCTAAAAAAAATGATATGCTATTTCGCGGAAGACCTAACATGGCGCCTTGGAACCCCGGTTGGGAATCGCTGCTCCAGTGTGTCATTTTCTGTTTAAAAATACCTCCCTTTCCTGTCTTTTCTAGATAAAATATGTTCATTGAAAAAACCCGTGTATTGTATGTACGAGAAAAGATAAAGGGGCCCTTTTAGCACGGGACAGCAGAAGGGAATTTCGGCTTCCAAAACAACTAGCGCGGAAATATGGAAACTCTGCTGGATGATAACATGAATGGAGTATGGGTGGAGGGGAGGAATGGGGAAGGGGGCAGGAGTGGGCGAGTGAGTCATACTGCGGTGCCGGCGGGGCGGGAGGCGGCAGCGACATCGACCGGTCTGCCTGCCGGGGGTCCCGCTTACTCACCCGCCAGCCTCTCTACCCGCCCAGCGCCGAACATCACTGATAACCTTTTGTGTTAACTATTTTTACAAGGGATGACATTTTATTACATACAAACACTGCACTTTCAAGCAGTGCTTTGAAGTATTCAAGACCCCATATAACATGAACATTCATAATCCATTTTTTAATTGTTTACTTTCTACACGTGCACGAATATCAACCGATGTAACTTGAACGCCGAATTAACCAATTATCATGAGTCTCATTATATTTAAATTTGGTAAACCCGTAATCTTCATCCCTTATGCCTTTTCCATCGAATATTCTCTTCGTGCTTACCTCCGTAATAGTGTTGTCAAGTTTCACCACCTCTCATATAATCACAACTTCGGAGCACGGTAAGGAACTGATCCAGTCTTATCGATACCACCACACCACAAGATAGACACAAACTCATCTATCATCTCTTCAGCACGACAATGGAACACACTGTATCTATCAGAGGGGCCCCACCTGCTAGTATCAGGCAACGTTGTCACCAATATCTAGTAAGTAATAGTAAATATTTTAATTATTATTTGTTTAATATGTTAATATTTTAAATCTGCCTCTCTTCAAGCTATATGTTGTATATAATCAACTATTATCATTAAGGATTATAGAAGTTAGGAAGAATGTAATAATTTTATAGAAAACACATGCGGCAGCATACACTGAACAAAAGTTTGAGAAAGCCTAACACACAGGGACAATGGTGGTGGTGGTGGTGGTGGTTGTTGTTACAGTTTGCTTTACGTCACACCAACACAATTAAGTCTTATGGCGACGATGGCATAGGAAAGGTCTACGAGTGGGAACGAAGCGGCAGTGTCCTCAGCATTTGCCTGGTCTGAAAATGGGAAACCACGAAAAACCATCCACAGGGGAGCCGATAGTGGGGTTCGAACCGATTAACTCCCGAATTCAAGATCACAGCTGCGTGACCCTAAACGCACGGTCAACTCGCTCAATAAGGGCATGGGCAAGGAGCTAATAACAATGATAAAAGCAATACAGCAAACTTCCGGTTATCCCAGTGTGGATTATCCGTACATAGGTACTTCTTGACTGCTGTTTAAAGGGGCCTAACATCTAAGGTCATCGGCCCCGAACATAGTTCGGAGATTAAAAAAACAAAGCCAGAAGTAATGTATTATGTTAGAAATGGACCGAATGTTTTCATTTAGAATGCACTATTGTGCATGTGACTAACGTTTTGCCACCGAAAGACGCTAAGGGCACTATTTCAACCGTCGGCCATCTCTGAAAGTGGTCTTGAAGGTATAAGTATTAATCAATCAATCAATCAATCAATCAATCAATCAATCACTACTGATCTGCATTTAGGGCAGTCGCCCAGGTGGCAGATTCCCTATCTGTTGTTTTCCTAGCCGTTTCTTAAATGATTGCAAAGAAATTGGAAATATATTGAACATCTCCCTTGGTAAGTTACTCCAATCTCCAATTCCTCTTCCTATAAACGAATATTTGCCCCAATTTGTCCTCTTGAATTCCAGCTTTATCTTAATCTTTTCTACTTCTCTACTTTTAAAGTAATGAGGAATGTGATTTCTGCTACTAGTTTTACTGATCTTGTGAAACAAATTTCTGGTTGTGAAGATGTAGATGAAAACATCCGCGAGTGGGAGCAGCTATGTAACGCGGGCATAGTGAAGACGCGTTCGGTAGACAGCGAAGATGAAGCGATCGAGGAATCCGTCATCACGCACGCCGATACACTGAAATGCGTTCAACTGTTGTTAGAGTACGCAGGACAAAATTCGTCTGACTATACACATGCTTTGACTCTCCGAAAAATGAAGGAAAAGTGTGAATGAAAAGCAGAAGTAGAAAAAATTGGACGATTATTTCCCAAAAGTGAACTGAAACTAAGTCTTATGAAATACGGTGTGTTTCTAAACGTATTGTTAATACGTTGTAAGTTTCCGGCGAACTACGCGTAATACAGTGGGCTCTCAAATGTGATATGTAGCACGTTTTGCAAATATACAGTACACGCGCAGTTTCCAGTAAGAACACGTATTTTGGATTATCCGTATTTTTTGGTTATCCGTGCTATCTCGGATCCGCATTAACCAGAGAGTAATGATGTTTGCGGGTGATGTGATCTGAAGAGAAGATGAGAAAGATGTACAACAACAGTTGAATGTACTGAAGAGAAGGAGTGAACAACTGGGATTGAGGATCAGCGTGGAGAAGAGCAAGACGATGATGAGTAGAGGAAGCAAACTGGAGACAAGGAAATGGAACACTTCAAATACTTGGGAAGTGAAATGTCGGAAAATGGAAGACTGGATAAGGAAATTAGCAGGAGGATACACCTGGAGAGTAGCCCTACCTTCTTCCACCAGGTACGGAGATTAATATGGAATAAAGATGTACCAGTTATGTGCAAGGGATATTACTTACCTATCTCTATCCCGTATGCGTTACATTTGGCTGTGTTTCTCAACTGTACGTAAATGTTAATGAAGATCTGCAATATGTAAACATGCATATACTTTCGTATGTCGATCTATATTTATTCACTGAAGTCTATTTGTATCGACCAAGAAGGTGGGTGTCTGCCACCATAATGAATACTTTACAAATCGATAGTGACTGTCAGCAGGAGGGCGTCTGCTATTATAATCAATACCCCCACATCGACTTTGACTGGCAGTAGGAATGGGGTCCTTCTCCAACTCCTGTGTAACTGGCATTAGTAAGGAGTGCCTACCATTGTAATGAATAAATCCCTTCACGATTTGACTGGCAGAAGGCAAGGGAGCATGCAATTTTCTTAAAAACTCCCCAACTCGATTGTGTCTGGACGTAGGAAAGGGGGGCCTGCCATTGTAACGGAAACATCTCAAAGAAAAGGAATCCGGAACAGAGCATTTTTTTTTTTTTTGCTAGTTGTTTTACGTCGCACCGACACAGATAGGTCTTATGGCGACGATGGAACAGGGAAGGGCTAGGAGTGGGAAGGAGGCGCCCGTGGCCTTAATTAAGGTACAGCCCCAGCATTTGCCTGGTATGAAAATGGGAAACCACGGAAAACCATTTTCAGGGCTGCCGACAGTGGGGTTCGAACCTACTATCTCCCGAATACTGGATACTGGCCGCACTTCAGCGACTGCAGCTATCGAGCTCGGTGAGCAATTATTAGTCACTCTATTTTCGGTCGATCATACCAACATTAAGGGGCCCGACCCCATACGCAGCAGGGTTTACCACGCTGTCTTAATTTTACTCCATTGAAACTTGTCGGTCGGTCTTGACACAATGCCGACATTCGCCTCTCTCATCAATGACACGTAATGCTCCACGGTTTCCACGTCAGTACTTCGCAATGATGCCATTGGTCCACTCACAATGCACTATCATAAAATCACAATAAATCTACCATTGACACTCAAGACACTTATAACTAGTGATGGGACATTCGATTCATTTTACTGAATCGATTCATTTGATTCCGTTCACGTTACTGAATCGATACAGTGATCCGATTCACGGCTCACTGGTCACCGCTCCTACTGCATCTGTGTAGTATGTGCTGGTAAGACAGCAGCAACAGCATTCAGTGCTCGCAGCTGCCATCTGGTCTTCATACTATGAACTTCTTTCTTAGAAAAAATGCTAGTTACTCTAATACATCGAAGGTTTCCGGCGACGCAGGGTGGGAAAGGTTAGGATTAGGAAGGTAGCAGCCATGACCTGAATTAAGGTACAGTCCCAGCATTTCCTGGTGTGAAAATGGGGAAACTACGGAAAAACCATCTTAACGGCTGCCGACGGTGGGATTCGAACCCACCATCCCCCGAATGCAATTGCATAGCCACGCGATATTAACCGCACGACAACTCGCTCAGTCACTTTTTTAAAGTATTCTTCTATCAGCTGAGGATTTTTTTAATAGTCATATTTTGTATAGGCTACCCGAGATGTACAGTAGCCCGCTGGTTTTCTGATTCAACATACTGTTATTGCGTCTGTCCATATATGACTGACGTTTTGTGCAACGATGTGACATATGAACTGAGAGAATACTGAGCCGTTCTTCCCAATATAAAACAGGTACTTTTGAGTGGTCATGAGCATGACTCATAGTCATAGGGCAGGCTAGAATCGAGTTTAATTGCCAAATGTCAAATAAGTTATAATACTAAGATTCGCTAAACTAATAAATAGTATAACCTAATAGCCTACCTACTTACTAGCTACTTCAGAATTATGTTGTGACTACCTTTTTAACACTGCAAATAAATCCAGCTATTATTTAAACCTCCCTGTAAGAAGAGGACAGTGAATGCAAATGGGTATTATTTTCAAATGAGCTGAGCTCGAGAGTCTATTATAGCATACGATTCTTTCAGTGTAGCATGGCTCACTGTATGTCTCGCTGCAGTGAGCCGGTAAGGAGCCGTGTATATCTTGTGTCTCACTGAACCGCGCTCGTTCACGATTCTTTCGATGTGCCATGATTCACTGTCTCGCTGCAGCGGAAGCTCGGCTCTCCGCGTGTCCAGTGAGCCGATAAGGAGCCGTGTGTATCATGTGTCTCACTGAGCCGCGCTCGTTCACGATTCTTTCAATGTGCCATGATTCACTGTCTCGCTGCAGCGGAAGCTCGGCTCCCCGTCAACGTCCAGTGAGTGCGCCACTCAGCACTGTCCGCTGGGAGTAAGCTGAATCGTGTGCCGTGAGCTCGCCGTTCCTGTGAATCGATTCATTCGGACACTTGAATGAATCGATACACTGCTTCGAATCATACATTCAGTAGCCAACACTACTTATAACGGCTTCCTCAATGGTAGCGTCTACTAGATCATAATACTGCCACTCATATCTGAGGATGTGATTGCATACCATGGATGAAACGTCTACTTTGATAACATTAACAAGTTATGACGCCGATCACGCAAGCCTGTGAATAAAGGACAATATTCTAGAGCACGCTGCGGAGGTGGTAGGGGTGTGATAGTATAGTGGACTTCAATGATTTTGAAGAGATGCGTATTGGCAGATACGCACTCTGAGTTGAATTTTCAACAGAAACATCGTGTGGCGAGAGGAAGGTCGTATGTTTTTGAATCCCATGCATAATCCACGAAAAGGGGATGTCAATTTCCAGGCAACTTGAGCAACAGAGAATTTAGCCAGAACTGTCAAGGTTACAAGAGAAAAAGGCACGTAAAAAACAGTGCACATCTCTCGGTCAATATTATCAGCATTCTGCTTTTCCCATTCTAGAAAACATAGAACGACGTCATAAACATGACCATTTATAACATCGCAACGACAAGAGCTCAAATAACGTCTTCAAAACCCCTATGGCTATTAAGCGTCACACCCCTTAATCACTTTAACGTGCTACTTCGGAGAGGTCGTTAGTTTCTAAAGCTATCAGCTACCAGTGAACAAGCAGATAGGTGTACTACGAAATGATAGCAGCAGGTGATGGTAAGACGTAAAACAACGTGATAATCATAGTGACTATTTTAAGGGGACGTTTAGTCGTTCAGAACAGAAGTGCTCGTGGTACTGTATGTTCTTCGCATTTAATATTTTATGACTTTTAAATATCAAAATATAACTCTCTTCCCATGTAGACACAAACACTGTGGGTAACCCATAACAAACACATGTATAGGTTCAATTGCTTCTGACAATAAGAAAAGTGTACCTGCATGGAACCATGCACTAATTTTTTTGAGCTACTGTACAACTAAATAACCATCCCCTGAAGCTATAGAAATATGTTCTTAAAAAAAAACAACCGCAGGAGGTTTAATTCTAAATTGGCTAGGTCCATTCTTGTACGGCTAGGATTTTTTGACCAATAAATAACCCAAAATGGCCTAAAACAACGCATTTATGATCTAAAATTTTCAAAAAGTGAACTGAAAATATATTTTCTCCTTGTATTGAATATGCTAGAAATATAAACCATTTGAACCAGGCCACTCATAAGCAGGGTAACGTTATGTCTGGCATATAATTTATCTGACCTTGCCCTAAAAATAAATGCCTTTGAGAACTCTCATCCTTCCACCGTCTTCCGATCTTTAAGTCGCTTCAAAGCTGTCTTGTGTTTTCATGGTTAAAGCGTTGCTCCAGAGTAAATTTCTTCTCAATAGACACTTTTACACCGCAAAACTAGCAAAATAACACTAATCCAACGTACTGAATACATTTGCATCGAACTGAATCACCAATCGTTTTATTTTGTTTAACTTCAGGCATAATGTTAATTGAATCACAATTACAAACGTTCTGCACGTCAGACACTACAGGTTTGCTTTTGCGAAGTAAAATGAACGAAACTACAGTCATCTGCATATTCAGGACAGTCCAGGTGGCCATCTGGGGTCAGAAATAACAACATTCAATTTCTCACTATATCCTAGGTAAATGAATATTCTTGATCGTTCGAACATCATTGGTTCGAAGCCAACAAGATAGTTTCACGATGCTGTTCTAGAAAGATTAAGACATGCAGGGTCTGTTGAGAAACCCTCAGCCCCAAGAGTTGCTTCAGATGTTAAGTACTGATCAAAAATTTAAACAATCCCTAGACCGGGCGAGTTGGCCGTGCAGTTAGGGGCGCGCAGCTGTGAGTTTGCATCCGGGAGACAGTGGGTTCGAATCCCACTGTCGGCAGCCCTGAAGATGGTTTTCCGTGGTTTCCCATTTTCACACCAGGCAAATGCTGGTGCTGTACCTTAATTAACGCCACGGCTGCTTCCTTCCCATTCCTAAGTTAGGCCCCATCGTCGTCATAAGACCTATCTGTGTCGGTGCGACGTATAGCAAAATCGAAAAAAAAAAAAAATCGCCAGGATCTTTCCAGCTTTCGTAATCCGAATATTTTTCTGGGAAATTATACTCTCTCTTTTAATGAGGATAATTAATCCACCATGAAGAAAGTCTCCAGTACGATTTTTAAAAAAAACGACCATTGGTCAAGGGTAACGAACAGTGGATGTTCATTGCCAGGAAAATCACCTCAGAGGGTTATATATATATACACACAAATAAATCAATCAATCAATACTGATCTGCATTTAGGGCAGTCGCCTAGGTGGCAGATTCCCTATCTGTTGCTTTCCTAGCCTTTTCCGAAATGATTTCAAAGAAATTGGAAATTTATTGAACATCTCCCTTGGTAAGTTATTCCAATCCCTAACTCCGCTTCCTATAAATGAATATGAATAAAGCGTTAAATATAAGAATATTTAAGCTTTTGGGGTAAAACAATTACAAAAAATGGTAAAAAAATATCTTACTGGGTCAAAACTTAAAAAATAATGACCCACAAATTCATCTTCGGTCCCTTAATTTGTCACAAAACATGTAAATACCGAAGGAGCAATGTTTCTGGCTTACAAGAAAAAACGCCACCAATTTCATCAAAATTCTCAACCTAGTCACTAACACCTGCTATGAAAGCTTAGAGGGATTATCCTTGCAAGTAAGTAGGCTATGTACATTCTTCTGTATAGTTATCAGATTGCATGAACCTAGTTCACTAACTAGGGTACGGATGTTCAAAATGTGTGTACTCCTACGATTAAATAAAGACTAGAAAAATACTTTCAGCATTTGAATATTTCCGGCACTCCATTCAATTCCTAATAGTACTAGGACACTTTTAGATATCAGCACAAAATTCTCATGATAGTGAAACTACAATATTGTGAAAGCTTGTTGAAGGATACAGCTGTAATTATTTGATATATGGTACAATAACGGATTTTTTCGAAATTGTGATGAGTGGGTTCATGAAAATGACATATTCAGAAGAGTTAATGGAAGATACCTATAGCCAAGAAGTAAATCACTCTAGATTCAAAGGTTTATCGCACAAAGTATATTAGCATACTCAGCTATAAATGTAAGTACAGACTTATAACTATTATGAGCAGCACCAGCAGACGAAAGTAACATTACTTATCATGTAACAACTACGCAGAATGAATTGGGCAAAGATACATCATATATTCCAGGTTAATCTACTGAATGTGACAAAACTGGGCAAGAGGAAATACCCGAGTGGCTATGATAAAGGTCACACTGTTACGACCATTGAATATTCGGGTGCCTTTGCTGGCGAGACCTAGAGTTTACAGTGCACTGTGTTTCCTGGTATGGACTAGAACAAATTTGTTA
This sequence comes from Anabrus simplex, assembly GCF_040414725.1. NCBI lineage: Eukaryota > Metazoa > Arthropoda > Insecta > Orthoptera > Tettigoniidae > Anabrus > Anabrus simplex. Next base: position 1,739,301,341 of record NC_090265.1, on the reverse strand, counting down.
CTTTCACTGACCTCTTTATCAGTCTCATCCTTGGCTTTGACAACACGAAAATGTCTGAGTTACGAGCGATGTTAGCAATGCCATTCCGTATGCAGCCAGTTCCTATTATGAATGGTGTGAAATTGTCGCTCACCGGCTCTGTTTGTGCGTGCATTCCAATAGGCTTTGCAGACTGATATGTAACAGCAACTTCTGACTCAGTGAGGAAAGCAAGGGGAAACTCTCTCACTCCTCATGTCCCTAGTATATCTCATCAGTGACGCCTAGACCGTCTATAACCACTGATGGTTGAGCTGTTGATGATCAAATCAACCTTCGGGATGAATACTCAACAGAAACAACAGAACTCGGTCAGGCCAACACCAACCCAACACGGTTTGTAGACATTTCACGTTCATTTGCAGCGAGTACGAACCAACAGCAGTGCGAGGATGTTGGTGACAAGGCCATAGGTAGTAAATATTTAAAATGCATAGGTGATAGGAAACTTTCTCGCAAAGTAGGAGGTAACAGAACGGTTGATGAAATGTCACAAATCCCGTGTTTACTAATTGGGTGCCGCGATCGATTGCTTACTATAGTCGTCATATTGAAAGATGCGTTCTGACCGTTCTCAGAGCGTGCCGGGGTGGGGAGAAGGGAGTTGGGGTATGGTTGCTATGGAAACGAGGGCGGACCCACTGGGGTTGCCATAGAGATAAGCCTGCTGGCCGGCTCGTGTTGCTTCGAGTTGCCAATCCTCTCACTTCTGAGTTACGTACAACAGAACACAGCGGTCTGAACAAACGAACACGTGAGGTGGAACAGGAACGAGAAATGAATGGAGGGATGTGACAACACCGTTCAATGGCACGTGCAATGCTCCACCTCCAGCCCGATCTGTCAAAACGCTTCTTTTAATATTATGGATATAGTTAAATCCCAAGCCGAGAAGTAAACAGCACGAGATGGGTCCCTGGTCGAAAGCGGAGCAGCACTAGTTGGGCCTTCGGACTGCCGTAAGACAGGGGTTGGTTTTTTCTTCACTGAAGTCAACAAAATGGCTCTTATACATACAATCGTTCATACTACTCTACATTTAAGAGATTGCAAATAATTGTTCCGTCAAAGATGTATATTGCCATTTATAGTTGGCACTGCTGTAAGTCATATCTCTGAATATCACTGGCTAGGTGTTTGTGGGACGAAAATTTAAAATCACACATAAGGTACAATGGATTTCCTTTCTCGCTATACACTGTACTTTCTTCGTCGGCCATATATATATATAATAAGAGTTTTGTCTGTACATTGCTCAGAATTTAAAAAGGATGGTATTTCTGTATCGGTCATGTCGACTGTAACAAGGAAATGTACTTTTTAATTTTCCGTAATGTCTGTCTGTCTGTCTGTCTGTCTGTCTGTCTGTATGTATGTATGTACACGCATCACTAGAAAACGACTGAAGAGAATTTAATGAAAATCGGTATGCGAGGTCGACGAATAAGTCGCTACAATCTAGGATATAAATAATTTGCTTCACGCTGAGAGAAACGGTAGTTTAGGGGAAGGCCTAAAATTTAATTTTATATTTATGTCATTAATGGTCTTATGTTAATGAAACTCGGTATGAAAAGTCAGGGAATAAGTCGCTACAGTCTAGGCTATAAATAATTTTATTCACGCAGAGTGAAATGGTAGTTTAGGGGAAGGCCTCAAATGTAATTCTTAAATATTTGTTATTAGTGGTCCTGACGATAAATACTACAGAACGTCAAGTCATATACGGTACTATTAAATTTTCGGTCATTTATGTCTTATACATTATTTTTTACCGTACCGGCTATGATAACAGACATTCATGAATTTGGATTTTTGTTGCCGAGTCACGAGAAAATAAGCGAACAGAATTTAAAGAAAATCAGTATGCGAAGTAGGGGAATAAGAAACTACAGTCTACTCTATAAATAAAATGAAATGGCGTATGTCTTTTAGTGCCGGGAGTGTCCGAGGACATGTTCGGCTCGCCAGGTGCAGGTCTTTCGCTTTGACTCCCGTAGGCGACTTGCGCGTCGTGATGAGGATGAAATGATGATGAAAACGACCCATACACCCAGCCCCGTGCCAGCGAAATTAACCGATTATGGTTAAAATTCCCGACCCTGCCGAAAATCGAACCCAGGACCCCGGTGACCAAAGGCCAGCATGCTAACCATTTAGCCATGCAGCGGGATTACGTTATAAATAACTTTATAAGACGCCCTAATATCACAGAGTCTAAACAAAACTAAATGTGAAGGCCTACAATGTAGAAAGCTCATAAAATTGATCAACAACATTACAACATTAGATTGACCATTGTTTGTTGTGATGTGCTTTGTGTCTTCAGTTGCCACTCATCTCCGATAGATGGGATTACTGTTGCGTACAGAGTATTTTTTTTAAAAATTTGCTTTACGTCGCACGTCTTATGGCGACGATGGGATAAGAAAAGACTAGGATTGGGAAGGAAGCGGCCGTGGCCTTAATTAAGGAACAGCCCCTGGTGTGAAAATGAGAATCCACGGAAATCCATGTTTAGGACTTCCGACAGTGGGGTTCGAACCCACTATCTCCCGGATACAAGCTCACAGCTGCACGCCCCTAACCGCACGGCCAACTCGCCCAGTCGTACCGTGTATAACAGCCTGCCTGAATATTGGCGGGAAGTAGCAGGGGAGTTAGATAAGTTTCTTCTTTGGCATGCCTTTCCTCTGGCTCATAAATTTTCTGGTACTACTGGTACGCAACACACTGATTCATCATAGCATTCCAGCTATTCAATCCCTACTCTGTTGCACTGATTGGAATGAGCAGTGTGCACACTTACATAAATAATGGCAGAGGAGTGTTCACGGCTATCTGCGGCCTGGTTTTTCCAGCACTGGGACTTTAGACTGTCAGATCGTCGCCGTAGTACTGTTCGTTAAGAGTAAGAAAATGTGCGGTTTTTCATTTGATCGTGTATTTTATATGACAACATTGCTTTTAATCGCTACATTCCTACTGACGATTTTTATGACCTATGTTGACTTCAGTTAGAAAATCACAAAGACTGAGAATCCCTTAGCGAAGCACGGGTACATCAGCTAGTTACGTTATAAAGCCCATCAGTGACAAATCAGATAGTAGGTACGACCACCTCCCTTCATGGTAACAAATCAGAATCGATTATCATTAGCATCCTGGTACACTACGCGGGTTCTTCTGCAAGGTTTCATATCATGGCATAGGCAGAACAGAACAGCGAGTATAGAACAGAACAGAATACACATAGGATAAAAATGCACGTACTTATTCTATCTCTACATTCTGTACCTACACCGATCGGATGCAACTACATACAATACATCAATACTGATCTGCATTTAGGGCAGTCGCCCAGGTGGCAGATTCCCTATCTGTTGTTTTCCTAGCTTTTTCCTAAATAATTTCAAAGAAATTGGAAATTTACTGAACATCTCCCTTAGTAAGTTATTCCAATCCCTAACTCCCCTTCCTATAAATGAATATTTGCCCCAGTTTGTCCTCTTGAATTCCAACTTTATCTTCATATTGTGATCTTTCCTACTTTTATAAACGCCACTCAAACTTATTCGTTTTGTTTATTTAAATAAGTATTATAATTCTGTGAATAAAATTAACATAACTAGCAAATGCCAACGGTACTAGGTGAATAAGAATCAGAAGAACATGGGGATCTTGTATCTTCTTCTACCGCTTTTCCCAATTCTGTGGAGCCGTGGATGCGAGCCGTGTCGCACACGTGGATTTGGCCCTGTTTTACGGATATCCTTCCTGACGCCAACCCTATATGGAGGGATGTAATCCCTATTGCGTGTTTCTGTGGTGGTTGGTACTGTAGTGCGCTGTCTGAATATGAAGAGGAAACTGTTGGGACAAACACGAACACCCAGTCTACAAACCAGAAGAATTAATAAAACGCGATTAAAATCCCCGACACGGCTTGGAATCGAAACCAGGACCCTCTGAACCGAAGGCCTATCTTGAACAGTCCCGTCTCTCTGCCAGTACTCTCCTTCCATCTTCTGGACATGACGGCTATAACCTAGCTAGGCGTATTCGGTTAACAGCTTGGCATCTCCTTCGGTTAGCTCTTCGAAGGTGCTTAAGACTAGGTTCACCACGAACAGTCGCGTCATGAATGTACTGAAGGTCTACTGGAGTGAAGTCGCGGTTGTAAGCGGGTCTCCCCCACCCCCACCCCTCGGAAGGTCGACCCAGTTGATCCTGGTGTGATATTTTAATCTCAAAATAACGTGGTGTCAGGAACGGGCATCCGGTCTTAAACCCCTAACTAAAATCGGCCTAAGTGGCTCCAGCTATCCCAGAAAACTGGGACACAATAAACTGGAAAACGTTTAATGCATATTTGTGTTAATACAATCTCGCTGTTATACAGTATTTCTTTCCAGAAACAGTAATTTCAAACACGACTTAGGCATATTTATTAATGTGCATGCAATAAGGAACAGAAAATTTCAATTCACAGAAATGATGTGCCAGCAAAGCAACCTTACAAGTCGCACTAATTTAATTCAGTCGATATACTTCATTAAGTTATTACTTAATAGAAATGTGCATAGCCAGCAAGTGGCTGCGCGGTTTGAGTCACATAATTATCAGCTTGCATTCAGAAAATAGTGGGTTCGAATTCCACTGTCGGCATCCGTGGTTTCCCATTTTCACACCAGGCAAATGCTGGGACTGTACCTTAAGGATACGGTCGCTTCCTTCCCACTCCTAGCCCTTTCCTACCCCATCGTCGCCGTAACACCTATCTGTGTCGGTGTGACATAAAGCAAATTGAAAAGGAAAAAATAGAGCAAGCACAAATGTTATTCGACACCAATGGATTTCTCCATTAAAATAGTACAATATTCAAAACACATTAGAAGAAGTTAAATGTGTAAAAGTCATAAGCACCAGTGATGGGAAATGTATAAGAAAAAAGTAACAATAACCTGCAATTTCTTTTTCCTCCGGTAAAAAGTTTAACCTAACTTACGTGTGCTGAGTTCGAATTTACTTTCCATTTTCCCGTATCACGTAAGGATTCTTTTTACAGTGGCCTCAATATTTCCTTTAATATCATGATTTTGATCACATTTCCCTAAATTTGTACACCCCTTAAAGATCTAAAGAAAATAATTTAATAAGTGACCGTAAATGACTTGAAAGCAAAATAAACATTTTTCTGACGTCTGAAATGTAATTATAAATAATGTTAACACATTGAATACAGTGCCGGAGTCCGGTTTTCTTACAGTATACAAAGCATCCAACATTGAGGTTGTATTTTATTTTCACCTAGGGGTATGCATGTATGTATGTATGTTGGGTATTCAGCCTGAAGGCTGGTTTGATCCTCCACAGCTCCGCCAAAGGCTGTCGTAATAGCCTAAGCATCACTGAAGAGGCGTACTATGGAAATGAGGAGTGAGGTAGTTTCCCGTTGTTTTCCTCACCGAACCAGAAGTTGCTGTTACATATTAGTCTGCCAAGCCCACTGAAATGCAGCACTAAGCGACCCTATGAGCAATATTTTCACACCATTCATAACAGAGACTGGCTGCATAAGGAATGGTATTACTAGCATCACTCATACCTCAGTCACTTTCGTATTGTCAAAGCCAAGGATGAGACTGAGACCGGTCAATGAAAGTAACAAATTTATTCTAGCCCATACTAGAAGACATAGTGCATTTTTAACACTACATCTCGCTAGCAAAGGCATATTCCAGATATCATCATTATCTAAAGGTTTGCCTTGTCGCTGCAACCATTGATCTCTTCTCTCTGCGATCCTTTTCATCTCTCTATAACCCTGACATCCCATCATCTCAACTACCTCTCCAATGATCTTCCGTGGTTTCCCTCTCCCTTTCTTTCCCATCACCTTGCCTTCGAACAAGTTCTTTATGAAGTCATTATGCCGGAGAATGTGACCAAAAACTGATGCTTTTCTCCTTTTTTCGCTGTTATTAAATGTCTCTGGGTGTTTATTTCTCTAAGCGCTGCTTCATTAGTTTTCTTCTCAATCCAGCCAGTTCCTGTCATCTTCCTCCATAGCTACATTTCCACTGCCTCCAGTCGTTTTACGTCCTCCTTCACAGCCATATAGCAGCACACTCCAAATGAATGTTTTGATAAACAATTTCAGTATCTAGGGATTTATTAAGAGCTGCTTCTTCTCCTCAAAGGCTTTCTTACACAGGGAAATTCTTTTTATTTCCAGATAGTAAGTCATAATATTACGTATTCCACCAAAAGTTATGACTGGAAATTTATTTTTGTATGTGAAAAAGACATTCATATTTCCGTAAATTTGCAAAACATAAGAATTAGGATATCTCTTTTATTGAAATCTTTTAAACGGTACATGATAAAACATTTGTTTTTTCACTCAATTCTACGCGCTAATATTAGCGTTGTTCATGTACTTTGATGCCTGGTAAAAAATGTTGAAACATAATGAAATGAATTCAAATTTTCTTAACTCTACATTAAATCTCGACCATTGATATAAGTTGTATAAAATATCTAATTACATAAAACCTGTACGTGTTTTGGCAAAACAATTGGAGTTTTCGAAATCAGCACATCGCTTTCCATATGAACCACCTATCTTCACCAAAACGGAGATATCATTGCAGGCTAGTGTAATATTTTCCTCACTTACAAATTACTTTTTCAACAAGCAAGCAGTAAAATTACAATGACCAAAAGCCAGTCTTGTGGAAATGAGACTTCCCCGCCCCGTATCAAAAAAGAGAATGGTTACCCCGTTGTACTTCCTCTTAAAACAAAAATCACCAGGCAAGACTAATAAATATGACACACTGAAACTTTTGAAATGATCTTTTCCCATTTTTAAAAAGAAATGTTAGTTAATGGCTTAGCATTTCAAGTAATCTGCCATTTATTTTACAAATAAATGAATTGGTTCTTAAAATTCTCATTGCTAAGCCTCACACTATTTGGGGGAAAGTACATCTTTGCATTTACTCAAAATATGTCCTTCTTGAAGGAATACCTGTGTTATAAGAACACCACCATTGGAATAAGTATGATGTCTTTTGAAGTACTGGAGAGAAAGTACCTCATCCAGAACTGGTGTCCTCCTGTGGGTGGGGGCGGTAGAATAACACCCACGGTATCCCCTGCCTGTCGTAAGAGGCGACTAAAAGGGGCCTCAGGGGCTCTGAACTTTGGGAGCGTAGGGTGGGGACCACGGGGCCCTTAGCTGAGTCCTGACATTGCTTCCACTTACTTGTGCCAGGCTCCTCACTTTCATCTTTCCTATCTGATCTCTCTTGGTCAACTCTCGTTCTTTTCCGACCCCGACGGTATTACGTATGGAAGCCTAGGGAGTCTTTCATTTTCACGCCTTTCGTGGCCCTTGTCTTCCTTTGGCCGATACCTTCATTTTTCGAAGTGTCGGACCCCTTCCATTTTTTTTTCCTCTCTCATTAGTGTTATATAGAGAATGGTAGCCCAGTTGGACTGCCTCTTAAAACAATAATCACCACCAGAACTGGTGAAGCTACTGATTCTGCAGTAATAGAACTGAAAAAGTTATCTTCATTTATTTTTTCACCTTTTCTGCTTCCACGCACCATACTTTTCTTTTTTTTTTTTTGCTTTACGTCGCACCGACACAGATAGGTCTTATGGCAACGATGGGACAGGAAATGGCTAGGAGTGGGAAGGAAGCGGCCGTGGCCTTAATTAAGGTACAGCCCCAGCATTTGCCTGGTGTAAAAATGGGAAACCACGGAAAACCATTTTCAGGGCTGCCGACAGTAGGGTTCGAACCTATTATCTCCCGAATACTGGATACTGGCCGCACTTAAGCAACTGCAGCTATCGAGCTCGGTGCACCATAAATCAATTACTACAATGTAACGGTTACAAATTTATTTCAAGAAGTAAATTACAAGTAAAAATTACATTGTGTAAACAGCAACAATTATAAGTAAAAATTACTAAAAACATAAATGTAATTAAATTACTTCTCAACTGTGAAAAGCACCCTGTACTTGCATCTGTGAGAACTTCCTTAAAACCTGTTACCTCTTTCAATGGTTCAACAGCCTAGTTCTTGATTGCACAGATATCTTTCCATGTCACTTACTTCAGCATCCAGTTCAGTAAGCTTAATTCCTGCATCTCAAGCATCTTTCTTAATCTCCTCTACATATTCAAAATAACAGTTCTGATAAATAATAAAGATCTTAAAGATCTAAATCCATTAACAGCTTCAGTCATTCAGAGGTCCATATATCTTCTTACAATCATATTCACGGAAGATCCCTAATTTTTTCCCTTCATATTTATGACCCAACTTTCCTACCCTTGTGGTAGAACTGATTTCATTATTTTACATCATTCTGATATGAGACCAGGTGAATGCCTGTGATGAATGTTATAAAAGTGTTACTCACAGGGTTGGTTGGCGTTTGCATTTTAGTAAGCTTGCCAGACTGAAATGTAACTGCATCATCTCGCTCAGTGACGATGGCGCTCTTATCCCTAGTACAACTTTTCCTTGACATTTAGAATATACTACAACAGCTGATAATGGATCTGTTGAGAATATAGACAACCTTTGAACTGCGGACTCCTTATAAACATGAAAGAAGGATACCATACTTTAAGAGTGTTTTGTTTTTATTCTCTTTTTTTCCTACTTGTTTTTAATGTCGCACTAACACATCAAAGGTTTTCAGTGACAGAAGGATGGTAAAGGGCTAGGATTGGGGAGGCTCCAGCTGTGGCCTCCTCCTATTGTTTTTTACATTGCTCCAACACACAGAGGTCTTATGGTGACTGTAGAACAGGACAGGGAAGAACGTGACCGAGCATGGCCATACTTAACATACATTTCCAGTATTTGCCTGCTATGAAAATGCTACAGACTTTGAACCACGTAGCAAACTTGCTTAGTCTTTTAAAGTTTCATTGGTGCGTTTGAATCCCACGAGTACAAAATATTTTTATTCACATTTTAAGCTTTGTGGATGAAATACAAGACCATTTTTGCTGCAACCAATAGCATGCAGCATGCATGTTCAATGTGTACTGGCCTGACACTTGGTGTAGCCTAGCAGTGCTGATCATTTTTTCACTATGTATTCAACAGATGAGTACAGTAGAGTCTTGCCCATCCGACCTTCGCTTATCCGACATTCCGTGTTATCCAAAACTGGTAGACTTAATTTGAACTTTTGGTGGAGACTAAATTCAGGCACACCCGCTGTGGAGGGTGCGACCGTGGGACAAGCACTGGCCTGACCGCTGGCGGTAGGACAGTTTTTTTCTCAAGGACAGGTGCAGTGAGTCTTGTCATTGTTCATTGTAGTATTGGTTGGGTGCGGATGTTATAGTTTTCATATCCTCTGTGAGTATAGCGAGTAAATGGAAGAAAGTGATTGTTTCTATAGAAGACAACTTGAGTGCATTAAAGAGACTGGACAAAGGGGAAATTCTTCAAAATGTGGCTTCAGATTATGGATGTTGGATGTGTTACAGTGGGAGACTGGAAAAAAACAGAGGGAAGAAATTTAAAAGTGGTGCTCTACCAGAGCAGAGAAAAAATGAAAAATGTGAGCACGAAAAAGTAAGTGAAGCACTATTTCTTTGGTTATCTCAACACCGGGAGAAGGACCTGCCAATATCTGGCCCCATTCTACAGGAAAAGGCTGCGTATTTCCAGAAGGAGTTTAATGAAGGGGACCCTAAATTTCCTGCCAGTGCTGGGTGGCTTGATCGGTGGAAAAAACGGTAGGGCATTAGGCAGCTTAATAACTGTAGAGAAAAGTTTCCTTTCGTAAGACATCTGGAATGTTTTCGTTCAATACTGCATGTACTGTACAATTGAATTGATAATTCAATAAACAGAGTACCGGAAAACATGTCATTGTTTTAGTACTAGAGTATAGCCTTCCTGTTTGTTTCAGTTCATTTTCAAAGTTATTCTGTATTATCCGACATATTCGGTGATCCGACCTACTCCAGGTCCCGTTTAGGTCGGATAATCGAGACTCTACTGTATGTTGAAATAAGTCAATAAATGAATAAATAACCCACAATGTGAGGGTATTTGGATACATTGGCTTTGTGGATGATTCTCGAAATACAAAATGTGAATAAATGTATCAGGCTCAAGTGGGATTCAAACCCACCTACCAACCGAAGTTGTATTAGCAGCACCCACTTAACCTATGAAACCTCTGAAACACTTACTTGATTACTGCTTGCATGAAGGTGCTATACCAAATGAATGGCGAGTTGCAATAGAAGCCCCAGTGTACAAAGGAAAGAGTGGCAAACATTAAGCAGAAAATTACAGGCCAGTCAGCTTGACATGTGTAGTTTGAAAGCTCTGGGAAAACATTCTTGTTGATTATATGAGACACGTTTACAAAATTACTAACTGGCTTGATAGAAGGCAGTTCAAATTTAGGAAAGGTTATTCCAGTGAAGCTCAACTTGTAGGATTCCAGCAAAATATAGCAGGTATTTTAGATTCAGGAGGTCAAATTGACTAAATGGCTATTGACCTATCCAAAGATTTTGATAGGGTAGATCATGGGAGATTACTGACAAAAATGAGGGCAACTGAGTGGTTGAATGTGTGGCTACCAGCAGCATATACTGAGGGCTACCAAGGCTATCGGTGAAGCCCAAACCTTAATGAGAAAGATGGAAATCGTTATAATGTAAGCATCTTTCACATCATTCCATTTACAAAACTTGAAAGCAATGACAAAAAAACGTTGCTCATACATTTTAGTACAAGGCATCGGAGACTGATATTGCAGTCCAGGCATTGCGTCCCTTTCCCCTCGCCACACCTCGTGCAGCTCGCTGCTGAATGAACGATAGGTGTGGGGACCGAGGGGACAGGTGGGCAAAGCTTTGGACCTTTAGATTGCCAATCACCCTGCCACTGCTAAGGAGAGAGAGAGCTCATTGACTCGAACAGACACGACTGACCCATGTACTGTGGTGTCACATGTTCACTGTTCAATAACAAAACATCCTACCGATTGTTCACAGCTGAGAAAATTATTTGTGTATTTCAATAGTATTACTGTTTTCAGAACAATTTTAGTTTGTTTGAAGTTACAGTGTATAACTTGGCTGACCGTGTGGGATTACTTTTGTAAAAAGGCTGAACCGCATAAAACAGGTACTGGATTGGCTATTTTCATAACTGAAGTATGCAGATAAAATGCTGATAGTTTAAAATGGTAAACCTACCCCAAAATCAACCTCCTCGTACTCTTAATTTTCTTGGCTTGGGGAAAATTCATTTTATCCTATGTCACGACCAAGCCTTTCCAGAAGACATTATTATTATTATTATTAAAAATTAAAATGTAATTTGTACGTAGATGAAAGAAACAGAGCGAAACAAATAGTTGTTGAATCCAAAAAGAAGTCATGGGAAGATTTTGGTTACAACCTGGAAAGGCTAGGTCAAGCAGCAGGGAAACCTTTCTGGACAGTAATAAAGAATCTTAGGAAGGGAGGGAAAAAGGAAATGAACAGTGTTTTGAGTAATTCAGATGAACTCATAATAGATCCCAGGGAATCACTGGAGAGGTGGAGGGAATATTTTGAACATCTTCTCAGTGTAAAAGGAAATCATCCTGGTGGTGTTTCAAACAGCCAAGCTCATGGGGAGGAGGAAAATGATGTTGGTGAAATTATGCTTGAGGAAGTGGAAAGGATGGCAAATAAACTCCATTGTCATAAGGCAGCAGGAATACATGAAATTAGACCTGAAATGGTGAAGTATAGTGGGAAGGCAGGGATGAAATGGCTTCATAGAGTAGTAAAATTAGCGTGGAGTGTTGGTAAGGTACCTTCAGATTGGACAAAGGCAGTAATTGCACCTATCTATAAGCAAGGGAACAGGAAGGATTGCAACAACTATCGAGGTATCTCATTGATTAGTATACCAGGCAAAGTATTCACTGGCATCTTGGAAGGGAGGGTGCGATCAGTCGTTGAGAGGAAGTTTGATGACAACCAGTGTGGTTTCAGACCACAGAGAGGCTGTCAGGATCAGATTTTCAGTATGTGCCAGGTAATTGGAAAATGCTACGAGAGGAATAGGCAGTTGTGTTTATGTTTCATAGATCTAGAGAAAGCATATGACAGGGTACCGAGGGAAAAGATGTTCACTATACTGGGGGACTATGGAATTAAAGGTAGATTATTAAAATCAATCAAAGGCATTTATGTTGACAATTGGGCTTCAGTAAGAATTGATGGTACAATGAGTTCTTGGTTCAGGGTACTTACAGGGGTTAGACAAGGCTGTAATCTTTCACCTTTGCTGTTCGTAGTTTACATGGATCATCTGCTGAAAGGTATAAAATGCCAGGGAGGGATTCAGTTAGGTGGAAATGTAGTGATCAGTCTGGCCTATGCTGACGACTTGGTCTTAATGGCAGATTGTGCTGAAAGCCTGCAGTCTAATATCTTGGAACTTGAAAATACATGCAATGAATATGGTATGAAAATTAGCCTCTTGAAGACTAAATTGATGTCAGTAGGTAAGAAATTCAACAGAATTGAATGTCAGATTGGTGATACAAAGCTAGAACAGGTCGATAATTTCAAGTATTTAGGTTGTGTGTTCTCCCAGGATGGTAATATAGTAAGCGAGATTGAATGAAGGTGTAGTAAAGCAAATGCAGTGAGCTCGCAGTTGCGATCAGCAGTATTCTGTAAGAAGGAAGTGAGCTCCCAGACGAAACTATCTTTGCATCGGTCTGTTTTCAGACCAACTTTGCTTTATGGGAGTGAAAGCTGGGTGGACTCAGGATATCTTATTCATAAGTTAGAAGTAACAGACATGAAAGTAGCGAGAATGATTGCTGGTACAAACCGGTGGGAACAATGGCAGGAGAAAGGCTAATTTAGGAATGAACTCGATCGATGAAGCTGTATGCATAAACCGGCTTCAGTGGTGGGGTCATGTGAGGCGAATGGAGGAGGATAAGTTACCTAAGAGAATAATGGACTCTGCTATTGGAGGGTAAGAGAAGTAGAGGGAGACCAAGACGACGATGGTTAGACTCGGTTTCTAACGATTTGAAGATAAGAGGTATAGAACTAAATGAGGCCACAACACTAGTTGCGAATCGAAGATCGTAGCGACATTTAGTAAATTCACAGAGACTTGCAGACTGAATGCTGAAAGGCATAACAGTCTATAATGATTATCTATGTATGTATGTAAATTTTTACAGCATTACCAATGCTCGTACCCATTGTTCACTGGTTTATCATGTTCCTTGGTAGATCAGTGGTGGTGTCCAACCGATGATCACGGGTTCGATTCCAAACAACCATGCCTTCCTCATCGTATGTACTTCCTGACCTCATACCATACGCGCACCTTTTAGCGATACACGGACACCCTAGTGCTGAATAGGTCGACCTCGGGTATCTTCGAGATTCGTAATGGCAACCTTTGAAACACAAACTATGAATCGCTTATGCATCGCTGTGTGACATCTGGCATACACTTTACGTATTAGTACTGTTGTTGTTTACACATCAAAGCCAAACTGTAGAATTCATGCTGGGAACAAGATTCGCATCGAGAAATGTTATATAATGTTATATAAAGTGTGTATGACACAGTTGTTGGCTTAAGATAATAAAGGTTTAGAAAATTCATATCGATCGATCATATTATCGATTCAATTCAGATTTCATTTTCATTCAGTTGGCAGTATAACCGGAATTTTGAGAGCTCCCTCCTTCCTCCACACAACCCCCCCCCCCCCCCGTACAAAGAAATATTGCTAATAGGTGCGCGGACTATACTTCTGACTTAATTATATAGATAATAGAGTGCTGGTATTTCACACCCTTCTGCTGGAAGACACCAGGGCTGCTATTATAGGAGTAATATAATTTTCTTTTTATAGGTAGATCTACTAAAATGAAATTCAATCTTTCAGGGTTAGTGTTCTCTTTCGTTGTTCGGAATCAATCCCGTTATCATGGGTTGGACACCATCACCGATCTACCAAGGGAGCTAATAAAATGGTGAACGACTTGTACAACTGCAGGTAATGTTGTAAAATTCTACATTTTAATTTGATGATAATAGTGCATAGCCTCTGGCAATGCTTGGTCGTGACCCAATGAGGATGAAATTAATGGCGGACGTCATGAACACCCAATCCCCAAGTCAGGGGAATTAAGAGTACGAGGAGGTTGATCCCAAGAATTGAACCAGGGCCATCAGACCAAAGGTAAGCATTCTATCCATTTAGCCACAAAGCCGAGCTTTAATTTCCTAAACACTATGCTACAATTTCCACTGATCAGGCATTGAGAATTGGCAGAGGCAGAGGCCTAGCATTAGCTTGTGAAACAGCCTTGACAACATAGCAGGCTACTCTGGCGGCTCAAAACTCGTAAGACTTGACGTTCACTAAACAAACTGTCGAAAATGCGGGAATGGGGATGTAACCTAAGTCTAGTGGTAGCCCACGTCTTGATCCCAGCATACGCCACTGGCGGCCACATTTCTAGAAAACAAAACTCAGAGAATTAGAAAAAGTGAAGCGTTATCTGATCCTGTAATGGTTAAGAGGGGGAGTCCTGCAGAGCAGTATTACTGGTCCTTTGTGTTTTCTTATATACTTAAATGATATGAGTAAAGAACTGGAATCAAAGATAAGGGTATCTGCAGATATTATACTGTATAGAGTAGTAAATGAGTTGCAGGATTGTGAGCGACTGCAGGGGAACTTAAACAACGTAGTGAGATGGACAGCAGACATGGTATGAATGTAAATGGGATGAAAAGTCAAGTTGTTTCACCAAGAGGAAAAGTCCTCTCACTTTTAATTATTGTGTTGATAGGGAAATAGTACCTCATGGGGGAACACTGTAAGTAACTTACCTAGGTGTTAATACAAGGAATGATCTTCACTGGAATAACCATATTAACGAGGTAGTTAAGAAGAGTATTTAGGAGTGTTAGTACAAATGTAGAGGAGAGGGCGTATAAGTCTCTGGTAAGTGTGCAGTTAGAGTATGGCTGCAGTGTATGGGACCCTTACCAGCACTACTTGATACAAGAACTGGAAAAAATTCAAGGAAAGCAGCAGTATTTGTTCTCGGTGATTTCTGACAAAGCAGTAGTGTTAACTAATATGCCGCAAACTTTGGCCTGGGAAGACTTGAGTGTAAGGAGACGAGATGCTTGACTATGTGATACGTGATATGTTCACCTGCATACACCCAGCATCAGTGGGTAGGGCCTAACACATCCCACTCTGACGAGTCTAGTGTCAGACCTAAGATGAAAAGCTGGTTAATAGAGCAAACGCCTGAAAAGCCTTACATCTGATATGTTTTTTGACATGCTCTATTGGTGAAAAATATCTAATGCCCTCCATGGGAATTTAGAATTTTCCATTCGGAATTGCTAGGCGGGCAATAATTCCATTGCGGAGATTTATCTCCCGTATGCAGTTATCAGACTGTGCCTCTTATATAGGCTTCTGATAAGTTCACCTGCATACACCCAGCGTCAGTGGGTAGGGTCTGACACATCCCACTCTGACGAGTCTAGTGTCGGACCTAAGACGAAACGCTGGTTAATAGAGCGAACGCCTGAAAAGCCTTACATCTGATATGTTTTATGTGATATGTTTCAAGCTGTCAGTGGTGAGTTGGCATGGAATGATATAATTAGAAGAATTAGCATGAGTGGAGCTTTTAAAAGTAGGAAAGATCATAATATGAAGATAAAGTTGGAATTCAAGAGGACAAATTGGGGCAAATATTCATTTATAGGATGAGGAGTAAGGGATTGGAATAAATTATAAAAGGAAATGTTCAATAAATTTCCAAGTTCATTGAAAATATTTAAGAAAAAGCTAGGTAAACAATTATAAATGTATGAGGGTTATACTATATTGTTTTACACCTTACATTTTGTACGTCCGGGTATAGTTCACATTTCACTTTTGAAGGTGGTGACGTGTAACTAGTATCTTGTTGCACCGTTTGATAGCACCACACGCACAGGGGCCAATGAATGCACTCGTCATAGCCATTTTACAACAACAATGTCAGCATAGGAGCAGACAACATGGAAAGCAACCGACAGGGACAGTGCTATACGACTTTGTTCCTATCGAAAGAAGGCGTGACTACTGCAGAAATTCATCGCCGCTTGGTGGCAGTCTGTGGAGAACATGTGCCGTCACTGAAAATAGTTTATAACTGGGTGGAAGGTTGGAAAACAGGGCACACATCGGTGAACTCAGGAACCAGTTCTGGAAGGAATGTGACAGTGTCAACACCAGCCAACATTGCTCGGGTCGAACAGGCCATCCAAGGAAACAAATGCATCGCATTTACGGAAATGGAGGCAGCCACGGGAATTAGCCAAGACACCCTGCAGTGGATCGTGCACGGCCACTCACAGTTGGGGAAGGTGTCATGCACGTGGGTGCCTAGACTCTTGTCTGCAGACGAAAAGCAGAGGCGTGTGGACGTGCGCAGAGAACTTTTGCAACGCCATGATCAAGATCCGGCCGACTTCATGGCTAGGCTTATGACTAGTGTGAGACATGGTTCCATTACCATGAGCCACAAACAAAACAACAATCGATGCAATGGAAGCATAGGGGGAGCCAGCACCAAAGAAATGTCCAACACTGCCATCAGTTGGCAAGCAAACGGTGACAGTGTTCTGGGACACAAAGGGCATCATCCTCATTGACTGGCTGGAATTTGAGGCCACAATTAACAATGCAGCATATGTGGCAACCCTTAAGCACTTACGTCGTGCCATTCAAACTAAGCTGCCATGAAAATGGGCTAAAGGTGTGCTTCTGCATACACTAGCTGAGACACCACCGCTGCCATTGATCAGATGGGATTCACGCTGCTGCCACACCCACCATACTCTCCCGACTTAGCACCGAGTGATTATCACCTGTTCGGGAACATGAAGAAACCTCTCAATGGTCGCCATTTTGTGGAACAGGACACAACTGTCAAGGCATGGGTATGCAGCTGACATATTTCTGCATTACAGCACTGTCATTTGGTAAGTTTTATGACCTAAGTACTGTAGTAGGTGTTGGAGGGATGGGCACTTCAAAACACACCAATTTCATTAACTCTGCAGAATATTTCTCTTGATAACAAAAAAGTTCTATAATGAGGAAATTTTTAAAACAGAACAATTGACAAACAGGAATTTAAAACATTTTAACAAGGTGGAATTCACTTAGATTATTATTATTATTATTCATAACAATGTACATAATATGAGATAAACAGCATCCAAGATGATAAAATGTTCCTGAATGCCTGGTGCTCACCACTCCTGGTTATAGCGAATGCCTTGCTTGTGTTTGGTTAATGTGCTGAACATGATGACGGCAGTGGTAACATAAAAACAAAATTATCAGCCCCTGCCAAACAGATCTAATGCCAGTGACATAAACACAAAGTTGGGCTTAAGTAAATTTAGGATGATATGAAGTGTTTTATTTATAGCAGATTATCAAGGAAGTGAAATTATCAAGTGCAAACAAGGCACTGACTCATCAACAAATTGACTGATGTCTCAGTAACCACACAAGAGATTAAGTGAATATGTGATTTTAAAAATAGCTAATTTACCAATGAGAATTACGACTGCGAATGATGTTTCTTTAGCATTTAATCACCATTACTAAACCTATGGCCATATATTTAAATGCATATGCATCAATATCTCGTTCCAAACAGGTATATGAAAATGCTCAAAGCTTCACTGAAAATGTACCGCATCGCTAGAAAATATGTAACGGAAATTGTCATATAATAATATAGTGTGAAACCAAGCAAGAATAATGTATCGGCACCTTGTGTCTCGAAAATATAAATCTGGGTATAAATAATCATAGCCTACGACCTAACTGAGCAGACTGCGAAACACTGCAGTGAAACTAAAACGTCAATACTTCCTAACTCAATTACAATAACTAAAATGAACACAGCGGATGACAATGTTGAGAGAAATCAACAGATGTACAAATAGAAAAAGTACTTTCTCTTACCGCCGTAAATTCTGCTGCGAAGTCACAAACTTAGTATTTATGTTTAAAAACACAGCTGGAAATTCTACACAGATGCTCGTAGTATTTATTGTGCCTACTGTCACCTGTCAAAGTACAGGGTAGACAGGACGAGCAAACAAATCACATAAAATTCCCCGTACTGCAAACATAACAGGAACAAATAAACTTCCCAAACGCTTCGTTGTCTTAAGAGTTACTACAGTGCCTTTACTGAATGATACTCCTTACCTCTCCGAAATATACTTTATAACATTCCCATAGCTTGATCTACAGAAATATACAATAGATGTAAAATAATAATATCATTAAAATATAACTCCGTCATAGCTATACAGCGCTCCTAGTGAAATGGAGTGTTTATGTAAGACCATAAAATGTTGGTCACTATTACAACTGCAGCTGTGAAGTGCTGTACCCGGGACGACAAGCTTACTTACTGTACCACTATTTTTCCAAAAAGAAGAAAATTGCTGCTTTAGAATTATCAACTCTCTTGGTATTTCTCAATGTCTATCTATAGTATGAGCTGCATTTTCTTTCTCTCTAATTAATTACCGTTGGTCATTTTCTGAGTTCGAGCAACTACCGGGAGGCCTATAACCTTTCGTATTATCAAATACAGTAGAGACAATACGGGAACTTCCAGATTCAGCCTCGTTAAAATGGGACACAATTCGCAAGTGGCGCTCCTACTGGCGTGACCTGAAAATTCGCGCTAAATTCAAATATCAATGGACATGTATATACTGAAATGGATAAATAAATTACGTCTAGAAAGAAAGTGTTGCTAAAATATTAACTTCAAAGTTGCTAGAGCAATTCTGGATACATGAATGAAGAATTACTTAACAGGTTATTATTTAAAGACTGAAATTAGACATATAATCAAGATGTGAAATAGACTTCTGTGATCTTTCATTTATGCATTACTTTTTTAGCTTTAGCATACCTGCCTGAACTTTCACAGCTACATTTGTCATTTTTTCTCATTTAAAAGCATTGTACATCACATTAGCACACTTGTCAATAAAAATATCAGCACATTCCTTACACACATGATTCAATGAATTTACATTTAAGAGCTGGACAATTTTCCTTTTAACTTGAACCTACTAACAGAAAGAAAATCTATAAATTTAGCTGCAAAAACATTCAAAATTTCCCTATAAGCAATACTTGCCGTTACATTAGGGTAAAGCAAATTTGCATCATCACATTTCTTAAATCACCCATATTTTCTTCAGTGTTTGACAACGTTATGGCATTCCAACTCGGATAACTTGGAATGCAACCAGCCACACACATATGCATATCCATTTTCCTGAATTAAATCAAAACCCACAGATCACACCTACAACACCACATCAGTATTCAAGGTTAGCTGCTGCACTAATCCAATAAAATAAGCTTATTATATTTTAAGCCAGTTAAAATATGGGTCGCGCAGGTCAGAAGTATAGGAAGTAGACATTCTATAAAAATATTTCTGTAACTGGAAGAATATATATGCAAACACAGTATTTACTTACATTTTCTTGTCACGAGGGAAACGGAAGAAAGACTGCAAATCCTTCTGCACTTCATAGTTATTGCACAAAAATGCAGCACATATCTTTCCACTCATACTGAGTTGTATTGTCTACAGCATTTGATAGGGTGGATCATGGAGGACTATTGGCAAAAATGAGTGCAATTGGACTAGACAAAAGAGTGATTGAATGGGTTGCTATATTTCTAGAAAATAGATCACAGAGAATTAGAGTAGGTGAAGCTTTATCTGACCCTGTAATAATTAAGAGGGGAATTCCTCAAGGCAGTACTATCAGACTTTTATGTTTTCTTATATACGGTACATAAATGATATGAGTAAAGGAGTGGAATCGTAGGTAAGGCTTTTTCAATCAATCAATCAATCAATCAATCAATCAATCAATCACTACTGATCTGCATTTAGGGCAGTCGCCCAGGTGGCAGATTCCTTATCTGTTGTTTTCCTAGCCTTTTCTTAAATGATTGCAAAGAAATTGGAAATTTATTGAACATCTCCCTTGGTAAGTTATTCCAATCCCTAATTCCCCTTCCTATAAACGAATATTTGCCCCAATTTGTCCTCTTGAATTCCAACTTTATCTTCATATTGTGATCTTTCCTACTTTTAAAGACACCATCAAAACTTATTCGTCTACTGATGTCCTCCCACGCCACCTCTCCACTGTCAGCTCGGAACTTACCACTTAGTCAAGCAGCTCGTCTCCTTTCTCCCAAGTCTTCCCAGCCAAAACTTTGCAACATTTTTGTAACGCTACTCTTTTGTCGGAAATCGCCCAGAATAAATCGAGCTGCTTTTCTTTGGATTTTTTCCAGTTCCTGAATCAAGTAATCCTGGTAAGGGTCCCATACACTGGAACCATACTCTAGTTGGGGTCTCACTAGAGACAAATATGCTCTCTCCTTTACGTCCTTACTACAACCCCTAAATACTCTCATAACCCTGTGCAGAGATCTGTACCCTTTATTTACAATCATTTATGTGATTACCCCAATGAAGATCTTTCCTTATATTAATACCTAGGTATTTACAATGATCCCCAAAGGGAACTTTCACCCCATCAACGCAGTAATAAAAACCGAGAGGATTTTTCCTATTTGTGAAACTCACAACCAGACTTTTATCCCCGTTTATCATCATACCATAGACTACTGTCCATCTCACAACATTATCGAGGTCATTTTGCAGTTGCTCACTATCTTGTAACTTATTTATTACTCTGTACAGAATAACATTATCTGTGAAAAGCCTTATCTCTGATTCGACTTCTTAACACATATCACTGATATATATAAGAAAACATAAAGTCCAATAATACTGCCTTGAGGAATTCCCCTCTTAATTTTTACAGGAACAGATAAAGCTTCACCTACTCTAATTCTCTGAGTTCTTTTTTCTAGAAAAGCCACCCATTCAGTCACTCTTTTTTCTAGTCCAATTGCACTCATTTTTGCCAGTAGTCTCCCATGATCTACTCTATCAAATGCCTTAGATAAGTCAATCGCAATACAGTCCAACTGACCTCCTGAATCCAGGATATCTGCTATATCTTGCTGGAATCCTACAAGTTGGGCTTCAGTGGAATAACCTTTCCTAAACCCAAACTGCCTTCTATCAAACCAGTTATTAATGTTGCAAACATGTCTAATATAATCAGAAAGAATGCTTTCCCAAAGCTTACATACAATGCATGTCAGACTGACTGGCCTGTAATTTTCAGCTTTATGTTTATCACCCTTTTCTTTATACACAGGGGCTACTATAGCAACTCTCCATTCATTTGGCAAAGTTCCTTCATGCAAACAATAATCAAACAAGTACTTCAGATATGGTACTATATCCAAACCCATTGTCTTTAGTATATCCCCCGAAACCTTATCAATTCCAGCAGCTTTTCTAGTTTTCACCTTTTGTATCTTACTGTAAATGTCATTGCTTTCATTAAATTTTAATACTTCTTTAGTATTAGTAACCTCCTCTATCTGGACATTATCCTTGTAACCAACAATCTTTACATACTGCTGACTGAATACTTCTGCCTTTTGAAGATCCTCGCATACACACTCCCCTTGTTCATTAATTATTCCTGGAATGTCCTTCTTGGAACCTGTTTCTGCCTTAAAGTACCTATACATACTCTTTCATTTTTCACTAAAATGAGGGCGGCCACCAATTATGCTTGCCATCATGTTATCCTTAGCTGACTTCAATTTCCTAGTAAGTTCCTTCAATTTCTCCTTACTTCCACAGCCATTTCTAACTCTATTTCTTTCCAACCTGCACCTCCTTCTTAGTCTCTTTACTTCCCTGTTATAATATACTGGAACTTTACCATTCCTTACCACCTTTAAAGGTACAAACCTATTTTCATATTCCTCAACAATTGCTTTAAGCCCATTCCAGAGTCTGTTTACATTTTTATTTACCATTTTCCATCAATCATAGTTACTTATTAAAAACTCCATCATGCCTGTTTGCGGATCATGGAGTAATAAATGTTACTCGTCGCCATAAGACCTATCTGTGTCGGCGCGACGTAAAGCCCCTAGCAAAAAAAAAAAA
The DNA here is from genome assembly GCF_040414725.1 of Anabrus simplex. Taxonomy (NCBI): domain Eukaryota; kingdom Metazoa; phylum Arthropoda; class Insecta; order Orthoptera; family Tettigoniidae; genus Anabrus; species Anabrus simplex. The sequence continues at coordinate 1,739,279,063 of NC_090265.1, read as the reverse complement.
AAAAATGTTACAAGGTTGTGAGCAACTGCAACGTGACCTCGAAAATGTTGTGAGATGGACAGCAGGCAATGGTATGTTGATAAACCGGGCTACAAGTCAGTTTGTAAGTTTCACAAATAGGAAAAAGCCCTCTCAGTTTTAATTACTGCGTTGATGGGGTGAAAGTTTCTTTTGGGGATCATTTTAAGTATCTAGGTGTTAATATAAGGAAAGATCTTCATTGGGGTAATCACATAAATGGGATTGTAAATAAAGAATACAGATCTCTGAACATGGTTATGAAGGTGTTTAGGGGTTATAGTAAGGATGTAAAGGAGAGGGCATATATGTCTCTGGTAAGACCCCAACTAGAGTATGGTTCCAGTGTATGGGACCCTCACCAGGATTACCTGATTCAAGAACTGGAAAAAATCTAAAGAAAAGCAGCTCGATTTGTTCTGGGTGATTTCTGACAAAAGAGTAGCGTTACAAAAATGTTGCAAAGTTTGGGCTGGGTAGAATTGAGAGAAAGGAGGAGAGCTGCTCGACTAAGTGGTATGTAATACCAATGTAAATGGTCCGTTATTGGACAATATAAATTTTTTCAGGTAACTCATTCTTGGTTGCCAGCGTTTCACCCTCGTGTGCTAGGGTGAGCTCATCAGTTGGTACCTAGCACACCTACCAATACGCTGGCTAGTGTATACCATGGAGGCCACTGCGTAGGCTAACTGGAGCCACCGGCAGTGCCAATGCACTAAAAGACTTTGTCTCATTATCACATAAGTGGTATGTTCCGAGCTGTCAGCGGAGAGGTGGTGTGGAATGACATTAGTAGACGAATAAGTTTGAGTGGCGTTTAGAAAAGTAGAAAAGATCACAATATGAAGATAAAGTTGGAATTCAAGAGGACCAACTGGGGCAAATATTCATGTACAGGAAGGGGAGTTTGGGATTGGAATAACTTACCAAGGGAGATGTTCAATAAATTTCCAATTTCTTTGAAATCATTTAGGAAAAGGCTAGGAAAACAACAGATAGGGAATCTGCCACCTGGACGACTGCCCTAAATACAGATCAGTATTGATTGATTGATTGATTGATTGATTGATTGATTGATTGAAGGAGATATAAAGGAATGACACAAGCTACTATTTACTTATGTCAACTTAATGCAAACGCATAAATAACTCCAAAAACTTCACAAACAAATACACATGCCCTTATGACAGATTCAGTAACTCTCAGGTCACTCCGCTAGACAGAGCTCAAATCACTGACCCGCAATATCTCACAGTGTGTCGCGTATTGTCTCTACTGTATTTGGTATTATGTACTGTAACTTTTGTCGGACCAAATCGATCCACGCTGGTCTCGTTATACCTTCTTCTTGAGGGTTGTGGGCTCTATTAATGTCACTCAGTCACAATACTTATTTATAGAATACCCACTGATGGGATATTAAAATATATATCACTCGCAATACAATACTTGCACACAGGCAGACTATGAATAATATTGTTATACACTCTCGGTATTGACTGTATATTCGTAGATCACGTACTAAATGTGTTGCACCCGGCACAATTGGAAGCAGGAGCATATGATCATTTGTTAAGAAGGATGTTCATTTTATTTTTGTCCTCTGCACCTGCTATCTCGAGTCCAACTGCTTTAAGATCTTGCTGAATTTCGTGGATCCATTGTCCTCCAGTCTTCTTTCCAAGATTTTTCATCACTACTTACCATAATATCTGGTTTCCCGGCAGTTGCACGGCATGAAACAAATGCGAGATCTTTCCTTTTTTTCATTGTGCTAGTAATTGGGTCAATCTCTCTATTGACAGTTTCATCAGAAAGAATTCTCCCGATTCCTTCAACCTGGTATTTTCTATTTATGCAAGTTCTGATGATTCTTCTTTCATTCTTAATTTGGAACAGGGTTTCACAAGCAACACTGGCTTCCAGGAGACTGTTTTCTAGTGGGATCTTAAGTGTCTAATGACAGACATTTCTTATTATACGTTGGCCAGGTTAGAAATTGGGCCTTTTCTGTTTTGTTAGTTCTACTTATAATAATAAAACATTTGTTGCAGCCAATGGCCAATTGTGTAATATCACAATAGTATAATAAATTACACAAACGAATGCTCGTCTGAACAATATTCCTTCCACGATTCTCACTGAAGCCTACAGTACAAAGCATGATATCGATCACAAGGGTTTCCACAGCAATCACACACAGTTCGGACCAGGCTGATGAAACAGCTTCGTTATACACACTTTATAGTGAAAGCCATGTACGGCGAACCTAGTGACTAGGTGTCTTAGGTCATATTCTTTTCGCATCCAGTCTTTATAGACCATTGCATCAATAGCATAAAAGTCTCTCCATACACTATTCTTTTTTAATTTTAGTTCATTCAGTAATTGATCATATCCTTGTATGGACGGGAGAGGCATTTGTAGCCAAAGATCCTCTATGTAGAACAGTTCCCTTGTTAACTCATAAACCAGACGTGAAAGGGTGTATTTAGAAACACACAGAATCTACTTCAAGAAAGTCAACTTAACTTTTTCTATTAACGCTAAGTGTTTCTTCTTTAAATGAGGCCATACGATTTCAAGGCCGTAAGATATAACGGGTGTTACCTTCAGTTTAAACAATTCCAGGGCTGTCTTTAGTGATAGCCTGTGTGGGAACCAGATGTCATTCATAGCCTTTATTGCCGCGTTTACTTTTTCCCTAATATGCAGCGTAAAATCCTAGCCAGAAAACTGTGATGTGACGCCCAGGTATTTGAAGTTGTTCACACTTCGCAGAGGACCATTCCTTGCGCTGAAAGTTGTTGACCTTCCACCCTTCCTAAATGTCATAGAAACTGTCTTTTCTTCCTTCAAACGAAGCTCATTCTTTCTGCCCATGTCATCATTAGGTTAAAAGCTGCTTGTAGCTCTTGTTCTGAACTCGAAGCCAACACTATATCATCTGCATACATGTACGGAATTACTCTTTCTGAAAAAATTTCTACATCAGCAGTCGCGATGATAAGTAACAATGGGCTCAACGGATCACCCTGTAATACGCCAGTGGTTTGTTCTATAGGATTAGATGTTGTTATTCCATCATTTATCACTATACAATTTGAGGCCAATATGTTTTTAATGAGTCGTGTTATGTAGCTGCTATTCCCTATCAATTGTTCTAATTTCTCAAACAGAATCTTCCTGCTTAACGTGTCGAATGCTTTGGAAAAGTCTATGAAAACGGCATGTAATTTTCCTCTTGAGACTGATAGAGCAGCCTCGATATCATTTAGAAGGCACTGAATTGCTTGTGTTGTTGATCTTCCTCTCTGAAATCCAAACTGTGCCTCCGGAAGTCTGTCATCAACTTTTAAAATCAGACGATTAGCCAGGAGCTTTGATAAGGTCTTAAACATGGTGCACTCAAGGGCAATACCTCTACAGGCATTTGGGTCATCCGATTTTCCCTTGCCTTTATATATCATTCTGACTGCAGATCTTCTCCAATGATTAGGGATTGTTACCTGTAAAAGGCATACATTAAAAATTAAAAATATAAGTGATAGCTTGTTTAAGCACTGGAAGAGCACTTTTCAGGTGTTTATTGTAAACGAGATCAGGGCCAGAGACTTTATTGTCTTTAGGACTATTAATTACTGCCACCACCACTTCAACTGTAAAAAGTTCAAGGTATCAATCAATCAATCAATCAATCAATCAATCAATCAATCAATCAATCAATCAATCAATACTGATCTGCATTTAGGGCAGTCGCCCAGGTGGCAGATTCCCTATCTGTTGCTTTCCTAGCCTTTTCCGAAACGATTTCAAAGAAACTGGAAATTTATTGAACATCTCCCTTGGTAAGATATTCCAATCCCTAACTCCCCTTCCTATAAACGAATATTTACCCCAGTTTGTCCTCTTGAATTCCAACTTTATCTTCATATTGTGATCTTTCCTACTTTTATAAACGCCATTCAAATTTATTCGTCTACTAATGTCATTCCACGCCATCTCTCCACTGACAGCTCGGAACATACCACTTATGATATAGACGTTGATTCCCATAGGGAATCTGAAATATTTGTCCTGAATGAGTAAATTTATAATACCAATATAAATGGTCCGTTATTGGACATTATAAATTTTCCTGCTAACTCATTCTTGGTTGCCAGCGTTTCGCCCTCGTGTGCTAGGGTGGGCTCATCAGTTGGTACCTAGCACACCTACCAATACGCTGGCTAGTGCATACCGTGGAGGCCACTGCGTAGGCTAACTGGAGCCACTGGCAGTGCCAATGCACTAAGAGACTTTGTCTCATCAGCAAAAATTGATGCCTGCTTGGCCATCAGATGATACAGATGTTGATTCCCATAGGGAATCTGAAATATTTGTCCTGAATGAGTAAATTTATAATACCAATATAAATGGTCCGTTATTGGACATTATAAATTTTCCTGCTAACTCATTCTTGGTTCCCTATGAGAATCAACATCTATATCATCTGATGGCCAAGCAGGCATCAATTTTTGCTGATGAGACAAAGTCTCTTAGTGCATTGGCACTGCCAGTGGCTCCAGTTAGCCTACGCAGTGGCCTCCACGGTATGCACTAGCCAGCGTATTGGTAGGTGTGCTAGGTACCAACTGATGAGCCCACCCTAGCACACGAGGGCGAAACGCTGGCAACCAAGAATGAGTTAGCAGGAAAATTTATAATGTCCAATAACGGACCATGTATATTGGTATTACATACCACTTAGTCGAGCAGCTCTTCTTCTTTCTCTCAATTCTTCCCAACCCAAACATTGCAACATTTTTGTAACGCTACTCTTCTGTCGGAAATCAATCAGAACAAATCGAGCTGCTTTTCTTTGGATTTTTTCCAGTTCTTGAATCAGGTAATCCTGGTGAGGGTCCCATACACTGGAACCATACTCTAGTTGGGGTCTTACCAGACTTATATGCCCTCTCCTTTACATCCTTACTACAACCCCTAAACACCTTCATAACCATGTGCAGAGGTCGGTACCCTTTATTTACAATCCCATTTATGTGATTACCCCAATGAAGATCTTTCCTTATATTAACACCTAGATACTTACAATGATCCCCAAAAGGAACTTTCACCCCATCAACGCAGTAATTAAAACTGAGAGGACTTTTCCTATTTGTGAAACTCACAACCTGACTTTTAACCCCGTTTATCAACATACCATTGCCTGCTGTCCATCTCACAACATTTTCGAGATCACGTTGCAGTTGCTCACAATCTTGTAACTTATTTATCACTCTATAGAGAATAACATCATCCGCAAAAAGCCTTACCTCCGATTCCACTCCTTTACTCATATCATTTATATATATATAAGAAAACATAAAGGTCCGATAACTCTGCCCTGAGGAACTCCCCTCTCAACTATTACAGGGTCAGACAAAACTTCACCTACTCTAACTCTCTGAGATCTATTTTCTAGAAATATAGCAACCCATTCAGTCACTCTTTTGTCTAGTCCAATTGCACTCATTTTTGCCAGTAGTCTCCCATGATCCACCCTATCAAATGCTTTAGACAGGTCAGTCGCGATACAGTCCATTTGACCTCCAGAATTCAAGATATCTGCTATATCTTGCTGGAATCCTACAAGTTGAGCTTCAGTGGAATAATCTTTCCTAAAACCGAATTGCCTTCTATCGAACCAGTTATTAATTTCACAAACATGTCTAATATAATCAGAAAGAATGCCTTCCCAAAGCTTACATACAATGCATGTCAAACTTACTGGCCTGTAATTTTCAGCTTTATGTCCATCACCCTTTCCTTTATACACAGGGGCTACTATAGCAACTCTCCATTCATCTGGTATAGCTCCTTCGACCAAACAATAATCAAATAAGTACTTCAGATATGGTACTATATCCCAACCCATTGTCTTTAGTATATCCCCAGAAATCTGATCAATTCCAGCCGCTTTTCTAGTTTTCAACTTTTGTATCTTATTGTAAATGTCATTGTACACCACAGATCCATAATTGCTTTCTTTGTCTTCTAAAAGGTGTGTATCTTTCCCTTGTAGGACAGTACTAAGATGGTTTTCCCAAATTTCCATAGGAATGTTGCTAGGATATTTGGGTGCCTAGGATTTAGAGCTCTGTATGGATCTTGTTCTACTTCCTCAATCAGAAGGTTTTCTTCTTGTTCCTGGTATAATTCTTTTGTCTCTTTTACGATAGATTTTTATTCCTTCCTCATTTTAGAATAAACCTGTAAATGTTCGTCACTTCGAGAGTTTAGTGCTAAATGTAGAGAGTCTAGTGTAGCCCTATGAGCCATGTAGCAGACTTCATTGAACCATGGCTTTGACTTTTTCTATAAACCACTAGTAAGGTAGCACTATGTAACAGAAGCTCCATCTTCAAGACTGCCTCATCCAAATCGCCTCCTTGACTTGTCTTAAGAACCTCATAACTGTCCAACTCACTTATTGCTTCATTTTGTATTTTCCTCAATATCTTAATAACCTCCAAGTCCCTCCGATCTCTACCATATCCGATAAGAAAGGTTGTTTCCACTAGTTGGTGTTTCCTATTGACGTTTGGGATGATTTTTTGACTTTTGGTTATAATTTTTCTCTGATTCGTGAATACCAACTCTATGGTGTTGGTACCGTTACAACAAACCGTCTGTCTTATTTATCAGTGTCAAACCTTCTTCTTCCAAGTAACTAATAACTTCAATCGACATCAGTTATTCGTAAAGAGACAAAGTCTCTCATAGTGCATTGGCACTGCTGGTAGCTGTAAGTAGCCTACGCAGTGGCCTCCACGGTATGCACTAGCCAGCGTCTTGGTAGGTGTGCTAGGTACAAACTGATGAGCCCAACCTAGCACATGAGGGCGAAACGCTGTCAACCAGGATTGAGTTAGCTGGAAAATTTATAATGTCCAATAATGGGCCATTTATATTGGCATTATAAGTTTATAGGTGCCGACTTTTGCATTAAAATCACCAATAATCAGTTGGAAATGACAATTCTTCCTTTTTCACAGAGTTTTTCAAGACTCTCATAGAAAGAACTCAACTTCTTCATCTGAATGGCTTGAAGTGGGAGCATAAACTTGTACAATCTGCACTTTGTACCTTTTCAAAATATTCAGAACCAATATAGTTGGTCCGTTATTGGACATTATAAATTTTCCAGCTAATTCCTGGTTGCCAGCGTTTCGCCCCATTGTGCTAAATTGGGCTCATCAGTTGGTAAATAGCACACCTACCAAGACGCCTGGCTAGTGCATACCGTGGAGGCCACTGCATAGGCTACTTGGAGCCACCGGCAGTGCCAATGCACTATGAGAGACTTTGTCTCTGTTACGGAGTTACCCGTGGAAGGCAGAGGTGAAAGAAGGTGCGGGCTGGAATGGATCCAACTACAAGGCCGAAAGATGATTTAAAATTTCAATAAAGGTTATATTTTCGGACATAGGAAGGTTTAACAATTTTTACATAGAATTTGAAAACTTAATAAGAACAAGTCAACAGCTATCCAATAATCAGGTACAAGGTATAATTTTACGAACGAAAGTACAAGTTTCGGGGTCTTAACAAGTTCTGGTCTACGAGCCCCAATTCCACAATCCTTGAGCTTACTAGCCCAACTTTACCAAGACACACATTTGTTCAAAGGGCAGACAACCCCTTTATACAAGGAGCATTAGCTCCAAAAACACATCAGACCTCCTAGAGGCACTTTACCACCTCAAAAAGAGCTGATCCCCTACTAAAGGCCACAACAGATTTTACCAAAAATTGCCCTCAAGGCACAACTTACAAGAAAACAGGGGTATCTTGTACCCAGCCTACTGGGCCTTAATAGAAAAATAATAGGTTCATTTAAATGGCCCTAAACGCAAAAGGAATGGAGGCGTGAAGTAGCATTCCTAAATACACATTTTAAAACCTAAGAGGCACTAGGCCGATGACACAGGGGCTATTCCCAAACTAGGGAGGTGACTCGTATAAGAAAAATTTTAACACATTAAGGAAGAGTACAAAATCGGTTATGAAAATGTAGTCACCTCAAATCAAAATGAAGGGGAGCTCGAGAGGGTAAAGCACTCTCTATCCCCGAATTACAGTTAAAGATATATGAAGTTTTACAAAGACTGAAACAAAATTTACATGTTTCAAGAGATAGGTTACATATTAAAGGTTTCGGACCTGCCCCATGGATTAAACTGCTGAGCTAGAAAGAAAAAAAGATGTTAAACGGCCATTACCTTGTTGAAGATCTGCTGCCCGAAGGAAGAGGCGCTACCCGCCCCCTGCTACACGTCCATACACTAAGCTAGATGTAGAAGTGGCGGAGAGCCAGGAAAATCAGCAGTTTTTATACTCTCGGGGAAGATTCGAGACCTTTCATGAATGATTAAGACACACCCGCAGTCATTTATTGGGTAGCTTACAGTTACACATCAACATTGGGGAATGATGACGCCATTGGCTGAAAATTAATGACAGAAAGTTACGATTGGCTAATTTCAAAACTGGCGGAAAGAAAGATTAATATTGCCAACCCACAAATGAAAGAACAACATTTAGTAAAGAACAAACTTATAAATACAAAATATCTTCAAGGAAAGTTCCTTCACTTCGCACCAGGGTGCACGATCATAGTTTTTGGTAGAGACATCTGTGAGAGAATGTCCACACTTCTTGATAATTAGTAAAGAAAAACAATTCGAAATTAACACAGTGACATCTTCTGATAAACGGTTGAATTTATTCAGTTTTTTAAGTTCAGAGTTTCAGCTGAAGAGGAGTACTTTAAGGCGGAAAATTCAAATGTGCGGCGTATAGGTGTACCAACCGGTACAGTCTCATTTTCAAAAAATGATGTCTGCCTGGCCATCAGATGATATAGATGTTGATACCCATAGGAAACCTGAAATATTTGTCCCGAATGAGTAAATTTATAATACCTACTAGCTGATGTACCCGTGCTTAGCAACAGGATTCTCAGAAAGACTGCCTTATGGTTTTCCTAACTGAAGTCGAGATAGGTCATTACAAAAACGTGAGTAGTAATGTAGCGATTAAAAGCAATGTTATAAAATACTTGATCAAATGAAAAACCGCACATTTTCTCACTTTTAACGAACAGTACTACGGTGTAAAAAGTTTCAAACAAATTTATAACATATAAAATTATAACATGTAATGTAACAGTACTACGGTGCCGATCGAACAATCCAAAGTTCCAGAGCTGGAATGACCAGGCCGCAGACAGCTGTGAACACTCGACCGCCATTATTTCGTTAAATATGCACATTGCTTGTTCCAATCAGTGCCTCACAGTAGGGATTGAATAGCTCAAATGCTATGATGAACCAGTTTGTTACGTACCAGTAGTACCAGAAAATTTATGAGCCAGTGGAATGGCATGCTTAAGAAGAAAGTTATCTAACTCCTGAGCTACTTCCCGCCAATATTCAGGCAGGCTGTTGTACTCGGTACAATCGGGCGAGTTGGCCGTGCGGTTAAGGATGCGCAGCTGTGGGTTTGCATCCGAGAGGTAGTGGGTTCGAAAGCCACTGTCGACAGCCCTGAAGATGGTTTTTCATGGTCTCCCATTTTCACACCAGGCAAATGCTGGAGCTGTACCGTAATTAACGCCAGGACCACTTCCTTTCCACTCCTAGCCCTTTCCTATCCCATCGTTGCCATAATACCTATCTGCGTTGATGCGACGTAAAGCAAATTTAAAAAAAAAATACTCGGTAACAGCAGTAATCCCATCTACCAGACATGACTGGCAACAGAAGAGACAAAGCACATCACAACAAACAATGGTCAATGTAATATTATTGTTGTTCAATGTTATGAGTTTTCTGTATTGTAGGCCTTCGCATTCAGTTTTCTTTCGACTCTGTGATATTAGGACGTCTTACAAAATTATTTATAGTGTAGACTCTAGTTTCTTATTCCCCAACTCTATATACCGATTTTCATTCAATTCTGTTTAACCATTTTCTTGTAACTCGACGTTGATATGGGCTTAACAACAAAAATCCAAATTCATTAAGATCTCTGTTATCATAGCTGGAACGGTAAAAATGCATAAGACATAAACGATCCGAAATTTAATACTATATAACTTCAGTAATGTGGTATTTGTCGATAGGGCCACTAATAACACAAATATTTGAGAATTAAATTTTAGGCCTTCCCCTTAACTACCATTCAACTCATACATACATACATACATACATACATACATACATACATACATACATACATACATTATCATTATAGACTGTTATGCCTTTCAGCGTTCAGTCTGCAAGCCTCTGTGAATTTACTAAACGTCGCCACAATCCTCGATTTGCAACTAGTGTTGTGACCTCATTTAGTTCTATACCACTTATCTTTAAACCGTTAGAAACCAAATTTAACCATCGTTGTCTTGGTCTACCTCTACTTCTCTTACCCTCCATAGCAGAGTCCATTATTCTCCTAGGTAACTTATCCTCCTCCATTCACCTCACATGACTCCACCACCGAAGCCGGTTTATGCGTACAGCTCCATCCATCGAGTTCATTCCTAAATTAGCCTTTATCTCCTCATTCCAAGTACCCTCCTGCCATTGTTCCCACCTGTTTGTACCAGCAATAATTCTTGCTACTTTCATGTCTGTTACTTCTAACTTATGAATAAGATATCCTGAGTCCACCCAGCTTTCGCTCCTGTAAAGCAAAGCTGGTCTGAAAACAGACCGATGGAAATATAGTTTTGTCTGGGAGCTCACTTCCTTCTTACAGAACACTGTTGATCGCAACTGCGAGCTCACTGCATTAGCTTTACGACACCTTCATTCAATCTCACTTACTATATTACCATCCTGGGAGAACACACAACCTAAATACTTGAAATTATCGACCTGTTCTAGCTTTGTATCACCAATCTGACATTCAATTCTGTTGAATTTCTTATCTACTGACATCAATTTAGTCTTCGAGAGGCTAATTTTCATACCATACTCATTGCACCTATTTTCAAGTTCCATGATATTAGACTGCAGGCTTTTGGCACAATCTGCCATTAGGACCAAGTCGTCAGCATAGGCCAGACTGATCACTACATTTCCACCTAACTGAATCCCTCCCTGGCATTTTATACCTTTCAGCAGATGATCCATGTAAACTACGAACAGCAAAGGTGAAAGATTACAGCCTTGTCTAACCCCTGTAAGTACCGTGAACCAAGAACTCATTCTACCATCAATTCTCACTGAAGCCCAATTGTCAACATAAATTCCTTTGATTGATTTTAATAATCTACCTTTAATTCCATAGTCCCCCAGTATAGTGAACATCTTTTCCCTCGGTACCCTGTCATATGCTTTCTCTAGATCTATGAAACATAAACACAACTGCCTATTCCTCTCGTAGCATTTTTCAATTACCTGGCGCATACTGAAAATCTGATCCCGACAGCCTCTCTGTGGTCTGAAACCACACTGGTTGTCATCAAACTGCCTCTCAACTACTGATCGCACCCTCCCTTCCAAGATGCCAGTGAATACTTTACCTGGTATACTAATCAATGAGATACATCGATAGTTGTTGCAATCCTTCCTGTTCCTATGCTTATAGATAGGTGCAATTACTGCCTTTGTCCAATCTGAAGGTAACTTACCAACACTCCATGCTAATTTCACTACTCTATGAAGCCATTTCATCCCTGCCTTCCCACTATACTTCACCATTTCAGGTCTAATTTCATCTATTCCTGCTGCCTTATGACAATTCCACTCAGCGCAAATAAAATTATTTATTGCCAAGATTGTAGCAACTTATTTCCCGACTTTGAATACCAATTTTCATTAAGATAGGACCACTAACAACATAAACATTTGAGAATTTAAATTTAGGCCTTGCCCTAAACTACCATTTCTTTCAGCGTGAATAAGATTATGTATGGCCTAGATTGTAGCGACTTATTCCTGGACACTACGCACTGATTTTCATTACATTCTCTTCAGCCGCTTTCTCGTGATGCATGTACATACACACAGACAGAAATTACGGAAATTGAAAAAGTGCATTTCCTCTCTACTTTGGACACGACAGATACAGAAATAGCATCCTTTTACAATTCAGAGCAATGTAAAGACAATAGTATTATTTTATATATATAGACATAGTTGGTCCGTTATTGGGCATTATAAATTTTCCAGCTAACTCATTCCTGGTTGCCAGCGTTTCTCACCCCAGTGTGCTAATACTATATTGGTATTATAAATTTACTCATTCGGGACAAATATTTCAGGTTCCCTATGAGAATCAACACCGGTCTAGAAAGCCAAGAATAACGGCCGAGAGGATCCGTCGTGCTGACCACATTACACCTCGTAATCTGTAGGCCTCGGACTGAGCAGCGGTCGCTTGGTAGGCCATGGCCCTTGGGGGCTGTTGCGCCATGGGGTTTGGTATGGGAATCAACATCTATATCATCTGATGGCCAGGCAGGCATCAATTTTTGAAAAGGAGACAGTCTCTCATAGTGCACTGGCACTGCCGGTGACTCCAGGTAGCCTACGCAGTGGCCTCCACGGTATGCACTAGCCAGGCGTCTTGGTAGGTGTGCTATTTACCAACTGATGAGCTCAATTTAGCACACTGGGGTGAAACGCTGGCAACCAGGAATGAGTTAGCTGGAAAATTTATAATGTCCAATAACGGACCAACTATATTGGTATTATAAATTTTCTCATTCGGGACAAATATTTCAGGTTCACTATGGGAATCAACATCTATATCATAACATTCAGAACCAGTCAAACTATTCTGCTGGATACTCCTTCTAATACCGATATCTTGTCAGTGATGTTCCTGTTTACTTAAAACCCAACTCCGTTCAATTTTCCTTCTGGCTCGCCACAGAAATAAAACAAATTTCCAGGAGAGAAGTGTCAGAAGTTTTTACAATAAAAACTGCCTCAGACAAGGTCATGGATTATCTCCACTACTTTTCAATATGGCTATCATTTACATCATGAAACTTTGGTAAAAAGAAAACCTACCTAAGTCAAAATTGGAGCACAACCCTCAATAAGAACAAACAGCCTGGGATTTGCAGACGAATTAGCTCTTAGCCATTGACCTGAAGTTCGTGTCCAGATCACCAATCTTCAAGATACTGCCCTAAACATAGGCTTACAAATATCTTTCGAGAAAACTTGAGATCATGCTTACAAAATCTCTGAGCATAAATAAAGTCCTGGTCTAGAAAGCCAAGAATAACGGCCGAGAGGATTCGTCGTGCTGACCACACGATTCCTCACATTCTGCAGGCCTTCGGGCTGAGCAGCGGTCGCTTGGTAGGTCAAGGCCCTTCAAGGGCTGTAGTGCCATGGGGTTTGGTTTGGATAAATAAAGTCTTCATAAATGATCAAAAAATTAGTGTAGTTCTATAGTTTAAACATCTTGGAGAAATAATCACACACAACTTAAACTAGAAAGAAATATGGATAAGTAGCACTAAAAAGAGAGTAAATTTATTCGCTAGCGCTACATTGGCGGATAAGGTAGTAGAGGAAGAGGCTCTGTGCGACAGCTGCAGGAAAGACATCGGAAAGAGCGAAAATGCTGTGTTATAACAGATGGCAGCATACGGACTGCAGTGAACTGTCGAAGGGAGAATGAGACGTAGTTAAAAGGAGACATTGCAAACTTACTTGGTTATGTGTGGAATGCAAACCTATTGTCCTAAAGAAAGTGGAATCCAAAGGGAACCACCTGGAGATTTTGACAAAGAGATTAAAGGAAATGATGGAATTAATGCAAAGCGACATTGTGAAGAAAATAAGTGAAGAAATAAAATGAACGATCCCGGTGGAAGTAAAAAAATGTATAACCAATCCAGTTTTTATGAAGGAGACTGCCACAATAGAGCAAGATGTTGAGACACGAGTGATTACTAATCTAGATGCTGAGGAGAGAGAGAAAAAGAAGCAGTGTGAGGCTTGTGGCTTCATAACAGTCTTCAATAGGATAAAACACACAGCAATCACCAGCTCTCTTGAATGAAATATACGAACATGATAGTAATCGATATGTAGACAGCGAAGAAGGAGTTAGTAAAAAGCCACAGAAGCAAACCTCCTCAAAACTGGCTATGTCATAAGGGTCCAGTGGTGTCATAGACTGAATTTTTCTCCCAACTCTCTCAGAGGCCTACTATGACAAGAGGAACAAGAAGGGAGGAGAGAGAAACGAGGACTGGGATGCACCGAAGATTACAGAGTGGAATAGCACTAATATCAAATGGAAAATTCAGAACAGCTAATAAAACAACATGGATACAGGCACCATGCAGAGTGATCGAAATGCTAACCTAGCGCTACATAGTGGCCCATTCTGAAACAAGAGGTGAGGCGCGCAGTGCGAGAGTCTCAGTACAACGTGTGTAACATTCAAACAAGTTGCGGGTTTAAAGCGATTTAATTCGGGGATCTAAGTGAATCATCATGCAATAAAGGAAGAAACCTTGTTGTCAGTGGCCACGTGAACGGAGATGAAAAGTTAATTTCGAATGGTTTCGGTTACATCACAGGAAAAGTCACCCGACGAACATCTGGCAATTTGTCGCCTTATATCGTGAAACTTGAGGTAGGCAAGGTGTAGTTAGGTAAAAATTTATATAGTTTATTTAGTAAGGATTAATTGATGCTAAGTTGTACACATTTTTATTTTGTGTTCAGGTTGACCAGAATCGTAATGTCTCTACCAGCGAATGTTCCTGTCCTGCCGGCGCCAGAAGAACTTGCAAACACGTAGCTGCGGTAGTGTATTTTATAAATAATAAAAGCGCTGTCTCCAAAACAGACCATCCGCAACAGTGGGGAAAACCAAGCCCAAAAACAATGTCAACAGAAAAATGTAGAAAAGGCAAACGCGTAGAAGAACTGTTCGGTAAAAAGACTTTGAGGACATCTCTTCCCCCCTTCGAATTAACTGAGGATATTTTAAAACACATCCCTTGCAGTCTTCGTACAAAGCATCGAGCAGAAGCAAGCACTGAAATCGAACAATCGTGCAGGGCCGTAGTCACCTTATTGATACAAGGGTAGTGAATAATGTGGAGAGAGAAAAATGTGAGGAAATTGTGACACAGCTATTACATTTACAAGTCTCTAAGGACGTGCGCTTACCAGACAAATACACCTTTCGCACTGTGAGTGACAAAATGCTTTTTACCAGCAAAGTGCAGGTTGATACAGATCATATAATTAAAATCTCCCTGGACACTCTCAATCAGGAAGCCCTCGATGGTTTCAAGAAAAAAGATATCTGCTAGCACGAAAGCAAATCGGATCAAAACTAAGCGACATAACTTTGATACTTTAGCTCTCGCATTTGTAAATGAATCTCCAATTGGGGGAGCTGCTTTGAACATTCTTACGGAAGTGAAATTTAAAGTGAAGCAATAGAATGCTATGGAAGTTCATTTGTTGTTCATGTTATTCAATGAGATAGCAAATTCGTTAACATGCAACACATAAGATAGGAAACTTAAAAGGGTCCACCTTTTCAATACAAATAAATGTTATAAGTTTATTTACAACATATATTTACACTTGGAACTAGTTTCGACGCTGTTTGGCGTCATCTTCAGCCAAAATGTGGGAAATAGGCATAGGCGTAAGCATGCAGACATTTACATTATGCAAGATGTTAAATCAGTGTGATTAAATGAGAGACATGAAATAGTGAATTACAATGTCAGTTTGCAAAATGGTCATGAAGGGTGAGTCAAAATTGTATAAACATGAGTTAGGGGTCAAAAACATAATCACTTAAAAGAACACATAAACCGCAACAAAACCACGCGGAAGTTCGAGATGAAATTGGCATTGGAGATTCAAATTATTTCAGACACTCTTCCACTGAATGTTGCCTGCCGCGAGTGTAGTACAAAACATAGGTTAGATTTCAACAAACACAATCGTCTCAAAAATGCACATGACATTTTAAAAATACTTTTGGGTTGAGATGAAATTTGGCAGTTAGGGATTGAAATCACTTATTCACTAAGCGTCAATTCAAAACCAGCTGTGAAGGGTGAGACGAAATTGCACAAGCGTGAGTTTGGACCCGATAAATGCAAAACCTGAAACACATGCAACACACATGCAACAGATTACATTCAAAAAACCAAAAATTTCTTAGATAACGACTCCTTTTCGATAGATTTAAATAATAATAATCGTATGGCCTCAGCTACCGTTTGCAGACATTTCGAATTAACGCCATCTGGCTGTCTGCTCGTCAATTTCGACGTTCCGGTTTACTCTGTCTGCCATCTAGCGGACCTAGAGTAAACCGGATCTCTCTTGGGCGTCTATGGCTGAGATTTAATTAATTTTGTCGGGTAAATACCAAATGTATCACCAGAGATCTTTTACATGCCGACATCGTACGACATGGAGTGTCGAATGGACTTTTTTCCGCCCTTCAAAAATCCGACTACCTCTGCCGGGTTTGAACCCGCTATCTTGGGATCCGGAGGCCGACACTCTACCACGGATCCACAGAGGCAGCTGATAGATTTAAATGCAACACATAGACGATGTCATCCACGTGTGGAAAAAATTCTGTTGGCAATTTCTGTAATATATTGTATATTTTGATTCTTTGAATACACCTTTCTACGTGAATTCTAACACTCGCAATATTGTAAGTACTCTCAACTTCCTCAGCTGTTAATCTCCCGTCATGTAAGAACGGTGGTGTCACGATTATGATACCGCGGCCAGATAAGTTAGTTCTGATGCCTAAATCCTTTATCAGCCATGACCTCATCGCCAGGTTGAAAAAAAGCAAACCACTGACGGTTGTTATGAATGAGTCGCTAGCTCTTCCACTGTAACATTTAGATTTAAAGCGATCATACCATTAGGCGTGATTGCAATTAAAACTTTTGCAGTGTAGCAACCCTTGTATTGAGAATAGAAATACAATCTCTTGATCTACATGGAGAGGCTGTTCAACCCTAAATTCCGTGCAGTCAATAATGACTCGACAATTACCGTAATTTCTTTTACATGCTGGAGACATTGTTTCTTGAACACCTTCCTTACTAGGCCAGAATATGAAATGTTTCGTACGCAGTGCCAGTTGCATAAGCACAGTCGTAAAAATACGTGAAATTGTTGTCCTGTGAACACTCTCAAAGCAGAATAGGACAGTCCGATTTTCATTTTCATTAGGAAAATGAATAATGTGGTTTCTTTACATAATTTCGAAACGTTACAGTTTCGTAATAACGCAAGGCAAAGACGTTGAAGTTCACACCTGTTAAATCACGCGTTTGTGTGTTGTTCCTTATGGAACTGTAGCCTTGGAAACCTGGACCACTTTGATGTCTGCATGATCGTCTTCCGTTCCACACTTTTTATCATGTTTCGTAATGACCCCCTCCCAGAACGAAATTAAGTGGAATCCATGCTTGTGTATTTACGTTGTTTTCATTTATTGAACACCGGGCTCGATAGCTGCAGTCGCTTAAGTGCAGCCAGTACCCAG
Organism: Anabrus simplex; assembly: GCF_040414725.1. NCBI lineage: Eukaryota > Metazoa > Arthropoda > Insecta > Orthoptera > Tettigoniidae > Anabrus > Anabrus simplex. Next base: position 1,739,261,468 of record NC_090265.1, on the reverse strand, counting down.
TAATCGGGAGATAGTGGGTTCAAACCCCACTGTCGGCAGCCCTGAAGATGGTTTTCCATAGTTTCCCATTTTCACACCAGGCAAATGCTGGGGCTGTACCTTAATTAAGGCCATGACCGCTTCCTTCCCATTCCTAGGCCTTTCCTATCCCGTCGTAGCCTTAAGACATATCTGTGTCAGTGCGACGTAAAGCAAATAGCATTTATTGAACAAGAAAACATGAAGTCTGAACAATGAAATTCAGATGCATCTGTTCCCACGGATGCATCCTTGGTTATGTTACTTGGGCAAACTGTACTTGAAAATTTTCCGTCTGATTCTTCCTTTTTTAATCGCTTGAGTTGTCAGTGAAAGCGCTGTAAGCTGGATCCCGGCGACACATTCCTCTTCTTGGATTCATCTGGAAATATTGTCGGAACATAGGCTGGACTTAGTGGGTGTCCAGATCTTTTGTTTCCGATGAGATGTGCACTACATAACTTATTCTTGAGTAAGTTGTAGGTTGCCAAAGCGATCCATCAGTGCTAAAAATTAAATTAAATCGGATCAACTGAACTTATTGCAAACATCTGCAGTACGTATGTGTAGGCCTACTTAATTCGTTCGGTTAACTCCTTGTATTATCCATCGCCTCCTTCGGTCCACATCTATCGCTCGTTTTGGAAAACAATAAATTTGTACTTCCACTTCCCGTATTTGCGTAAGTATTGGAACATCTGACAACACAACAATTGCGTTTACTTGATCTCCTTTCCTCTGCCATTATCATCTGAGTGACTACACGCTCAGTCATAACAGAACAGCTACTGCGAGTCTGGAGTCTGCCTTACGTGTTGTTCTCCACCCGGCCGCTAGAGTGACGTGCACGGTGCCTATATATATTGGTCGTGTGAACCCTGAATCGTCTACTAATGACATAGTGGAGTATTTGAAAAGTAAAGGCACAGAAAAGGGAGTAAACTGTGAAGAACTTCATACGAAGAGAGACAATAAAGCTTTTCACCTGCGTATACCTTTTGAACAGGACGAAGTACAAGACCCGGCCTTTTGGCCAGCCGGTATAACTTTTCGCCCCTTTCGATTCTAACTTGTGTATAGAGACAATGGATACCAGCAAAGTGAAGGTATTATTATGGAATATTGAGGGTCTTTTAAATATCACAAAATCAGCACCTGATAGCTTTTTCGATAATTACGATGCCGTGATTATGGTAGAAACTTTCTTGACTACAGAATGGTCCTCGTCTGTCCACTACACAATCCATAAATTGGCAAAGCAAGGTCCATCGGGTAGGTCAAAAGGTGGTATAATGTGCTTGCTAAAGGCTATATTTGCTCCGTTCAGAGTTCTGTACACATCGAACAATGCCTTGGTGATGGATACAAAACTGTGCGTGTTTATAGGTGCATATTTTCAGCCAGAGTTTACATCTGATGAAATTATTGATGAAATTGGCTCTTCCACAACTGTAACAAATAAGAACGACAGCATTATCCCAGAAGGGGACCTAAATTACCAGATTGATTGATGTCTCTCATAGTGCATTGGCTTGCCAGTGGCTCTAAGTAGCCTATGCAGTGGCCTCCACACTATGCACTAGCCAGCATCTTGGTAGGTGTGCTAGGTACCAACTAATGAGCCTAACCTAGCACACGAAGGTGAAACGCTGGCAACCAGAATGAGTTGGCTGGAAAATTTATAATGTCCAATAACGGACCATTTATATTGGTATTATAAATTTACTCATACGGGATAAATATTTCAGATTCCCTATGGGATTCAACATCTATATCACCTATAAACTTCATAACTCAGTGGTGGGCAACAATGGGATTGATGACAGAAACGACCAAGGAGAGAGACTAGTACAATTTACAGAATATACCAACATGCCAATAATGAACACGTTCTTCAAAAAGCATCCTAGCCAAAAATGGACATGTAGAAGCCCCAACTTCAGTGTTAAATACGAGACTGACTTTATTCTGTCAAATACGCCTCATATTGTGAAAGATGTCTTGGTTTTAAACAAACTCAATACTGACAGTGATCACCGACTTGTATGAGCAAGAATTGAAATCAATGTAAGAGATGAAAGAAAAAACTTTTAAAAAGGAAGAGAAACGTAATCAATCTCAAAAATTTAGAAGCAAACAAAGAAGAATTCGAAAAGGTCATCCAAAGAAAGTTTCAGGTAACAAAGGAAGAAGACCTAGCACAAATGTTAGTTGTAAGTACACAAGAAGTAGGTGGCTTATGTAAGAATAACAACCAACCAAAGAAATTCAGTGACCAAACAAAAGACTTGCTACACAGGAGAAGATAAATGAAAATTCAAACTGATCGGGACACAATACAATATTCTGAGCTATGTAAGACCTTAAGAAGAGAAGTGGATGCTGATATACCGAAGTTCAATGAAGAAACCTTAAGAACAAATGTAGAAGACAAGGCAAGTTTGAAGGCAGCTAAACGTAAGCTCACAATTGGTAAAAAACAGATAACAGCAATTGATGGAGACAATGGTCGAATTACTGAAAAAGAGGAGACTTTTACAGCAATCTGTATAGTTTTACGTCGTACCAACACAGATAGGTCTTATGGCGACGATGGGATAGGAAAGGCCTAGGAATGGGAAGGAAGCGACCGTAGCCTTAATTAAGGTACAGCCCCGGCATTTGCCTGGTGTGAAAATGGGAAACCACGTAAAACCATCTTCAGCGCTGCCGACAGTGGGGTTCGAATCCACTATCTCCCGATTACTGGATACTGGCCGCACTTAAGCGACTGTAGCTATCAAGCTCGGTGTCTGTATAGTAAAACAAAGGAAATTTTGATAGCACTTGACCAAAAAAAAAAAAAAGTGTAACTAAAATTCCAGATGTACTTCTTTCGGAAGTCAGATGTGCTACAGACAACATGAAGAAAGGAACTGTTGCTGGTAATGATCTCTCTGTTGATATTCTGAAGCTTACAGGTGATGAAACAATAAACCACCTGGCTAAAATCTTCACTTCCTGTTTACACAATGCTTTAGTCATGGAATAAAGCAAAGATAGTATTGTTGCAGTCCAGCTCCATGGCTAAAGTGTTAGCATGCTGGCCTTTGGTCACACGGGTCCCGGGTTCGATTCCCGGTTGGCTCGGAAATTTTAACCCATCATTGATTAATTTCCATGACATGGGGGCTGGGTGTATGTGTTTTCTTCATCACGATGCTCAGGTCGCCTACGGGGATCAAATCAAAAGACCTGCACCTGGCAAGCCGAACATGTCCTCGGACACTTCCGGCACTAAAAGCCATACGCCATTTTATTTCAGTATTGTTGCATAAAAAAGGAAGTATTCACAATATCCAAAACTATCGCCCTATAAACTTGCTCTCTGTTTTGTACAAACTTTTTATGAAGATCTTGTTATACAGAATAAGCTCTACCCTTGATTCAGCCCAGCCGGTTAAACAAGCAGGATTCTGCAACAGCTTTAGCACAATGGACCACATTCTGGCTCTGCATAAAGTGATTAGCACAGCAAATGAATACCCAATGCCTCTGTGTATAGCCTTTGTCGATTTTGTAAAGGCATTTGATTCAATCAGCCATTCAGCTATCTTACAAGCCTTAGATGAGCAGGGCATTGAAGTGGCTAATTTCAGAGTTCTCAATAACATCTACAAGACCTCTTCAGCCTTTGTCAACTCATTGCGGACTGTGGACGGCGTAAGACGTTTAATGTTCCGCGCGAAGCAATGCTGTTTATATTCGTCATCTATGCATTCTTACACCTTCGTCAGCGTTACTGGTTGTAGCAGGAAGTTGGTTGACCTTTTTGAGATAACTCTCGCGTTGAGTGGGCTCATGTTTATCTTAGCTGTTTTAGCGGGAATATCTCAGCACTTCCTCGCGTTTCAACATGGTACTTGAGATTCCAATGCAGTGCGTGTTGTTCTTACCGAGTGCAGTATAATGGCTTATAAAACAATGTTTCTTACAGAAAATTAATTATTAGATATTGTTCACAATGATTATTCTGGTGATGAACTTATTCCTGAAATAGACTCAGATAGTGAAAGTGAGAGTGACGAGGATATTCCGATTCCCGAATCCGATAGTCCTATAGAGAAAAGTGAAGTGCCTGTGACCATCCTAGTTATTGTCCACCCGTTCCACCATTTACAGAGAATTCAGGTATAAACGTTCAAATAGAAAATAAGCAGGATATTTTGAGTTACATGTGTATTTTCATGAATGACGAATTTTATCAGTATGTGTGTGAGCAGACCAATCTATACGCGAGTCAAGTGATATGTATGGTGCCCCGGCCTTTCACAAAGAATTCGATCATGCAATCGTGGAAACCGATTAGTCCAAAACCCTGATATAAAAATGTACTGGACCGAAGACCCTGTTTTTCATACTCCGATATTTTCTAATACGATGTTCCGAATATGCTTCCTTCATATTCTTTAATTTCTTCACTTCGGTGACAGTAATCATTATGCCGAAAATACATATAGGCTGTATAAAATTTGACATATTTTGAAACCTGTCACACCAGATATCACACCCTAAATATTTACTAAGAGGTAAGCACAAAGTATCATTTTTCTAATATTTATAGTTTAGGAGTAATCGTAAATTGTATTAAGCGATGCACGTCTAGAGGGCTGGGCATGAAAATGGCTGGTCCAGGCATTCAAGTGTCCTGCTCAGAAGCAGGTACTGAACGTGTTAATGTCTGTGAAGCAACTTCAGAATTCCCTGTCAGAAGAGGTGTTAAACAAGGTGATCCAATATCTCCAAAGCTGTTCTTAGCTGTTTTGGAGATGACAGTGTCAAAGTTAAATTGGAAAGGAAAGGATATAAGGATCAATGGCGGAAGGCTTAACAACTTGAGATATGCTGATGACATTGTATTACTGGCAAACGACAATGACTAACTCCAGACATTAGTTACTGATCTTGCCATGGAATGTGAGGCAGTCGGCTTGAAGATGAGCCTTTCCAAAACAAAAGTAATGTCCAACAAGTGGGTCACAGCAGGAAATGTGAACATCAACAACATGCTGTTAGAGGAGGTCAATGAATATATCTATCTGGGCCAGCTGATGAATGTGAACGGTGATAGAAGACCAGAAATTTTTTGACGCATTAAGCTAGGATGGCAGACGTATGGAAGAAACTCAACTGTCTTCTGATCAAATATGCCAGTAAATCTGAAGAAAATAGTTTATGATCAATGCATTCTACCTCTGCTGACTTATGGCTGGGAAACCTGAACACTGAACAAATTTACAAAAGGGAAACTTAGGACAGCGCAGAGAGGCATGGAAAGGTCAGTGCTAGGTTTTCAAGGAAAGATAAGAGCAGATGACATCAGATCAGTCACTAAAGTTAATGACATTGTTGAGAGAATAGCCACCTTAAAATGGCAATGGGCTGAACATATTGCTCAAAGGGAAGATGACAGGTGAATGAAGCTAGTGTTAGAATGGAGTCCAAGAGTTCATTAAAGGCCAAGAGGAAGACCGCCAGACAGATGGGACAAAGACATCAAGAGAACAGCTGGTGCTACCTGGCAGAGAACTGCTTGAGACCGTTCCACCTGGAGAGTTCTGCTAAAGACTTACCTGAGTTCACGACTTAGAGGCCACATAATGTAATGATAGAATTGGCTGATGATGAAGATGATGATCGGCTGTGAAAAGAGAAACATTTTGTTACATCTTCCAGCCTTCCACCTTAGCAACACAGAATTGGTGTTCTTTCCTGCAAACTGCACGAGTCATCTTCAGCCTTTGGACTCTGGCATCACTGCCGCCACTAAAGCGAAGTATCAGAAGATGCTTGTTTAACATACTATTGCTCAAACAGATGCCAGGAAACAGGATCCTAAACTAGACATCTTATAGGTAGTTTATTAAATCGAAGACTTTCAGAATTACAGTATTTTAAACCTAATTAAACTGCAAAGAGAGCCTTCTACAGTACATACTAACCATAATTTATGATGGTACTATTAAGTTCTATAACAATACACTCACTGACAAAAAAGTTAAGCAGCTAGGAGGGGAGGAAATGAAAAGAAACTTCACGTGTTGAGAAGGTATGTGATTTTATTTCAGTGATTACAAAATCATGTGAAACGTACAAGAAAGTTGGCAGTATGAGCTCTATTGGTCCCTTGTTAGTATGGTGTTGCACCCCCTCGGGCCTGGATGCATGCACTGATTTGGTTAGGAAAGGTGTCATACAGGTGCTGCATCCTCTCCTAAGGCAAGTTGATCCAAAACAGTTGTAACTGTCCCTCGATATCCTGGATACTGGCACTGGGACAGAGTTGACATCCAAGCTGGTCCACACAGGTTCTATAGGGAACAGATAGGGGGGTCTTGGTGGCCAAGGGAGTACCTCAACATCATGCAGACAGTTCATAGATACACGTGCCGTGTGTGGACAAGTGTTGTCCTATTGAAAGATGGTACCAGACTACTATCTCATGAGATGAGAGGTAACACATGAGGACGTAGGATGTCCTTGGCATACAAGTGAGGCCTCAGCCTTCTTGAATCACTACCAGAAGTGACTTGAAGTCATACCTGATGGCTGCCCACACCATGACGCCATGAGTAACACCAGTGCGCGTCTCTCCAGAACACTGGCAGAATATACCCTCTCCCCTTGGAGCTGTCATTCGCAAACAATGGTTATCTGAGGTGCAGAAATGAGATTAACCACTAAAACTTATGCAATGCTACTCATCAGCAATTCAGGCTTTCCAGGTATGGTACCACTCCAAACGCACCTGTATGTGTTGTAGTGTTAATTGCAACCTATGCATAGGATGGTGATTCAGTAGTCCAGCAGCTGCTAGTCTCCGACCAATTGTGCAGGATGAACAGGGTGTTGTAGTGTGTCCATTATTTGGATCCGGACAGCAGGCACAGATGCAAAGGGGCTACATTGTGCTTAGCAATCCTCCCTTGGTGTGGTCAGACTTGGTCGACCAGAACCTTGACGCATGTGGTTTCCTTTAACAGCTCCTTTCTTCAGTCAACGTGTTAAGTGTACTATGTTCTGTTAAGACAAACAACACATTACCGTACACTCATGCTAAGCCACTACTCACAATGGCTGCAACAGGCATGATTCTCAAAGGTACTCTGTGATTTGGTTATACTGATGGTTACTATTTATAATGTACAGGAACAGCCATGGCTGGAAATTAAAAGATGAATAAAAAAGAAATGTTTTTATTTTCAATTTCACCACACAACATTCACTCACACATTCATACCCATCCTCCTTCCCCTCAATCAGTCCCATTCTTCTCCACTTCCATCTGATCATCTTTAGCTTTTTCTTCATCTTTGGTTCTTGATACTTCTTTGTCTTTTGGTTCTGACTTCAAACAGAGGCGTCCCAATAATCCAGTCAGCTGGAGAAGAGAGCCAATGCCATCCACTACTCTCAAATGAGTAATGCCAATTTCCTAAAACGAAAGGGCAAATATTCACTTGATATTTATTCTGTTATCATTCAATATTCTCCAGTGTCACCAGACACTTGGTTAATAGAAAACATTTACCAGCAAAACTTTAAATTACACTTCATTACATACAATTCCTCATTTCAAATATTGAACTTCGAACACATTTCTAAAATGAGTACAGGCAGAATGTATGCAAACAATAAAAACACTATTACGAGAGCAGGTTGAAAAGTTTTTTAATTTGCTAGTGGCTTTATGTCGCACCGACATAGATAGGTCTTACGGCAACGATGGGATAGGAAAGGCCTAGGAATTGGAAGGAAGCGACCGTGGCCTTAATTAAGGTACAGCCCCAGCATTTGCCTGGTGTGAAAATGGGAAATCACGGAAAACCATCTTCAGGGCTGCCGACAGTGGGATTCGAACCCACTATCTCCCGGATGCAAGCTCACAGCCGCGTGCCCCTGACCGCACGGCCAACTCGCCCGGTACCCAGCGTTTTCCTGGTGTGAAAATGGGAAACCACGGAAAACCATGTTCTGGGCTGCCGACAGTGGGATTCGAACCCACTATCTCCCGGATGCAAGCTCACAGCTGTGCACCCCTAAACGCACGAACAACTCAACCGGCAGCGTGAAATGTTACAGAGGGAAATGGATCAATAAGGATGTGATAAGGTGTTTAAAAGAAAGAGTCTTGCTGGTGGCAGAAAAATGCATTTACAGACATGCCAACTTTCAAAAGTAAAAAAAAAATCAGGAGGAATTTGGCAGCGAACTGCACATCACTGATGGCAGAACAAGTACTAATTCATTATAATTCAATACATTAACAACTCTATTTGGCCTATATATATTTCATTATTTATATCATCATCATCATCATCATCATCATCATCATCGTTTCCCGACTCCAGTTTCCCGGGTGTGGTGTACAAGCGCTCGCCATCTCCTTCTGTCTTCATACATCTTCTGATCCAGTACATCCTCCCATTTGTATCCTCTCTCCTCCACATCTGATCTTATAGTCTCTATCCAACGTTTTCTTGGTCTTCCCTGTGGTCTTCTTCCCACGAGATTAAGGTCGAAATATTTTCTGGCAGGTCTTTCCCTGTTCATTCTCATTACGTGCCCATACCACTGAAGTCTGCGTTTCTTTATGACACTGATAACAGGAACCTCAATACCAGCTACTTTCTTATTCACTTCATTTCTGATCTTGTCCTTTCTGGTTGTGAATACTAAATACTGCACACTCCTGAACTTTAGGAACATGTGACTTCTCATCCTTCAACATGCTGAACACATTAAGACTAATTGTTGTTCAACACACCCGTAGCTGACTTAGCCCTTTTCAGAAACTCAGAACTAAATTATTGCTCAAAGCACTTGCCATGCCGAACTGATTTTAAGGTTGAAAGTGTCTCCAAAGTTTGTTCAGACAGCAATTCCAGTGTATGGGACCCTCACCAGGATTACCTGATTCAAGATCTGGAAAAACTCCAAAGAAAAGCAGCTCGATTTGTTCTGGGTGATTTCCGACAAAAGAGTAGCATTACAAAAATGTTGCAATGTTTGGGGTGGGAACAATTGAGAAAGAAGAAGAAGAAGAGTGGTATGTTCCGAGCTGTCAGCAGAGAGATGGCATGGAATGACATTAGTAGACGAATAAGTTTGAATGGCATTTATAAAAGTACAAATGATCACAATATGAAGATAAAGTTGGAATTCAAGAGGACAAACTGGGGCAGATATTCATTTATAGGAAGGGGAGTTAGGGATTGGAATAAGTTACCAAGGGAGATGTTCAATAAATTTCCAATTTCTTTGAAATCATTTAGGAAAAGGCTAGGAAAGCAACAGATAGGGAATCTGCCACCTGGGCGACTGCCCTAAATGCAGATCAGCGTTGATTGATTGATTGAACTGTGTTTTTGTCTTTGTGACTCTGGTAACAATCCTTTCACATTCTGCACAGCTATGTGGAATTAATAAAATAGCAAGCATCATCTCAGAGAGTCTGCCATATTTAAGTACACCATCAGCTGATTTAATCTGACCTACCAATGCCCACTGAACATCAATTCTTCCTTTTGCCAGGTCTGTTTCTTCGAGCTGGAAGTTACAGAATTGGGAGTGCAGAACATCTGTTTCTTTGTCTAAATGTTCCATTTCACTAGTCAAAATGTTCAGAAACTTGTTAATGAAAAATTTAAGGCTAGAAAATGATGCCTTACTTATAGCAGAAATATTTGCAACTTCTGCATTAATTAAAACTTCGTCTTTGAACGGAAATTTGTGTACCATGTTGTCACATGATGAAGAGAAACACTTTCTAACAGACTTAAAGAAAATGCCCTTTTCCTTAGACTTCAAAGTGTTCACCATAACAAACGCAGAGTTCCCTATCATCAGATCACAATCATCCTTTTGATTTGCTGGAGTATGATAATCTACATCAAGGAGAGAGGAGGAGCTTTTAATAACTTGTGGTTTCACAAACCTTGCCATCAAATTCTTCAAAAGTTCCTCCAAAATTTACTTCAATAAGTGGATGTGTGGCATACTTGACTGAAGAGCTACGTTTGGATTCTCAAAGATATCCATAAAACTTGAGAGAAAAAGACAAAAAGATTTATGTAACCTGATGAAAGGAACATGAACAGTCATTCTTCACGTGACGAAGCATGGCTCTTAGTGTCATCGGTAGTTTAATTCTTCTTGGGTGAAACTGATGACTGGTGTTTTCTTTTCAACTGAGGAGTGTGGTGAAATGTTATGACAAAGCTTCACCTTTTCAGACCAACAAGACACATCTGCACTTAAACTGTGCTTAGGAATTTTTGTAAGTCTTCACAAAGTTCCCATCTGAGAATCCTTACTCACAATTTCGCTCCTGAATAAAGTAACCAAAGGGTCCCACTACAGCAAAATCCTATCTAAACACCTTCTTAGTGATCATCGAGTAGGCACATGCTTCAGAATTTTCCTGGTCTGTGTGTTGCGTAAAGTCTGAAATTCTCTGAACTTTTCTTTCCTCTTTGCACTTCTTTCTAGATAATAAATATATCAATTATATTTTCATCTACATTTACAGGCAAGCACATCACACAATTCGCTGCAGCCTACGATGATTGTTACTATTTTCCTGCCTCGAACATCCTACCACACCCTTCTCTAATCCTAACGTTACTAGGCTAGGCAGTTTTTTAATGGAATGCAGAATTCCTGATAAGTTGAAAGCAAAAGATTGGCAATGTTAGCTCCAGTAGCATCCCCTTCTAAATTAGGCACAGAGAGTAGACACCTCTGAATTTCATTGAGTTCAGGCCTAAAAGATGTTACAGCAATAGGATATATTTTCAAATCTCTTTTATTGCTACCATAAGTAGCAACAGAAAAATACATTCACTTGCAAATATGATACAATTTTCGCCCTTTCTTCCATGCACATTTCTATCATGGTAGCCGCTGTTTTAGTTTTAGTTCTAGCGATTTCTGAATCAGGAAACATTTTGCAAAACAAAGGCTCTGCGTGGTCGGCACAATTTACAGACAAGTTATGTTCCACGATAAATGACGTAAATAAAGCCTCGGCATTCATCACAGGATTTACATCTTTGTTCTTATATGAAAAGTTCAGTTTCTGGCTCCTTTTTACACAATGGACACTCTCCTTATGTTTTTGTTTTTTTTTCATTTGCACATGTTTGAGTATATCGCACTTCCCGCCATGAGCAAATGAAAAATCACACCTACATATAGCACAGAATGTGAACGTTGGTCCCTTCCTGGATTCACTAAAACATGGAAACTCTTCCCTGTAAGCGCTTTTAAACACTGCAATCGTATTTCTTTTTTGACATTTTGGTCAAAACAAATATTAAGACATACAACCAAGAAGCACTACTCAGTGACGTAACACGAGCACTTGTGCAGGTCCTGCCCCAGGTAGACGTCCATGGCGTGCTACTTCTGAGGTCAGGTTACTCTCTTGCGACTTCCACTTCCTATTATTAAGCAATTTGAGTATTTAACTGTATTATAGTAGACCAAAGAGGATCAGCGAGCTCGATAGATGCAGTCGCGGCCAGTATCCAGTAATCGGGAGATAGTGGGTTCGAGCCCCACTGTCGGCAGCCCTGAAGATGGTTTTCCGTGGTTTCCCATTTTCACACCAGGCAAATGTCGGGGCTGTACCTTAATTAAGGCCACGGCCGCTTCCTTCCACTTCCTAGGCCTTTCCTATCCCATCGTCGCCAAAAGACCTATCTGTGCCGGTGCGACATAAAACAAATAGCAAAGAGGAGCAGATGACTGGCCACCGTGCCCCATACTGCTATCCGGTTGTGATTATTAGAACGATAATCGACCAGTCACTCAGCCATATATCGAGGAAATGCACGGGAGTTTAAAATAATACGTACCGGGCGAGTTGGCCGTGCGCGTAGAAGCGTGCGGCTGTGAGCTTGCATCCGGGAGATAGTAGGTTCGAAGGTTCGAATCCCACTATCGGCAGCCCTGAAGATGGTTTTCCGTGGTTTCCCATTTTCACACCAGGCAAATGCTGGGGTTGTACCTTAATTAAGGCCACGGCCGATTCCTTCCAACTCCTAGGCCTTTCCTATCCCATCGTCACCATAAGACCTATCTGTGTCGGTGCGACGTAACGCAACTAGCAAAAAAAAAAAATACGAAAATCACTGAAACTGCTCTGAAAATTGGGGGATCGGTCCCGGCAATCGGGAGATCAGAAAGAACGATGAAAAATCGGGAGTTTCCTGCTTAAATTGGGAAAGTTGGCATGTATGTATATATGTATATATATATTCTAGAAACATTTTTCATGATTCAACTTTCTTCCTCTAACATTTAAACATTGGAATATGCATTAATATTTAGAATAACCACAATTACAGTACCTGAAATTATTTTTAGTAACATATTAGATAATTCACTTAGAGAGATATGTTAAAACACTTGCATTATTAGTAGCACAAAATAATAAAAGAAATGTGTATCTAGTGAATATTAATGTAATAAAGGTGCAAGAAATCTTCGGATAATGATTACGGATGTAGAGGATTAAGGAAATGTGCTCAAATTCATGATTATGCAGTTTGTATCTAAGTACAGCACAAACTCAAGACCGAACTAATCAAGCCCAAAGATATTTTAAACATTTTATTTTATTGTTTCCTTGACATATAAAGCTGCTATAAACAATGCTTACCAAAATCATGGAATGTGAAAAATTAGAAAAATTATATCCTGAAAGGCTTGAAGATTGTCATCGGCTTTAACTCGTTTCCAAGTAATTAACTTCTTCCAATAAATTCACTTCTGTCTGTGGATGTACTTTTGATGGTTGAACAGACAAATTCTAGCAAGGAACAAGCGTTCACACAGACTGCACAGAATTGTTGCATGGAGTTTTGGTGCTTCCCTCCTGGCCTCTTCAAATCTGCGTCGTTTCCCTTCAAACAGATTGACAGCAGCAGGAATGATCCAGCACCAAATTGTACGGTCTTGAACAAGCGTGTCCCAGGTTTGTGGAGTGAGACCTGTCATCTTCATAGTGTGTTAAAGCTGGTCCTTGTAGCGAGCCTCATGGGGTCTCCACGAGGTCTGGTGCCGGAAAAAAAATTCGCCATACAGGATTTGGCGTGGAAATCTGGTGTCACTCATTGGACGGACATGGCCAATCCATCTCAGCTGATGACCAATGATGGACGATTTTATGCTCTTGGCATGTGCTTTCTCAAGAACAGAAATGTTGGTGACATGGTCTTCCCTTTTGATCCTAAGAATGGATCAAAGTTTTTGTTGGTGGAAAAGCTCAAGCTTTTTCAAGTCACGTCGATAAAGGGTCCAAGTTTCACAACCATACAGCAATGTCGTGATGACAACAGCGCGGTACACTATGAGTTTCGTCTTCACGGTCAGGTCTTTATTCCTGAACACCCGGTGTGGTAGTCTTCCAAATGCTGCATGGGCAGCACCAATTCCCTTCTTCACATCCTGCTCACAGCTACAGCTTACAGATAGGATATTACCCAAGTACGAAAAGTGGCCTACCTGCTCAGGTGGAGTATCGGAGATGGAGATGATGAAATGTGGAAGGGTTGTGCCAGGACCTTGGTATTTTGAACGTTAATGGTGAGACCAAAACAATAGGGAACATGCATGATCCGGGGTTTTAATTAAAAATATGCTAATCTGATACAAAATTGCATGCAGAATTCAAAAATGTGATCAGAATGTACAAATAATAACTCCAAACATGATAAAAATCTACGAAAATGTCATGTCACGCAAGTATGCGATCTCATTGGCCTGACGTCATCGTACAGGTTGACTGAATTAGCAGACGAAATAACACGTAGTGTGCTGTGAGAAGCAGGATACACTTCGCGTATTTCTACTTTACGTTAGTGTCTAGTATGGTTAAATTCGAGGTCTATACATTGGATAATAATCTGAGTGGTATATTTTAGACTTAAAATGAATCCTGCGCAGACAGTGAGGCAGAAAACTTATAAATGGTGTAGAGTTCCGATGTGCAATAGCACATCGCATACCATCCCAAACAAATTGTTTATAAACGTTCCAAAGACGCTAAAACTAGGGAGAAATGGATTTTGGCGAGCTGGAGAAATGCTGGTGATATATCGGAAAAGTCTACAGTTTATTTTTTGAAAATTTTAACGTAAGATGCATTTGTTTGAATTTTCAAATCACTTTTCCATGTCAGCTGTTCTAGTGGTAAAACTTTAAATTTTAATGTATGATGCTTTATTTAAATGCTTCAATTACATCTTGGAATATGAAAGTAATAAACGGTGCATTAAATAATGCTGATTATTAAAGTATTCTCCAAACCTAACCTATGTTTTGGGTGATCCATGTCAAGATAATAAATCAAAGGGGTTATGAACCATTTTGACAGCTCTAATTCTACCAATATATCTTGGCATGGGACAGTTATGTATGTCTTTATTGAAGAGCTTAATTGGTAAAAACAAAGAATAGGCGTGTACATCATGAAAGGAAACGACGTGAATTTAACAAATGTATAACTCTACACAAAACCAATGCTTGTCTGTTGGAGTCTTATAAGTTAACAATGCTCAATTATAATAATTATCATAATATTAATGAAATAAATAACATAATTGCACACAGGTGAAAATAGTGATGTAGGTGTTTAAAATATAATCCAACTTAGCCTAAGTTTTAGGTTATACAAGCCAAGTCAATAAACCGAAGGGTAAAAAAACCGCGCGAGTTGGCCGTGCGGTTAGGAGCGCGCAGCTGCGAGCTCGCATCCGGGAGATAGTGGGTTTTGAACCCCACTGCCGGCAGCCCTGAAGATGGTTATCCGTGGTTTCCCATTTTCACACCAGGCAAATGCTGAGGCTGTACCTAAGGCCACGGCCGCTTTGTTCCCATTCCTAGGCCTTTCCTGTCCCATCGTCGCCATTATGTGACGGTGTGACGTAAAGCAAACAGCAAAAAAAAAATTAAAGTCACAGCACCCATAGACATTCTTGTATTGAGTGACTAAAATGTCACCAGGACACTTTTCTTTCCTGATATGCTCAGCTTGTTAAAAGCCAAATGTAATTAATGTTACTGGCTTCACGCCCCGCTAACTACTTCTACGATTTTCGGAGACGCCGATGTGCAGGAATTTAGTCCTGCAGGAGTTATTTTACGTGCCAGTAAATCTACCGACACGAGGCTGACGTATTTGAGCACCTTCAACTACCACCGGACTGAACCAGGATCGAACCTACCAAGTTGGGGTCAGAAGGCCAGCACCTCAACAGTCTGAACCACTCAGCCCGACTTGTGAAAACTAGATGAAGTCATATTTACCTTTACCATGTTTAACTTTTTCCCTCCACAAAGATATTTAATTCTCTTTCATGGGCCCCGGAAGTGGGTAGGTCAATTGTCCCAACCATAAACATATATTTTTTGGGGAATGATAGATTATAGCCCTATAATACTATGATCTTTCTTTATTTCCTTCTTTCTTTCTTTTTTAATCAGTTTATCCTTCAGGGTTGGTTTTCTCTCGGACTCAGCGAGGGCTTTCACCTCTACCACTTCAAGGGCAGTGTCCTGGAACGTGAGACTTTGAGTATGGTGATGAAACTGGTGAGGAGGGCCATTACCTCGCCCAGGAGGCCTCATCTGTTATGCTCAACAGGGGCCTTGTTGGAGGATGGGAGGATCGGAAGGGATAGACAAGGAAGAGGGAAGGAAACGGCCGTGGCCTTAGGTGCCTGGAGGAGAAGTAGGAAAATACGAAAAACCACTTTGAGGATGGCTGAGGTGGGATTCGAAACCCTTCTACTCAGCTGACCTCCCGAGGCTGAGTAGACCCCGTTCCAGCCCTCGTACTATTTGTTTTCAACTTTCATGGCAGAGCCGGGAATTGAAACCGGGCCTCCGGGAGTGGCACACATTAATCACTACACCACAGAAGCGGACTAGTACTATAATGCTACCTATATGTTTATGTTAGTGCTGAAATCCGATTTCTTACTTTACTAATGCTGAAAGCCCGAAAATGTAATGTTATTCTTTAATAGGGGAATCAGTCTAGAAGGAAATGTTGAAAGTGATGTGATATCTATCCAGGTTCAGTTGTTATCCTAATACTATGGGTTACAGTAAATTGCACGTATATAAAAGATGCCACTTACAAACTTGTTTTTTATCCGCAAAATTCTGCGGCCACAAAAGTCACTATTTTTCAAGAATGATGACATCTACACATGTTAGATTGTCTGATTGTGCTGTTTTGAACCTTCCTTCTGTCATTTTGAAGTTATTCGCGATCATGAATAATAAACAATCGGCTTTTAGCAACGGCTGATGCACAACGGCTGGTAGAGCTCCATGCGGTACTGGATCGTGACGTCACAGCGCGCCGCTTACGTCAGAGGCCGTTTGACTCGCCTTGCGGAAAGGCACTATTAAATATTTTTTAATGGTAGAAAACAAGGCAACATACCACAATGTAATACGTTTACATACTATTTCATTGGTGTACTTTTCAAAAAAAATATTTTTGAAAATGATGCATGTTCCCAATTACATGCACTCTTGGAGCAGTTAACCGACTGTTGCAATTCCCCTGGTGTGAGTGTAGGTGATGCAGCATCATCTGCATACAGCATTTTGGTTTTACCTTTGTAACCTGGGTGAGCCTTCGGGAACGAAGTCTTGCTAGGATGAAAAGCCCTCCATCAAAACGATACCTAACCTCCACACCTGGGCTGTTCGTAGAAGATTCGTGTAGCATGGCTGCCAAATATAATGCAAATATTGTTCGAGCAAGCACACAGCACTGTTTCAGTCCATGAGTAATTATCCGAGATCCTATTCTGAGGGCAAAACTGTCCGGTCATGCCATCGTGGAGGGGCTGAACCAAATCAACTAAACATTGAGGACAGCCAAAGGGTTTCAGTACTGCCCAGGTCTTGGAACAGATTCAAATGCCTTTTCCAGGTCATAAAAGACTAAGAAGACAGGATTCTGTTGCTCTCTGCAATTTTCCTGAAGTTGCCTTGCACAGAAGATCAGATCAGCTGTGCTTCTGGAAGTTTGAAACCCACACTGGGACTCTGGGAGGACTCTCTCAGGGATAACCTGGAGGCGGTTAAGCAGAATTCTTGTGAGAATTTTATCTACAATAGATACTAGTGATATACCGCAATAGTTACTACAAATACTGCGATCACCTTTTTTAAAGATTGTGATGATAGTGGCATTTTTTAGTTTGCCTGATTTTCTCTGACTTCCCAAATTTTGAGGATGAGAGTGAAAATCTTTGTTTTGAGTGACTGACCACCAGCTTGAATTAAATCCAGAGGGATGATATTTGGACCAGGTGCCTTTCTGGGTTTCAGACGATTGATAGCTGCAAAAGAGTGACTGAATGGGTTGCTATATTTCTAGAAAATAGATCTCAGAGAATTAGGGTAGGTGAAGCTTTATCTGACCCTGTAATAATTAAGAGGGGAATTCCTCAAGGCAGTATTATCGGACCTTTATGTTTTCTTACATATATAAATGATATGAGTAAAGGAGTGGAATCGGAGGTAAGGCTTTTTGCGGATGATGTTATTCTCTATAGAGTGATAAATAAGTTACAAGATTGTGAGCAACTGCAGCGTGACCTCGAAAATGTTGTGAGATGGACGGCAGGCAATGGTATGATGATAAACGGGGTTAAAAGTCAGGTTGTGAGTTTCACAAATAGGAAAAGTCCTCTCAGTTTTAATTACTGCATTGATGGGGTGAAAGTTCCTTTTGGGGATCATTGTAAGTATCTAGGTGTTAATATAAGGAAAGATCTTCATTGGGGTAATCACATAAATGGGATTGTAAATGAAGGGTACAGATCCCTGCACATGGTTATGAGGGTGTTTAGGGGTTGTAGTAAGGATGTAAAGGAGAGTGCATATAAGTCTCTGGTAAGACCCCAACTAGAGTATGGTTCCAGTGTATGGGACCCTCACCAGTATTACCTGATTCAAGAACTGGAAAAAATCCAAAGAAAAGCAGCTCGATTTGTTCTGAGTGATTTCCGACAGAAGAGTAGCGTTACAAAAATGTTGCAATGTTTGGGTTGGGAAGAATTGAGAGAAAGAAGAAGAGCTGCTCGACTAAGTGGTATGTCAGATCAAAAATTAGATGGATGGCTTTTCCGGCGTTTGCTCTATTAACCAGCGTTTCGTCTTAGGTCTGACACTAGACTCTTCAGAGTGGGATGTGTCAGACCCTACCCACTGACGCTGGGGTGTTCCGAGCTGTCAGCGGAGAGTTGGCGTGGAATGACATTAGTAGACGAATAAGTTTGAATGGCGTTTATAAAAGTAGGAAAGATCACAATATGAAGATAAAGTTGGAATTCAAGAGGACAAACTGGGGCAAATATTCATTTATAGGAAGGGGAGTTAGGGATTGGAATAACTTACCAAGGGAGACGTTCAATAAATATCCAGTTTTTTTGAAATCATTTAGGAAAAGGCTAGGAAAGCAACAGATAGGGAATCTGCCACCTGGGCGACTGCCCTAAATGCAGATCAGTATTGACTGATTGATTAAATCCTTGGTAAGTTGGCGGAACTGTCATCCATGATTGTTCAGGCTGATGAGGCACATCACAAAGAAAGTCTTCATCAGCAGTGGAAGGGTGAAGAAATGCTCCTTTCAATGCTCCACGATTTTATGGCTGTCGGTAAGAGTGGTAATGTTGTCAGCAGTTTTCAGTGTATCTGTTGAAGAGCGAGATGGACCATACAGCTCTTTTATTTCTGCATAAAATTTTCTCAGGTCCCGAGCATCAGATAGCTTTTGAAGTTCCTGAGCTTTCTGTTGCCACTGGGTATTTCTCTTACCTTTGTCTCACACTTTTTGAGTTCTAAAATAATGTGCTTTCTTCATGTTGGAGGATGGATCTTGATGATGGGATGGGTAGGTTTCCCTTTCTGTGTTGACGAGACACAAAATTTCCTCATTGTTGTCGTCAGAACCAATGGTTTCCTCGGCTGACTTCATGATTATCCTCTGCAAAGTAGCCCATTCTAGCTGAATGTCATTTGTGCGAACTGGGTTAACTGTTGATTATATTTTGAAATTCTGGGGCAAAGGATTCATCCTGAAGTTTAAACATGTTAAACTTTCTTCTGGTCAAGATTTGGGGATGTCTAGGTGGTGGTTTAGGGCGTATGGAGATCCTGAGTTTACAAATAAGGAGTTTGTGGTCAGTCCAACAATCATCAATATTTCTTGCTGTTCTGGTAATAAGTATATTCTTTATCACAATGCCGTGTAATGACATAATCAAGAATGTGCCAATGCTTGGATCGAGGATGCAGCAACGTGTTCTTGAAGCAGTTAAGCAGTCGAAACTGAGTGTTGGTGATGAAGAGTTCATGTTCTGCACACACACCGAGAAGCATTACAATTGCAAATTCATAGCTTACCCATCACATTTTTATCTGGCATTGAAATCGCCAAGGAGTAAAGTGAGGCTTATTGCATATATAAAGACGAGGGACCCTGAAATTTCATGAATGTATTTTTGTGCAAGGCAGTAAAGCTGAAGCTTTGTGTTTTACAACATTGGAAATTGCAATGAATGATTTTCAAGTTGATGTAATTCAACAAAATTTTGTGAATAAGATTTATTCCAAAAAATTCCTCCACATTTTTAAACATCTAATACAAAATTTCTTGCAAAAAATGTATTTTATAAATAATTTGTCATGTTTCATGTTCAACAGCTTGCAGCATCATATGGCGAAATCATCTTGAAATAACTTCAGAAAAATGTACAGTTTTAATCATCTAATTAATGCACGACACTATAATCTGAAAAGAATAATTATAAAAAAATAGTGGACATGTTTTGGGACATTATCAGCACAGACACAATAAACAAATAAGATTAAAAGAGCATTAAAATACAGAAATGAGGACACAGAGCTGCGGAGGTGCAGGAATTTTGTCCTAGAGGAGTTCTTTTACGTGCCAGTAAAACTACCGACATGAGGCTGACATATTTGAGCACCTTCAAATACCACTGGGCTGAGCCAAGATCAAACCTGCCAAGTTGGGCTCAGAAGGACAGCGCTCTACCACGTGAGGTACTCAACCCAGCAGCAGAATTAGTGACTTGCTCAACAATTTCAGTTGGTGAACAAACAAATGTTTGGTCCTCAGACAACTCCTGCCATTACGAACTTAAACTAGTGGTAAAGACTGGTGACAGACAATTGTTTGAAAATCTGGGAGGCCTCCGTGAAACAAAGCTGACCAGACTAATTATGTCGAACGCTGCGCGTGTGTTCATGACAAACATGGGAAAATTCTTTGATGTCTAGAGCATTTCCAGAAACAGTGAAACATTTGTGAGGAAGACAGTAGGCAATGTTGAAATTCTGAAAAATCTTAACAGTCAAGTGCTGCTTTCAGGCTACCTTGGTCTTGTGAAAGACAGTGCCCAAAAAAGGTGAAGATATAAATGTACTTGACACATTACTGAGCATGAAGGGAGACCACAGTGCATTTGCTGAGTTGTGTGAAGGCATTGTGGATGCTGTGTTCAAACGTAGATAGTGAATATGGTATTTGCCTCTTATGGGAATATCCTTACAAGACTTGAGGACTGATGCTTTTTCAAAACCTCTAGAAATGCACTTACATGTGTAGTTTGGTTTGCAATGTTAGTTATTTGTACTGTATATAAATGAGTTATTTGGCCAATTGTTTTCTTCTAGCATTGATTTAGTACAAATGACACTTTTATTTACCACTGCAACCAAAAATTGAATGCTTTTAATTTGATTTGACAAAAAAAATTTTAATAGGTGTTAAACAAATATTATTTTACAATTTGTTTTACGTCGCACCAACACAGATAGGTCTTATGGCGACAATGACATAGGAAAGGCTTACCAGTGGAAAGGAAGCGGCCGTGGCCTTAATTAAGGAACAGTCCCAGCACGTTAAACAGAGTAGCACAGGTAATTCTCTCATCATATAATAGTAAAATAATATTTACTTACACGAATAAATTCAAGTTTCAAGGACTCAACCACTGCCATAGTTTTGCACACTCTAAAAATGTTAGTGATTATGTCCTCCGCTGAGTAACCAAGTTTCCAGAGATGAGACATTATCTGCAAAGAGAAAATTTCCAACATAATAAAAAGATTCAATCAATATTTTTAAAGAAACCAAATACAATAAAAGCCTGTTAATTCAAAGTCGTTGGGACGCAAAAATCGGACTTTGAATTACGTGATTTCGAATTAACTGCCAACTCATAATTAAGAAATGCTAACCCCTGCTGCGATTCAAAATATTCTAAGACCTGTTATTGTATGCAATTAACATTGATTCACAGTTTAAACCTTCAAATGTCAGGGGAAGAAAACTATTTCCAAAATGTGTCTAACAAGGTGCATTTACAGTATTCAAATAATGCACTAGCATAAATCACTGACAAACATAACCCCACGCAACGAAAGAAAAACACACAATTCAAAGACGAGGACATATTATACTGACTCCCCTGTGCAAGTCCTTTATTCATTGGATTACTGTAATGTATGCATTTTGGATGTTCTGTACTTGCACGGAAAGCACCCGATACCCTTAAAACATCGTGGCTTATCAAACTTTCCTATGATGAGGGAAGAAAATCTCTCACTTCCGTCTGCATTACAACACAGTACAGTGACTCTATCCTTGTACGATTTCCCGCTATGGTACCTCTCTCGTAATTTGGTTTTCCAACCCGTGCCGTGTCAAAGTATTCTAAGACCCATTAATGCACGCAATCACCTTGATTCACAGTTTAAACCACTAAGCTCGAGTGGGTTCGAACCCCATTGGCGGCAGCCCTGAAGATAATTTTCAGTGGCTTCCATTTTCACACCAGGCAAATGCTGGTGCTGTACCTTAATTAAGGCCACGGCCACTTCCTTCCCATTTCTAGGCCTTTCCTATCCCATCATTGCCGTAAGACCGATCTGTGTCGGTGCGACGTAAAGCAAATAGAAAAAAAAATATTTAAAAAATAAGAAATTAAAAAAAATAAACCTTCCAAATGCCATGGAAAAAACTATTTCCGAAAATAATGCACTTGGATAAATCACTGGCAAACATTAACTCACACAATGAAAGGAAAAGAAAACACGATTCAAAGAAGAGGACAAATTATGCTGGCTCCCCTGTACAAATGCTTTGTTTCTTGGATTACTGTACTGTTTGCAATTTTTAGATGCCTTACACGGAAAATGCCCGACACCCATAAAACATTGTGGCTTATCAAACTTCCCTATGACGAAGGGAGGAAGTCTCTCGCTTTCGTGTGCATTGCAACACAGTACGATGACCCCCACCCTTGTACGATTCCCGGCTGGCAATTCTCTCCTTTAAAACCGTAGGTCTGTTTGGGCTCGACATTTTAAAAAAACATGCAGTTTCATCGGCATTGACAATATTGTTCAGTGCGTAGGAATTGACTATATGAGCCACGCTTTTTTTGCCAACTGTCGGCATCACCAGGGATAATGTCCAGATAGAGAAGGTGACAAATGCTAAAAAAGTATTAAAATTTACATATAATAACAATGACATTTACAACAAGATACAAAAGTTGAAAACTAGAAAAGCAGCTGGAATTGATAAGATTTCTGGGAATATACTAAAGACAATGGGTTGGGATATAGAACCATATCTGAAGTATTTATCTGATTATTATTTGCATGAAGGAGTTATACCGAATGAATGGAGAGTTGCTATAGTAGCCCCTGTGTATAAAGGAAAATGTGATAAGACATAAAGCTGAAAATTACAGGCCAGTAAGTTTGACATGCGCTGCAGGTAAGCTTTGGGAAGGCATTCCTTCTTATTATATTAGACATGTTTGCAAAATTAATAACTGGATA
Source organism: Anabrus simplex (assembly GCF_040414725.1). Classification (NCBI taxonomy): domain Eukaryota; kingdom Metazoa; phylum Arthropoda; class Insecta; order Orthoptera; family Tettigoniidae; genus Anabrus; species Anabrus simplex. The sequence continues at coordinate 1,739,238,494 of NC_090265.1, read as the reverse complement.
TAAACTTTATGGTTTTGATCCGTATTGAATTGTGATCACAATAATAATTATTAAATTAATGTCATAACGGTCCACCCTTTTCAATACTATAATATGCAAATATTATTGAACTACAATACTAAACTAGGATCTAGTTTTGGCCTTGGCTAGCCATCGTCAGCCTTAATGTAATACATCTAATAACTAAACAAATGTACAAACACACAATTGACATAAAAACTAATGTACAAACACATAATTAACATTAAAATCTGCAATGAACTATATGTTCAAACTGATAAATAAATTAGGCACTAAATTCTTAGCACCTGGAGTATGCTCATCATCCAGACTCTTTCTTGTATTAATATTGATAGAACTGTTAGTCCCATCACTGCTAATCATTACAATTTCAATTGTAAAATGGGAACTGCTAAAGTTGATTCTGTAGTCAGATCCAAAACCAAATCTACTTGAGTGGTGTTAACAGTATGCAAGCCACTGGATGCCACTGTAAATAACCACCAGCTAACACAGAACTGCTAGATGATGTTTCCACATCAACCAACGTAAATAAAATGAAATGTTCCCATAGAGCTTGTTAAAATCAAGCTAAAATATTGTTGGGCATTGTCAGGATGGCACATGAAGATATGGTTAAAACTGACACATCCTTTGTGGCTGGTATAAATTTGCAATTCATTGTGGTGTCCATGAAGATAACCTGAATGAATGATAGATAAAATTGGATAAAATTAATGAACAGAAGGAAAGAAAGAACATGTTAGTCAAATGGCACAGGTTATATGAAACTTACCTCTCATTGCGGCACGTGTGCGCGGCGTTTTGTTCTGTGCCTCATACCAACGGTTGTGAGATTCAAAGGAAAAGGAAAGGGCGGGGCAAGGGGAGAGAGAGAGAGAGAGAGAGGGGCAGGGCAAGGGTGGAGGGGTGGGGCAAGGGGGTGGGGGTGGGGAAAGGAGAGGGCGGTGGAGGGGAAGGGGAGAATTATGCGGGGCCGAAGGATGTGAGAAAAGAGATGGCTGCTGAGGAAAGGTGCTGTGAATATTATGAAAACTGAATTACGTTTTGTTGGTTTGACGTTTCTAAAAATGAGAATTAGAAGGTCAAATAGGATATTTGGCTCTTTTGAAATGTCATTAAGGTTATGATTCGGGTTATAATATGTATGAAGCAGCTTTCAGTAATGTTAAGGAGGGGTCCTTTGTTGATGATTTTGAGAATTTCCATATCTTGTTTTATGTCTGTGAATTTGTGATTATAGACATGCATATGCTGTCCTACGGATGAAAATTTATTATACTTCAGGGCATTAACGTGTTCCAAGTACCTTATATTAAAATTCCTCCCGGTCTGTCCGACATAAGAAGAATTACAACTATTGCAAATGATCCTGTAACTCCTGATTTTGAAAAACTATTGAACTTGTTTATGGATGTAGCATTACGTAAGACTTATGCATTGTTATTGTTGATTTTGAAAACTACTTTTACATCGTGCTTTTTAAAGATGTTGGCGACTTTGTAAATTTGTTCGTTGAACATAAAGATAGAAAGGGAGGAGTTGTTTTGTTTATCTTTTTCTTTCTTGCGAACCGGCCAAACTTAGGACCACGCCATTACCACTTCACTTCCTTCTTATCATCCCTTCTTCCTTCCTCTTTCTCCACAGTGCCTTCATTCTTTCAGAATGTTGCACTCTTCTCTCCTCAGTCCATCTTCCCCCTCTGTGCTCTTTCTTTTCTTCCACAAGAACTTTTATGTTGGAAAGTCTTTACCTGAATTGGTCTCTATCATGACATTCTTCATCTGAAATTCCTAACCTCTTGAATTCTTCCTTCATCTGCTTGGCATATCCCCCCTGGCTCTTCAAGTAGTATATTTTATTAAAAATTTGTTTATTTAACCTTGCTGGATCCATTCTGACCATGTGTCCATAGAATCGCAGCCATTTTTTCCTTATTGTTGTTTCCAGGTCTTCTGTTCTTTTGTATATCCCCTTATTTGATCGTAATCTGTAGTTTCTCTCTACCACCCTTGGGCCGTAAATCCTCCTTGATATTCTCCTTTCAATCTTTAATAGTTTTTCCAGGTTCATTAGTGTTGCTTAGTTTGGCATTAATGGAAAGATTCTTTTTGTTGTAAATGGGTTTGGTGGCAGTGTTTAGCCTTTCCAACGTAAGTCTCCTATTTTCCATGGTCTCTTTATCCATCCTGTTGCTACTGATAATCTCTCCCAGGTATTCAAACTGCTTTGTGACCTTCATTTCGCCATATTTCATCTTCATTGTTATTTTCACATAATTCCTGTCCGTGCTCATCATCTCTGTTTTTGTGAAGGAGATTTTTAAACCTGTTTTTTTGGCTATCTCCTGTAGTTCATTTATCTATGTTATTGCTTCCTGTTCTGTCTCAGTGAAGAGTGCCAAATCATCAGCAAAGGCCAAACACTTGGGTTTGACGTGCTTATTTTTACTACCTATTATAGCACCTGAGTCATTATGTTTCCACAGTGCTTTCATGACCTTATCTAGAACCACGTTGAACAGTGTTGGTGATAAGCTGTCACCCTGTCTCAGACCTGTTTTTATCTGGAAGGGTTTGCTGATCTCTCCTCAAAATTTCAATTTGGATATGGTGTTTGTTAGTGTTAACCTAAGTAAGTTGAGTGTTTTTTGATAGATGCCATATTCTCTCAACATCAGTGTGTATCTATTGAACTGTATGCCTTTTGAAAGTCAACGAAAGCTATGAAGACGTTCTTTAGTCGCGCATTGTAATATTCGATTATCATTTTTGGACTCAAGATTTGATCCTGGCAAGAGCGCCCTCTCCTGAAGCCATCCAGATACACTCCTAACTTGTGGTCAATTTGCGGTCCCAGTCTGTTCAATAGGAGTTTAGAAAAAAACATACGTGGCAGATAAAAGTGATATTCCTCGGTAGTTGTTGACGTCTGTTTACGGTCCCTTTTTACTTAGAGGGTGTATTAATGCCACTACCCAGTCTTCAGGTAATTTTTTCATCTCTCCAAATATTCTGGAATAGTTCTGTCCCTTCAGTGATAAGGCATCATTCGCTATCTTCCACAGTTCTGCTATTACTCCATCTTCACCAGATGCTTTATTGTTCTTTAGGGAGTTTATTACTTCCCGTACCTCTTCCTCGTCTGGTGGTTTGGATCTGGGTTCTGGATTGTGTCCTTCTCAATATCCAAAACTTTCCCGTGGTGATTCACAGTTAAGGAGGTCTTCAAAGTACTTTGCAAGGATCTCACAGCTATCTTTAGTGTTCAGGGCAAGAGTTCCATCTGTTTTCTTGAAATGCAGGCTCGGTGCTATACAGCCTTTGATTTTATTTTTAAAGGCCTTATGGAATAATCTGGTACTGTTTTTCTTGAAGTTCTCATCCATTTCTGTGACTTCTGCCTAAGGTGTTCTCTTCTGACTCTTCTCAGGGTTTGGTGTGTTTGTTTCCTTATTTGTCGTGATATTTATATTTATTGATTATTTTTTAATAAAGAAACAGTTGTATCCATTAGATTTAACTATATTAAGAATGGTGTTCAACTCATTTTTGAGGTCTCTTTTAGACATTGGGACATTGAAGCTTGTACACTGTTGTACGCTGCTCTTTTGTGAATTTGGGGGTGTGAAGAATCTTGACTGATTGTAGTGACTGACTGGGTGGGTTTTCTAAAAATTCTTATATCTTAAGTAGCTTGGGTGCCTGATAATATTTTAATCTAAAAAATTAATTTTCCGTTCAATTTCGGAATCAAGTGTGAATTTTATACGCGGGTCAATGTTATCTAGATTAATGAGGGTGGTAGCAGCGTCTGTGATGCTCTCATCCATAATTACTATGGTGTCATCTACATAACTTGTCCAGAAAAGGATGTTGTCAAAGTTATTATTATTATTATTATTATTATTATTATTATTATTATTATTATTATTATTATCATCAATTTTGGTGTGTTCCAAAAAATCCAAGTAAATCTTGGCTAAGATAACCGAGGTCAGCGATCCCATAGCCAATCCTTCTTGTTGATAAATAACATTACTGAAAGTGAAATAAATGTTGCTTATAACTAATAAGCACAGACATGAAATCCTGTATTTCTGATATACTTAGGCTGCTGTATTTGCTTAAATTGTTTTGAATGATGGGGTATACCTTGGAAATTTGTATGCTAGGATACATATTTACAATATCAAATGACTGGGAAGAATGATTGGATTGAATGTTAAACTTTTTTAATTTATCAATAAATTCTTTAGTGTTTTTAACGGATTTGTTCAACAAAAAATGATAGTTCATTCTTAAAAATCTTTGAATGAATTGTGATGCTTTACATAACGGACTCGGTCTATAGTTAATGATGTTCTTTTTTTTTTCCCCCTTTCGTTATGTGAGGTTATATTTGCCATTGTTTTATTCAAGTGCATTATATGAATAATGTAAATGCACCTTGTTGGATACATTTCTGAAATAGTGTTCTCCATGGCATTTGAAAAACTTAAATTGAGAATCAAGGTGATTGTATGCATTAATGGGTCTTAGAAGTGCCATGGCGGGAAATCATACAAGTATAGTCACTGTACTGTTGTAATGCGGTCGGAAGCGAGAGACTTTCTCCCCTCGTCATAGGAAAGTTCAATAAGTCGTGATGTTTTAAGGACATCGGGTAATTTGTGTGTAAGTACAAGGCATCTAAAATGCATACAGTACAGTAATTCAATGAAGAAATCACTTGCATAGGCGAGCCAGTATAGATTTCTCCTTGACTTTGAATCATGTTTTCTTTCTTTTGATTTCATTGCGTGAGGGAATGTTTGCCAGTGAGTAATCCAAGTGCATTATTTGAATACTGTAAATGCACCTTGTTGGGTACATTTTGGAAATAGTTTTTCCCCGTGGCATTTGAGAGGTTGAAACTGTGAATCAAGGTTACTTGCATGCAGTAACGGGTCTTAGAATATATTGTGACGCTGCAAGGGTTGGCATTTCCGAATTTCGTGTTGGTGGTTCTTCGAATTATGAATTATCCATATTTCGAATTAAACAATTTAAATAACATGTGAAACCGTATCTCATGTTTCCAGGAACGAGAGCTGCTTCGAATTAGGCGAGATTTTGAGTTAACCGATTTCAAATTATCGAGGTTTTACTGTATTGCCAAGAGAGATGAAAAATTCATTAAAATTGGTGGTGGAATTTTTGAACATATACTGTACTGTGAACTGTTACAAAGGATGCAGGTTTGTGCATCAATAAATGCAACAAAAGGCATCTGGGTTGAACTGTTGCACATTACGTACGGTTTTTGGATCAAGAAGCCATTTGTGTGCCTACAATAATTTCTGAAAAGTTCTTATGCAATCCTTACCTAAAGCTGGAATTCCACATATATTTATAAAACTATTTGTACTTGAGAAGTCCTTACCACTGCTCCTCTCCTGAAACACTCTGTACACAAATATATATTTGTTAATGAAGATGGGAAAAACAGGATGAAGAAACACTGGAAGATAGAAGGAAATAAAGGACCCGGAAGAAGCACAATTCTTTGACTGAAGAAATTGAGAACATGGTTCAGTACAAGTTCGGAAAGACATTTCAGATCAGTTACAGATAAAGGATGTATTGACATGCTGATCGCCAACATCTGAAATGGACAGGCATATCAAGAAGAAGAAGAAGACGACCAATCTTCTCCATCTGTACTTCATCCACATATTATTTTTTTTAAATCACTGTACTCTGTCCTGAAAATCATTCTGTATCAATTAAATCTGCCTGCTGTCATTTCTTGATGGATACAGTACTTTTGCACAGGCCAGAGTAAAGTGTAGCTTCCACCGAAGTCCCAGTCAACATCATTGGCTGTGACAATATGGAAGCTGCTAGGGTATGAGTAGTGCTGTGTAATGACATTCAGAGCACGACTGGTGCGTCTGAGTGTTACGAAAGGTGCTGCTCATAGGGTCAGTCGTGCTGCAATAGTACTTTCTGACCCAGTGAGGAAAGCAATGGCAAACTACATCACTCCCCATCTTGTCTAGTACGCCTCATTTTGGTGCTGTCATTGGTTTTTGGGGTTTCCTTATAACTGCATAACCTTTAGTGGTGCTATTTGAGGATCCAACCAGCCTCTGGGCTGATGATCTAACAGACAGACAGACAGACAGACAGACAGACAGACAGACAGACAGACAGACAGACAGACAGACAGACAGACAGACAGACAGACAGACAGACAGATCAATTAAATGTGATAACTACATACCTTGTATGCACTATCTATATCACCTTCAACGCAATGTTGCAACATGTCCTTCACAAGTAAGGGGTGGGGCTCATCGCATACCTGAAAGAGAATTAACCATTTAGCAGTTTGTATCATTGAAGTGGTTTACTTAGTTAAGCATACAATACAAATAGTAACTTCTAAGATTCTTCAAATAGAATTGGAAATGATTTCTTAGCCCTCCAGGGTCAAAAACTTAATGTTGACCTCATTGGCACAGGCAGTTAGCTGTTGACGTTCTCCTCCGAAGATAAGGGGGTTCAATCCCGACTGAGGTCAGTGGCAAACAAGGTTGTTCAAATGCAACATTTCCGTGAAGATGGCTTCCAGCACATTAAAAGACCCCTGTGTGACAAACATTCTGACTCCCTCGTGTCTATTAAAAGCTCTTAACATTTAGAATGAATGCTGAGCTAACATAACATGAAATGTTATTACTTTTCCAATTGTGAAACCACTGGCATTTTACCCCAGTGTGGCAGCAGGCTCATCAGTTGGAAAGCCATGTCTCTCCAAGACAATGGTGGCTAGTGTGCCATTGAGACACTACAGTAAGCCTCCTTTGAAGCACAATACAGTGTACTAGGAGAGATATTCACAATCAATGAAATTAAATAACGGTTCCCTTCCAGGAATTAATGTATTTACTCATGTATTAGACAAATCTTGGCTTTTTGAGACTAAGAAAATGAAAGAAATAAATCTTGCATACAAGACCCCCCCCCCCCCCCCACGTAATTCATAAGAGAAGAGCAACAACTCCTCTTCGAAGTGTGTACAAGCCTTATGCAGCTCTGATGACATCACACAAATTTGTGAATAAATTCGTCCGTACGACCCACGCACTGAAAACATGCGTTGAAGTCATGCGGTACATCTGTGTTTCGTAGTTAAGAAATGTCCGCCTCCAAAGCATAGGCCTACTGCAGCTCTGATGACGTTGCACAAATACTGAAGGGGAATTGTTTTGTGTCCGATCCGCGCATTGCAAGCACGCATCAGGCATGTATATATGTCTGTGTTTTGTAGTTAAGAATGTCTCCCAGCATAATGGTTAGCACAATTGGCTGCCGTTCTCGGGACCTTAGTTCAATTCCCGGTACAGTATTGCCAGATTTATGAATGGCAGGAAGGTTGATTTGCAGTAAAAATGGCACATGCAACTCCCTTCCACTGGGGGCCTGTCTGGAAAAGAGCTGCACCACCTCGGAATGAGGAAACAAGTTTACTTTAGTTAGGAAATATTCACGGTTGTTGCTAGGCCTATTAATATAGGCAGGCGAGATCATTAACAAAGTGATCGTATCTCGTAACTCGGGCCAATTTAGGGTTTTTTGGGAGAGAAGTAGGTTTAAAATGTGATAAAACAATCCAATTACAATTGTTTTACTCGCCAACGTACTTAACAAATAATAATAATTAGAAAGCCGATTTTTGTGTGCTGAAAATGTGAATTTTTTTTTTTTTTTTTTTATGTGCTGTAAAACTTTAAAATATGTGATAACAAATTAAAATTATTTCCCTTTAAATATCACATAACTACTCGCGCTCAAGAAGTAAATAAGTATAACATTTCATATTAGAATATGGTGCTACCAAACGTGCTCCTTAAGGCAAATTGGTGTCTGTGTATGGAAATGTGCAGTATGGTATATTAATTTTTGATATGTCAGAGTAGATATTATGAATGGTTTTTTTTAAAAGGTAATGTTTTGTTTAAATATGACAAAAGCAACCTATCATCTTTGAAAAAATGGTACCAATTCGTACTCACCCATCACACGCAGGAATATTAGTTGCTAGAAGTAGTCTCAGAATTCCATTGAACAACAAAGGTCATCTCCAAATTGTCCATCACAAATGCATACCGATTATCTCTAAAGAACGCCTTATACTGCGAAAACAATCACTCCACATCACAGGAAGTCAGACGTGCATAGTTAAAGAGAGGAATGTCACCAACACCATCAATTTTGGCAACATGAGCACCCTCTAATACATTAGAAATTTGGCACATTGTTTGAAATCCTCTGTTTTTCCTGAACAAATATTGATATTTGACCTTTAACAGTCCCTGTACCTGCAAAACCGGGAGTGAATCTAACTTATTTTCAACAGCGCACACTTCCTTCACTGTTTCGGACAACAGGTTAAGTGGATTTTTCAAGTATGTCTATAGTTATACACAAGAAGCTTAGATTGGCAGATATAAACGCCAAATCATTTTTCAAAGAGCTGTCTTTCAGTATCTCTCAAAGAATATCAATTGACAACGCGTCATTTTTATCTAGTGCATTCATAACGGTTGTAAAACTTTTAAAATTGTCTGTGTAGTACCCCACCACGTAATAATAAGCAGAGGAGGAAGCGCAAGATCCAGGTTTTTCTCTTTAAACAGATCGATTCTTGAGGGTGCTTTTACGAAGACTTTTTTGCCATTAGACACGAATTTATCCACTTGAGGATACTGAGCCCACACAGTTTCACATAACCTGTGTAGAGCATGAACAACGCAAGTTACGTGTATTATTTTCGGAAAGCTCACAGAAAGGCCTTCGGCTGCCTTTTTCATATATGCTGCACTATCAGTAAGGAAAAGCAATGCATGGTAGAATTTTATACCTTTTGGCCAAAGAAAGTGCATGGCTTCACTGAATAACCTAGCTACAGTGACAATGTTTGCAGCAAGCATTTCTTTACATGCTAGCAAATAAGAATGTTCACCAGCAGTTTTGTCATTCTTTAACACACCAACTACAACATTTCCTACTTTTCTGCCACTTGAATCAGTGGTTGCGTCAATGCTCTCCCACACTTTTTCGCTATCACATACTGCCCAAATTCTCTGTAAAGTTTCTTCGTAACATTTTGGGAGATAGTTTTTCCTTAATGTGGATTCGTCTGGAGGCTCGAAATGAATGTACTTTGTTAGAAAATTTCTCAGTCCCGAATTATTTATTTTGCCAAGAGGAATGTCAGCGCAAACAAATGCTCTGCACACATCTAAATACTGGGAATATTTCGATGCGCCTGCAATTGAAGTAGCTGGTTCAGCTATTAGTAATTGTCGCAAACATACATGCGAAGCAGCCACAGTAGGCTTATTTCCAGACAAATGCGGGGTTACTTGAGAACGTTGATCTGCACTTACTGTTTTACCACACGGTTGGCAAAATAATACTTTTTCCATCAGTAGTGAAAATGCTTTTAAATTCCACCACATATTGTTGAAGACGCGACCTTGTACTCGACTTCTCTTTTGGCATTATTTTGCAGGTTACGACACACGCATCTATGGTGAATCACTTGTTTCAATAAAAAGAATAGCAGCGGACACTGAAGGAAATATTTCTTAGAAATCCATACAAAACCACATGACCACGGGAATGATATATGGACCCGAACAGCTAACCTTACTCTTAGGAGCGATGAAATCCCACTACCTAATGGTGGGGCAATATTCTTCCCAGTTTCCCATGTCGTAACGGTAATACGTCACCTTATCTCTCCGTGAGAGCCTCCGTGGCTCAGACGGCAGTGCGTCGCCCTCTCACCGCTGGATACCGTGGTTCAAATCCCGGTCACTCCATGTGAGATTTGTGCTGGATAAAGCGGAGGCGGGACAAGTTTTTCTTTGGGTACTCTGGTTTTCCCTGTCATCTTTCATTCCAGCAACACTCTTCATTCTCATTTCATAGCATCTATCAGTCATTAATAAAATCACTTTGGGAGTGGCAACCCCATCGCACTAATAGCCTATATATGATTCATTCATTTCATTCCTGACCCGGTCAATGACTGGAAAACAGGTTGTAGGTTTTCATTTCATTCATCTCTCCGTGATTGCCTTTCGCTGATATTCTATAAACAAAACCCGAGCGAGCTGACTCATAAAAGCGAGTTGGAATGACATCATGCAAGGAAACATCTTGTGCAGCAAATCAAATCGCTGTCTAAATGTAACGCCGTAGCCAGTGACAACCAAGTTTTAGAACTTCTGGAGGGAAGTCTACAGATACAGATACATGATGTTAAATACACTGTTAAAAACAATACCGTAATCGTAAAATGAAAATATGAGCCTTATTTTATAACACAGGAGCATTTTAAATTTTACTGATTAACAAATATTGCCGATTTATGTGCTTATTATAGATTTTCTTAAAATATGTATTTACATTTTAAAATTGTGAAAATATGTGTTTTTATGTGAAATAAGATTAAGTTTTTACACTTGGGGATGCACAATAGGAATAATGAACTTTGTAACTTGTGTTAAAACTTACGCAAAAAAAAAAAATCTAATTACATAAAAATCCGCTCCCTAATAATAATAATAATAATAATAATAATAATAATAATAATAATAATAATAATAATAATAATAATTTTTTTATGTCTCCACTTACTTTCAACGATTTTTGGAGAGCCAACAAAACATACTAGGGTATGCGTTAATAAAAAATGAGAGACAATGAATGTACGAAATTAAACATTATGATAATAAAACGTATTACCGCCACACCTGTAGATAATGATATAGATGTTGATTCCCATAGGGAACCTGAAATATTTGTCCCGAATGAGTAAATTTATAATACCAATATAAATGGTCCATTATTGGACATTATAAATTTTCCAGTCAACTCATTCCTGGTATGCACTAGCTATGCGTCTTGGTGGGTGTACTATTTACCAACTGATGAGTCCAACTTAGCACACTGGGGCGAAACGCAGGCAACCAGGAATAAGTTAGCTGGAAAACGTATGATGTCCAATAATGGACCACTTATATTGGCATTATAAATTTACTCATTCGGTGCAAATATTTCAGATTCCCTATATGGGAATCAACATCTGTATCATTTGATGGCCAGGCAGGCATCAATTTTTGGTAATGAGACTAAGTCTCTCATAGTGCATTGGCACTGCCGGTAGCTCTAAGTAGCCTACGCAGTGGCTTGCACGGTATGTACTAGCCATGTATCTTGGTGGGTGTGCTATTTACCAACTGATGAGCCCAACTTAGCACACTGGGGTGAAGCGCTGCCAAGCAGGAATGTGTTAGCTGGAAAATTTATAATGTCCAATGACGGACCATTTATATTGATATTACACCTGTAGATATCCATAAATGCGGGAAACGTTCCTGTTATTTATTTTTATTCTTTCCATCGTGGAACTTTTGGCACTATCCGGGCGATAGCATACCTAACATAAACAATGTGGTCTCTCTTATCTCATTTACAGCTGTTTTGGTAAATCCTGATGTAATAAATGTAGAGAACAAGCATGAAATATACTTAAAAATAAGGGCCTGACTTTCAACAGCTGCAGTTACCAAAAGAATGCTTCCAGTCACTATGCATTACCGGTACATTCGGAGATATAACTCATAACATACGCTAGTTATCAGCTGGTGTTTTGGCACGCTTTCAACAACACAACTTTATTCAGCAGTGGCTTCTGGTACACGTATACCAGCTGGGAATATCAGAAACCATTTGAGAATAGCTTCACACAGTTTGGACTCTATAGTCGGGAACAAAACAATTTTAAAAGGTTCAAAGAGACGGGACCTTGAATGCTCTCTGTCTCGATTGCAGTGCATGGCTAACGAAAACAAGAGAAGGCAGTGAAGATGACACCACTTGGAATGACGACACGCCGGTAGCTGGGAAGTTAGCAGCGCAAAACAATTAAAATGAAAGCAGCGATTAGGTTTACTGTGTGGTAGGCCTACTGCTCAACTGACAGACAAATAACCGACCATTGAGTTATTTTTTATCAATAATGCATAATACAAATCTTCGTTAAAAGCGGGAATCCCTTAAGAGCGGGCACGTTAAAACAGGGTTCTACTGTATTTCCAATTTGCACTTACATGTCATCTATAGACTAAATTGCAGATACAAGGTCTCCATTCCAAAGCGACAATGTGTTTCACAGATCATCCTTTTCCTAACACCTTCCCATCAACTATTGTTGCCACACCTGTCTATTAATGATTATACATCACATCAGTTCAGACAAGTGTTACAGCAATGATAGGACAGGACAGGCTAGGACTGGGAAGAAAGTGACCATGGCCTTAATTAACGTATAGCATTTGCTGGTGGGAAAATGGGAAACCACAGAAATTACCTTCAGGGCTGCTGACATTAGGTTTGAACCCACCATCTCTGAAATGAGAGCCGTCAACTACATGGCCTGAACCACACTGCCAAATCTCATGGTGTCAAACTTGTCTACTTTGGTCATTAACTGTTTCTACATTTGCCAAGAAAGAATCATACCTTGAATACATTTTCACTGCTAACATGACCAAAACCATTAAATGTAGACTGCAGGTTATTAAGGGCTTGTCTCATGTCACCTTGAGCAGTAAACACAATCGCTTCAAGTCCATCCTGAGTGTACGGAACCTATGAAGAGAAACACATACTTTGTTTTAAAACACTGCATTAAAAAATACAAGCAACAAAGGACACAAAATCCACATAAAACAGTGGCTTCTGATAAACTATCCACTAGAAATCCACAGTTCTAACATATATCAGATAGGAGCAAGTAGTCACTCAAAACATGGTCAAATATACAATTAGCACTGGTGAAAAGGAGACAATCTGGTGGAATGACAGGGAAGGGGAAGCAATAAAGAAGGAGCAAATGACTTGGGGGAAGAAGGAAGCAGAAATGAAAAAAAAAAAAAAAAACAGGCAAAGATTCAAGAAGCCAATCAGTGTAACAAAAGGTTGTACAGGAAGAGAAAGGGAGATACTGCAAAAGTTTCACACACAGCTTGTAGGAGGCCATTAAAGGCAATAAAAAAGGTGTTGTACATTTTGGAAAGAAGAGTAGAAATAAGAGAAGATACAAAGTTTGTAAAGACAGAAGCAAAACAGATTTTGACGACAACAACAACAACAACAACAACAACAACAAAGATATAATCCACAGATGGGAACAGTATTTTTCAAAATTACTGAATATTAGATTCACAGAACTAGCTACTGAAAGGGTGCATGAAGATTAGATGAAGTAGAACAAGAGAAAATCATATATCCATAAGTTATGAATTTCATAATGGTCCATATTGACAATTGATCACTATCAAAGGGTAGAGAAGGGTCACTATCAAAGGGTAGAGAAGGGTCCACCTATTCAATACCATTAGCTTGTATATTGTCTTATAAAACTGGGACTAGTTTCAACCCCATATACAAGGAGTCCGGGTTAAAGGTCTAATAATATAAAATTTAATAACTTGAGAAGTATGGAGATACTTACTTGTGGTTTGTTTCTACAAGTAGGGTAACTCAAAATGTTTGTTTACATACCTAATAAACCTTGATATGCGCACCATTCGTGGCACGACAGATATCTAATTGGTATTCCACTTCGCTCCAAGTGTTCTGCAGCATTGTAGGCGTAACATTTGCAATAGCTGCACGAATGCGATGACGCAGATCTGGTAGATCACGAACTGGTGCCTGGTACACTTGATCTTGACAAACCCCCACAGGAAAAAATCAAGTGGCGTAATGTCGGGGCTTCTAGGGGGCCAAGCAATTGATGGACTACCTCTCCCATTCCAGCGATCTGGGAACTCACAATTCAAGAAATCCCTCACAATTTCCGCACAATGGCATGGTGCACCACCTTGCTGAAAGATCACACCATGAGGAAGTTGTGGCACAACATACTGCTCCAACATGTCTAGGTAATGTGTTCCATTAATTCTGCGAAGAAGAATGGGCCAATAACCCTGTCCAACAATCCACACCACACATTCACTTTCGGAGAGTCTCGTTCCAACTCTATCACTACGTGGGGGGAGGTTCAGATCTCCATATGTGGCAATTGTGCTTGTTTACCATGCCGGAAATATGGAATGTAGCCTCGTCCGAGAAACAGACCGAATCGAGGAATGCCTCGTTTCCATCAATTTTTCTCAGAATTGTCTCCGCGAATGCCTTCCACAGCGGCCTGTCCTGAGGTTTGATTTTCTGACAAAGCTGCAGTTTGTATGCACGTATGCGCAACCTTTTGTGGACGGCATTATGTACTGTCGAACGAGGTAACTGTAACTGCCTACTTGCTCGTCGAATTGACTTACGAGGGCTCCACTTGAAGGACTCACGGATTAAATCAACAGTAGCCTCTGAAACTGCGTGCTTGGCATGGCGGCCTGACATCGACAGCAAGGTTCCAGATTCTTGAAGGCGCCTGTCCCATTTCATGATTGTTACACAAGTGGGAACATCATCAGTTGGTAACAGTCCATACTCAAGCCGAAATCTACGTTGTACTAGTGTAACGGATTTTGTCTTTTTAAGGAATAAATATCAAATCCCCCTGAGATTTGTTAAAAAGGGGTTCTACTGTAAAGGGCTTTTTTTTTGCCTTTTACTTGTCGCAGTTGAAGAAACAAAACACCAATAAATATCTCCATTATTTCTGAAGTTATTAAATTTTATATTATTATACCTTTAACCCGGACACCTTGTATATTGGGTCATCTTCAACCACACTCCAATCGGGAGACATATGCACACATATAACCAATAATAAATTAACCAAACTGGTATGTCACAATTTACAATCTTAATTGAAAACATTGATGAAGTCCGAACAACACATCCAAACTTGAAACCAAAGGACACATCAAAACTGCTGTGGTTAATGCCGAACTATGTCGTCGCTCCTACAACAACCAAATGTTCCTGAGTTGGAGTTAGAATACCTATCTGTATAGACGAGCAACTTGATTTATAATTTATGTTTGCTCAACAGTAATGTGGGTAATGACTTATGTTGCCTGAAGGGGAACATTCGTAACTTGAATAGGTATTCCTTTTCATCAGATGTAGTGATCTAATGTCTCGCCTCGTAAAGTCATTGGCAGCAAGCAGAAGAGCAAGGACATGTTTGTTTGGTTCAGACAAGTGTAATGTTGTTTTTATTTTGACAAATTTGGTACCAGCTGAAACTGAAGAACTTGACGGTTAAAATGGCTCGTATGGTCAGATGGGATTTTTTTTTTTTTTTTTTTTTGCTAGTTGTTTTACGTCGCACCGACACAGATAGGTCTTATGGCGGCGATGGGACAGGAAAGGGCTAGGAGTGAGAAGGAAGCAGCCATGGCATTAATTAAGGTACAGCCCCAGCATTTGCCTGGTGTGAAAATGGGAAACCACGGAAAACCATTTTCAGGGCTGCCGACAGTGGGGTTCGAACCTACTATCTCCCGAATACTGGATACTGGCCGCACTTAAGCGACTGCAGCTATCGAGCTCGGTAGATGGGATTAAGAGGAGAAATCATTTATATGAAAGGTCTTAGAACTATAGCAGTGTAAATAAAGACTTAAGGAAAGAAGTTCCAAGAACAGAGCAGAAAGTATTTTAAATTTTAGCATATAGTGACTAACTTAATAGGTTTTTATTCATTTTATGATTTGAAAACTATTCTATTTTTAAAGTGTTTACTAAATGACATAGTAAGTGTAAGTGAACAGTTTAGACACAAAGAAATATTATTTTCTTTTTAAGTGTAATAATAATAATAATAATAATAATAATAATAATAATAATAATAATTGTACCGGGCGGTACACCTCCGCGCCGCTAATTCAAACATTGCGCCAGTTGAAACTCCTCTACTGGAGGAAGTCTAAACTTTAACAACCATGTTAATTCTAAAGTTTCTCGGAAGATGTCTCTACTGTAAATTTTGAAGTGTTCTGAACTATGTCAATTTCGATTCATGTTTGTCTGCTCCATAGCAAGAACTTTGAACATTCTCTAACAGATGTCTCTACCAAAACTGATAACGCTCTCTGGTGTAAAGGAATGACTGTCCGGAAGAAATTTAACATTCGTAAGTTTTGTTTTTGCTAAATTTTGTTCTGTGGTTTGAGAGTTGGCAATATAATCCTTTCTTTCCGCCTGTTTTGAATGTAGCCAGTCAGGAATTTCTGTAATTAATTTTCCACCAATAAGGTGTTTCTTCTTCGTCTGGTGTATTAGTTTTTGCTGTTATCCAATAAAATTTTGTGGGCAGGTTGTAATCATTCATGAAACGTCTCGAATTTTCCGCGAGGGTATATAAACTGCTGATTTTCTGGTCTCCTCGCCACTTCAGTAACATCTTTCCTAGTGTGATTATATAGCAGGGGGCGGGAAGCGCCTCTTTCCTCAGGCGGCAGTTCATCCATCAGGTAATGGCCTTTCAATAACTTCCTTGCTTGCTAGCTCAGCAGTTTAACCCTAGGGGCAGGTTCGAAACTTTTATCATGTAACCTTCCTTTAAAATGTAAAAGACACTTGGTATAAAGTTCTATCTCTTTAACTACAAATTGGGATAGAGAGTGCCTAACCCTCTCGAGCTCCCACTCATTGTGTTTTGAGGTGACTATGTTTTCATAACTTTCCCTTCTTTTGTAATGTAATAAAGTTTTCCTATCGTGTCACCTCCGTAGTATGGGATTAGCCCTTGCATAAGCGGCCTAGTGCCATATAGGTTTTAAAAAGGTGTGTTAGGAGTGCAAGTTACGCCTCCACTCAACTCAGAATTTTGGGCCATGTAATTGACCTGTTTCTTTACTTAATAGGCCTCAGTTGATTGGGTATTATTACCCCTGTTCTTGCGTGCCTGGAGGGCAGCTTGAAGGTGGAGTTTGGTGTGGCCTTTGATGGGCTTGAACTTTGAGAGCGGTTTTGCTCTTTCTTAAAAGTAGATTTTCTGTGTGCCTCGAGGAGGCTTTACTGGGTAATTGGGAGCTAGTGCTCCTGGGTATGTTTGGGGTTTTCTGCCCCTTTGTTGAACCTTATACATAAGTAAAGTTGGGCTCATTGCTCAAGGATTGTGTGTCTGGGCGCTCGAAGCCCAAAACCATTAACAAATTGTAATTGTACATTCTTAATTTGTTGATATACAACTGAGTTCCTGTTATACTTGTTATTTCTTGATCTCGAAAAGAAAATATAACCTTTGTTAAATTTTAAATTAACTTTAATTTCGTAAGTTGAGACCTATTCATCCCAGCACCTTCTTTCACCTCTGCTGTTCCACAGATACCCCGGAACAATAATAATAATAATAATAATAATAATAATAATAATAATAATAATAATAATAATAATAATAATAATAATAATAATTGTATGGCGTCTGCTATGGTGTGCAGACATTTCAATTTGACGCCATCTGGCTGTCTGCTCGTCAATTTCGAAGTTCCATTTTACTCTGGGCCTACTAGATGGCATACCGAGTAAACTGAAAATCTCTTGGGCATCTATGTCTGAGATTTTAATTAATTTTGTCGGATAAACACCAAATGTGTCACCAGAGATCTTATACATGATAAAGATGTTGATTTCCATAGCAAACCTGAAATATTTGTCCCGAATGAGTAAATTTATAATACCAATATACAGTAGTTGGTCCATTATTGGACATTATAAATTTTCCAGCTAACTCATTCCTGGTTCTAGCATTTCGCCCCAGTGTGCTAAGCTGGGCTCATCAGTTGGTAAACAGCACACCTACCAAGACGAATGGCTAGTGCATACAGTGGAGG
The DNA here is from genome assembly GCF_040414725.1 of Anabrus simplex. Classification (NCBI taxonomy): domain Eukaryota; kingdom Metazoa; phylum Arthropoda; class Insecta; order Orthoptera; family Tettigoniidae; genus Anabrus; species Anabrus simplex. Next base: position 1,739,220,598 of record NC_090265.1, on the reverse strand, counting down.
CCACTGCGTGGGCTACTTGGAGCCGCCGGCAGTGCCAAAGCACTATGAGAGACTTTGTCTCATTTTCAACAATTGATGCCTGCCTGGCCATCAGATGATCAAGATGTTGATTCCCATACGGTATGCACTAGCCAGTCGTCTTGGTAGGTGTGCTGTTTACCAACTGATGAGCCGAACTTAGCACACTGGGGCAAAACCTGGCAACCAGGTATGAGTTAGCTGGAAAATTTATAATGTCCAATAATGCACCAACTATATTGGTACCGGTATTAGAAATTTACTCATTCGGAACAAATATTTCAGGTTCCCTATGGGAATCAACATCTTTATCATCTGATGGCCAGGCAGGCATCAATTTTTGAAAATGAAACAAAGTCCCTCATAGTGCATTGTCACTGCTGGTGGCTCCAGGTAGCCTACGCAGTGGCCTCTACGGTATGCACTAGCCAGTCGTCTTGGTAGGTGTGCTATTTACCAACTGATGAGCCCAACTCAGCACACTGGGACGAAACGCTGGCAACCAGGAATGAGTTAGTTGGAAAATTTATAATGTCCAATAATGGACCAACTGTATCGGTATTAGATCTTTTACATGCCGACATCGTACGACATGGAGTGTCAAATGGACTTTTTTTTTCCACCCTTCATAAATCTTACTACCTCTGCCAGGTTTGAACCTGCTATCTTGGGATCCGGAGGCCGACACTCTACCACAGCTCCTTTTAGGTGTAAATAAGAACTTAAGGAAAGGAGAAGTTTCAAGAGCACAGTACATTTTAAATTTTAGCATACAGTGACTAAATATGTTTTATTCATTTTATGATTTGAAAATCATTCTAATTTTAAAGTTTTTACTAAATGACATAGTAAATGTAAGTGAACAGTTTAGACACACAAGAAATATTTTAAAGATTTCAAGATTCATGTATAATTTGTTTTGTTGATGACTGTATTGTACAAATGTATTAAGTCCAAGGATTTAATTTGATGTTTTGGCACTGCTGAGGAAGTGAGCAGTAGCTCTCGAAACATGTACAGTAGATAATTATAAAAAAGGAAAGTATTGACAAGGCGGAAAAATGTTTCATAGAAATTGAATTCTGAATTTGAATTTTGAATTTTCGTAATCATGCAACTGTGGTGATGGCTCTCACCCAAGTTGTAAATCATGTTTCTTTCACAAGGGATGACAACTAACATTTTCAGGGCTAGGAAAAATGTAATCGTACTCGTAGTAAGCGGTAATAGCAAAAATTTGTGATGCGATATGTATGTTTATATGTTCCTAATCCTAATATAGGCTACCGTATCACGCAACAAACACTTGTTGCACTTCAATGTACCACTCAATACAAAATAAATTTCTAACTTCTGAATGGAATGCGAAATACAAGCACAAATAGACTCACTGTGTTATTCAGCAACCTTGCTGCTAACCGGCATGCAAAACTGAACATTCCTGAGGCTAACAGCTTGCTCCCCGAACGTGTAACATATCCTGTGAAGTTAGGAATTTAAAGCCTTTTTACGTAATCACGTAAACCAAACATCTTAAAATAAGTTACAAAAGATAGAAGAGAGTTTTAACAAAAAAAAAAAAAAACAATCACGAATTTATTATAAAAATTTTGGCAAATACCTTAAAAAAATATGAGACCCCAATATTAATGCTGAAAGATAAATTAGGAAGATTTAATCAAGAAAATGCGGAGAACCTCGCAGAGACATTCAACAAACTTTTAAATTGCGATGACCCACTGGAAACGTTGGAAGTAAATACTGACACACCCAAGTTAAACACCCCAGATCTAATAGAGCCTCCATCAATGAGGCAGAATTCGCAATTCATCATCATCATCATCATCATCTATTTTCCGCTCCAGCAAGCCGAGTGCAGGTGTTTACGACCCTCTTCCAGTTTGTCCTGTCCATCCACAACTGATGTTCTACCTTTCGCTGCCAATTTTCATCATGTTTGGCAAGGTCTTTGAAAATTTGCTTTTCCCAACTATCACGAGGCCTCCCTCTGGGGGCCTCTTACCAACAACATTCCTTTCATAGTATGCTCTTGGGGTCCTAATTGGAGTCATCCTCCTCATATGTCCACACCATCATAATCTGCTTAATTCTAAGGTTTCCAACAGGCTCTTGTCCAATCCAAGTTGTTGCCGAATACTTTCATTCCTTATTTTGTCTCTCCTTGTCTTTTGGAGACATGACCAAAGGAACTTCATTTCAGTGGACCGTAGGCGACTTTGTGCAGATCTAGTCAACGTTGCTGCCTCCAGTCCGTATGTTAGAATATACTTGTACAAGATATGTTTTGTACAGCATGTGCTTGCAAACTTGGGGAAATGACTCATCCCAAAGTAATTGACGAACAGAGTGGTAGAATTTTGATGCAGCCTGTATTCTATTGCCTATTGGTTTATGGTATTGTCAGAGGAAACGAAACTCCCTAAGTATTTGAAGTTACTTCTTCATTTTGCACTCGCAGGTGGGATTGCTTCAGGATTTCGACTCATCACTAAACCGAAGGTTTTAGTTCGGCTGTTGATCATTCCAATTCTTTCAAATTCTTCTTGCCAAACATTTAGTTTAGCTTGAACTTCTGCTTCTGTCTCACCCCATAGCATAACATCATCAGTACATACAAGTGCATTTGTTGTCTGATCCTTCATTTTTACTGCTTTTATAAAACCTCATCCATTGTAGTAATGAAGAGAAGTGGTATAGACAACTTCCTTGTTGAATTCTGCTCTTGGTTTCAAAACAGTTTGACCTGCCTCCTTGAATCTGCACACAACTCTTTGTGTCTTGATATAGTTGTTTTACTCAAGCTATCATCTCATCTCGCACTTCTTTATGCCTCAGACATTCCCATATGTGCTTACGTGGTACATGATCATATGCCTTCTCAATACCCAAGAATACAACTATAACTGTTCTATTCTTGTACCAATATTTTTCAAAGAGCATTCTTGTTGAAAAAATGAGGTCTAGCATTGATCTGTTCCTTCTAAATCCATGTTGTTCTTCCTCAAGTTTAGGTTCAACAAATTTTCTGATTTTTCTCTCCAGGATGGTCTCATATATTTTTAACCCATGAGATAGAAGAGTTGCACCTCTATAGTTGTTACACTTCTTTCGGTCACCTTTCTTAAATAGTGGAATAATCACTCCTTGCCTCCAGTCACTGGGGATTTCATTTTCTTCCCAAATTTTATTTAGAACTCTGTACAACCATTGTATTCCAGGTTCTCCAAGTGCTTTGATCATGTATACACTGAACTCATCCAATCCTGTAGACTTGTTTTTCATTTTATATATTGCTGTCTCCACTTCGAGCCAGGTCAAACCTTGTGTGTCATGAGTTGTATTACAGTTCAGTAAGTGATTGAAATATCTACTGAACTCCTGTAATATTCCATTTTCATTTCTAGTTACCTCTCCATTTGGAAGCTCTACTGTGTTGATAGTACAATTATCACTTCTTTTGTTTTTGACAATGTTATACAAGAGTTTCTTATGTTTGTTTTGCCCTATTCTATTGGCAAGATCTTCTTTGCATTTCTGGTTCTCACTGTCAACTATTCTTTTGACCTGTAATCTTTTTTCTCTGTAAAATAATAGTTTATCCTCTATTTCACTTGTATTTCCTCGTACTCGGGTACGGTACAAAGCTATTCTTGCACCATTTCTAGCTTTGACAGCAGCTTTTACATCCTAATTCCACCATGTTGTTTCTTTGGATTTTCTTATTTGGCTTTGCCTTCCACGTACTCTGTCAGCTGTCTTGACCAATACTCTCCTCAGGTTATCCCATTCTTCATTTGCAGATCTCAGATCTTTTGATAACATCTTCTGAACATTTCCTCGAAACATTTCCTTCACCCTTGGTTCAGAAAGTCTCCAAGTTTTTATTTTTGGTGTTCTTTTGTTGCAGAGAGGTCTTCTCTTTGTGATATCTGCAGCCAACAGCCTGGGGTCTCCATCCAAATTTTCACTAGGAATTACTTTGACATCATTTACAATCTTCCAAATTTCTTGGTCGGCAATTATATAATCAATCACAGTTCCATATTGATCGTCCCAACTATACCTTGTGATCTTATGCGTGTCGCTTTTCTTGAACCAATTGTTACTTACAAACATATTGTTCATCATAGATCTAGAAGATGTTTGCCCTCTGTCGTCCTATTCGCTATTCCATGAGGACCCAGGGAGGATTCATAGTCCAGTCTGTCTGATCCAACCTGAGCATTAAAGTCTTCCATTACTACTAAATTTTCACAATCCATATGTTCTTTCAAGTTGGACAGGAAGGCTTCTTTTTCTTCATTTGAACATCCTGATTGTGGAACATAGACCTGGATTATATGATATTTATTCTCCATTCCAATTTACTGACACTTTAATTATTCCACCACTGACAAATCCAATCTGGCTACAAACATCAATATCTTTAAGGAGTATAAAGCCCACTCCATTTCTTGACTCCAAATTATTTCCAGACCAGTCTAGATTATAGTCTACACGGAGGTGTCTTATTCCTGTTGCCTTCCATATGGTTTCACTCATCCCCATGATAAGAATTTTCCTCCTTACTATCATATCAACTACTACTTCAGTTTTATTTGTCAGTGTTAGAATATTAAAGGTTCCAATCCGGCAACTGGGTCTTGATTTGGGTTTCGCAGGTGGTGAAGCTTCAGGCTGTAAGCTGTCATACGCACCTAGCTGTTGTCGTTACCTTGAGTTCTTCTATCCGAGGCTCGTATTTGTCTTGAAAGCGATTGCAATTATTCTCCAACTGACTTGCTAGGCCTAACGTTAGAGAAGATTTTCTGTCAGGGTTATCTCCCTTAGTCTTTAGCAGTCCCCTGCCACATCTGCAAGGCAGCAGATTCCTGGTGAATTTATGTGTCATTTCCTACACGAAGGCTTCAACAAGCCCCCTAAGGGTGAACTCCTCTGTCCATAGCCATTGGTTCTCCCTTAGTTTGTCAGGTTTGGTAACGGCCGCCCAACCCTCAGCCAGAAAGTCGCAGGTAGAACAGTCTACTGTCGCATACTATAGCAGGATGTACCTGATCGACATGAAGAATTCGGAAGTAAGGAACTAAAAATTTATAAGGCATGTGGTGAAGACCTAGTCTTTGCAGAAATCTGGAAAATCGCAGGGAAACCAGCAATCGTAAATCTACATCAGCATATAGTCAAAATATGGATCACAGAGAAAATCCCAGAACATTGGACCTCAGGCGTAATCCATCCATTATTCAAAAAAAGGAGATAAAACGAATCCAGACAATTACAGAGGAATAACCCCTATGGACTGCACTTACAAAATTTTCTCCTGCATACTTTACAATAGGATGAAAAACATTCTTGAACCACAACTCAGAGAATACCAAGGAGGATTTTACTCATTCAGAAGTAGCCCAGACCAAATTATCAGCCTGAAACTAATAATGGAATATTACAAATACAGAAATAAACAGCTGCTTTATTTCATTCATAGATTTCAAAAAGACTTACGATAGTATACACAGAACCACTCTTTTAAAAATCCTCAGATCATATGGCCTTCATCCTAAATTAACAAAAATTATTGAACTAACTTTAACCAACACAGTTCCCAAAGTAAAGTTCAGGGGAGAAATGTCAAATGCTTTTACAATAAATACAGGCCCCAGACAAGGTGACAGATTATCCCCACTGCTTTTCAATGTGGCTCTAGATTACATCATGAAAATTTGGCAAAAAGAAAACCCACCTAAAATCAAAATTGGAGCAAAACCCTCAATAAGCACAAACTGCCTAGGGTTTGCAGATAATTTAGCTCTCTTAGCCCTTGACATGGAAGAAGTCCGTGCTCAGATCACCAGTCTCCAGAAAATCGCATTAAAAATAGGATTACAAATATCATTTGAGAAAACTCAGATCATGCCAATGAAACCCCTTGGAATAAACAAAGTCATCATAAATGATCATAAAAATAACATAGTCCTACAATTTAAATACATTGGAGAAATCACTATGCACAACTTAAGCAAGAAAGCAACATGGATAAATAGAACCAAAAAAATGAAAAAAACACAATTTCTAACCTGGTCAACTTACAACAAAAAATGCTTGTCAACAGACACTAAGATCTAACACTGCAAAACTGTAATTTTGCCCGAAGCCACTTACGCTTGCGAAACCTTGTTCCAAATTAAAAATGAAAGAAGAACTGATCAACTCCTCAAAACTGAAAGAAGAATTATTCGAACTTTTATAAATAAAAAGTGCCATGTTGAAGGAGTCTGGAGAGTTGAGAGAATGACCCAGTTACCAGCACGATGAAGAATAAAAGAATCACGTATTTCTTTCACATCTTACAATTACCAAAAAACAGGATTTTACGACAACTAGTGAGAGAGAAGACAGGAGGGCATTGGATCAAAGAAATTCAAGAGAATCTCAAAACAACTGGACTCGAAATTACAGATCAGAGAAAAATGAATGAAATTACCACCTTTCTTACGAATCACAAATTTTCAACTGAAATGATACATAAAAGGCCTGTAGAGATTTCGGGCGAATTAATAACACTGCGATCAGAATGAATGAAGAAGTACTAGGTAGATAAGAAGAATCAAACAGTACAACCTTCAAAGAAAAAATGTACATGGAAGACTCAAGTGATCCAATGTGGCCAATAAAGTTAATAATAATAGAAAGGTATTTCACAAGTTTTTCCTTATCCATAACTAACTATCACAAGACAAATATCCCCCATGCTAGTCATTTTCACATGATTATGTTCCTAATCCAGATATAGGCTACGGTATTACGCAACAAATATTTGCTCCACTTCACATAAAATAAATTTCTAACTTCGCACAAGCTATAGGCTCACTGTGTTATCTCGCTGCTAACCGGCAAGCAAAACCGAACATTCTTGAGGCTAACTGCTTGCTCCCTGAAGGTTCAACTTATCTTGCAAAGTTCAAGAATCTAAGGCCTTTTTTCTGTAATCACGCAACAGTGGTGACGGCTCTTAAATGAGAAATCATGTTTCCTTCGTAAGGGATGACAAATAACATTTTCAGGACTAGGAAAAATGCAATCGAACTAAGCGGTAACAGCGAAAATTCGTGACGCGGTAAGCGAGGTACTTTTTTTGTCAAGCGGGAAAACGTGTTAATGAGGAAGGCACTAATGAGATTTCACTGTACTTGGGAAATATAATAATCACAGAAGTGAGAAGATAACTAAGGAGGTCGGAAAGTGAATACAAGTAAATGGCTTTTACCAGAGTGTGAGCAAGTAAAATATGGAACTAAGAAGTTCCAAGGAAATGCAAAGAGGTTCAGTATTTAACCCCTTAGCTAATGACATTGACATACACAGCAGGAACAGGCAAAATAAGAAAAAAGGGATGATTGTAGAGTTCATGTGGCAGAGATGAAATTTCTTAGAGGTATCGTAGGGATGACATAAAAAAAAAACAGAATCAGAAACTTTTTTTGCTAGTGGCTTTACGTCGCACCGACACAGATAGGTCTTATGGCGACGACGGGATAGGAAAGGCCTAGGAGTTGGAAGGAAGCGGCCATAGCCTTAATTAACATACAACCCCAGTATTTGCCTGGTGTGAAAATGGGAAATCATGGAAAACCATCTTCAGGGCTACCAACAGTGGGATTCGAACTCACTATCTCCCAGATGCAAACTCACAGCCGCGCACACCTAACCGCACAGCCAACTTGCCCGGTGAATCAGAAATTAAAGAGAGGCCTGGAGTTTCAAAACTACAGGACAGAAACAACCAAGTTTAGAGTTTCAAAGGAAATATTCACATAAAAACCAACAAGAAAGACACCACAAGGAAGAACTTGGAAAAAGTGGATGGATAAAGAGAAGAGAGAAGAGAGGAGGGAACAGAGGAGAAATACTGAACACAGGAAAAAGAGCAGTTGAGAGACAAGCAAAAATAGAGGTCCTTGGCTCATAACCAACCAGGAGAGAACTGAAAACGGGAACTGAAGAAAAACAACTTGATGATAATCACTCCCTCTGTCAGTTGAGTTTGCTCCAGGCCAACTAAAGTGCTTTATTTGGTTTCCCATAACATCAAGACACTGTGTATTAACATACCAACAAACAATTTTAAGACTTTCATGTGACTGATTTGCCATACAAAAAATATTTGATATTTTTACGACTCGATAGATGTACTTTCTATTTCATGGTTTTTAATTTTGTGGTTCATTCCACAATTTTAATGGGTCATGAATTAGTAACCGTATGGATATTTTAATATTCCCATGTTCTCTTTTTAATAATCAAAGTGTAATAATGGTTTAGTACTTATGTAGCTGAAGATGTCAACTAGGTGGATGAAACATGTACTGATAATTTCTGTCACGTGATGTCTTTTATCCGATTAAATAGTGTATTGAATTGGTGGATCGTTAACAATTGTAAATGTTTATATACGATTTTCCTTCAAGATTGGAAGGCTATTCAGATATCAGATAAGTACAATAGTGATATGAATGTTGATGGTTTTTTTTGGGCAAGTGAAGTGGTTTATCGTTACTACAGCTAAAACAGGTTTTTCTGGAGACGCTGGATGAGAACGAGCTGGGATCGGGAAGGAAACGTCAGTGGCCTTAATTAAGGCACAGGCCCAGCATTTGTCTGGTGTGAAAACAGGAAACCAAAGAAAACCATCTTCAGGGCTTGAACCCACAACCTCCTGAAGGCAAGCTCACAACCACATAACGTTAAACACTTGGCCAACTCGCTCAATAATAATGCAGTGTATTTAATAACCAATTTGGTGTAGAATTACCTCTTAAACTGCTGTAGCCTTAAAATACACACCGAGCCAGCAATTGCTTGTTGTGAAAATGGGAAATGGGAAACAACACAAAACCATATTCCAGGCTGCCACCCTCTTCCAAAGGCAAGCTTACAGCTACATATCCCGTACCATGCAACCAACTTGCTCAGTCTGACTATTTTTTTAATTTCATAAGTAATGATTCAAACTGGCAACAACGTTCCCCTTACTTAGGTCTGTCATATTTGCTTTTTTTTTTTTTTTTTTTTTTCAGGCACAAATTTTACACAATATCCAGTATATTGAATAGCAACAGCTGCAGAAACCTATTGTGACTTGGGAACTTCAACAGAGTATAATGAACCCCCTGTGGGTGGAAGTGGTAGAATCCTGCCTGTCATAAGAGTGACTAAAAGGGACCCCAGGGCTCTCAACTAGGGAGCGTGGGTGGCAACCATGGGTCCCTAGCTGAGTCTGGCATTGTTCACACTCCTCACTTTCACCTCAATCAACTCTTGTTCTCTTCTGACCCAGACAGTATCAGGTTCATGAGGCCTAGAAAGTATTTCATTTGCACGCCCTTTGTGGCCCTTCACTTTCCTTTGTCGATGCCTACATTTTTCAAAGGACTGGACCTCTTCCTATTTCCTCGCAGATTAGTGTTAAGAAAGAGTATTTGCCCCAGTTGTACTTCCTTTTAAAACAATTATCAGATTCAATCAATTTCAGATGAGTGATCATCTGCAGTGTAATTACTTCTTACCTCTTCTTTTTTACACACTTCAATAACTTTCGCCATTATTTGAGCATCCGAGAGTTTGCCAAAACGTAGCATAGCACATCGAGATTGGATTGGCTCAATAATCTTTTCACTATTATTGCACGCCAAGGCAAATCTTGTGGTGCTGCTGTTCAACTCCATTGTACGCCTGAGAGCCTGCTGAGCAGTTTCTGTCATGCTGCAGGGAAAAACAAAAGCTTATTAGAAGTTCATTCTCTTACTCCTAGCAGAAATAGACCACCCATATCAAAAGGGATCAGTAACTGGGTCATCCTTGAATGCACTGTATAATTAAAGAGAAAAAAGAAAAGCAGACATGTCAACTTTCAAAAGTGAAAAATCAGGAGAAATTTCGGAGCGAATCACGACGTATTACGACACATCACTGAAGGCAGAACATGTAGAAATTTATTATAATTCAATACATTAACAATTCTATTTGCCCATATATATATTTTTCATCATTTACATGTGAATACTAAATACCGGACATACCTGAACTGTAGGAACATGTGACTTCTCATCCTTCAACATGGTGATCACATTACGACTAATTGTTGTTCAACACACCAGTAGCTGACTTAGCCCTTTTCAGAAACTTGGAACTAAATTTTTGCTCAAAGCACTTGCCTTGCTGAACTGATTTCAAGGTTAAAAGTTTCTCCAAAGTTTGTTCAGAGAGCAAGGATCTGAACTGTGTTTTTGTCTTTGTGACTCTGCTTAAAATCCTTTCACATTCTGCATTGCTATGTGGAATTTATAAAATAGCAAACATCACCTTAGAGAGTCTGCCATATTTAAGTACACCATCAGCTGATTTCATCTGACCTACCAATGCCCACTGAACATCAATTCTTCCTTTTGCCACGCATGTTTCTTCGAGCTGAAAGTTACAGAACTGGGAGTGCAGAATATCAGTTTCTTTATCCAAATGTTCCGTTTCACTAATCAAAATGTTCGGACACTTGTTAATGAAAAATCTAAGGCTAGAAAATGATGCCTTACTTATAGCAGAAATATTTGCAACTTCTGCATTAATTAAAACTTCGTCTTTGAATGGAAATTTGTGTACCATGCAGTCACACGATGAAGAAAAAACACTTTCTAACAGACTTAAAGAATATGCACTTTTCCTCAGACTTCAAGGTGTTCACTAAAACAAACGCAGAGTTCCCTATCATCAGATCACAATTATCCTTTTGATTTGCTGGAGTATGATAATCTACATCAAGGAGAGAAGAGGATCTTTTAATAACGTCTGGTTTCACAAACCTTGCCATCACATTCTTCAACAGTTCCTCCAAAACTTACCTCAATAAGTGGATGTGCAGCATACTTGACTGAAGAGCTACGTTTGGATTCTCAAAGATATCCATAAAACTTGAGAGAAAAGGGCAAAAAGATTTATGTAAATCTGATAAAACGAACATGAAAAGTCGTTCTTTACGTGACAATGCATGGCTCTTCGTGTCACAAGTAGTTTTTTTTTTTTTTTTTTTTTTTTTTTTTTTTGTGAAACTGATGACAGGGTTTTCCTTTCAACTGAGGAGTGAGGTGAAATGTTATGACAATCCTTAACATTTTCAGACAAGCAAGACACATATGCACTTAAACTGTGCTTAGGAATTTTGTAAGTCTTCAAAGTTCCCATCTGAGAATCCTTACTCACAATTTCGCTCCTGAATAATGTAACCAAAGGGTCCCACTAAAGCAAAATCCTATCTAAACACCTTCTTAGTGTTAACCATCGAGTAGGCACATGCTTCAGAATTTTCATGATCTCTGTGTTCTGTAAAGTCTGAAATTCTCTGAACTTTTATTTCCTCTTTGCACTCCTTTCCAGATAATAAAATATATAAATTACTTTCATCTACATTTACGGGCAAACACGCCGCACCCTTCTCGGCAGCAAGCAGCCTACGATGATTATGTTACTATTTTCAAGCTTTAAACATCCTGCCACACCATTCTTTAATCCTACCATTACTGGAGCATTATCAGCACCAAGAGCTAGGCAGTTTTTTAATGGAATGCAGAATTCTCGAAAAGTTGAGAGCAAAAGATTGGCTATGTTAGCTCCAGTAGCATCCCCTTCTAAATTAGGCACAGAGTAGACAACTCTGAATTTCATTGAGTTCAGGCCTAAAAAAATGTTACAACAATGGGATATATCTTCAAGTCGCTTTTATTACTACCATCAGTAGCAACAGAAAATGCATTCACCTGCAAATGCGATACAATTTTCGCACTTTCTTCCATGTACGTTTATGTAATGATAGCCGCTGTTTTCGTTCTAGCACACCCATATCGTTGAGCGATTTCCGAATCAGGAAACATTTTGCGAAACAAAGGTCCCGCGTGATCGGCACAATTTACAGGCAGGTTATGTTCTACTAAAAATGACGTAAATAACGCCTTGGCATTCGTCACAGGATTTACATCTTGGTTTTTACATGAAAAGTTCAGTTTCTGGTTTCTTTCTACACACTGGACACTCTCCTTATGTTTTTTTCGTTTGCATATGCTTGAGTATATCGCATTTCTCGCCATGTGTAACTGAAAAATCACACCTACATATAGTACAGAATGTGAACGTTGGTCCCTTTCTGGATTCACTCGAACACAGAAACTCTTCCCTATAAGCATTTTTAAACACTACATTTTTTTTAATTTTTTTTTTTTTACATTTTGGCCAAAACAAATATTAAGGCACAACACGAGCAGTTCTGCAGGTCTTGCCCCGGGTAGAACGACTATGGTGTGCTACTTCTGAGGTTAGGTTACTCCAAAGAGAATGTTACTCGCTTGACTCGCTTGCAAAGAGAATGACTGTATTACAGACCAAAGAGCAGCACATGACCGGCCACCGTGCCCCGTATTGCCATCTGGTATCATTATTAGAGCTACTATCGACCAGCCATACTCAGCCATATATCGACAGAATGAGGAAATCCGCGGGAGTTTAAAATAATACGAAAATTACGGATATTGCTCTGAAAATGGGGAGATTGGACCCGGCGATCGGGAGATACGATGAAAAACCGGGAGTCTCCCGCTCAAATCGGGAGACTTGGTATGTCTGGAAAAGGTTTCCTGGTCAAGATATTGGAACCAAACAGTTGGTATTAAAAAGATCTTGGAACAGAACTGGAACAATTTTTCTTTTTTTGCTTCAAGATGCACCGACACAGATCGGACTTATGGCGATGGCAGGACATGAAAGGCCTAGGAATGTGAAGGAAGCGGCCATGGCCTTAATTAAGGTACAGCCCTAGCCTTTGCCCGGTATGAAAATGGGAAACCATGGAAAACCATCTTCAGGGCTGCTGACAGTGGGGTTCGAGGAGTGCTATGGTTTATTTCTGGATCTGCTTTGTCAATACTTAGCAAGTACAATGTTTGTTTATTGTCTATTTATTACTAGCAAATAGTATATGGAAGCGGAATATGGTTTTGTGTAGTTTCCCATTTTCACAAGAAGCTAAATTTTAAATTGAAGAACTCGAGAAAATTACTGCAAAAATTGGACTGCAAATCTCGTTTGAAAAGACTGAAATGATGCCGACCTTCAGAATTGATACACCAGCCATTCACCTCGACAATGGCAAACAAATTAAGTCTGTGAATAAGTTCAAATATCTTGGGGGAAATTATAACCTGGAACACAAAAGAGAAAACATCGATCAACAGCAGAACATCTAAACAGAAGACAGTACAGCGAATCACCTGGCCAACTCATTTTAAAAAAAATCTCTTTCCATGAATGCTAAATTTTTACATTACAATACACTTGTAAAACCCGAAACAACTTATGCTAGTGAAACATTCAAGTTGAACACTAAATCAACAACTGATAAATTGTAGAAAGTAGATAGAAGAATCATCAGGACAATCTTCAATAAGAAACACCAAGTTGATGGCCAAAGGAGATTATTACCTAATGAAGTGGTATATCGTGAAAGTGAATCAATAACAGATACAATGCGAAAAAGGAGAACTGACCTTTTTTGTCATGTATTCAGACTGCCAGAAACTCGACTAGTGAAGCAATCATTTAATTACTTCTGAAAAAATAAAACAAAGAACACTTGGTTCACAGAGATCATGAATGATTTAGAAGAATAAAATTTATCAACGATCCAAATTGAAGGCAGAGAAAAGACGAGGATTCTAAGGAATAAACACTAACAATTCAAACTCATAACATTTGAACGAAGGAAGTACACCATTACTGACAACCAAAGGGCAGCCAGGTCCAACAGGATGAAGAGGTTTTGGGAGCAGAAGAAAAAGCTGAAAAGCTGACAATATTTAGTACTATTAGACTTTAATGTATGACTGATTAAAGTGCTCCAATGGGGGCGTAAACTATGTAAAAATATATATATATATATATATATATATATACAACAGGCCTTGACCTGCCAAGCGACCACTGCTCAGCATGAAAGCCTGCAGATTACAAGCTGACACATGGACAGCACAACAAATCTACAACAATAGACAATAAACAAACATTGCACCTGCTAAGTATTGACAAGGCAGATCCAAAGAAAAAAGTACTCCTGTTAAGAGTCAACATCTTGTGAATATAAAATCACAAGGCAAAAACTGCATTAAGGCTACTATAGATTATTCAAGAAAATCTCCACAACCATTACTGACTAATGAAGACAGAGGAAGCAGCAGTTCATAACAACTTGCAGAGAAATGGTCATCTGAATTAGAACAAGAATATGCCAAAGTTTTCTAGCTGAACATTATCCCTACCACTGTAACACACAGCTCCTCATAACTTGGACGTTGCCCCACTCTCATCAGAGGTCTATCTAACAAGGGCTGCATCCAGCTGTAATAGCCTCACAATTTTTATTTTTTCCTGAGTTCTCTGGAGTGATGCGTCTTCTGTTCTCACTACTTCTCAGATTTCCTCATTTGATTTTGTCCATCCTGGTCTTCTGTACCTCGGAGTGTACGAACTTCATTTTCCCTGTTGGAGTTTCTGATTGTCCTTTCTAGTCAGAGATCAGTTTCCAAGCTATGTGCAACGATGGGGGTTAAACTAAGAGTTGCAGAGTGTCATCATTTTCAGTGGTACTTCCTTATCCCACAGCAGCTGTCTTACTGTACTTGCTGGTTAAACTGAACTGTGTTGCCTAGATACAGTTATTCACCTCATATTTGGCCAGGTTGTCTTTTTTGACACCATACTATCTAAAAATAAAATGTAAAAACCCATAGCACTACAGCCCTGACAGGCCTTGGCCTACCAAATGATCACTGCTCAGCTTGAAAGCCTACGGATTACAAGTTGGCACATGGACAGCACAACAAATCCTCTTGGCTTTCTACACTGCAACCGATGCCTCGCTGTCAGATAGCTCCTCAACTGTTCTCATGTATGCTATTTAAATATTCAAATTCTAGAACACTGTCCAGCACTGTTCCATTAAGCAGGATTGCTGGGTCATCATTTTGCCACTCAGTGGCTAATATTTAGACCATATTGTTTGAAATCCTGACTCCATTTCTGTTTTCCATATCGTTTTTGGAGTCAGCTCAAATCACTACACCGTCTGCTAATGTGAAGGCTTCTAAGTTCTGATAATCATTTCATCTAAGTGCCTTTATGATGAGATCCATTATGATGGGATGTGAAGGGTGACAAAGCACTGCTTGCTGTACTCCTCTCTAAATTTCAAAGCAGTTAGACAGCCTACAGCTCAATTTGCACACAGCTCCTATTCCCCTCATACAGTATCTTCACCTTTTTCTGCTAAGACAGCCTTGAATATTCAGTTCAATCAATCAATCAATCAATCAATCAATCAATCAATCAATCAATCAATCACCTGCATTTAGAGCTATCACTCAGGTGGCAGATTCCCTGTCAGTTGTGTACCTAGCTTTTTCTTAATCATTTTCAAAGAAATGTATTGAACATTTCCCTTGATAATTTATTTCAATCCCTTGCTCCTCGTCCTATAAACAAATATTTGCCCCAATCTGCCCTCTTGAATTCCAACTTTATCTTCATATTATGATCTTTCCTACTTTAAAAAGCTCCACTCAAGCTTATTCTTCTACTTATGTCATTCCACGACAACTCTCCAATGACAGCTCGGAACATATGACATACTTATAAGAATTGCTAATTAATTCATAATAATTATAACCTGGTTATATAATGAATTAATTAGCAATTCTTATAAGTATAGTAATCTTCAATACGGAACTACAATGATATTTATCACTCGCAACATATCACATAATTTAAAGTTAAAAACTTCATGATCGTTCCGTATTGAATAGAGAAATAAGGAGATGTACAATATTAGAAGGATCCACAACGAAGTATTGAAAGGTGGATCCTTCTAATATTGTACATCTTCTTACATATCACATAGTCGAGCATCTGATCTCCTTACTCCCAAGTCTTCCCAGCCCAAAGTTTGCAACATTTTCATAACATTACTCCTTTGTCGGAAATCAACCAGAACAAATCCTGCTGCTTTCCTTTGAATTTTTTCCAGTTCTCGTATCAAGTAGTCCATACACTGGAGCCATACTCTAACTGTGGTCTTACCCGAGACTTATACCCCCCTCTCCTTTACATCTGTACTACACCCCCTAAATACTCTCATAACTATGTGAATAGATCTGTAACTTTCTTAACAACCTTGTTAATATGTTTTTCACAATGAAGATCATTTCTTATACTAACACCCAGGTACTTACAGTGTTCCCCATGAGGCAGTATCACCCCATCAACACAATAATTAAAATTGAGAGGACTTTTCCTCTTGGTGAAACTTACAGCTTGACTTTTCATCTCATTTACATTCATACCTTAGTCTGAATGTTCATTCAAGCATACCCCAATCTGCTCCCAAGGCATGATGTTATGGGCCTTCTCGATGTATATGCTTCTCTTTTTCCGAGTACTTTCACATTAACATCCTGACAACAAAGATGAGGCCTATTGTTCTTCTTGGCTTAAAACCATATTGTTCATCTTCTAAGGATGGTTCTACACACTTTCTGAATCTATTCTCTGACTTTTTCCAGAATATTTAAGCCATGAGACAGCAGTGTAATGCCATGCATGATGGTGTATTTCTACCTGCTCTCTGTCTTCTGGGGTAATATTTTCCTTCCAAAGCTGAAGGGTCTATAAAACCACTGGTTTGCTAGAGTTCCTGCCACTTGCACTAACTGCACACTCAACTAGTCAATTCCTACTACCTTCCCTAAACTCAACTCATACTTTTTTTTTTCGTGCTGGATGTTTAATGTTGCACTTACACACTGAAGGTTTTTGGTGACGCAAGTATGCGAAAGGGCTAGGATTGGAAAGGAAGTGGCTATGGCCTTAATTAAGGTACAACCCCAGCATATGCCTACTGTTCATACTTTTTAGGATCTTTCCCAACTCCAGCCGCATGCTTGGTGGTGTTATATTTCTAAACTCTTTCCAAAGAAAGAATAAAGGAGACATAAATAAACATTTGATATCACTCTGTGAGGTACACATGTCTCACTGCCTGCTCTTTATGTAAATATGAACATAAATGAAAACTGGCTAATATACTGTAGATGCTTTGCCTGGACACATTTGAGATACGGTAACAAAAATATATCATCATTGGTCTGCCCTTCCAGCGAGCCAGGTAGGGTGTTTGAAAACTAGCGTCTTCCAAAGTTGCCTATTCAAAAAGATTTTGTCGTCCATGATAGATTCCCAATTCCATCCTCTTCACTCCACATCTCTCAGTTGGTCCATCCATCTTCTTCTTGGTCTTCCACCTGTTGTTCTCTTTTCCAAATAAGCACATGGTAACCTTGTGCTATTCATTCGTTTAACATCCCCAAACCATTTAAGTCTAGATGCCCTGTATAAGTCTTACCTCCATCGATGCATTTAGACCTAGGTTAGATCGGATCTTATCATTTTTCACGTGATCAAGTCATGTCTTTTGGAGGGCAGCTCTAAGAAATTTAATTTCACAGGATTGAATCCTACTACAATCCTCTGATGTTAGTGTGCAGGTTTCCAGAGAATACTTAAGGATGGGAATGAAATATGACTTGTACAAGATCATTTTTGTTCTTTGTGGGACTTTCTCACCCCACAGTAGGTGTCTAACGATACTGTAAAAGTTAGAGCCTTTGGTTACTCTGTTTGTTATTTCTATCTCAGCTCTATTATTACTAGCCATTACGCTTCCTAAATATCTGAATTGGTGTACTAGAGGGTCTTTTTTATGGCTTTTATGTGTCGGGGAACATGCACGGAAGGCGATAGCGCGGCCAGGTGAATCATTTGCCGAGAGATATATTGCTTCATGACCGGCTAAGATGATCTAATGCAGTACGGTAGCGATAACCTTGCTTCACAGCAATAGTTCAGTTCAACATCTGCGGTATTGGTAGTGTTCAATGTGTTTGCTTTAAAAAAGCGTAGTTTCTGTAGGAATACTAACTGTGTGTTTAACGAGTGATGTATACAGTAGAACAGCCTGTATTCATTGTGTTGTGCTATGAGAAGCATTCTTCTTATACAGAATGCCACTTTCGATTCATTCGCAAATTTCCTGGCATCCTCCCTCCCCATAGGAGAACGGTATGTAAATTAGTCAAGACGTTCTGCACCATCAGGTCCATTCTTGACAAGAAATCATGCAGGAGACGAACCGTTTTAACAGAGAAAAAGCTGAACGAGATAGGAGCTCTCTTGAAAAGAACTCCAACAAAATCCCTGTCGCATTTCGGTGTACAAGCTAATGTGTCATTATCCTCTGTTAAAAGCAAAACTGTACAAACCCACCCCTGCCCAATATTTAAGAGGACCAGACAGTTTTGCTAGGGTTCGGTATTGTAACTGGTTGCTTCAGTCAGTTCACGATGGGTATGTTGACCCAGAACTTTTATTTTATAGTGATGAAGCATGGCTACACTTAATTGGCTATGTAAATAATCAAAACAATCGCTACTAGTGTGCAGAAAATCCCACCCTGCATGTCCGTCCACTTCATGATGTAAAAATAAGTGTTTGGTGCTCAATAAGTGCTCATAGAATTATAGGGCCTGTATTTTTCTACGAAACAATAAATGCTGATCGATATATAGACCTCATTTCCAGACCATTCCTTCAAGTGCTCATGGAAGAAGAAAGGAGTAATGGTTACTTTATGCAAGATAATGCGACGGCACACACTGCTAATTGGTCCATGGAGGTAATACGGAAAGTTTTCGAAGATTGTGTGGTTAATTATCCCCGTAGATCTCCTGATTTAAATCTCCATGATTATTACCTGTGGGGGATGCTGAAGGGAAAAGTGTATGTGAACAACCCTCACACAAGAGAACTACAAGAGAACATTACACAAGTTATTTCGAACATCACACGGGCTGAGATTCGCCGAGTGTCTGCAAATCTATTTACTAGGTGTCAGGCGTGTTTGATAGCTGAGGGAACAACATTCTGAACACCAAATGTAATGCCAGGTAGGTTTTAGACTAATAGTTTCACTAGAAATGGATTTCTATAAGTGTGAATTGCTGTGAGTAGTGGGGAGGAAAAGCACGCATTATACCGGCTAGCGACCGAGTGTCATTGCACCAGCCATGCCGTGCTCTGAGTGGTGCTGCGGAACCAGCTAAAAATAAGACACTGTACTTCAACTTGGTGATCCTGTATTTTTATGTTGCATTCTGTATTCTGTCTGCTGATTTTCAATGCTACTGCTTTTAATGGGTTCAATTTCATTCCATAATCATCAAACTTCTTACACCATATATTCAGATTATTTTGCACTCCCTCATCTGTTTCATCCCATATCGCCACATCATTTGCAAACACCAGAGACTGAAGATCTTTATTACCTTTTCCTTTTAGTTACTTTAAAATTATATCCATAACTGCTATGAATACAAGAGGTGGTAAGGCACTTCCCTGTTGTACTCCTCGGGTTGTATTGAACCATTCAAAGTGACCATCTCCAAGTTTTCTAAGCCTTTTACAAATAGTTGATCTAGGAACATTATCATATCTTTTCAAGGTCCATAAACACAATAATTAGGTCTTTTCCTCTTTCCCAGTGTTTCTCTGCTAACATCCTCAAAGCAAATATCAGATCTGTTGTGCTTCTTCCAGCCCTAAAGCCATGTTGTTCCTCTTCTAAGATAAGCTCTAGTATGTATATCCCTTACTCTGGCTTCAATAATTCTCCATAATTTTAACGCCATGTGATAGGAGGGTAATGCCTCTGTAATTTTCATCATTGTTATAAAATATATTTGCCATGAAAATTAAAAAGTAGACCTACTTACGTGACACGTACCTCTATTTCATTAATCTGAACTTACAAACGGCTCAATTCCCTGTCACTTGCATCACTAGAATCCTCTCCTAAATTCATAGTTTTTTTTTTTAAACTACAGTAACTATGGCACTTTATAGGTCCCATTTTGTTTTCTCCTCATGTACCCACATGCTGGACACAGGAAGATAATTGACCAGCTCTCACCTCACAAAATGCTGTCAAGATGTTTACAAACGTTACAAAGTTTGAAAGTGGTGTTCAGGCTGGCACCATAACGTTTGATCTGGTTCGACACCATCTCTACTGGATTTAATTCACAGTGATACGGAGGCAGTTTGGAGTACAGTGCGCCTCGCTTGTTCGGCTAAGTTATCTATTACATATTTCTCGAACCAAGGCCTACAAGTCTTCACCAATTCTAGCAATTTGGTTTTAACAAGTCCTTCATCACATGTTGCATTTTTACTCCGCCTTCGTAGCGTAATGGTTAGCACTATTAGCTGCCGTCCTCGGAGGCCCGTGTTCGATTCCCGGTACTGCCAGAAATTTAAATATGGCAGGAGGGCTGGTATGCGGTTAAAATGGTACATGCAGCTCACCTCCATCGGGGGTGTGCCTGAAAAGAGCTGCTCCACCTCAGGATGAGGATACGAGTTTACTTCTCAAGCAGGAAATTACTTCAGCTTTCTTCCAGGATTTGTTTGGGATACATTCTAACTTCACAGTGTGATTAGGAGCATTGTCTAACACGATAACATTACCAGGCATCAGTTTTGGTAATATTCTTTCAAACCACAATTTAAATATGTCACCAGTTATTTCCTCGTGATGGTCTCCGTTTTTTTCAAGACTCCAACACAAGATCACCACCCTCCACGAAACTGTCATCACTTTCAATGTACTTACCCTTCCCTGTTGGATTTTTAGCCCTGTGCTTAAACCCGAAATAAATTACTGTTTGTTCGACGTTACAGTAGTGTTTTTCCATACCTTTGATGCTGTATGCCCTTCCTTAATCCAAATCTCATCCAAATAGTATAATTTACGCCCCTGTTGTGTCAAATCCGTTATCTTGCGGAGATAACGTCTATACTACAGCATATCATCATCTCTGTCAACTACAACGCTTTTTAGATTTCTGCTGATGAACTCGAAACGTATTTCTTTCCGTAGCGTGTGATGGGAAGATGTTTTTAAAATCTGGCAGTTCAGGATCAGAATTTACCTCTAATAACACTTTGTTAATTGCAGGGGGTTCATTGCGTTTCTGAAAATTTGTGCACGTTCCTCCGAATAGTAAAACAAACAAATTCAAAACATGATCGGTAGTAGAAAATTCTTCCCATGCATTGTATACACTTGAAACAGACGCATTGGTGAACTCTGATGTTAATTTCATGATATTGTTAATTGAACTGTTGGGATATGTTTCCATAAACTTATTAAAGTACATTTAAGACAATAGTCTTCAACACTTTTCAGACGTTTCCCTCAGTTATGCTTTTTAACAGCAGCCACTGACGCGAAATGACTCAAGGTTGTGCAATCGTGCGTGACCTTCCTCATGGCTGACAGCTACCAGACATTTAGGCATTTCCGTGAGGAGATATCGGATGTTTAAGATGTTGACCAGAAATTTAGAACAATAATATAATTTTCAATCAATACAATGCTTTCACATTCAATACTCTGAACTTCAAACTTACAGAAACAGCTCATTTTTAAATGTAGCAATGGACTATATACTGGGCGGATAAACAAGGAAAGAAATGTGAATCAGTCAAAGTTACATTGTTTAGTTTACGCTTACTTTATGCTCTAGTTGGAAAGAGTTTATTTGACCTTTGTTTGTCCGAAGTGATATAACATGAAATTCATACAAATTTTCTGCCCAGTTATATGCACATTTCCTTCACTTCAAATACAGTAGAAGTCCGATATAGCGAGTACCACATATAACAAGAACCCCGCTATAACGCCGATTGTTTGCTGTCCCTTCAAATTTCCTATATTAAACCATGTACTATCCTTCGGTTACAGCGAGAGCCCTATCATTGACGCATTCGTTATTCGAGCGCTTAAGCGCGCGCGATTTTTCCCCTTACCAATATTTATGCACCCCAGCGATTATGTTGCATGCGTTTGATTACCTTCGGTATCGTTTCGTCGCTATTTTCACTAGCAAGTTCTCTCGTTGACAGTGCTTGAAGCGTTTTCATCATACGTCTAGTACGGTTAAGTCAGGATAGGCGACGCTGTTTGAATAAGAAAACTGAAACGTTTGCCACAAAATGTGATCAATCATCTTTGGTACAGTACAGTTTTCTCACTATGTGCATTTGCGAGCGCTCTCGTCGAAATTCGAAGGCAATGTTGGAGTCGATTAGTAGGTAATATCCGTCGACTGCTGTAATCTAAAGAAAATTCAAAATGAAAGACGATACCTAACACGTTTTCGTAATAAATGCATAAATAACATGGCAGTTGTTAACTCGTTAAAAATAAAGGCTGAAGTTAAGTAAGAATCTGATACACCTCAAGATATGGCAGAGTACATCACTGATTTCAGAGGATAGTTCACCTTTTCTCGCGTCTAGTTACATTTCGCAATGTAGATAACTTTAAACATTTTGTAATAAAGTATTGATTAGGTGGAAATCTCATTCTTCATACTTGCATTCTTAATTCATCAATACGGACAATGAAGCTGATAGATTATAGTAAGGCTATTCACATGTAAATTTTTAGCGAGGAGGTTATCATTTCTCTACATGCATTACAAATATGTTTTCATGATACATATACGGTTAGGTTGGGCAATGCCGTTTGAAGAAGAAATCGGCAATGTTTGCCACAGAAGCCTCTGAGTGATACCGTACTTCTCCGAATCCAAGACGACGTTTTTTTCCTCAGAGTTTCATGCGCCAAAAATCAAGGGTTGTCTTGCATTCCCGGCCTAACAGTAACGAATACCACTGGCAACTGCTGTGGTAACCACGCTGCTTCTTTTCACTCCCGCACGCACACGTATACACAAAACTCCTTGACAACCATCTATACGTCTGTGGCTGACAATAAACGACCGCCTCTTTATTATACATCGCTAGCCGCGACAACCGGTTGTACAGTGCCTGTGTGTAACGTCAATGGACCTTGGAAAATAGTGAAGAGAGAATGGCGTTCTATTAGCCTCTACAAAATTGTTTCTCAAATCTGCACAATGGCATCAAAACATGCTAGCCTTTGAATTCTTACAAAGGCCACGGCTATTCATTGGCAGAGTTATAACGCGTCTACTGTACCTGACGCTTAGTAAAATTAAGTTTTATAGACAGCAGGGACATTTTCGTGACGGATAGTCGTTTTATAAAGATACGCGGAACAGGTATTGCCGGCAAATTAACAACGGGTTTTCGTCGATATTACGATGCCCATTTTAAGTTAATGGTTATTAAATATTCGGAAATGTAGTATAATTGTGCATAGGCCTAACTAAAGCCAATATCTGACGTTAGCGTGAAGACAAAGATAGCTTAAAAAGTGCGTACTGTACAAAAAATGTGACAAGGACGCTTTAAAGAAGACGAAGATGAAATTATGAGGTACCGTATATGCACGAAAAACTCAAGAGCAGAATGGCCATACCGTGGTGCAATAAACTCTTTCCTTGAACTTCAACGTACGCGATTAGGCCTATACATCGCTAGCCGCTGAAGTTGGCCGAACTCGGCAAGCGAGATGTGCGCGAAGTGGTTGCCGGTTATATCTGACGCTGAGTAAAAAATAACAGTTTTATAGGCAGCAAGAATATTTTCCTGGTGGATCGTCGTATTGTAGAGACTCATGGAATAGGTATTGCCGGCAAATTCTCAACGGGTTCCCTTCAGTATTATGATGCCAATTTTAAGTTAATGGTCATCAAAACCGCATAAATGAAAAAAAATAATTGTACAGCTGCATAAAAATATGGCATAACAAAAGCCAGTGTTCGGCATCTAAAATGCGTACTCTACAACAAAGGCATTCATATGATTTTACAAAGCCCTTTTTGAGCCTGATTTACATTTTTGAAGAAAAAAGTGGTGTTCGCCTTGGATTCAGAGAAATACGGTACTATAATTTTTTTCAGAATGAAATTAAACTCTCACTTTCACGAAAAATAACAAACAAGTAAGCCGTAGTGTAGATACCATCTGCGGAAACGCAAGTTTTGAACAATCTGATTGCCTTTTCATTCTGATTTTAATGTGCATGGGGGTTCTTCCGATTTTTTTTAAAAAAATTGGGTATAACAAGAATCCGCTATAGCGAGTAAAATTTTCGCTGGTATGAGTTCTCGCTATAACGGACTTCTACTGTACTATAAAATTTGCCAATAACTGATTACAAATGAAACAGCATTAAATTTGTAAAAATTATGTGGTCTCACAACTATAAAAAAAAAAGTCTGTGAAATAAAACAATCACAACGGAGCTCAGTTAAAAATACCAATCATAGAATACAGGGCATCCAAACTTATTGGTCCGTATACATTGTTTAGTCATTATTTTCACAAAACAAACCTTCACAATGTAATTCGACAGTTGTAAAATATAGAATGCCTTGTGGCCTAGAGAAGCTATATATATACTGGAATAAACTCTCTGAAAATAAACTCACCTGTCTGCTTCATCTAGGATAATAATTTTATGGCGACCAGGTGGTAAATTAATTTTTCTTTGAGCGAACATCTTTATTGTATTGCGCACAACTTCAATTCCTCTATCATTTGATGCATTCAGCTCTAAAATAGCTGATTCAAATTCAGACCCCAAAAGTGCACGGGCCAAGCACAGTATAGTGGTGGTTTTTCCGACGCCAGGAGGGCCCTGAAATAAAAGAAATCATCATTTATTTTTTTTAATGAGTAGAGAAAGTTAGTCTTGAGATGCATACAACTTCTGAAACTTTTCTGACTTAGTTCTAATTTTCATAGTATTCACATACATATTCTAAGCAAGATATCACACTCCTAAAATGTAATGTGAAAATGGGAACTAATATTTACAGGACATAACTGAATTATTACATCAAAGCATCTAAGTGTATTTATTTATTCATCTGTCATGTCGACTTGTGTATCCAGCCGTTATCTGTATTATCGGCCATTGTTAGAACTGTTTCTTAACTGTGGAAGTTACCAGACCAATTTAATTCAAGTTATCTATCCATTATTGTCAGGCATTTGACTGAACTCTGTAGTGCGCCGAATTATCATTTGTAACTTCTGCGCATTTTCGCGGTGCACGCATTGAATTATGGGACTGCCTCTCGGCTAGCTCGGTGTGAGCTCAGTAGTCTGCTGTAGTCAGCTCCCCGTTACTCTCCAAGATGGCTGTGTTGTATGAAGCTCCCAAGCAGACGGCTTGGCGAAAAGGGAAAGCTATTATAATGGAGCTTGACTCCGGCGGTTAAGGAGTAATGTGAGGGCTAGGCCCTATTATTCCTTCAAAGTTATCCAGTGTGCTCCAACCCTTTTTTTGTTCTTAATGTAACATGTAAACTTGGTGCAGTGAGTTATCCGTTATCGGAATTCAAAGTTTCAAGTGTCTTGTAAGTTTGGATATCTTTACTCCAAGTAAGTACTGAAAATTATAATTTATTGAAGGGATCCCAGTCGTTCAGGCACCTATGTGAGTAATTTCATCTTGGACATGAGCAACATTATAAACGACTATTTTGGTATTGGTTAACCTTGTAAGCAAAATCTGATATATATTTGAAGTGAATGCATTTGAAAAAGAAAATTTAATGTAATGTAGGGAGCTCGAGGATCGCTAGTTATGCATCTATGAGGTGATATTTTGTGTAAGTGATTTTATCTTACGTTTTTGTCGGGGTGCATTTTTGCCAACTGTGTTTCTTGATATTCATTATGATGGCGATTATTATTATTATTATTATTATTATTACTTTTATTTTTTTGGTAATTCATTTCGGTGCGTGTTTTCTCCCTTAGTGTTGTCCTGTTTGGTTGATATTGCTGTCTAATTTTGTCCTATTGCCTTCGTGGCTGGTTATCTGTATGTAATGATTATCGCATTGTTACGGGCCTCAATTAATGACACCTCATATTCGCATCGTAGCGCATTCCACGGCCCCCTCTGTTCTAAAGTATGTAAATCGCTGGTGATTTAATTAAGTAAGGCTAATGTAAACTGGCACTATCACCTCTTGGATAAATGATAATTATTATTATTATTATTTTAATAACTTAAAATCTTAAAATTGAAATTTGCTGGTCGAAATTAAGTTTAATAATGGGACTTTTCTTTCGTTGTCTTATTATCTTTTCTCCCATTGTTTGGGTTCCTTGCTTTTGTCTTTATTACGTCATGTCACCCCTTCTTATCTTATCTGATGATACGTTAATATTTTGGGTGGCTTTGATGATTATTAGGGGATCTTGGCTTCGCGTCGGTAACGGGTAGCTTCTGTTTGGTTTTTCGGTGTCCTTTATTATTTTTATGAGTGCACCGTTAATTGTAAATTTCCTTTAATATACTTCATTTTGTTCGGATTGCTCTGCACTATTATTTTATTGTGTTTTCATCTAGCTCGTTTCTTTTGTGTAATGTTTATTCGCGGTTGGAGCCACTAAATTTTCTTCTTTTTCGTGTGTCCTTGTGTGCATCTTGTAACTTAGTATCTTGTAGTGTAGCAAATTTCAGTTTTAAAGTGATTTTATATCGCGGGCCCGCATATCGGTTGCAACCAATTTTAATGTTTCTATATGTAAGGTAATGAGTTATTAATGAATTTTCAAACCTTAATTTCGGCGGAAGCCTATGTTTATGTGAGCTCCATTTTTCCTTAATTTCTACTTTATTTTAAAATACTGTTTTCCTCGTCTAGCTTGATTGCATTTTTAAATTTCAGAAAAAGAATTTTATATATTTTTTATTGTTCTTATTTTATACCATTTTCAAATTACATTTGCTTAGTAAATTTTCTTCATTTCAAATTTATCTGGTGTGTCATTTAGTAGCTAGCAGTATTTACCTGGCAACCTGTCAAAGTTATGTAAGATCCTGGCCTTTTTAATTCTCGCTTTGCCTTCCACGCTTCATATTTTATGCTACTGCCTTTCGGTAAGTATTGTGCTTGTTTTCTTCTTGATGTTTGTGCTTTTCTTTTGAATGTTTGGTTTTCTGATTGGTAAGGTTGCAGTAGTGAGTGGTAGCAGAGCGTGGTTACTGTTATTGTTATTCTAACACCTTGATAAGTTGCCCAGGTCAACATTGCTAGTTGCTCAAAATAAAATAACTGGTATTTAAACTTGTATTTGTAAGACCAAGTGTAAAGTCTAATCTAACTGTTGTCTGTTTCATGTCAATCATGGAGTCTCGCCCCTTGCCAGTTCCTAGAATGTTGCGGAAGCTGGAGTTAAGCTATGAGGTGCAGATTCGCGGTAGGAAGCCATCCGGTACTATCCAGGGTGACGTAGAATTACTTTCAGAAATTGCTGATCTCCCCATTGTTGTACCTGACATGTCAGAAGCAGAGATTGGTGAGTCTGTTTTGTTCATTACTGATGCCTTAGATGAAATAAGTGAATTAACTGATGCCTTTAAAACATCTCAACCTTCAGAGTACCAGGTACAGAGACAAATAGCACGTGTAACGCATTACACGAATCGCCTCCAGGATCTGTTTACCTTAAAAATGGATCGGTCCACTCTGAACCAATGTACTGTGTTGCTAACTAGGGCTGTTAACATATCTGCTGATTTGAACGTCATCATGCAAACTCTTAAACTGGGAAGTATTAATATTAATGCTGGTTCTCAAGATAATGACCCCAATATTTCTGCTGCTCATGATTTTAACCAACCCATTTCTGGCTCTGTTTTGGGTAATCACTCATTAGCTGCTTTTCATGGCCAACCTGTATTATTGGTTGATAATCCTGGCATGCTAAGGTGCGATAATGTGAACCCTGTTTGTGATTTGCTTAAAGGGGTTACCAAGTTGTCCATTGATTCAATTGAGGAAACAGTGTCCTTTTTGAGATTACTGGTCGAGGTAAAAGAGACCGCAAATTGTTTTAAACTTAGCTCTTCCAGTGTATTCCGAACCCTATTTTCCCATTGTGTTGGTATCCTTAAATCTGAGATCTTAGAAGCTTGTTCAGGTGATACTACCTTGGACCAATTTCATGATGGAATTTTAAGGAAGTTTATACCTTTCAGAGCGCTCAAAGATTTAACTGCAAAACATTGTTTTCGGGTACAGTTGTATTCTGAAAGCCTGTTTAACTATGTCAATGACCTTAAGTTTTATTGTAATGTGTTCAGGTTATCTATTGATGAGGCAAATATGGTAGATAGTATAATGAGTGGTGTATCCCCTGAGTACCGTTCATACCTGTCCTTTAGGAAATGTCCTGAAACCTTTAGTGAGCTGAAAGTGGCTTGTATTAAGGCTGAAGAAGCCAAACATGGTGATAGTTGTAGACCTGTTAATGTACCCCCTCCAACTGGTCCTTCTCCTAGGCAGTCCTCTGGTCTGAACGCCAGTAGTTTAGGTGCTGTTTCAAAAAAATGTTTTGCTTGTGGGTCTAAAGACCATCTGAGGAACAAATGCCCATTGGTAAAGAGGAAGAATTTGCCTACTAGTAATTTTCCTAGCCCCCAATTTCAAGGCGTTGCTTACCCGGTGCCAAATTATCCACCTCCCTCTGCTAATTTCAACTTGAGTAATACTAATCAGCGCATCTGACTAGGTGAAAGTACTGATAACGCAAGCCCCTCCATGAGTAATTTGAATGACCATGATAATACTTATGTCTATGATAATGATGATGTTTGTCCTGGTGACTGTAAAAGTATTTCAGGGAATGTCCATTCTAAAATTCCGATTATTCCTGTAGAAATCAATAATGAGCCTACATTTGCACTGGTGGACTCTGGCAGTGTTACCTCTGCTATTAATTGGTCTTGGTTTTCTAAAAATCAATCTGTCTGTAAATTTCCGAACCTTGAGCCCCTTTCAACTGTGTTTCATGCCGCAAACGGCTCTGTCTTGAATGTTAAAGGTTATGTAAAGGTCAAAATTCGTATTAATCATTTCACCTGGAAATTTAATTTCATTGTGGTCGAAGGATTATCGCATGATGTAATTCTTGGTTACGACTTTGCTGTTCACGTAGGATTAATTCTTGATGCCCATAATCGTTGTCTGTCTTTCAAGTTTTGTACAGATTATGCTCTGCCATTGGTCAATTATCTCCCTTGTTCTGGTAAACATCTCTGTTCTATTGATGCACACGACCAAGTTACTGAGGAAAAATGTGACCTGAGTCATTTAACTAGTGAACAAGCTCAACTGATACATGAATTGTGTGATGAATTTCCTGAGGTATTCACGGATAAGCTAGGGGTAACTAATGTGCTTGAGTATAAAATTGATGTGAGTGACACCATCCCTGTTCGATCTCCTCCCTATCGTCTATCTCCCCCACGTATGAAGGTTCTGAAAGAAATTATTGATAAGATGCTTGAGGAAGGAGTTATCAGGCCTTCAACTTCTGCTTATGCGTCCCCCATCTTCCTAGTCCTAAGCCCCAAGGTGGCTTCAGGCCTGTGATCGACTACCGATCTCTCAATAAGAAGATTATCTTGCAATCAATTCCACTACCTGACTTGCATACTTGCTTTTCATTCTTCTATGGTGCTAAATTTTATTCTGTATTTGATCTCAATCAGGCGTATCACCAGATCCCTCTGGCCGAGGAAAGTAAGCATTTAACTGCATTTATCACGGACTGGAACTTATACGAGTACGAACGAATCCCGTTTGGCCTCAGTACGGGCGCAGCTGTGTTGTCGAGACTACTAGATTCCATATTGTCTGACATTAAGTTCAGGTTTGTGTACAATTATCTTGACGATGTCGTCGTGTACTCGGAAACCTTTGAGGAACATCTCTCTCATATCAGGGAAGTGGTTCGTCGCTTTAAGCAAGCTGGTCTCACTGTCAAGCGATCTAAAGTTTCCTTTGCGCAGCCTCGTATGTCTTTCCTGGGTCATATCGTATCACCTAATGGTGTAGCTGTGGACCAGAGTAGAACCCAAGCCATCTATGATTTTCCAGTACCTAAGGATCAGAAGGGAATAGCCCGCTTCGTTGGTATGGCCAATTTTTTTCGAAAATTTATCCCAAATTTTGCCCAAATTGCTGCTCCCCTTAATGCCCTTCGGCGTAAGGATGTTAAATTTGTCTGGAAGGAACCTCAACAAATTGCTTTTGATAAACTTAAATCTGCTCTGGCAAATGCCCCTGTCCTGGCAATTCCTAACTTCTCAAAACCTTTCATTATTCAAACTGATGCTTCTGGTTCTGCCGTTGCTGGTGTCCTCCTCCAAGAAGATGAGCTAGGTAGGAGACCCATTGCTTATGCCTCGCGTACCCTGAATTCAGATGAAATGAAGTATTCCATATACGAACTTGAATGTTTGGCCGTTATTTTTTCCCTTGAAAAGTTCCGCATGTATGTAGAACACTCTAAATTTCTTCTTGAAACTGACAACATGGCACTTAGTTGGGTATTAAATAGACCTAAGCGCACGGGTAGATTGACCCGTTGGGCAATCCGCATTTCCGCCTTTAATTTTGATGTTCGCCACATCCGTGGTACTGAAAATGTTGTAGCTGATGGATTGAGTAGGATGTTTGGTGAAAAGCCTCTTCACCCTCCTGATTTTGATGTCAATTCCCTTCCTAACTATTCTGCATGCCAATCCAATTGCATTAATGCTATCTTGACTGACTCTCCGTTGCTGTTCCATGATATGTCAAAATTGCAAGCTAGTGATCCTGAAATTAGTTCTATTGTTAAACAACTTGAAGATGGTAATGTTGTTAAACCTTATAAGCTTGTTAACAATGTCCTATGTTGCAAGGCCAGACATGACAATAAGTACAAAATTGTGTGTCCTCAAATCCTCATCCCTGAAATCTTTAAGTATTACCATGACTCCCCCATGGGAGGACATTTAGGTGTTTTCAAAACTCGACAAAAGATACGAACGCATTTCATATGGAAGAATATGGATTTTCACATTAGGGAAATGGTCAAAGCTTGTAGACTGTGCAGTATAAGTAAACCTAGTTTGAATACCCGTGTTGGGTTGTTGTCCTCATCTCACCCTACTAAACCAATGGAGAGACTGTTCATTGATTATGTCGGAGCGTTCCCATTAAGCTCTAAAGGAAATCGATTTGCACTAGTGTGTGTTGACGGTTTTACCCGTTTTACTTGGATTTTCCCGACGAGAAAGATGGATGCTCAGACCACTATATCTTGTCTCAATTCGATCTTTTCTGTATTTGGTCCTCCTAAGTTTATTGTGTCTGACAATGCTAGATCCTTTGCATGTAACCTGTTTAGGAAGTTCTGTTTTGATCTCTCGATATCTCACGTCACCACTACTCCTTACTATCCCAACCCCAGTTTTGCTGAAAGAGTTAACCGCAACTTACGTGCTGCCCTCATTGCATACCATCATAACCAACAACCTAAATGGGATTCTTGTATTCATTGGCTTACTTATGCGTTTAATTCATCTGTTCACGAGTCTCATGGCCAAACACCCATGTCTTTAATGCTTGGATTTACCCCATTTTCCCCCATTTCTAATGTGCTTAACATTGATTCCCTCCTCCCTGATGATCCAGATCCGGAGGAGATTCGTAAAATGTGGAACAGAGCTAGAGCAAAACTTGTTGTTTCCTATGATAATGTGCAAAAGAAGTATGACAAAGGACGCAGGCCTACCAATCTATCTGTGGGTGACACTGTTTTTGTCAAGTCTTATCCTAGTAGTAAAGCTGTAAATAAATTTTCTGCTAAATTAGCAGCTCGTTATCACGGTCCTTGTACGGTATTAGAGTTCTTAACTCCAGTATCCTTGTTAGTTAACGACCCTATTGCCAAACGCATTAGACGTGTACACTTGAGTCAAATTAAGCCTACTTAATCATCAAAATTTTGTAAACATATTTATGGTCATGTAAACTGGATTCCTTAAAAATAGCGTTTATTATTTTCTTCAAAATTATGTAACTTACTCACACGCAAGATACATTGTCAGATATTACTATCGATGACAGACTATGTAAATTATTATGATTATAAACTTCAAGTGACATCATAAATTATACATCTAAATTTTCAACGGTATCCTCCATCAGACTTTTTCGAGTGCTACTTCGTTTCGGCTGTTCGAGTGATTAGTTATGTGCCATGCCACGACGCCATTTATGCCTGTGTTGTGTATTTCGACCTGCAAAATTATTTACGGTCTTTGGAGCATTATTCTGTGCTCCGACATATTATGTTGCAGTTTGTGTTGCGCGCGCTTTTCCAACCATGCAACTACCTTAAGAGAGCAAGAATGTATGATACCTATGGTTGCCTACTACACTCTGTACTGGTATGATAATCCTACTCTGTGTCATGTACTGTCAACTTGTGTGGTGTGTGATGAGACGCTGGCCACGTTGCATCCCATTCTGTTCACACTCAACATGTAATCTGCTAGTATTGTGTGAAGGTCAACATTCCTGCAACCAAGTAAGACCATTCCTTGTTATTTGAACCTAAAAAAAAAAAAAAAAAAAAAAAAAAAAAAAAAAAAAAAAAAAAAAAAAAAAAAATTGGTGTCTCTCTTCCTGTATCCAACGTATGAAGATTTGTTTGGACATTGAAATTATACCATTGGCATGCTATCCATTGTTTTGGACTTGCGCCTCCCCTGTGTTCTGGCTTCGGGAGGGGAGAACTGTAATGTGAAAATGGGAACTAATATTTACAGGACATAACTGAATTATTACATCAAAGCATCTAAGTGTATTTATTTATTCATCTGTCATGTCGACTTGTGTATCCAGCCGTTATCTGTATTATCGGCCATTGTTAGAACTGTTTCTTAACTGTGGAAGTTACCAGACCAATTTAATTCAAGTTATCTATCCATTATTGTCAGGCATTTGACTGAACTCTGTAGTGCGCCGAATTATCATTTGTAACTTCTGCGCATTTTCGCGGTGCACGCATTGAATTATGGGACTGCCTCTCGGCTAGCTCGGTGTGAGCTCAGTAGTCTGCTGTAGTCAGCTCCCCGTTACTCTCCAAGATGGCTGTGTTGTATGAAGCTCCCAAGCAGACGGCTTGGCGAAAAGGGAAAGCTATTATAATGGAGCTTGACTCCGGCGGTTAAGGAGTAATGTGAGGGCTAGGCCCTATTATTCCTTCAAAGTTATCCAGTGTGCTCCAACCCTTTTTTTGTTCTTAATGTAACATGTAAACTTGGTGCAGTGAGTTATCCGTTATCGGAATTCAAAGTTTCAAGTGTCTTGTAAGTTTGGATATCTTTACTCCAAGTAAGTACTGAAAATTATAATTTATTGAAGGGATCCCAGTCGTTCAGGCACCTATGTGAGTAATTTCATCTTGGACATGAGCAACATTATAAACGACTATTTTGGTATTGGTTAACCTTGTAAGCAAAATCTGATATATATTTGAAGTGAATGCATTTGAAAAAGAAAATTTAATGTAATGTAGGGAGCTCGAGGATCGCTAGTTATGCATCTATGAGGTGATATTTTGTGTAAGTGATTTTATCTTACGTTTTTGTCGGGGTGCATTTTTGCCAACTGTGTTTCTTGATATTCATTATGATGGCGATTATTATTATTATTATTATTATTATTACTTTTATTTTTTTGGTAATTCATTTCGGTGCGTGTTTTCTCCCTTAGTGTTGTCCTGTTTGGTTGATATTGCTGTCTAATTTTGTCCTATTGCCTTCGTGGCTGGTTATCTGTATGTAATGATTATCGCATTGTTACGGGCCTCAATTAATGACACCTCATATTCGCATCGTAGCGCATTCCACGGCCCCCTCTGTTCTAAAGTATGTAAATCGCTGGTGATTTAATTAAGTAAGGCTAATGTAAACTGGCACTATCACCTCTTGGATAAATGATAATTATTATTATTATTATTTTAATAACTTAAAATCTTAAAATTGAAATTTGCTGGTCGAAATTAAGTTTAATAATGGGACTTTTCTTTCGTTGTCTTATTATCTTTTCTCCCATTGTTTGGGTTCCTTGCTTTTGTCTTTATTACGTCATGTCACCCCTTCTTATCTTATCTGATGATACGTTAATATTTTGGGTGGCTTTGATGATTATTAGGGGATCTTGGCTTCGCGTCGGTAACGGGTAGCTTCTGTTTGGTTTTTCGGTGTCCTTTATTATTTTTATGAGTGCACCGTTAATTGTAAATTTCCTTTAATATACTTCATTTTGTTCGGATTGCTCTGCACTATTATTTTATTGTGTTTTCATCTAGCTCGTTTCTTTTGTGTAATGTTTATTCGCGGTTGGAGCCACTAAATTTTCTTCTTTTTCGTGTGTCCTTGTGTGCATCTTGTAACTTAGTATCTTGTAGTGTAGCAAATTTCAGTTTTAAAGTGATTTTATATCGCGGGCCCGCATATCGGTTGCAACCAATTTTAATGTTTCTATATGTAAGGTAATGAGTTATTAATGAATTTTCAAACCTTAATTTCGGCGGAAGCCTATGTTTATGTGAGCTCCATTTTTCCTTAATTTCTACTTTATTTTAAAATACTGTTTTCCTCGTCTAGCTTGATTGCATTTTTAAATTTCAGAAAAAGAATTTTATATATTTTTTATTGTTCTTATTTTATACCATTTTCAAATTACATTTGCTTAGTAAATTTTCTTCATTTCAAATTTATCTGGTGTGTCATTTAGTAGCTAGCAGTATTTACCTGGCAACCTGTCAAAGTTATGTAAGATCCTGGCCTTTTTAATTCTCGCTTTGCCTTCCACGCTTCATATTTTATGCTACTGCCTTTCGGTAAGTATTGTGCTTGTTTTCTTCTTGATGTTTGTGCTTTTCTTTTGAATGTTTGGTTTTCTGATTGGTAAGGTTGCATAAAACATACTCAAGATGCAGAAATATCATACGGCCTGAACTGAAATATCTATTTTTCTGGGGGTAAAAAATAGGTTGGTTTAACAGCAACACAATGTTACAGATAACTTCTCGGTAGAAACAAGAATGATATGGGGGTGGGGTCCTCATATTGCACTCCATGTCCTACAAAGAAGCAAGCGTACCCTTCCACTGCAGATTTTTCTGCTTGGATGATACAACAAACAACATGGTAATAATGCTGCATTTGATAAACCCTTCTGTGCAATCAAGGAATATGATACACGCCAGTGCTGGAGAGACGGTCCCGAGGGTCTTTAGATGATCAGAGCTGCTGGAATACTGTATTTACTCAGGATGCCCACTAGTAAACTAAATCTCTTTTCCCTACATTAAATTTAGTGTGACATCCCACATGATATATAAGAGACACAGTCAAGTAAGTATCATACTCTGGAATTCTCATTCTGAAACATATTTTGCACAAATACTTACAATAGCATAAAGAACTTGAAATAAATGTATCATACGTGAAACAAGCTATACCAATCTGTGAAGTGGGCTATCAAGTTAAAAATCCAGCCTTGGAGACAAGATTTTTCTAACGTTATAAGTAAATGAAAATTAATGAAATCTTACTTGGAATGCATCTCAGAAGAGAGACGTGTTCATAGCGATGTCCAGGAACCCACCATCCTGCCCCAAGATATACATTTACTGTTATAAACTAATGAGTATTACATGCCATTTTCATTGCTGAAGTAGCTACTTGCATTCCTATTAGCCAACGTAAAGTGGCATGTGATCTCATTTCCGTCAATTATGATAATCATAATCTGTTACCAACCCCAGCACAATAAAAGCGCCCCTTTGCTTGTCCCTATAGCACAGGTTTTGTCCAGATCCTATCCTAACTGTCCGCACGGCAAGAACCAGTCCAGACCAATGGTCTTGTCCAGTTCCTATCCTAACCATCCGCACGGCAAGAACCAGTTCAGAACAATTATGTTTCCACACGAAAGTAGAGGCCTAAGGCCGCTTCACGGCTTCTAACACAGGGGATTACACCCCCAGACCCCCTTTGTTTGTCCCTATATCACTGATCTTGTCCAGGTCCTATCCTAACCGTCCGCAAGGCAAGAACCAGACCAGACAAATGGTGTAACAATAATCACCACCACCACCAATTTAAGCACCACTCACTCTTTAGTTCGTAAGTAGAGAGGTTGGCAGCATTGAGCACCGCTTGACAACATCCTTCCCGAGAAGTCCGCGAGCATGGAAACAAACGACAGTCGTTCCGGGCTTGTGAAAGTCTTGTCTCCAGGGCTAAAGTATTGATGAATTACACTACTCACAGCAAGCCATCAGTTGATCACTCTTTAAACTAATGCCTGTGTTCATCAGGGAACTAATTCTCCAAATCAGTATGAGTGAGCGTGCCCCTTTCTACACACACTCGTAAGAGAAACATATGGGTAAGTGTTCGGAATTTCAGGAATAAGATCCCAGTTCCTATAGCAAATGGAAGTGTTGTTTGAACAGTATGCTGGTCAACTAGTGTGTATAGAAACAAGCACCAGAGACACATTCCTTTCTTTATAGAATTTTTTTCTGTGATAAGTTTGCTTTCGGGTAATAATTTTTCCACAATAGTGAGGCAAAATCCATAGTAATTACAGGCAATACATAAAAGTTGGCACATATTAAAACATTTTAGAACACAGGATATTCTAAAAGGAACATTAAGAAGATGAGAGTTATTGTATATTTAATTTATAATATTATTAAATTGTATTATTTATATTATTACATTATAATGTAAGTTTTGATTTAATGAGAACAAAGCTATTACAAATTACTGAAGGAAGTTATAGTCTACAAACATTGTATTTTACTATCAAAGTAAAGACCAGAAATTATCTTATTGCTCTCTCTCTCACACACAAAGTACTATTTGCTGTGTATGACTTGCTCGATCATTCCGTTCAGGTCCAGTCTTAGATACATACATACATACACTAAAATTATAGACTGTTATGCCTTTCAACGTTCAGTCTGCAAGACTCTGTGAATTTACTAAGCGTCGCCACAATCCTCTATTTGCAACTAGTGCTGTGGCCTCATTTAGTTCTATACCTCTTATCCTTAAATCATTAGAAACTGAGTCTAACCATCGTCCTCTTGGTCTCCCTCTACTTCTCTTACCCTATTCAATTATGTTTCCACACGAAAGTAGATGCCTAAGGCCGCTTCACGGCTTCTAACACGAGGGATTACGCCCCCAGACCCCCTTTGTTTGTCCCTATATCACTGATCTTGTAAAGTCCTATCCTACGTAACATATCCTCCTCCATTCGCCTCACATGACCCCACCACCGAAGCCGGTTTATGCGTACAGCTTCATCCATCGAGTTCATTCCTAAATTAGCCTTTATCTCCTCATTCCAAGTACCCTCCTGCCATTGTTCCCACCTGTTTGTACCAGCAATCATTCTTGCTACTTTCATGTCTGTTACTTCTAACTTATGAATAAGATATACTGAGTCCACCCAGCTTTCGCTCCAGTAAAGCAAAGTTGGTCTGAACACAGACCGGTGTAAAGATAGTTTTGTCTGGGAGCTGACTTCCTTCTTACATAATACTGTTGATCGCAACTGCGAGCTCACTGCATTACCTTTACAACACCTTGATTCAATCTCACCATATTACCATCCTGGGAGAACACACAACCTAAATACTTGAAATTATTGACCTGTTCTAGCTTTGTATCACCAATCTGACATTCAGTTCTGTTGAATTTCTTACCTACTGACATCAGTTTAGTCTTCGAGAGGCTAGTTTTCATACCATACTCATTGCACCTACTTTCAAGTTCCAAGATATTAGACTGCAGGCTTTCGACACAGTCTGCCATTAAGACCAACTCGTCAGTATAGGCCAGACTGCTTACTACATTTCCACCTAACTGAATCCCTCCCTGCCATTTTATACCTTTCAGCAGATGATCCATGTAAATTACGAACAGCAAAGATGAAAGATTACAGCCTTGTCTAACTCATTCTACCATCAATTCTCACTGAAGCCCAATTGTCAACATAAATGCCTTTGATTGATTTTAATGATCTAACTTTAATTCCATAGTCCCCCAGTATGG
Source organism: Anabrus simplex (assembly GCF_040414725.1). Lineage (NCBI taxonomy): Eukaryota > Metazoa > Arthropoda > Insecta > Orthoptera > Tettigoniidae > Anabrus > Anabrus simplex. The sequence goes on along the minus strand of NC_090265.1, from coordinate 1,739,182,479 downwards.
CGAACATCTTTTCCCTCGGTACCCTGTCATATGCTTTCTCTAGATCTATGAAACAAACACAACTGCCTATTTCTCTTGTAGCATTTTTCAATTACCTGGCGCATACTGAAAATCTGATCCTGACAGCCCCTCTGTGGTCTGAAACCACACTGGTTTTCATCCAACTTCCTCTCAACTACTGATCGCACCCTCTCTTCCAAGATGCCAGTAAATACGTTGCCTGGTATACTAATCAATGAGATACCGATAGTTGTTGCAATTCTTCCTGTTCCCTTGCTTATAGATAGGTGCAATTACTGCGTTTGTCCAATCTGAAGGTACCTTACCAACACTCCATGCTAATCTCACTACTCTCTGAAGCCATTTCAGCCCTGCCTTCCCACTATACTTCACCATTTCAGGTCTAATTTCATCTATTCCTGCTGCTTTATGACAATGGAGTTTATTTACCATCCTTTCCACTTCCTCAAGTGTAATTTCAACAACATTTTCCTCCTCCCCATGAGATTGGCTGTTCTCAACACCACCAGGAAGATTTCCTTTTACATTGAGAAGATGTTCAAAATATTCCCTCCACCTCTCCAGTGATTCCTTGCGATCTATTATGAGTTCACCTGAATTACTCAAAACACTGTTAATTTCCTTTTTACCTCCCTTCCTAAGATTCTTTATCATTGTCCAGAAAGGTTTCCCTGCTGCTTTACCTAGCCTTTCCAGGTTATTACCAAATTCTTCTCACGACTTCTTCTTGGATTCAGCAACTATTTGTTTTGCTCTGTTTCTTTCATTTACGTACAAATCCCTGTCTGCCTCGGCCCTTGTTTTGAGCCATTTCTGATAAGCCTTCTTTTTACATTTACAAACTGCTCTCACTTCATCATTCCACCAAGATGTTCGCCTTTTCCCATCTTTACACACAGTTGTTCCTAGGCATTCCCTTGGTGTTTCTACTACAGCATCCCTGTATGCCACCAATTCACTTTCTATATCCTGAACTTGCTTACTGTCTAATCTTCGAAACTTCTCACTAATCATGTCCATGTACTTCTGTCTAATTTCCTCGTCCTGGAGATTTTCTACCCTTATTCGTTTGCAGACAGATTTCACTTTCTCTACCCTAGGCCTAGAGATACTTAGTTCACTACAGATCAGGTAGGGGTCTGTATCATCGAAAAATCCCCAGAAAACTCGTACATTCCTAACAGATTTCCTGAATTCGAAGTCAGTTAAGATGTAGTCTGTTATGGATCTGGTACCCCTAGCCTCCCATGTGTAGCGGTGTATAGCCTTATGCTTGAAGAATGTATTCGTAACTGCTTAACCCATACTAGCACAGTTCAGCAAACGCTTCCCATTCCCATTAACTTCCATATCTTCCCCACATTTACCAATCACCCTTACGTATCCTTCAGTTCTATTCCCAACTCTTGCATTGAAATCACCCATTAGCACTATTCTATCCTTGCTGTAGACCCTGACCACAATGTCATTCAATGCTTCATAAAACTTGTCAACTTCATCCTCATCTGCAACCTCACATGGTGAATACACGGAGACAATCCTCGTCCTAATTCCTCCAACCACCAAATCTACCCACATCATACGCTCCTTTACATGCCTAACAGAAACTATGTTGCGTGCAATGGTACTGCTGATAAACAGCCCTAGCCCATACTCTGCCCTTCCCTTTCTCACGCCCGTCAAGTACACTTTATAATCTCCTACCTCTTCCTCGTTATCTCCCCTTACCCGAATATCACTTACTCCTAGCACATCCAGATGCATCCTCTTTGCTGACTCAGCCAGTTCTACCTTCTTTCTTCCATAAGCCCCATTAATACTGCTAGCTCCCCATCGAATTCCATTTCGTTATAATACCAATATAATGGTCCGTTATTGGACATTATAAATTTTACAGCTAACTCATTCTTGGTTGCCTGCGTTTCGCCCTCGTGTGCTAAGTTAGGCTCGTCAGTTGGGACTTAGCACACCACCCAAGACGCAAGGCTAGTGCATACCGTGGAGGCCACTGCATAGGCTATTTGAAGCCACCAGCAGTGCCAATGCACTATGAGAGCTATGTCTCATTTCCAAAAATAGATGCCAGCCTGGCCATCAAATGATGCAGAGTTGATTCCCATAGGGAACCTAAAATATTTGTCCTGAATGAGTAAATTTATAATACCAATATAATGGTCCGTTATTGGACATTATAAATTTTCCAGCTAACTCATTCTTGGTTGCCTGCGTTTCGCCCTCGTGTGCTAAGTTAGGCTCGTCATTTGGGACTTAGCACACCACCCACGGTATGCACTAGCCTTGCGTCTTGGGTGGTGTGCTAAGTCCCAACTGACGAGCCTAACTTAGCACACGAGGGCGAAACGCAGGCAACCAAGAATGAGTTAGCTGGAAAATTTATAATGTCCAATAACGGACCATTATATTGGTATTATAAATTTACTCATTCAGGACAAATATTTTAGGTTCCCTACGGGAATCAACTCACCATCATTTGATGGCCAGGCAGGCATCTATGTTTGGAAATGAGACATAGCTCTCATAGTGCATTGGCACTGCTGGTGGCTTCAAATAGCCTATGCAGTGGCCTCCACGGTATGCACTAGCCTTGCGTCTTGGGTGGTGTGCTAAGTCCTAACTGACGAGCCTAACTTAGCAGACTAGGGCAAAACGCAGGCAACCAAGAATGAGTTAGCTGGAAAATTTATAATGTCCAATAACGGACCATTATATTGGTATTATAAATTTACTCATTCAGGACAAATATTTTAGGTTCCCTATGGGAATCAACTCTGCATCATTCCATTTCGTTAGCCAAGCTGTTTCCAAGGAGTCCCTCGCCTGTCAAATGGGAGTGGGACTCCGTTACTCCCATAGGTCCGAGGCTTGCTTAAAATGTTCTGAGCTCGGTAAATTCATGAAGCAGGATGCTACCCTACTTACACATAGTCCAAGTGAGGATCTCTCCTCTAACGGGTTATGGACCACCGGTGGATTGTATAGTCCTAGCCGCCTGAGCACAAGGAGGGCCAAGACTAAGAATGTGTCGGAGATGCCCACTCCCATTCCATAGCAACTGGTATCTCGACTCTCAGGACCACTTAATAGGCCACTCAGCCAATGCCCATGGTTCACGAACTAGGACGTGACTACAGTAACCCACACCATGAACCATTAGTCTTAGATTGAAAGCTTAATTTTGATGTGACAAGTAATTTCCTTGTTTTTCCCGTATATTTTCTGCATTTTTATTTTCCTTTGTTTTCCCTGTTTTTTCCAGAAAATGGGTACCCTATTACTTTGTTGTTGTAAAGGCACCCTTGTTTTTGTGATGCTTTACAACTTTATCTCTCCCATTCATAATTATTGGGATATATGGAAAGAATGCTTTTTTCTCATGCGTCTGCCCTCCGATTATGAAGGACACTCCAATAGCCCTCTTCATTGCAGTTTTACTATGGGCATTAGCTTGTAAAGCCGAGAAGAGGGGCCACTTTGCTATAGATCTGGCTGACACAATCTCTTCGCTAGCTCAAACAGCATCCTCATCATCGACTGTTTCTGCTTATTGAAATAAAAGTCAGCATGTGTAGGCTTCCTGTATATTGTGTGGGCTAGATGCCAGCCTTCTCCCTTCACAAGTACATCAAGAATGGGAGTTCTCCATCCACATTTTATTTTGATCACCCCTGCAAAGTTTTCTCTTTTGCAACTATAAACAGAACAGGAAAGTGGCTTGTTTATAGCTCTCCTTCTAAGAACTTGTACCATTAAATATTGCCCTATTGTAGCCTCTGAAAGCAAAATCATTTCATCAGGTGTCAGTCGGTCTCCTAGCCTTGGGTCCGGGCGGAATACAGGGCAAAGACAGCAATACTATTGCAGAGTTAATTGAAAGTGTTTCAGACAGTGATTCAGAGGATAGTGATGGCGATTATGGTAATAGTGAAGAAGAAATTTTAAGTGAAAGTGACAGTTCATCTCATACAAAAGACTGTGAAACTGCACCTAAAGCTCCGCGTGTGAAAGGAAAACGTAGTGAATGGGTGTGGGTTATGTGAAATTAATTTCATTATGGTCCATATTAAAAATTATCAGTATCACTATGAACAAAGATTGGAAGTTCCACCTATTCAATACCGTAAATTATGTTATAATTATTTAATACGCTCACTACCACTGACGCTTTACGAGGTGCATTCAAGTTCTAAGGCCTCCGATTTTTTTCTAACTAACTACTCACCCGAAAACGATGAAACTGGCGTTACTTCTCGACGTAATCACCCTGCAGACGTACACATTTTTCACAACGTCGACGCCATGATTCCATGGCAGCGGTGAAGGCTTCTTTAGGAGTATGTTTTGACCACTGGGAAATCGCTACGGCAATAGCAGCACGGCTGGTGAATGTGCGGCCACGGAGTGTGTCTTTCATTGTTGGAAAAAGCCAAAAGTCACTAGGAGCCAGGTCAGGTGAATAGGGAGCATGAGGGATCACTTCAAAGTTGTTTTCACGAAGAAATGTTTGCGTAACGTTAGCTCGATGTGCGGGTGCATTGTCTTGGTGAAACCACACGCGCAGCCTTTCCCAGACGTTTTTGTGCAGTGCAGGAAGGAACTTGTTCTTCAAAACATTTTCATATGATGCACCTGTTACCGTAGTGCCCTTTGGAACGCAATGGGTAAGGATTACGCCCTCGCTGTCCCAGAACATGGACACCATCATTTTTTCAGCACTGGCGGTTACTCAAAATTTTTTTGGTGGCGGATGTGCTTCCATTGAGCTGACTGGCGCTTTGTTTCTGGATTGAAAAATGGCATCCACGTCTCATCCATTGTCACAATCGACGAAAAGAAAGTCCCATCCATGCTGTCGTTGCGCGTCAACATTGCTTGGCAACATGCCACACGGGCAGCCTTGTGGTCGTCCGTCAGCATTTGTGGCACCCACCTGGATGACACTTTTCGTATTTTCAGGTCGTCATGCAGGATTGTGTGCACAGAACCCACGGAAATGCCAACTCTGGAGGCGATCTGTTCAACAGTCATTCGGCGATCCCCCAAAACAATTCTCTCCACTTTCTCGATCATGTCGTCAGACCGGCTTGTGCGAGCCCGAGGTTGTTACGGCTTGTTGTCACACGATGTTCTGCCTGCATTAAACTGTCGCACCCACGAACGCACCTTCGACACATCCATAACTCCATCACCACATGTCTCCTTCAACTGTCGATGAATTTCAATTGGTGTCACACCACGCAAATTCAAAAAACGAATGATTGCACGCTGTTCACGTAAGGAAAACCTCGCCATTTTAAGTATCTAAAACAGTTCTCATTCTCGCGGCTGGCGCTAAAAATCCATCTGTCGTATAGTGCTGCCATCTCTGTGACGTTTTGACAACGAACGCGGGCTCCTTTTAAAACAATGCACATGTTTCTATTTCTTTCCAGTCTGGAGAAAAAAAATCGGAGGCCTTAGAACTTGAATGCACATCGTAAAGCGTCAAGGTGATAAATGCAGCAATGCCGCTGCCGCTTTAAAGCATCCAGAGCCCTATGTTTCTAAAGCTACATAGAAACGCGCTGGCTTGGGGATTGATGCTAGTGGTTATTCCGGCACTGCAGGAAGGTTATCTTTAGAACAATTTTGCCACGCACGGTTCCATTTTTGAGTAATTAGTTGATAAACAGTATTGCTTCGAAATGGAGAAGAACAGGTCAGGGCCCGGTCCATCTCATCCTAAAAAGAAGTACGAGAGACAATTTTATAGTAATGAAGATTTAATTAAAACGTTAGAGGTTTCTGACAGCGAATCTGATATACTGTCAGGCAATGAGGACGATGAGTGGAGGATTATGATAGTGAAAGTGACAACAGTGCGCTGAATGAAGACGACAGTGTTCGTGAAAATGTGCAATCAACATCCGCAAATGAGGAGGAAATTAATTGGGTAGGTAATCCAATAGGAATGACTTGTTTCCCGTTTACTAAGAAGGAAAGCCTTCTTATTTGCCTGGACGTTAACCAGCCTATTGACTACTTCCATCTTTTACTGAAGATTTATTTCTCCAAGAAGTTGTAGATGAAACAATAAAACTGGATTTCATCACAATTTGGGACAAACAAATGTTTATTTACAATACTGTGCTCTCTGATCCATCACATTGTGCATTGTTATACAAATAATTAGTACAAGAGAAAAGTATTGCTTGACGCTTTATGTCACTCTCATCCGAAACACGGCCTGAAGTGCCACTGACACGTTCAAGAGTCAAAAAATAAATATTGTTTTAAATGCATATTTATTTTTTAATTCGATGGACACATTTTTGACAAAATTTAGTGCCATTTATTAGGATTGGCTGACACAAAGTTACTGCCAAAACAGCTCCTGAGAAAGGTATTTTAGAAAATGGTGGCAGCGAACGTGTTAATCATTATATATTAGGGACTAGTTTCGATCCTTTCAATCACAATTGGAAAAGACATTATATGCAACTTACTGTCATCAATATTCAATATACCGCACTGGAATATCTTGATTCACTGATACAACATGCTATGATCATACAAGAGTCCATTTAAACTAATGTCACTTGCACATATGAATCATTTGTTCTTGTAAAAAAAAAATACTATGTTCTTGATATATGATTTAAATATTACACATTTTCAATAACATAAAAACACATTACAAATATAATCTTTCAATATATGACTTTTATAATGTCCTTTGGTGTGGCTCAACCTTCCTCCAGAATAGGTGCACCAATTAGACAATATGAGAAATATATAATAAGGTTCAAACATAATTTTGATATGTAAGTATTGCAGTGGCTTCATACAGTAATTAATGCAATATGGAAGGATAGGAAAGTCCCAGATGATTGGAAAAAGGGAATAATAATACCTCTCTTCAAAACAGGAAGCCGGAAGAAATGTAGCAATTATAGAAGGATCACTTTATTGTCTCATGGTTTGAAAATATTTGAGAAAATACTTGAAAAAAGGCTAAGGAAAATAATAGAACCACAACTACGGGAAGAACAACATGGATTCAGAGAACACCGATCAACTACCGATCTCATATTTGCACTTAGAATACTGTTAGAAAAGCATTGGGAGAAGGGCAAAGACTTAACACTAGTGTTTTTGGATCTCGAAAAAGCATTTGATAGTGTTCCAAGGAAGACTATATGGGAATGCTTAAGAAAGAAAAATGTACCCGAAGGGCTTATCCAGAAAGTTAAAATGCTTTATGAAGACTGCTGCAGTTGCATACACATAGGAAACGGTAATTCTGATTGGTTCCAAGCCACTAAAGGAGTGCAACAAGGCAGTACTTTTTCACCCTTACTTTTTATCACTGCCATGGATGAAGTCATGAAAGAAATTAAGCAGAAGAACAATATGTACATCAATGCATTTGCAGATGATGTAGTAATTTGGGGAAATACAGAGAAGGGAGTCCAAGAGAGGCTGAACACCTGGAATGAACATTTGAAAGCACACGGATTAACAATAAATAAATCGAAAACTGTTACTATGTCTGTCAACAAGCAGAAGAAGAAAGAAAAATAATGCTGGAAGGTACACAGCTGGAAACAGTAGACCAATATAAATATCTTGGGTGCATCATTTCAAGTGATATCAGAATACAGCATGAGAATAATAACCGCATTCAAAAATCAGCTCACTTTTACCATCAAGTTCGGAACCTCCCCTGGAACGAAAGTTCCCTTAAGATCAAAGCAGATTCTATTCCAATCATACTTCACCCCCATAATAACATATGGCCTAGAAACCTGCACAACAACCCAACAAGTGGATAGCAAACTACAAACCGCAGAAATGAAGTTCCTACGAACTATGGTACAGAAGACAAAAAGGGACAGGGTAAGGAATGAAAGAATAAAGGAGGAAGCTGGTGTGTACCCATCCCTGAATAAAAAAGTGACAAGGGCCCGTTTGAAATGGTTTGGCCATGTCAAACGAATGGACGATAGAAGGACAGCAAAACAATGGCTACACACAGTCATGGCCAGAAAACGACCAGTAGGAAGACCTAGGAAGAGATGGCTGGACCAAGTGAAAGAGGACACAGGAACAAGAGGAGTCAGCTGGGATGTCGTCTTGAGAGAAGAGTGGTACATGGACAGACAGATGTGGAGAGAACTTGTAAACCACACCCGGGCAACTGGAGTGGAAAACTGATTATGATGAAGTATTATAGGGGTTACTACAACCGAATAAGGACATAAAAAACTTTCCAGTCTGTCAAACACACAAAATTTCAATAAAAATTATAACACTATAAACATACCTGTAAAAAATACACATTATTACACAAAGAATGATGTGTTTCGTTCTACAAGAACATCCTCAGATTCTATCAAATCATTTAAATCATGCGTAAATATGTACAGTATTGATAATACTTGTTCATATTATCACCCAACTCTCTATCATTGACAAGTTTATGCAACGTAAACAATACTGTACTGTACCAATGGGTCCTTACAAACATTATCCCCAAAAATTTGTGGTTCAAAAATACAAGATATAATTCGAGGCAATCAGCTTTGTTTCCTGTCATATGTTAGGTTTTGCTAAATTAAATTTATGTTTTGCGTATTGTAGGCATTTTTATTTTTTATTCATATTATTATGCATTATAAAATTTGTAAATTGTGAATAAATACAGCATTTGTGAAATATTTGATTAAATATATCATTAAGCATTATATTTGAAAGTTTGAGTACTTACAAAGTAATCTAGTCTACTTGTTCTGCATAATTCGTATTTCGAGCCTCTCTTCAGTTCCAAAGTGACATAAATCCAAGACCCCCACCCCACCGAAATATTTAGACTGATGTTTTCAAGTCCGTTTGAATTTGAGAGAACTATATCCATTTCTTCTCAGCCTCCTATTCCCAAATTCAAACTGTCATTATTATAGAAATCCTCCTTGTGGCCAGACGAGTTTATCTCCAGAAGACGTGGAGCAAAGTTTCCGCAAAACATAAAGAATTTCTCCTCTTTTTTTTCCCCCCCGACATGGAATGAGCCCAAAAGCTACATTATCATGTCTAAAAATATGCTCTCACCTCATCAATCCCAATTCTTCTACATCCATATCTTCTCAGCCCCCCGATAAGCTTGTTTCTGCTTCCCAGCTTCGTCAGGTAGCGGCCTTCAACACTTTTCAAGGGACCACCTTGACAGATCTTCAGTCTTGATGTGGGAAGTGTGAGATAAGAAGAAAGTTGGTTAAAACACAGGAAAATGGAAGAGCAAAAGGATAAAGATGAATACAGGTGGTAAAGGACTAGGAATACAGGACAAATATGAAAAGTGGAAAAGAAACCAACGGCTCAATCAACATTAAGTTCCCTCTTCTGATTTTGACGTGTCGTTCTGTTTATCCTATTATGTGTTCCTATCCAGTACTTAATAGAAAATTAGATGTGAACAGTGCTTTAATTAAAGAATGCAACCATAAAAAAAAGAAAGGAAAAATAGCAGCTTATAACCTGTCATTCAAGTACTAGTAATAATAATGATAATAATAATAATAATGTTTATTTGTTTGTTTGTCCTACCCTTGTCCCGCTTCTCTACGGAGTCGAGTATGAAGCGAGATGAATCTGTCGTGGCGGGTTTTTATGACTGGATGCCCTTCCTGACATCCTCACCAGAGGAGTTAATGAGATGAAATGAATGATGTGATACATGACAGTAGAATGGGAGAGGATGAAACCTGGTGCCAGCACATAGCCTACTCCTGTTGAATAACACCATCAACAGCGTCATATGCTCTCACTCCATGAGCACTGCGGAGAGGTTTAGAATTTCATCCAGGCTTTTGGCACGCAATCTAGTGATTAGAAATCGTATACCACTACCTCCCCTATCCTGCCGGCCAACATTCTGATGGTGAAAATGTTTTCAACCAATGGGACTCGAACCAGCTAACCACGGTGTCATAATTATAATAATCTTATGGGGTTTTTACATTACTTTTACAGCTTTCAGAGATACCAAGGTGCAACAATTTAATCCTACAGCAGTTCTTTAATGTCCCAAAAAATTTAATGACAAGAAGCTGGCATATTTGAGAACCTTCAAATACCGCCAGACTAATCCAGGATCTAGGCTATCCCACCAACTCGGGCTCAGAAAGCCAGGCCCCACTGTCTGAGCAACTCAGCTTGGCAATTTATTTAATTTTTAAATCACAACATGAAGGGTCATTGTCAACAACCTCTTCTGAATACTTTTGTTGTGACTACCTATGAATATCTAAATGGCAGAATATGATTGTGCGACAACATCCAGCAGCGAGAATATAGTCAATAACCTCTCACCAAGATGGTCACGATTGAAATTTCTTTAAACCCTCTCAAAAACATACAGTCTTCACTATTCTACAAACTAGCAGCTTAAAGGATTCTGTGATTACTAGTTGTGTTATATGATATTTAAAAGATATTCACTAAAACATGATTAAAAAATTGCACAACACTACAGCGATACAAACAAAGTGTACAAGTGTGCCCTGGTTTTATTTCATTATGTTCTGGTCTAACACATCAAAGGTACTTTTTTGGTAGTCGCTTTACGTCACACCGACACAGATAGGTCTTATAGCGACAATGGGGTAGGAAAGGCCTAGGAGTTACAAGGAAGCAGCCATGGCCAATTAACACTCCAGTGGGCACGCAGTTTGCTGTATCGCGAGTGGGCGCATGGAGGACAGGTGTCCTCCACTTTGTTTTGCGATTTTACCCTAGGAAATGTATATTTAGCTATCATGATTGTTTGTTTTGCATTAGGTAGGAATATATTAAACACATTTTTAATAAAAAGAGTGTATTCTACAAAATATTAAGTAGAAAATATACAATCATGGTAAATCAAACAAAAACATGTATAAGTTTGATATGTTATGAATATTATAAAAACGTGAATATGTATATGTTTTATGTTTTAAATGACAAACTATAAAAATTAAATGTTATTACTTTCTAGTTTGAAAATACAAATTGGTTTCTTAGTATAAAAAATTAAAGTACATACCTAATTTTCCATATTAGTGAAGCATAACAAATGTTGAAACTTTATAAACTTTAGCTTATTCAATGCACCTTGCACATATATTTCTCATATGATCAACACACACCCACACATGACACTTCATACACTCTTTCCTTGAAGTCTTGTTCCTGGCTCTGCCGCAGAGGTAGCATCTTCCTTTCACAGCCACTCCTCGGGATGCTGGTTGAGGTGGAACTTCTTCCCTGTCCAGTTTCAGCAGGATCCTTCCTCTTGTCTTTATTTCCTGTGGTATCGTCTCCAAACTGATACAATGTCCAATTTGTGGTCTAATCAGGGTGAAAGCCATTTGTTTCAAAAAATCACAGCAGCTCACAAAGCCAAGTTTTTGATTTGTTTTATAGATTACAAGAGCATTTACTCCTCCCACATTCAGAATATGAAAGAAGATTGTTAGTGGCCATCTTCTTGAGTTTCTCGCAGTGTCATATTGATGGCACATTTTGTCCAAAATGTCAACGCCATACTTGGTTTCATTGTAGGAAGTAAAGATCACGGGCTTTCCCTCATCACCTGTATCTGGATTGATTGCCATGTTGTCATGCATAGTTGATATTGCCAACACAGCCTTATTCTTCTTCGGTACGTAAGATACCAACGTACAGCTTTTTTGAAAACCAAACAAATTGCTTTTGACTTCTCTTGACTTATCAGGTAGAAAGTTTGGGGGAACTTCTGCTTTGTTCTTTCTCAGTGTAGCAATCATAGTTACTTTTTCTTCTTCCCGTATCTTTATTGCCAAGGGCACAGATGCAAACCAATTGTCACAGGTAATATTCCTATTGGTTCCTGAAATAGGCTGCACCGATCTCAAAACTAAATCTGACGTGTTGCTGCTTCTTCTGAAAGGGCCATTTGGTTGTTTCCCTACATACACTTCAAGGTTTGTAGCATAGAAGGTTGTTGTGGAAACCATAGCAAAGATCTTTATCCCATACTTTGCAGGTTTACTAGGCATATACACCCAGAAGGGACAGTTTCCTCTAAATGCAACTAGCTGTTCATCAATGGTAAGATAGTCGGCTGGTCTGTATGCATTCTTGCAACTGAGCACGAACATATCAAAGATTTCTCGAAAAGCAGCTAGTTTGTCAACAGATTTTCTTTTATCTCTGTTGAGTACGTTATCAAATCTCAGACAACATAAAAGAAATCAAAACCTCTTTGCGCTCATGGTTACATAAACAGCCTCTACTCCCGTGCCGTGTGAATTATCCCACATTTCATATACGTTTCTTCTTCCAGCCCTCAAAACCCCAGCAAGATATACCAATCAATGCACGAATTTCTCGGGAATCAGTGGGCCTAGCATCCCTTTGTCTGACAAACTGAGGGCGAATTTTAGTTATGTATATGTTAGTACAATCAAGTATTTTTTCACCATTTCGTCATCAATTATACATTATAATGCAGCTTCTGGAGTGATAGCATTTTTCGCAGACCCTTGAGGTCCTGGGCGATGGAAAACTGATATAATGTTATGACTTGTACGAGAAGTCTGGGCAACTTGAGGTTCTAAGCACCACCTTGATGCGCGATCTTTTCCAAAATAAAACTCTGAGTTGACGAAAGCGGCAGGAAGGACCGGGCCAGGAGGAAGAACTGCTTCTTCTACTACTTCCATTTCCTCAGAGTCGTCAGGAACATCAGCCGGGTTATCCTCTGCATTGATTTCATCTTCTCTACTCTCTGTGTCATATTCCAAGTGGTCTTCTTCTCGTTCATCTTCATCCTCTATACCTAGAACACTCTCGTTACCCTCAGTCTCATCTAGCCAACGGCGTACCTGTTCACGTTCACTTGTCATTAATTGTTATCACGCATAAACTATTTCAATTAAACCGTTACGACGTTCAAAACTATGAAATAAAAAAAATACCACAGCAATATCCGAAAAAACTGTAACGCCAGTGAGCCCACGGACAAGTGTCCTCCACTACTGCACAGCACAAATAAACACGAGGTCACAGCAACAATTGGCGAGCATAAAAGCTGACAATACACTGATGGGCGGAGGGTGAGTGGGAAGAAAGGTATATGGCCGCTCAACGTCACGAGTGCTGCCAACCCTTGTAGTCACGCAAAACAAAATCACTGGAGGACACCTGTATTCCGCACGCCCACTGGAGTGTTAAGGTACAGCCCCAGCATCTGCCTGGTGTGAAAATGGGAAACCACTGAAAACCATCTTCAGGGCTGCCGACAGTAGGATTCGAGCCCGCTATCTCCTAGATGCAAGCTCACAGTCACACGCCCCTAACCGGACGGCCAACTCACCCGGTCAAAGGTAGTTCGCAGAGCACGTCTCGACGGGAGTGTGACCCTGTGATGCAGGGGCACTGTTTCATATCAGACCGCTGGTCTGATTGTTTAGGAGTTTTTTATTGTTCCCCACTGGTAATGAAAACTATTTGTGTTGACTTCTGGGAGTGACGCCACATAGAATTAATTATGGCCAACGGCATTATTCATTCAGCCGGCTACTTTGTAATGTTGCTCATTTTGTGATATTTTACTATAAAAATAACCGTATTTATTAGAGCGGGCAGAACAGTCCTCAGCAGTAGCAATGAACACTTCTATCTCTCCTATACGTAATACTAGGAAAGCTTTGTAACATTAGACACCCTAAATTGTATATTTAATAATTTAATGCAGCCAATGGTCATGGGATAGTTATATACATAAATACATGGAATAAATGTTAACTTAAAATACCATATGTAGATCTTTGTGTTAGTCCTACAAAATTTGGTCAAGGACACCACTCTTTTTCCACATTCCTGGAAGTGATAGCAGTCACAACAATTCTTGCACAGCTAACACATACAATCCTGCGGTTCATGATGTTTCGTATTGTCACATTCTGTGATGGAAGCCATGTACCGCAAATCGTGTCATGACGTCATACCTCATAATTTGATTGTTTCCAATCTTGAGTGATCATGGCATCCGTGGTATAAAACGTGCTCCATATTTCCTTTTTCTTTAAATAAAGTTCTTGTAGAACACTGTTGAAGGCAGGTGTAGAATGTAGTAGCATCCACTCTCGCAGGTCCTCTATAAAGAACCTCTCTCTAACTAGTTCGTATACAAATCGTGAGGGAGTAAATTTCGATAGGTTAAGAACTTTCTTTAGATAAACAGCTTTCGTCTTCTCTAAATCTCTTTAATTACTCTTGGTAAAATGGTCCCATACTAACTGTAGTCCGTAACTCACTATTGGTGAGATCTTCACTTAACCGGGCGAGTTGGCCGTGCGGTTAGGGCCGCACAGCTGTGAACTTGCATCCGGGAGATAGTGAGTTCGAATCCCACTGTCGGCAGCCGTGAAGATGGTTTTCCGTGGTTTCCCATTTTCATACCAGGCAAATGCTGGGGCTGTACCTTAATTAAGGCCACGGCCGCTTCCTTCCTACTCCCAGGCCTTTCCTGTCCCATCGTCGCCATAAGACTTATCTGTGTCGGTGCGACGTAAAGCAAAAAATAAAAATAAGGAGATATTCACTTTAAAGAGCTTCACTGTATCCACTGAGAGACTCCGCAGATGTTCGATTTCATTCATGGCTATTTAAATAGTGATAAATTAATACTTGCTTAGCTCGACATACGCACTGATACAGGAGGCTGAAGTGAAGACAGAACATCAAACTGAGAAAGTAATTCTGATTAAGTAAGTTGGCAGCAAAAGTGTTTCAATTGTATTTGCTGTTTAAGTAAAAGTGGAGTAGTGCTGAAAGTTTTCAGTTCTGAGCTGACTAACAAAGTGTTGAAATATTTGAAGTGTTCTGTGATGTGGTTATACAATGATGAAGTGTATTATATGAAAATAACAGTGACCCTACTTGTGCGCAAAGCCAACAACTGATAGCCCTGACGTGATTTGAACATGCAATCTTCCAACTTTTTGAATTAATTTCAACTACTAGCTGATATTAGTATTGGGAGGATAACAGAGGGCATGACTCAATTTCATGTGAAAGATGGTATCACAGCAATATCGGATAAAGAATGCATCAGCATTATGAGTAAGGCCTTGAAGTTTTCTAACCTATTATCTGTATAACATTGATACGGAAAATGCAGATGACCGCTTGCAAGATGGAAGAAGAGTCAAAAGCATTCAAGTTAATGCTATTACAGAATGCTCACTGAAGATATCCTGGACAGAGTTAACCAAAAACTGAGAAGAATAGGAGAGACTCTTAGGGAACTGTTGCCAACCACTCTCAAAATTGACAACCTTAGAAGGTGCGTAGTTTTGATGACTGTGTACCCAGCATTCACCATGACAAATTGCTACCCTGATTTATAAATTTCATTTTGTTCCATATTGATAGCCACCAAATGTCATAAAAGAAAGAAAAGTTCCACCTGATTAATACTTATTTATTATCACATGTATGATAGAATTCACATGTATATTAGGACCGGTTTCGACCTCTTACAAGGTCATCCTCAGCTGCATTAGAATCTTACGTTTGCATTTTGTATTATACCTCATTCTTGAAAGCTTTATGACATACTCTGAAATTTAACAACATTATGTTGATTACACTTTTGATAAGAGTTCCAATGTTACAATACGCGACAGACAGCCAAGCAGCATGCATCTCAACCACTCCACAACAATATTTACCAACATCATAAGAAAGGAAAGAGCCACCAATAATTACGACTTTGTCATTCAAATTGAACAATTTCCAGAACATCAGCCACGTCAAACAAGCCAGGATTATGTTCAAGTCACAAAAACAAAATTAGAAAGATAAAGTGGTTGAGTTATACACAAAGTGTATCGGCTAAGTTTATACAAATTCAGGCTTGTAACTCGCATGTTCATTAGTCTTTTTAAAACAACATAAAAATGTGCTGTCACTTGTTAATTTAGACTACAGACAGACATTTGCGTCGAAACATATCTTACAATGTTTTAATATTTTAATGTGTTTATATGTTTGTATAATGGGCAAATTTCACATTATTTCTGTACCGGGCGGTACACCTCCACGCCGCTAATTTAAAATGTGCGCCAATTGAAACTCCTCTGCTGGAGGAAGTCTGAACTTTATCGACGGTATTAATTTTCAAGTTTCTCGGAAGATGTCACTACTTGGAAAGTTTGAAGTTTTTGAACTGTGCCACTTTTGATGTATTTTTGTTTTACCGGTAGTAAGAAGTGTGAACTTTCTCTTCTAGAGGACACTACTGAAGAACTACAATAGTGCACCCTAGTGCGAAGAAAAAGAACTGTTCTTTTGGAGAAAATTTAATTTCAAAAGTTTGTTCTTTGTTAAATTTCCTTCTGTCATTGTTTAAGTTGGCAATATTAACCCTTTCTTTCCCCTTGTTTTAAATTTAGCCAATCCCGAATTTCTTTTATTAATTTCTGACCAATCGGATGTATCTTCCCCCAACTTGAATATGTTGCTGTATCCTACCCAATAAAGAGTTTGTGGGAGGGTGTTCTCATTCCTCTAACGCCTCGAACTTTCCGCGAGAGTATATAAACTGCTGATTTTAGGGTCTCCGGGCCACTTCTGTTCCATCTTTTCGTGTGTAAAGTACATAGCAGGGGGCGGGAAGCGCCTCTTTCTTCGGCGGCAGTCAACAACCAGGTAATGGCCGATTAATTACTTCTTTTCTTGCTTGCTCAGCAGTTTAACTCTCGGGGCGGGTCCGAAGTTTTTCCATTATGTAACCTTCCTTAAAACGTAAAGAAACTTGTATCTATTCCATCTTTTAAACTGCATATCGGGATAGAGAGTGCTTAACCCTCTCGAGCTCCCAATCATATTGTTTTGAGGTGAACTTATTTTTCTCAACCTATTCTTCGTTAACGTAAAGCAAATTGTTCTTTTCTAAAGTCACCTCTGTAGTATGGGATTAGCCCTTGCATTAGTGGCCTAGAGCCAGATTAGGTTTTAAAAACAAGTGTATTAGGAGTGCAGATCGCCTCCTCTCAAATTGTTATTTTAGAGGTCATGTAATTAACCTTCTTGTCATTTAACAGACCTCAGTAGGTTGGGTATTTTACCCCTGTGTATATGTCCTGAAAGGACAGCTTGAAAGTGGAATTAGGTGGGGCCTTTGACAGGCCTGAATTTTGAGAGCAAGTTGCTCTTTTTCTGAAAATTTTGTTTTCTGCGCACCTCTAGGAGGCCTTACTGTGTATTTTGGAGCAAGTGCTCCTAGGCATGAATGGGGTTCTCTGCCCCTCTGTTGACACTTGTGTTTGGGGTAAAACTGAGCTAATTGCTCAAGGATTGTGATCGCGGGGCTCGAAGCCCAAATCCTGTAAATACTGTAATTGTACTTTTGTTGCCTTGCTACTCTGTACCTGCCATGTTTGTTATTTCTTGATTTTGAAAAGAAAATATAACCTTGTTAAATTTTAAATTCACTTTAATTTCGTAGCCTGAGACCTATTCACCACCCCGCACCTTCTTTCACGCATAACTACCACAAAAACACGGTAATGTAATACGTACTGTAAAACAACGCAAGCTTTATTGTTATCAGCTGTTTTAGACTTTCACAAATGCATTCAAGCACGTTTAACTACGTTTGCTAATATTTTAATGTAGATATAGGCCTATAATATGTTTTATTGAACTCTCAGCATATAATTCCATTTGGATAGCGTATTTTACTGCTAATTTACTGCTATAATAACATTAATCACTTCATAAGCATCAACAAAGCTCGCCTCATACATGACTAAACATTTATGAGAATGGAGCTTATTTTAACTGAATAGGCAAATGCCTATGGTAAACTATTCCTACATAGGCCCTACTCATTACGCATTAGAAAGAAAAAAAAGACAAACTCATTTTATTATAATTATATGTGTACATTGGGTTATTATATTATGTAATAAGAGTATTTAACATGTTATAAACTTAGCTATGTTGTAACATTGGAACTCTTAGCAATGTAATCAACATAATGTTGTTAAATTTCAGAGTATGTCATAAAGCTTTCAAGAATGAGGCATAATACAAAATGCAAACGTAAGATTCTAATGCAGCTGAGGATGACCTTGTAAGAGGTCGAAACCGGTCCTAATATACATGTGAATTCTATCATACATGTGATAATAAATAAGTATTGATCAGGTGGAACTTTTCTTTCTTTTATGACAAATTGCTACCCATCGTCCAAGATTTTTACCACTAGACCTCACTCCCCTAGATTACTTTTGCTCAATTGTTACAGTAGGCCCCATTTCAATTGAGAATCAAAGTTTATCATGAGTTATCCACACAAAAAAATACAAAACTCTGTAGATATAAACTGAATCCTGTTGCTCTTATGGCACCACAGTTGAAGACTATGCTCTGGTTAAATATTTTTATGTGAACAATATGAATAACAGCAGTGAGACAGTAGTAATATTGTCAATTGTGCCTTAAAACAATAAATTCTGAGGACTACAAGATTCCAAAATTAGGCTACATACTTACTGCAATGATAATGTTCGGAAAATTTCCATTCCGTGAAAATACTTCCAATCTGGCCACAGTTTCCTCATTGCCAACTATTTCATCGAATGTTCGAGGACGATACTTTTCAATCCTGAAATTAGAATACCAATTATATCACACATTAGGAACAGTTTACAGCAGAAAATACCGGGAATTTGTGGGGAAATTCATCTTACCATGGCATTGAAAAGCCACTTTTCTTCGTACCACTTGTTTCTTCAACCATTATTGTAATATCTTATTTTGTTACCACAAGCACTGTCTTCTTCTTTACGTCGGAAGTAGATACTATGTGAATGATTTCTTCTATTTTCTTTATTTATCTTAAGGGAGCACTATTATACATGACAGAGCATGAGACTTACGTCAACCAGTTGTGAACCAACATTTTGGCGCTCTTTTCTCACGTGCACCAACTTATGAGAAACAATGGGTCTATATAGGCTTGACATAAACCAACAAGTTAGGCTTCGCTGTTGTGGTTTGAAATCGCCTTAGCAAAATTGTTCTTGTACTAAGAATGTCCTTCCATAACGAACAGAATAATTATTTGGTTTAGTCCTTCTTTAGATTTATCCGGGGTTATGATGGAACAAGTTCCTCGCCGAACGTCTGACGATGTTGGGCCTACTTGAATGATTACCTATTGCATGACGTGCAATGTAGCGAACTTCTACACAAAAAGAAAAAAGTTTAGATAAAGAAAATATTTTTTGTTAGTTGCTTTACGTCGCACCGACACAGATAGGTCTTACTATGGGATAGGAAAGGCCTAGGAATTGGAAGGAAGTGGTCGTGGCCATAACTGAGGTACAGCATTTGCCTGGTGTAAAAATGGGAAACCACGGAAAACCATCTTCAGGGCTGCCGACAGTGGGATTCGAACCAACTATCTCTCGGATGCAAGCTCACAGCCGCACGCTCCTAACCGCACGGCCAACTCGCCCGTAGTGTTGGGTCGCTCAGGAGCGAGTCGTTCCTGGTGAACGACTCTTTTTGTGGTGCGACTCCCCGCTCGCTCCTTTCAAAAGAGCGGACCGTTCAAACATAACACTCGCTCATACTGAGAGCGTCGAGAGAGAGAGTGAAGAGAACTTACCTTGAGTTTCAACCAGCTCATCCCCCGAGCTCGCTCCGCTCCTCGCCATTCCGCTCTTCCCTCTCCAACTCCCGCTCCTTCGACACGTACACGTAACCTGTCTGTGTTTACCGCCACGTTTAAAACGACGTCCTTTGGCAACACACAGCGCCTGTCCAAATTCGCTATTCAACATTTGTTTCGTGCCAGTAAATTATCACTTTAAATGGAATGACGTAGTGTTTAATATGGTAAACTCATTCGGCTGCACTCTTATAATAATATTCTAAGGCATCTAAAACTAGAAGCTAAAGTTTATGTACAAACTATTTACACAAAGTACATCGCCCGAAATACACCACTCACTTAAATTATAATTTAAAAATAAAATCTGGGACATTCGCTTTTGAAAAGAAAAAAATCTCTCCCAAGGCGTTGAAGTAGCGACTACACACAAACGCTTCAATGCCAGTTTGTGGAGAGAAGGGTACACATGTTGTCTTTCTGACCACCAAACAAGTGGATTTCCTTTCAGAGGCAACAATGGCTCTTGAAAGTTATCCACTTGAATTATCGCAGCTGATTTTGGGTGTGGACTCCGGACAAAACTCGAAACTTTAGCTGTGAATGGACTCCTTTCAGAGAGGGCAATAGGAGAAACATCATCTGAGCTGACGGGAAGTTGGTGACTTTCACAAAAAAGGGATAAGTCATTGTTTGCAAGAGTTATAACAACTCTTATCCGCGAAACCATGCAATTTAAAGCGCGGATCTACTGCTGTTGCCTCTGAAAATATGGCACTCTTTTTGATATTTGTAAACCTTACTGTGGGAGCTTCCAGTATCTTTTGAGCCATCTCCTGCACTTCCGTACACATTGCATAGTTATTTACAAACTGGGCACACCATTGTCTAAGTGACTGGCTCAGCAGAATCACTTTAGAGGCTGCCACTTGTTTCTCACTGTTCATCTCTTCAGTGACCCGTTTGAAAGCTCTGAGTACTTCACAAACTTGCTTGATCTTTTGGATGTCATCGCTAGTTAGCTGCGGCAGATCAGGGTAGTTTAAGGCAATTGTTGAAATTAGGGCTGTTGGACCTCAATAATCCTCTCGAGCATAACGAAGGTGGAATTCCACCTCGTTACCACATCTTGTTTAATACGCAAGACTGGTTCATCCATCTGCTCCTGCATTTTTCGCAGTTTGCCTTCAGCTTGTGAGCTGCGTTTGAAAAAGTCCACATTTTTTTTTCACTTTCGCAGTGATGTCTTTAACACAGTGGAGTTCGACTTCACAACTAAATTTAAATTATGGGCAAAACATGGGATTTGCCTCCAGGCTGTCTGATGTATTGCAGCCACAATATTTGCAGCGTTATCGCTAACAATACACACGATTTTAGTCTCCACTTTCCACTCACAAGCAACTCTTATGAGTTCTTCAGCCAAGTTTCGAGCCGTGTGCTTCTCGTCGTAATGAAACACTCCAGTAGAACAGATGGTACCAACTCGACTCCCTCGATGAAATAAGCCGTCACGGACAAGTAGGAATCGTTGTTCATAGAAGTCCAAGTCAGTAGGTAATGTCACATACAGTAGACTGCGGACTCCAATTGTTCTTTGACAAATTCTTTCGTCATATTATACAATTGTGGAAGAATTACTTGCGATAGAGTTTTTCTTTTAGGCAAATTATAAGCTTTATTGAGTTTATGAATCAGTGCCCTAAATTTTTTACTTTCAACGATGCGGAATGGCAAGTAATTTTCCACAATTGACTCCAAAACTAAAAAGTCGATTTCTCTACTCCTTTTGTTGGAAAGAGGTCGGTGCATCTAGGAACTAATGGACGTCTGACCCGAATTCCGGTGGGGCGTTCCGCTTTACTCAAGTGTAACACAGGCTGATGCTGGTGTGACTGTACAATCTTCATTAGAAGTTGCAATCGAAGCCACTGCTGACCTACGATCATCCGAAATTTCTTCTGAAGAGGGAAGAGCGGGCGTTAGCCGTTCTGTAGATAACGACATAGTAGGATGTAAATTTCGAACGTGGCGCTCGAGATTAAACATACTGCCACTTTTATACGAAATCTGTTTTGAGCAAAAATTGCACTTTGCTTTCCCATCGCCTAAATCTTTAAAAAAGTTTAAAATGTCACTCCTTTTCTTTTGCCTTGAAGCCATGATTCCCACTGAACACTGTAGGCAAAACTGACCATAGACCGATATTCGACAAACTCCAGTTCACAATGGAACATTGGTGCCAATGAATAAAAAGGAAAAAGCAGATAATGTTGCCTACTCGAAATTTTGACGCATATGTTTTTCTATAAAATAATTAAAGAAAGACATAGGGATTTGTCGCGTTATGGAAGTGATCAAATTCTGCGTAAGAGAAATGACGAATTTTCTCAATGTACATTGGAATTATGAGAATTTGTTTATTAATGAATGGTTTACGGGTTGAGTTGGTCATAATGTCTGTATGGCAGGGGCAGGTATACTGTGACTGACACATCTGGTTAACAGATGCTGATACCCTCTCTCTTCCTGTGTATGTATTTCTCGCAATTTGTCGGGTTTAGAACCGTATTGCAATGCTATCTATTGGCTATTTGATGAATTACGTCCTAAACACAGTTTGTAGTAAGGGGTGGGGGTGAACAAGGGTACAGCTTACCAACACAGATTGTTTGTCGTCGTTATTTTTAAAATATTTAACAGGAAAAATATTCTTCTTCTCGGAATTATATCATTCCAATATTCCATGCAAGGACTTACATCAGAATGTATTTATTAATAATATAGATTTTCAACCATTTCCTTCCTTACCTTCTCACGATGTCGTTGGCAGCATTGGCACAGACGCACACTTCTTTAAATGAGCGAAGGAAGAGCGATACAATGCTTGGAGCGTGTCGAAGGAGCGAGTGAATGTGGTGTGTGGGGTGCGGGTGCGGAAGAGGCTAGGCTCTTCGAGCCGTGCGATGCTTGGAGCAAACCGCTCCTTCGAACGACTCCCCGGAGCTGACTCCATCTGGAGAGCGGAGCGAAAGAGCGCGCTCCTTCCTTTGAACGACTCCGACCCAACTCTACTCGCCCGGTGATTGAAGAAATCACCGCCGTCTCGATCCTCCTATACTGCCTGCTCTATGCGAGCCTTTTTGCGACCACGCTGCGACAAAATTTCTCCGCTAGATGGCAGACATAGACGCACAATGGTCTAAACTTATTCTAATGACGACAGCCTACAAAACACTATGCAGTATGGTCATATGTTCACTGAAGCTCGTAAAATACATCTGTAATATTAAATATCGGCAATATTACCTGCACGAAGTCGCAGTTGGCCTCTTCATGCACAATTTAAAGATTTTCCTGGACGAAGGCTTGGAGTGGTACCGTACTTTTTGTGTTCTTGCCAACGCAATATCAAATAATAGAGGTCTTACGAACTTGGTTAGGATAATATCACTAACATTTTGCTGATGTTCTTTGACCTCACACTGTAACAAAACACGTTCTGAAAGATTTTTAATATTTGTTTTACGTCGCACCGATACAGATGGGTCTTATGGCGATGATGGGATAGTAAATGCCTAGGAATGGGAAGGAAGCGGCCGTGGTCTTAATTAAGGTACAGCCCAGAATTTGCCTGGTGTGAAAATGGGAAACCACGGAAAACCAACGGCTTCAGGGCTGCAAACCGTGGGGTTCGAACCCACTATCTCCCGGATGCAAGCTCATAGCTGCGCGCTCCTAACCGCACGGCCAACTCGCCCGGTATTCTGAAAGGGAAGACGTCGCAAGTCCTCGTATTACGCTCATGCGCTTGAAGGACTTCGACAATAGGGCACATCAGTTTAAACGAACTCCTGGAGATGCTTCACCAGAGCAACAAAACTAGGTTTTGGGTATCGAACTCCTCCTCTGTCCTGATGTATAATCAGTTCCATTTAGAGGTGTCGAAGCTCTAGGCAGTGAGATGTTGCTGACACAAATGCCTAGTGGGACGTAAAACAAATAACATTATTATTGACACAAATGCCACACTCCATCCTCTCTTCAACAACACGAACCTAGTACCCGCAAGCTAGGATTTGATTTCCTGTTTCTAGTTTGATTGGAATATTATCGTCTGGATATCTGAGGTTGTCCAAAATTTCTAAACATGAGGCGTTTAGTGATTGTCCGTCACAATTTTTATCGCAAGGAATCCACTGTCCACCACGGCTTTAATCACCTTCTGGAAAAAAAATCCGCAGCCTCTTTCCAGTCATTCGACCGGGCCAGGAAGGAATGAATGAAGCCCCCCCATCTAGCAGGGAGGATAGGAATTGTGCCGGTTGGCGAAGCCTGTCGCACCCCTCCGGGGCAATGATTAATGAATGACAGATGAAAGGAAATTATATTCAAGAGTGTTTCTGGAATTAAATATCACAGGGAAAATCGGAGTATCCGGAGAAAAACCTGTCCCGCCTCCGCTTTGTACAGCACAAATCTCACATGGAATGACCGGTATTTGAAACACAGAACGCAGCGGTGAGAGGCCAGCGTCTACCGCCTGAGCCGCGGAGGCTCCATCAAATTCTGAAATAAGGTGTAAAGGCACAGATGCGAGAGTAATCTGAGGATATCCAATTACTTCCTTCATTAGGTCCTTGCCTAGATAAAGCCGACAGCCGCTTTTCTCTCAATTCTCTTCTAGACTGTATTTCATGGAGTCGTATATTTTCTGGCTGCGAACAACCTTGCTGAGATTGGCAACATGGTATACAACAGTTGAATATTTCGGGGAAAGAATCTGAAGTTTCAGTTCTACGAAAAATATACCTTGCACGAACGGAAAGAAACAAGTACCAACACCTTAAAATCACTTTTGAAATATCTATAAACATAACATGATTAATTCATTTCACAGTTCTATTCAAAATATATCTTGTACGAACGAAAGTGACCAGACACGTTTACTCATTATACAAAATAACTCAGGTTTTCACACACATTCATGCACCAATAATACAGTGCTACACCCACACTGACAGCGAAGATTGTGCGTCTACTGCTGCACTCTTACGGCGATTTGGAGAACTGTTGGTAGTCGCGCCTTCCTGTGTTAAACTAATGGTATAGAGCAGGCAGTATAAGAGGATCGAGACGGCGGTGGAAGAAATAAATGAAAAAATACGAGTATAAGAGACGGTGGAAAATAAGAACGTGCTGAGATTTCATATTATTATTAATTTTACGTGTGCTTGTCGAGAAAATAAATAAGCAAAAGTGGTATTGTTTTTAATCGGTGTGATATTAACTCCCTACTTATACGTAGAGCCCTGCGCAGATATACAAATGGTATCTGCATCCGCAAATGGTTATCCACATATTGTAAATATTAACTTAAGTTCCTATATAACACCGAAGGTATTGAAACAGATAGATCTGTTAATATAATACAATAGGCCTGATTCCTGGCATCAGATCCCCACAGTCACGGATTTATGAGGGATTTTCTCTTGCGACAACTACCAACGTATTGACCTTCGTTCCTTCCTTCCGTTAATTATGGGCAGGAGCCAGTTGGGCTTAAGTCAGATTTACGGCTTTATGGTCTCAAGGCTCTTTATATATATATATCACAATTCTCCCATACCACTGTCAAGGGTCACGTAACGACAAGCAAAAATAAGAGTATACCTGAGTGAAAATGAATAAACTTCATTATCTGCATCCGTGAATTGTTATCCGTGGATAATGTAAATATTATCAGCAAAATTATCCACTCTGCCATACAGTTTGCATCCACCAAGACAGTAACTTCGTGGATATCCGCAGCCGTGCAGGGCTCTACCTATACGCCGTTGTGGTACTGTTCGCGAGTTAAGGACCAAAAAACAAATCGCGATTTACGGCGGTGGTTGCAGAGTAGACTTCGGCTTACAAGTGGCCACGGCTGGTCCGACAGCTCTGCACTCCAACCAACCGAGCAGAAGAGGGGTGGCAATGGCTCTACCGTGGTTCTACGCCTCTGTATTCAATAATTCTGGTCCCCACTGTCGACTGCCCTGAGAATGGTTTACCAAGGTTTTCTATTCTCCTGCACTAAGGCTGGGACAGTTCCTAGTATAGGCCACGGCAGCCAAACCCGTCACCTCCTAGCATCTCTTTCGCCATAACAAATCTCCTGGTCTGAGAGTCGGCGCACCATCTAGAGGCCCTCCTCCCCATTTAGGGAAAGAATAAAAACAATTTAGTAGTAGTAGCCACGATTTAGAGATCCTAATCTGTAATAAATACCTTTGGATGCAGTGGCGTTGTGTGGATTTCTACTTAGAGGAAACTGTCAACTAAACCATATCACATTGAATTCATATGTGATTATCGATAAAACAAACACAATAGTTTTCTAGCTTTATAACAGTTTCTGAATGATTATGAAAGCATTTAAGTAAAATATTGCTAACCTTACTTCTTGCAAGCTAAATCAATTCTCCAGTCTTTTGTGGAGGAGTAAGGTAAGAATTAAGGCAACAAAACATGCCTCTGATAGTCATTACCTCAGAGAGAGTGAGAGGGAATGAACATAAAGAAAGGAGCCATAAGTAGTTTTCAATTGAACACTTCCAACTGCTTTCTGTAATCCCTGTACCGCAGTCTGTATTTACACCACTCTTGAACTCACATACATATACACTAGTTCACAGCACACTGGAAGTCTCAAATGTACTATTCTCCTCTAGTGCAAGATAAAATTCACTTCATTGATGTACATAATACCATACACTAATTAAATATACCACTGACATTGAGAATGCACCTAATGAAAAACTAAACAGCAATACGGAAGATAACTTTACTATGCATTCATACTACTTTGTAACCTTGCCTGTAACTTTAAAAACACATCCAAGAGGCTCCGGAGTTCCTACTATCTACCACCCAATGGCAGACCTAGAAATGGGGCTCGGAAGTTTGGCTGACTGTCGGTCAACTTTTGTAATGGGAGTTGGGAGTTTGTGCACTATCTGCCTCGCAGATTTACCAGTGAAATTAAAATATTGCATACAAATCCTTAATTTATAAATTCATGTAGTATTTAAAATTTGAACAGAAGTGGCGCTTCCAACATATCCATGGACCCTATGCAACTGTTGGATATGGTTAAAAGAAGGTAATATCCTTTGACGAAAGTCCATCAATGTTGACACATGTTTATCAAGTACGGATAGGTGTTTTTATTTTATACTTTTATTTTTTATAGGTGTCAAAAGTTTGGTGTGCAATAAATCTCTTGTGCTAACTAAATGGAGCACTTTTTTTAATTTTTTTATTTTAAACTGAAGTTGAGAAAATGTCAAGCAAGCCAGAGCTGCTTTGGATCCAGGTACTTTTGAGCTTAAGGGCTGGCTGAGGCTGAAATAGCTACAGTGAGTTTCTCTGATCAGTTGGGCAAATGGCACATCCAGCTTATCTATGTCCTGTTGACTGACCACAAATATAAAATTAGAAGGAATTTTAGCAGAAGCGATTGGGGTAAATTTTCATTCATTGGGAAGGGTGTGAAGGAGTGGAACAGTTTACCAGGGGTAGTGTTTGATCCTTTCCAAAATCTGTACAGATATTCAAGAAGAGAATAAACAGCAACAGAGAAAATAAATGAAGTGTTAGAGGGCATTCGACCAGTGCAGGTTATTGTAAATAAAAAAAATGTGTGTGAATAAATTAATTCCATCCCCTGGTCTAAGGAGTTTGGACAGCCAAAGTAGGGGACTGCCTGTAGGGGTGAAGTACAGTGGGGACTTCGAGGGCCCTGGGACCGCTACGGTAGCTGTGAAGGCCCTTCAGGAACTCTGAAAAGTGGTGGCAAAAGGGGCTCTGGTTAAGACGCAGCAGGTCGTTATGCTACTTAGGATCCAGAACGGGTAAAAAAAAAAAAAAAAAAAATAGTAAATAAATAAATGCAATGTAAATATTAATGTTATACCAGTTGTATAGTACCATTTGAAGTAATTCCACATACTGTATCTCAGTTGACTATATTTGTAAGTAGTACAGGAGATATTATAAGTAGAATTTTGTAAACAATATAAATTTATTAAGGATGAGCTGTGTGTTTAATAGAAAACATTGTTAGCGTAAATTGTATAATATTGTATTATAGGAAAAATTTTCTTCTCTTGTTAATTTAATATTTAGTGCTTGACAATAATGTATTTTAGTGTACCATTTGCCACTGAGGTAGACACCTCATTTACAAATAAAGAGATTTTGATTTGATTTGATTTTGATTTGATTTGACTTATCACTCCACTCTGCGGCATAGCAACAAGGGCAGCACTTTGCTCACTTTATCTGTGCATGACATAAGATGAAAATTAAAATTAAGAAAATAAGAATTAAGAAAATAAGAATTAAGAAAATAAGAATTAAGAAAATAAGCTCGTACCTCCAATGTCCTCCTACTGCATCCACACATTTCTGCAATCGTCTTAGGAAACTCCGATTCACGTGCATAAATTTGTCTTCCGTAATTGAGGCTATTTCTCTCCGGATATGTTCTTTCAGTTCGTCCAATATGTGAGGGTTTCTGCATACACTTTATTTTTTTAAGCTCCCCCATAAATAAAGGTCACAAACAGTTAAATTTGGGAACCGTGACGGCCATAAGTCCGTACTAATAACACGGTCTTCAAAAATTTCCTCAATTTTTTCTGATGAGGCATGGTTTCATCTATGAGGACATGTTGGCTCACAGAACAATCGGTATTGGAGTACACCTAATCGCTATTTAATTCATGAGGTTCCATTGCATGACGAAAACAATTTTTTTTTTGTTTTTTTGTTAGGGGCTTTACGTCGCACCGACACAGATAGATCTTATGGCGACGGACGAAAAAATTGGTGTTTGGTGTGCTGTTACAGCGAAACTAATTATTGGGCTTTTTTTTTTTTTTTTTTTTTTTTTTTCAGGATACAATAAATGCACAAAGATATTGCAGTCTACTACTACTGCCATTTTTCCAAATTGTTATTAGATGAAGAGAAATTTTATGGGTATTTCCAACAAGATTCAGCAACAGTCAATACAGCTCATGAATCCATGACTGAATTAACTGACATGTTTGGAGAAAAGCTCATTTGATTGTTGAAAGTGATGTTGAAGAGACAAAAGAAGAAATGGTATTGCAGTAATAGTGGCTAAAGAATTGGCAAACAAAGTACTCAATGTGGATTATGTTTGCAACAGAATAATTAAAGTTCAGTCAATGATGGAAGGAAATATCCTTGATATAACCCAGGTTTATGCTCCTCAAATATGAGGGTTGGCGCAAAAGTCATGGCAACTATTTTTTTCTTGAAGATACCAGTCCGGTTGGAAAATGTGACATATACAGGCGAAAGGACAAGGAATTAACTACATGTGTGGACAATGAATAGCACTGAAAAATCGTAACACACTAATTTATTATGGTAGTATGCAGGGCAATATGGCCTTCCAGGTGCAAAAGAATGACAACACAATACACATAAAGTTGACATGACAAACCTGGGCCTAAAGACCCTCAAAGTAGTCTCCTCCTACTGACACCACACGCTGCCAACGATGGGGGAGGCGCTGAATACCATCTGCCTCAGCATTTGCCGCACCATGTGTGAATCAGGTCACCTGTTGGCACACAGCATTAGCAATGTCGTCTTGTGTTGCAAACCGCCTACCACATAGTGGTTCCTTAATCTTTCGAATGAGATCAAAGTCACAGGGACAAATATCGGGAGAGTACGGTGGGTGCTCCAATTCTTTCCATCCCCAACGTCGCAGTAGCTGCCCTACACGCTCTGCTTTAATGTGGTTTTGTACTGTCATGCAGGATTATTGCACTGTCCACAAGATCCGGACGTTTCTCCCGAACGCCACGTCGTACCTGTTGCACAAGGAAGTCCCTGTAGTACTGTGCGGTCACTGTTCTGCCATGTGGAACAAAGTGGCTAACAATGACACCCCTGACGTCATACGAAACAATCACCATCAATCTGACTGGGGAAGGATTCTGACAGACTTTCTGCCTCCTTCGGGATCTAGCATGTCACCACTCCGCGGACTGACGTTTCAGTTATGGTTCATATGCCCTGGCCCAAAATTCATCGATGGCAATTATTCGTGACAAGAACTGATCGCCATCATGTTGCCAGCATGCAAGGTGGTCGGAGCATATTGCATAGCGCACCCATCTTTGAACTTCCGTCAGTGGATGCGGTACCCACCGCAATGCGATTTTGCGCATTTGCAGCTCATTACGCAATATCCTGTGGATGGTGCGTTCCTCGATGTCACTTGCCCTCTCTAACTACAGTAGCGTCCATCGTCTGTCTTCATCCAGGAGCTGCTCGATGACGGCACGTGCCACGTCGGTCCGCACACTGACAGGTCGTCCCGAACGTTGCTCATCACTGGTTGATATACGTCCTTGCCGAAACCTTCCTACCCACCGTGCTACTGTACGGTATGGTAGGGCATTATTCCCAAGGGCTTCTACTAATTCACTGTGACATTCCATCGCATTTCTCCCTCGGAGAATGGCTATTTTGATGTAAGCACGCTGCTCAACATGAGTTACTTCCATCTCGCACGACACTCACCGACTGTGATTTTACAGCCCTCGCTGCGTTACTACCAGCTATCACAGAGCCATCTGTTGTTCTGCATACACACTATGCCTGCAGAACTTCCACACGACACATATACGTTTGTGATCCGTTCACATATCTACAAGAAAAAAAATAGTTGCCACGACTTTTGCCCCAATCCTCGTAGGTTGTGAAATAGATGAAAAGTAAGAGTTTATCACTAAACTGGAGGATGCTGTAACATCTAACAAGACTGTGATTATAGGAGACTTCAATGCTAGAGTTGGAAATGATAGAAGAGGATATGAAACAGTTATATAGGAAGCCACGGAGAAGATCACAGAAATGATGAAGGGGAGATGTTATTAGAAATAAATGGATAATCGGTAATGGATGGTATAAGAAAAGAAATAGTCACAAGTTTACCAGATACAGTTGGAACTTGCAACAGAAATTCATAATTGATTATATAATAATAATCGGAGAAATCAGAAGATGCTTGACATATGTGAAAGTGATACCAAGCATTTATCTTGATGGTGACCACAGACTATTGGTGGGGATATTGTTGAAATTCAGAAGGGGTAAATATGGGGGGGAAAGACAGGATAAAATCAAATGCTGGAAACTAAAAGATAGAGAAATCCAAGAGACATATAGGGAAAAGATTAAAACTCAACTTCCTAAAGATGAGAGGAAGAATGTTGAGGAAGAATGGAAAAGGTTCAAACAGGCTTTAGTCAAAGCAGCAGAAGAAACCTGTGGAAGGACATCAACAAAAGTCAGACACAAAGAAATTATATGATGGAATGAGAGAATTGCAGATGCAGTCAAGAAGAAGAATAATGCGTGGAGAGAATGGTTCAGAAATAGAACGGACATAATAGAGACAAATGGAAATGACTGAGCACAGAGCAAGGAAAATGATAGCATTTTCTAAAAAGATGTCCTGAAAAAAATTTACAAAGGTGATAGAAGAGAATTATAATGACAAGAAAATATTATACTGCATATTAGGTAACAGAAGGAAGCAAAAAGAAAATACATCAAACGTTATCAACAAAGATGGAAAACCTGTGTGGGAAGAAAAAGAAGTTTTGAAACTATGGAGAGAATACTTCCACAATCTACACGAAGGACAAAATGTAACAAATGAACCGAAGCAAATAGATGAAGATAAAATAAATATCACCATCACAGTGTCCGACTCGTTGGCTGAATGGTCAGCGTACTGGCCTTCGGTTCAGAGGGTCCCAGGTCGATTCCCGGCCGGGTCGGGGATTTTAATCTTCATTGGTTAATTCCAATGGCACGGGGGCTGGGTGTTTGTGCTGTTCCCAACATCCCTGCAACTGACACACCACATATAACACTATCCTCCACCACAATAACACGCAGTTACCTACACATGGCAGATGCCGCCCACCCTCATCGGAGGGTCTGCCTTACAAGGGCTGCACTAGGCTAGAAATAGCCATACGAAATTATATATTATACATCACAGTGGAAGGGATGAATAAACGATCAGATGAAATAGGAAGAAAAGATCTACAAATGTCGGCTGTAGAAAAAGCTGTATTAGAAATGAAAAATGCCAAAGCTCCTGGAATAGATGACATCACAGTGGAAATTATTAAAGCTGCAGGACCTATTGGAATGCAGTGGCTGTATAGAATAATGAAGATAGTATGGACTGACGGAGAGCTTCCTGATGATTGGACAAGGGCAATTATTGTACCTATTTTTAAAAAAAGGTAATAAGGCACTTTGTGAGAACTACAGAGGAATACCATTACTGTGTCATTGCATGAAGATTTATGAAAAAATAATCTTACAAAAATCAAGAACAAGATATATTCACAATTAAAAGAAGAACAACAAGGATTTAGACCTGAAAGATCAACTATTGATGCCATATTTACAGCTAGACAAGTAGTAGAAAAGAAATGGGAATTTGGGAAAGACATCGCAGTTGCATTCATAGATATGCAAAAGGCTTATGACAAGGTTAGAAGAGAAGAGATATGGCAAGGGCTGAATAGAATGGAATTATCAAGAGAAATGCAATTCAGAATTAGAAACATGTATAACAAATGTCTGAACTGTGTAATAAAATAGATGGCAAAAGTCAGAATGGTTTAGAACAGACAGAGGAGTTCGATAAGGAAGTATACTTTCAACAGTGCTCTTAAATATAGTGATGGACAACATTATGAGGAAAGTTCGTCAAGGGTCAACAGCATATGCAGATGATGTAATGATATGAGAAGAATATGAACAAAAATTGGAAGAACAACGAAATACCTGGCCGAAGGCAATTGAAGAAGCAGGCGTGGAAATAAATTTAACGAGAAGTGAGGTAATGAAAATCAGTACAGGAAACAAAAAAATAAAGGATGTTAGGTATAATGGAAAAATTCTTAAAGAAGTAGGTGCTTTTAAATACCTAGGAAGTAAGCTAACTGGGAAATGAAACATCAAGGAAAAAATTTTGGAGAGGATAGGAAATTGCTCAAAATTGTATTACAGTGTATCAGACATAATTAGAAATTGGAAAGTACCTACCAAAGCAAAAATCATGATATATAAATTGTATTATTTGCCAATATTGACTTATGGAGCAGAATGTTGGACTTGGTCAAAAAGAAATCTGAGTAGATTACAAACGACAGAGATGCACTTCCTGCGAGAGATCTTAGCTAAACAAGGAGGGACAAGATAAGAAATGAAACCATATGAAACATGCTACAGATTAACCCTCTAAAAGAAACTTTGGAGAGAAACAGGCTGAAATGGTTCGGCCACGTCAAAAGAATGGGACAAGAAAGATTACCAAGAAGAGCTCTGGAATGGACAGAATCTGGAAGAAGACCAATTGGAAGACCACGAACAAGATGGAGGGATTAGGTGAAGGATGACATAAATTGGAGAGGATGACAGTGACAGACAGCGATGAACGATAGAATGTGGGAAAAAAGATAAGATTGGAAGAGGCTCTGTGAACGACCTGCATAAGCAGAAATGTATCAAGAAGAAGAAGTAGTAGTAGTTTGGAGAAAGGATCATTTCTCAGGGTTTATGGTTGCCATGTTCCCCGACCTCACAGTGTGTGTGATTTCTATCTGTGGGGAATAATCCACATAACGCAGACAATTGAAGGAGAATATAACAACAGAAACTGGGAAAATTACCGAACAAGAACTTATCCTTGTGAATCCGTGTGTCTTGGTAGCCACTGTAATGTAGACAGTGGAAGCATACAGATAGCTGATTCCTACTTGCCAACGTAGCTAGTGCCTGGCAAGAGATGCTTCGACCTTAACTGGCGCGTCTCAAGCCCACAAGTGGCTAGCGCCAGGCAAGCAAGGTTTCTCCCAGCCCCATCCGTAAGCAAATGCATTGTACATCTGATGGCGGTGCTGATAAAACCAGATGAGCCTTATAGTGAAACTGAAGTAATAGATGGTATTAGTGATTGTTTTTGTCGTAGTTAAAAGTAAATGTGATAGAAAGGAAGGTATTAAAATTAGGACTATTAGGCAGTACCATAGAGCTGATAAAACAGGCATGAGGGAGTTTTTAAAAAGTAACTATGATCGCTGGAAAATGGTAAATAAAAATGTAAACAGACTCTGGGATGGGTTTAAAGCAATTGTTGAGGAATGTGAAAATAGGTTTGTACCTTTAAAGGTGGTAAGGAATGATAAAGATCCACTATATTATAACAGAGAAGTAAAGAGACTAAGAAGGAGATGCAGGTTGGAACGAAATTGAGTTAGAAATGGTTATGGAAGTAAGGAGAAATTGAAGGAACTTACTAGGAAATTGAATCTAGCAAAGAAATCAGCTAAGGATAACATGATGGCAAGCATAATTGGTGGTCATACAAATTTTAGTGAAAAATGGAAGGGTATGTACAGGTACTTTAAGGCAGAAACAGGTTCAAAGAAGGACACTCCAGGAATCATTAATGAACGAGGGGAGTGTGTATGCGAGGATCTTCAAAAGGCATAAGTATTTAGTCAGCAGTATGTAAAGATTGTTGGTTACAAGGATAATGTCCAGATAGCAGCTGTGAGTAATACTAAAGAAGTATTAAAATTTACCTTTGATAACAATGACATTTAGAGTAAGATACAAAAGTTGAAAACTAGAAAAGTGGCTGGAATTGATAAGATTTATGGGGATATACTAAAGACAATGGGTTGAGATACACTACCATATCTGAAGTAGGGCTAACTTACTTGATTATTGTTTGGTTGGAGGAGCTATACCAGATGAATGGAGAGTTTCTATAGTAGCCCCTGTGTATAAAGGAAAGGGTGACAGACATAAAGCTGAAAATTACAGGCCAGTAAGTTTGACATGCATTGCATGTAAGCTTTGGGAAAGCATTCTTTCTGATTATACTAGACATGTTTGCAAAATTAATAACTGGTTTGACAAAAGGCAGTTTGGGTTTAGAAAAGGTTATTCCACTGAAGCTCAGCTTGTAGGATTTCAGCAAGATATAGCAGATATCCTGGATTCAGGAGACCAAATGGACTGTATTGCGATTGACCTATCTAAGGCATTTGATAGGGTAGATCATGGGAGACTACTGGCAAAAATGAGTACTATTGGACTAGAAAAAAAAGTGACTGAATGGGTGGCTATATTTCTAGAAAATAGACCTCAGAGAATTAGAGTAGGCAAAGCTTTATCTGACCCTGTAATAATTAAGAGGTAAATTCCTCAAGACAGTATTTTTGGACCTTTATGTTTTCTTATATATATCAATGATATGTGTAAAGAAGTGGAATCAGAGATAAGATTGTTTGCAGATGATGTTATTTTGTACAGTGTAATAAATAAGTTACAAGATTGTGAGCAGCTGCAGGGTGACCTTGTTAGTGTTGTGAGATGCACGATGGGCAATGGTATGATGATAAACGGGGTTAAAAGTCAGGTTGTGAGTTTGACAAATAGGAAAAGTCCTCTCAGTTTTAATTACTGTGTTGATGGGGTGAAAGTTCCTTTTGGGAATCATTGTAAGTACCTAGGTGTTAATATAAGAAAAGACCTTCAATGGGGTAATCACATAAATATGATTGTTAATAAAGGGTACAGATCTCTGCACATGGTTTTGAGGGTATTTAGGGATTGTAGTAAGGATGTAAGAGCCTCCGTGGGTCAGACAGCAGCGCGTCGGCCTCTCACCGCTGGATACCGTGGTTCAAATCCCGGCACTCCATGTGAGATTTGTGCTGGACAAAGCGGAAGCGGGACAGGTTTTTCTCTGGGTACTCCGGTTTTCCCTGTCATCTTTCATTCCAGCAACACTCTCCATTCTCATTTCATAGCATCTATCAGTCATTAATATATCACTTTGGGAGTGGCGACCCCATTGTACTAACAGCCTATATATGATTCATTCATTACATCCCTGACCCGGTCAATGACTGGAAAACAAGTTGTAGGTTTTCATTTTCAGTAAGGATATGAAGGAGAGGGCATATAAGTCTCTGATAAGACACCAACTAGAGTATGGTTCCAGTGTATGGGACCTTCACCAGGATTACTTGATTCAAGAACTGGAAAAAATCCAAAGAAAAGCAGCTCGATTTGTTCTGGGTGATTTCCGACAAAAGAGTAGCGTTACAAAAATGTTGCATAGTTTGGGCTGGGAGGACTTGGGAGAAAGGAGATGAGCTGCTCGATTAAGTGGTTTGTCAAATAAATAACATGTAAGTGGTATGTTCCGAGCTGTCAGTGGAGAGATGGCGTGGGAGGACATCAGTAGACGAATAAGTTTGATTGGTGTCTTTAAAAGTAGGAAAGATCACAATATGAAGATAAAGTTGGAATTCAAGAGGACAAATTGGGGCAAATATTCGTTTATAGGAAGGGGAGTTAGGGATTGGAATAACTTACCAAGGGAAATGTTCAATAATTTTCCAATTTCTTTGCAATCATTTAAGAAAAGGCTAGGAAAACAACAGACAGGGAATCTGCCACCTGGGCGACTGCCCTAAATGCAGGTCAGTAGTGACTGATAGATTGATTAATGGTTAGCATACTGGCCTTTGGTCCAGTGGGTCGTGGGTCAGGTTTTTATCAGATGCACAGGTGACCTACAAAGGGCACTAGGAAACCTTTGCAATGTGAGTGAACGCTTTAGACTTTTTCAAAATAATTTCCACCACACTCAATACAGTTCTCCATACGTTGAAACCAGTCACTGAACCAAATCTGCCACTTTTCTTTGGTTATATTTTTATACTCTTGATCCCATGCTGCCAGAAGCTCCTCGTCGGATGCAAAACGCCGCCCTTTCAGCTTCATCTTCACTTCTGGGAAGACTGCGAAGTCACATAGGGCAAGATCAGGACTGTATGGAGGGTGATCAAGCACAGTCAACCCTGATCTGGCAATAAAATCCATTTTTACATTAGCACAATATGCTGGAGCATTGTCATGATGCAAGGGGCAAGTGTTGAGCCGTGACCTTGGATGGAGCTGCTTGAGAGCCTGGATGACCTGAGGCAGACAAGTCTCACTGTACCACTTCCTTTGCGTTTCTAGCACAACCCAAGTCAGGATGCCCCATTTAGTGAAGAATACTGCAATCATACTTTTCTTCACTGACCTTGACTTTCGCACAGTCACAGGAGTACCCTCATCTTCAAACAGCCACACCTTGTTCTGGAATTTTGTTGGGACATCGTAATAATAAAGTTAAGTTTCGTCACCTGTAATGATGCTATCGACATTACGCGAAGTCCCATTTTCAAATTGTTTTAGTATTTCTCGGCACCATTTCACTCGACGTGCCCTTTGTTCCTCTGAAAGTGAATGGGGCACCCAATGGGAACAAACCTTTCTAACATGGAGATGATCTTGTAGAATTGAATGAATAACTGGTGCAGGGATGTGGAGGGTCTCTTCTACCTGCCGATATGTCAACCGCCTCTCTTGCTGTAACATTTTCCTCACAGTTTCAATGTTTTCCTCAGTCACTGATTCAGACAGTCGCCCAGAACAAGGATCGTCTTCAACCCCAAAATTTCCCTTCTGGAACTCTTTGTACCAGCGGAAAATTGTAGTCCGATGTGGACAGTCTTTTCCCAGCACAGGAGTCATTTCCTCCAGGCACTGGTCAACAATTAATCCACGAGCAAAATTGTAGCGGATAATTGCGCGATATTCACCTTGAGACCACACTGACATCCTAACTTGCTTTCAATCCCACTGCTTGGTAACAACTGGTGTGAAGGTCACGCCTTTCTGTCTTCTAGACTAGTTTTCACCCCTCTTTTCATCCCTCACCATAACAGGGGTGTCCAGCCAACCGTTTTTGCGTATTGCAAAACTTTCCTAGTGCCATTTGTATTAGGGGTCAACCTGAAAGATCAGCACCAGGTATCTCCACAGGCCACATGCCATTATTATTATTATTATTATTATTATTATTATTATTATTATTATTATTATTATTGTTGTCCGACTCGTTGGCTGAACGGTCAGCGTACTGGCCTTCGGTTCAGAGGGTCCCGGGTTCGATTCCCGGCCGGGTCGGGGATTTTAATCGCTTCTGATTAATTCTTCTGGCTCGGGGACTGGGTGTATATGTCCGTCCCAACACTCTCCTCATCATATTCAGACACCACACTACACTACCAACCATCACAGAAACACGCAATAGTGCTTACATCCCTCCATAGAGGGTTGGCGTCAGGAAGGGCATCCGGCCGTAAAAACAGGGCCAAATCCACATGTGCGACGCAGTTCGCACCCGCGACCCCACAGGTGTGGGAAAAGCGGCAGGAAAAGAAGAAAGAAGAATTATTGTTGTTGTTGTTGTTGTTGTTGTTGTTGTTGTTGTTGTTGTTAATCCTGCTTAATTGCAAGGTCTGCTGTTGTGCAATTTCATTTCCACTTGATGCGGACTTGTGCATCTTTAGGAGAGACTTTCACCACATGCATGTCCTCCCGCAGAGTGTTGAGCCAGCACTTCTTTGGTCGCCCTTGTGGTCTCTGGTCCTCAGGACTTAAGTGTAATGCCCTTCTCGCAACTGAAAAACCGTTTCTGCGTAGCACGTGGCAATACCATCGCAAACGATTCTCTCGCATTTTCTCAGGGATTGAGGGCTTACCAAATGTCATCCAAACATCCTCATTTCTGATGTGGTACAGTCTAGTGAATCCCATTGGCCAGTGAAGCATATTCATCTCCATGACATGCAGCTGTTGCTTGTGTCTCCTTGTTATTGGCCAACACTCGATTCCATACAGTGCCACTGGTCTAATGATGGTTCTATGGATTTTGGATTCCAGGTATATTGGCACCTTCTGATTAAGAAGGACTCCTGTGACTTGGCGCCACTTCATCCAGGCATCGTTGATTCTGCTTTGAACATCTGGGAGCGTGTCACCATTCGATTATATAAGTGATTATATAAGTGATCCCAGATATTTAAAATGAGATGTTTTCAGAATATGGACGCAGTTAATGTTAAAAGACCCATCACTTTGTACCCCACACGCTAGGTACTCAGTCTTCCCGACAGCAAGTCACAGGCCATATCTGTCCGAGGAGTTTTTCTAATGTTGGACTAGTTGTTGCAAATCTTGGCAGGATTCACAAGCGACCATAATGTCATCAGCATAGAGTAGAGTCCACAAGTGTGGTATTAACACTTTTGTGCTGATGGTGTCGATACAGAGAATGAACAGAAGTGGAGCTAGAGCCAATCCCTGATGAATGCCAACTTGAATGTGAAATGGTGCAGACATTTCAGCAGCACATCGGACAGAGCTGGTGGCATTCCAATACAGAAGCTGGATCCATCGAATATATACTTCTGGTACACCATGCAGCCTAAGTGCATGCCAAATAAATCACGAGGCACCCTGTCAAAGGCCTTTTCGAGATCCAAGAAAGTGATGTGGAGTGGCTTCTTCTTTTCATTATGACGTTCTATCAAAAGACCTGTTGCATGTATAGGGTTGATCGTTCCCGTTCCTTTCACAAAGCCACATTGGTTTGGGGCAATGTGGACTATGTCACGAAGGCATGCATCTAGGGCACGCTCGAATATCTTCATTGTATGACAAAGCAAACGAACTGGTCAATAGTTGGAGCAGTCTCTGACATCTCCTTTCCCTTTCCAGATGAGAATAGTAACACTGGTAAGCCAACTAGAAGGGGCACAGTCTTCATCAATAATTCTTGTTGAATAGGTCTACCAGGAACGTAGCTGCTTGTGGTCCAAGCATCTTCCACACCTCTGATGGAAGGTCATCCGGTCCAGTTGCCTTTCTGTTTTTCATTTTCTTAATGGCGACCTCTACTTCAGCAACCGTGATGGGTGGAGCTGGACCATGCACAGAATCTACTGTTGGTATTGGCGGGTGTAGGAATTCTTTAAGGAGATTTTTTCAAAATGTTTCTTCCATCGGTCAAGGACCTCAGTTGGTCTTTCTAGTAGTTTCTGGTGTTCATCCTTTATCGTCATGACATGTCTAATATCCTTTGTGGAACGGTGACAATTTTTCGCTAGTTGGTAAATATATTTTGCTCCCTCTGGGGTGTTGAGTTTATCATACCTGTCTCTATAATGTTCCTCTTTAGCTTTCGCAACTTCCTGTTTTGCTAGTGACTTTAGTCATCTGTATTGTTGACACCATTTTGCTATTTGCTTTACATCGCACCGACACAGATAGGTCTTATGGCAATGATGGGATAAGGAAGGCGTAGGAGTTGAAAGGAAGTGACCATGGCCTTAATTAAAGCACAGCCCCAGCATTTGCCTGGTGTGAAAATGGGAAACCACAGAAAACCATCTTCAGAGCTGCCGACAGTGGGATTCAAACCCACTATCTCCCAGATGCAAGCTCACAGCTGCACTACTAACTGCACAGCCAAATTGCCCGGTGTATTGTTGATGATCAGCATCAGCTCTCAAATTGAGCCAGGTCTTATAGGCTAATTTCTTTGCTTTAATGGCCTCTTGTACATGTTCTCCCCACCACCAAACCTCCTTGTTGATGAAACGACATCCAGGTTTTGTTGTACCCACAATGGTCATGGCAAAAGTCTTTATGTGTTTGGTGATTGTTGTCAAAACCTTGTTGACATTTTTTCCATGTTGCACAATTAAAGGACTGAGTGAGGTTTTCAGCTGGGTGTAATGCTGGTTTATTTTCCACCACTTAATTTTCTCAGACGTAGACTTCAGGGTTTTTCTACAGAGATCAAGGTGCATTCTAAATCTGGGGAGGAGCAGATGATGTTGGGGTGCAATATTATCATATGGAATAACCGTATTGTCAATGACTGACTTCAGGTCACGCCTTTGTACTAACCAGTAATCAATCTGTGTACTTCTTCCACCACTGCTAAAAGTAATGAGGTGCGATGGACGTTTTATGAAAAAGGTTTTGGCTACTGCCAGGTCAAATGCCATAGCACAATCCAAGATTCTGTTCCCATCCTCATTTCTCTCTCCAAACCCCTGACCTCCATGTATTCTATCATATCCATCCCTATTTTTCCCAACGTGTCCATTTAAGTCACCACCAATGAAAAGGAGCTTGTTTTCCTCAAGAGATTGTAGGTGAGTTTCAAGACTGGTCCAGAATTCATCCTTTTTATTGTCGGTACATCCAGTTTGTTGGGCATAGTAGGAGATTATGCGCAACAATTTTGTTCCACTACTAATCTTGATGGACATCAGTCGGTCGAATAAACGGCTAACGTCGTTGACATGATCTCGGATGCTAGGGCTGACAGCAGTAGCTACGCCATTACGGTTAGGTGTTTAACCATGGTAAAACAACTTGTATCCTTCACCAATATCTTAAGCCTTGGAACTAGTCCACTTTGTTTCTTGGATGCAGGCAATGTCTTTGTGCCGGTTATTCAGTACATCAGCAAGTTCTCGACTTCGAATATTCAGAGTACCAATGTTGATGGATGCTATCCTGATTTGTTGGACTTGCTTCTTAAGCCCACCCCATCCTTCAGTGGGTAGCCCTTGCACATTTCTCACACCATTCAGGCGATAATGATGTGCATCGCTTAAAGTGGGGAATGCCCTAGTAGTTTGTATCTCAATATTTATTTTAGCCAGTGCATTTAGATTCAACAGATGTTTTTGCTGTAAGCCTGTCATTGAACCCTCCTCCTTTATCCGGGCTTGGGACCAGCAACAACAATTACTGAGCTACTCAATTCACCCAGCAGCAACTGCAGGCAAAATTTATTATTATTATTATTATTATTATTATTATTATTATTATTATTATTATTATTATTATTATTATTATTATTATTATTATTATTATTATTATTATTATTATTATTATTATGCCTTTTTTGTCATATATTTCGACTAAGTGATAACAGAGTTTTAAAACAATTATTTAATTACTTTTGGAATAGTAAATCAAAAAACAATTGGTTTAAAGAAGTTCAAAGTGATTTGGAGGAGTTGAATATTACCATGCAAACCATAGAAAACAGAGGCGAGAAAAGTATTTTGAAGAATAAATGCATCAGGCTTCCTCTGACCACTGTACAGAGGAAACAATATGTTATAACGGATGCGGAGAGGGCAGCCAGGTCAACCAGACTCAAGACTTTTTGGGAGAAGAAAAGGAGGATAAATTTGTTGTAGTCTGATTTAAGTGCTCCAATGTGGGCGTAAACTCTGTAAATAAATTATTATTATTATTATACATATGTATATCATGTCTCTCTACAGAGTCGGGTATGAAGTGAGATGAATCTTCGTACCGAGTTTTTACGACCGGATGCCCTTCCTCATGTCACCCTCATCAGAGGAGTTAATGAGATGGAATGAATTACATGATATATGACAGTAGGAAGGGAGAGGGTGAAACCCAGTGCCGGCACATATCGTACTCCTGTCAAATAGCACCAAGGGGACTGCTCAAGGCTTTATGTCTCCAGCCAACAAACGAATCACTGTGGAGAGGTTTTTGGCACACAATCTAGTCATTAGAAATTATTATTATTATTATTTTCATCTACATCTGATGAGAGAATCCACAAGGTGAGATAAAATAAAATGCTGGATGGTTTGAAGACCTAATTTTGTAAATATTGATTTTGTTTTAATCTACCACACCTCAAGATTTTAGTTGATGGGCCAAGGCCATTATTATTTCTATGGGTTCAGGAAGACTGATTTCCAGTTGACCTGTGTCTGTTGTTCATATGATTTCTGAAAAGTATTATAAGAGAAGAATAAGCAAACTTGTAGTTTTATGCAACTCTTGATATTGTCTTAATAGTCATGGGACTTCCAGTGTTGCATGGATTCTGAACTGCAATCACCATTGTGGAATGCCAGTTACTATACCTCTTGGCTATTACACCCCTAGGGACTGAAGAAAAGACCAAGCATTTTTATTCCTTGTCACAGAGAAGACTTATGGTAGTGTCCACAGAGTGAAGACAAGAGTATATTGTAGCTACAGCACTAATATAAGTACAAAATATTTTGTAAGGAATCTCAGAACTTTGTCCAGATTGGAGATAGATACTGATACCCAAATTGGTTTAAGATAACAAAAGGAGTGCAGCAAAATAGTGCATTATCACCATTAATGGCAGTAATGCACAAAATAATAATTAAGAAGAACCTATCTGTTGTTTTCCTAGCCTTTTCCTAAATGATTTCAAAGAAATTGGAAATTTATTTAACATCTCCCTTGGTAAGTTATTCCAATCCCTAATTCCCCTTCCTACAAATGAATATTTGCCCCAGTTTGTCCTCTTGAATTCCAACTTTATCTTCATATTGTGATCTTTCCT
Organism: Anabrus simplex; assembly: GCF_040414725.1. Lineage (NCBI taxonomy): Eukaryota > Metazoa > Arthropoda > Insecta > Orthoptera > Tettigoniidae > Anabrus > Anabrus simplex. The sequence continues at coordinate 1,739,139,325 of NC_090265.1, read as the reverse complement.
ACTTTTATAAATGCCACTCAAACTTATTCATCTACTAATGTCATTCCACGGCATCTCTCCGCTGACAGCTCGGAACATACTTCTTAAAAATGTCAAAAACATATCAAATGAAAGGCATTTCAGGCGTTTACTCTATTAACCAGCGTTTTGTCTTAGGTTTGACATTAGACTCATCAGAGTTGGATGTGCCAGACCCTACCCACTGATGCTGGGGTGTATGCAGATTAGAGGTGTGTCGGTACTGGTGTACCGGTACGCGTCACCTATTCTCCGAATGGAGCAGTGACAACCTGCTCCAGGATCCTCTTCTCTACCGGTCCACTGCTATTGTGACAGTGTTGCGATGCGACTCGCAGTTTGCTGCTACCGGTCCACTGCTACTGTGTCAGTTTTGCAATGCGACTCGCAGTTTGCTGCTACTGGTCCACTGCTACTGTGACAGTCTTGCGTTGCGACTCGCAGTTTGCTGCTACCGGTCCACTGCTGTCTGCTACTGTGACCAGACTGTGACGGTCTTGCGCTGCGACTCGCAGTTTGCTGTACCGGGAAGTGCTGTTACTGCTATTCGCAAACGGTCCAGTGACACAGCCGTCGGCGTCTCGTACCGTTAGGGAGGTTGTGACAAGAACAGGACGAAGTCATACCGGTATGGTGTTCAATATTTCATGCAAACGAAAGAAATCCACAGTAATCTATTTCAGCATTAAAACGTTTCTACAAATAATAATAATAATAATAATAATAATAATAATAATAATAATAATAATAATAATAATAATAATAATAATAATAATAATAATACATTATTGTGATTATTATTAATGACTGTTTTTCTTTACATAGTTAAAATATAGTTAAATGTCTCTTTTAATAGTATAACTAATCATTTAATCTGGCAAATACGATCAATGAACATTTTAAATTCACAACACCGAATACTTTTTAAAACGTCAGATATTTCAAAATGATCATCGGCGATTTCTAAACAACATTATAGGTCATTCACATGTCAGAATCTTAGGGAAGAATTGCACACAAAATATTATCATTTTCCTAGTTGGGAAGTAACTGGGTAAAAGTAATCGGATTACTTGTAACGATTACATTTTTTTAAAAAAATACTTGTAATCGTTACTTTTTCCACAAAGTCTACTTGTAATTTACTTCTTGAAATAAAATTGTGCCGGGCGGAGTAGCTTGGTCGGTACAGCGCTGGCCTTCTGACCCCAACTTGGAGGTTCGATCCTGGCTCAGTCGGGTGGTATCTGAAGGTGCTCAAATACGTCAGCCTCGTATCGGTAGATTTAGAGGCACGTAAAGGAACTCATGCGGAACTAAATTTTGGCCTCTCGGTGTCTCCGAAAATCGTAATAGTAGTTAGTGGGACGTAAAGCAAATAACATTATTATTAGTAGATTTACTGGCAAGATAAAGAACTCCTGTAGAACAAAATTCCGGCACCTCGGCGTCTCCGAAAACAGTAAATGTACTTATTGGGACATAAAACAAATAACATTATTATGTATGTATTTATTAATTGAAGATAAAAAATATTTTCGATTCTTTCAACCTACCACTAGTGTGCCATTATTGAATCAGATAAGACAGGCGTAATCATGACATAATCGAAGAACAGAGCGAATCGTGCGTTCCGCTGACTACGTAAACCTACTATGCTATGTTTCTCAGCTCCATTTGTGCTTGTACCGGTTGTCACTGGACCGGTAGCGTGTCACCGCAAAGCCTTGCTCCTCAGCTGGACCGGTCTGTCACTGGACCGGCAGCGTGTCACCATGCTCTGCCATGCTCCTCAGCTCAATCTGTGGTTGGACCGGTTTGTCAGTGGACCGGCAACGTGTCACTGCTCCAGTCGTGTCACCGGAGCAGTTGGAGCAATGACACATTATTTCTGGACCGTCACACCTCTAATGCAGGTGAACTTATCAGAAGCCCTTATAAGAGGCACAGTCTGATAACTGCATACGGGAGATAAATCTCCACAATGGAATTATTGCCCGCCTAGCAATTCCGAATGGAAAATTCTAAATTCCCATGGAGGGAATTAGATATTTTTCACCAATAGAGCATGTCAAAAGTGACAAAAACATATCAGATGAAAGGCTTTTCAGGCGTTTGCTCTATTAAACAGCGTTTCGTCTTAGGTCTGACACTAGACTCATCAGAGTGGGATGTGCCAGACCCTACACTCTGTGCCTCTTACACCCCAGTGTCAGTGGGTAGGGTCTGGCACATCCCACTCTGATGAGTCTAGTGTCAGACCTAAGACAAAACACTGGTTAATAGAGCAAACGCATGAAAAAGCCTTTCATCTGATATGTTTTTGACATTTTTGACATGCTCTATTGGTGAAAAATATCTAATTCCCTCCATGGGAATTTAGAATTTTACATACCACTTAGTCGAGCAGCTCTTCTTCTTTTTCCCAATTCTTCCCAGCCCAAACTTTGCAACATTTTTGTAACGCTACTCTTTTGTCGGAAATCACCCAGAACAAATCGAGCTGATTTTCTTTGGATTTTTTCCAGTTCTTGAATCAGGTAAACCTGGTGAGGGTCCCATACACTGGAACCATACTCTAATTGGGGGTCTTACCAGAGACTTATATGTCCTCTCCTTTACATCCTTACTACAACCCCTAAACACCCTCATAACCATGTGCAGAGATCTGTACCCTTTTTTTACAATCCCATTTATGTGATTACCCCAATGAAGATCTTTCCTTATATTAACACCTAGATACTTACAATGATCCCCAAAGGGAACTTTCACCCCATCAACGCAGTAATTAAAACTGATGGGACTTTTCCTATTTGTGAAACACAAAACCTGACTTTTAATCCCGTTTATCAAAATACCATAGCCCGCTGTCCATCTCACAACACTATCGAGGTCATTTTGCAGTTGTTCACAAACTTGTAACTTATTTATTACTCTATAGAGAATAACATCATCCGCAAAAAGCCTTACCTCTGATTCCACTTCTTTACTCATATCATTTATATATATAAGAAAACATAAAGGTAAATAATACTGCCTTGAGGAATTTACCTCTCTTAATTATTACAGGGTCAGATAAAGCTTCACCCACTCTAATTCTCTGAGATCTATTTTCTAGTAATATAGCAACCCATTCAGTCACTCTTTTGTCTAGTCCAATTGCACTCATTTTTGCCAGTAGACTCCCATGATCCACCCTATCAAATGCTTTAGACAGCTCAATCGCGATACAGTCCATTTGACCCCCTGAATCCAAGATATCTGCTATATCTTGCTGGAATCCTACAAGTTGAGCTTCAGTGGAATAACCTTTCCTAAAACCAAACTGCCTTCTGTCGAACCAATTATTAATTTCACAAACATGTCTTATATAATCAGAACGAATGCCTTTCCAAAGCTTACATACAATGCATGTCAAACTTACTGGCCTGTAATTTTCAGCTTTATGTCTGTCACCCTTTCCTTTATACACAGGGGCTACTATAGAAACTCTCCATTCATCTGGTATAGCTCCTCCAACCAAACAATAATCAAGTAAGTTAGCCCTACTTCAGATATGGTAGTATATCCCAACCCATTGTCTTTAGTATATCCCCATAAATCTTATCAATTCCAGCCACTTTTCTAGTTTTCAACTTTTGTATCTTATTGTAAATGTCATTGTTATCATATGTAAATTTTATTACTTCTTTGGCCTTAGTCTCCTCCTCTATCTCGACATTATCCTTGTAACCAACAATCTTTACATACTGCTGACTGAATACTTCTGCCTTTTAAAGATCCTCACATACACACTCCCCTTGTGCACTAATTATTCCAGGAATGTCCTTGTTGGAACCTGTTTCTGCCTTAAAATACCTATACATACTCTTCCATTTTTCACTAAAATTTGTATGACTGCCAATTATGCTTGCCATCATGTTATCCTTAGCTGCCTTCTTTGCTAGATTCAATTTTCTAGTAAGTTCCTTCAATTTCTCCTTACTTCCACAGCCATTTCTATTTCCTTCCAGTCTGCACCTCCTTCTTAGTCTCTTTATTTCTCTATTATAGTAAGGTGGGTCTTTACCATTCCTTACCACCCTCCTCTGCGAACCATGTGACCTTGCCGCGGTGGGGAGGCTTGCGTGCCCCAATGATGCAGATAGCCGAGCCGCAGGGGCAACCATATCGGATGGGTATCTGTTGAGAGACCAGACTAACGAATGGTTCATCGAAAGGGGGGTAGCAGCCTTTCGGTAGTTGCAAGGGCGGCAGTCTAGATGATTGACTGATACGGCCTTGTAATAATACTCAACATGGCTTAGCTGTGTTGACACTGCTACACGGCTGAAAGGAATGGGAAACTACAGCCGTAACTACCTCCCGAGGTCATGCAGCTCTCTCTGTATGAATGATGTACTGATGATGGCTTCCTCCCGGGTAAAATATTCCGGAGGTAAACTAGTCCCCCATTCGGATCTCCGGGTGGGGACTACACGAGAGGGGGCGATCATCAGGAAGATGGATACTGACATTCTGCGAGTCGGAGCGTGGAATGTTAGAAGCTTGAATCATTGTGGTAGGTTAGAGAATCTGAAAAGGGAGATGGATAGGCTAAAGTTAGATCTAGTTGGTATAAGTGAAGTACGTTGGCAGGAAGAACAAGATTTTTGGTCAGGCGACTACCGAATTATCAACACAAAATCAAACAGGGGAAATGCAGGAGTTGGTTTAATAATGAATAAGAAAATAGGGCAGCGGGTAAGTTACTACGACCAGCATAGTGAAAGAATTATTGTTGTCAAGATAGACACCAAACCAATGCCCACCACAATAGTGCAGGTCTATATGCCTACTAGTTCAGCGGATGATGAAGAAATCAAAAGAATATATGAGGAGATAGAAGATTTAATACAATATGTAAAAGGTGACGAGAATCTAATTGTGATGGGAGACTGGAATGCAGTGGTAGGCCAAGGAAGAGAAGGTAGTACAGAAGGAGAATTTGGATTGGGACAAAGGAACGAAAGAGGAAGTCGGCTGGTTGAATTCTGATCATAATTTAGTCCTTGCCAATACTTGGTTCAAACACCACAAACGACAGCTGTATACGTGGATGAGACCTGGAGACACTGGAAGGTATCAAATAGACTTCATTATGATTAGGCAGAGATTCAGAAACCAGGTGTTGGATTGCAAAACTTTCCCAGGAGCAGACGTGGACTCTGACCACAACTTGTTGGTCATGAAATGCCATCTGAAGTTGAAAAAATTGAAGAAAGGAAAGAATGCAAAAAGATGGGATCTAGACAGGTTGAAAGAAAAGAGTGTGAGGGATTGTTTCAAGGAACATGTTGCAAAAGGACTAAATGAAAAGGCTGAAGGAAACACTATAGAGGAAGAGTGGAGATCATGAAAAATGAAGTCAGTAGGGCTGCTGAAGAAATGTTAGGAAGGAAGAAAGAATCAGTGGATAACTCAGGAGATACTAGACCTGATTGATGAACGACAAAAATACAAGAATGCTAGAAATGAAGAGGGCAGAAAATAATACAGGCGATTAAAGAATGAAGTGGATAGAAAGTGCAAGGTAGCTAAGGAAGAATGGCTGAAGGAGAAGTGCAAGGATGTCGAAGGCTGTATGGTCCTGGGAAAGGTAGATGCTGCATACAGGAAAGTCAAGGAAACCTTTGGAGAAAGGAAATCTAGGTGTATGAATATCAAGAGCTCAGATGGAAAGCCACTTCTAGGGAAAGAAGACAAAGCAGAAAGATGGCAGGAGTATATCCAACAGTTGTATCAAGGTAAAGATGTAGATAATTTGGTTCTGGAACATGAAGAAGCTGTTGCTGCTGATGAAATGGGAGACCCAATTTTGAGATCAGAGTTTGACAGAGCTGTGAGTGACCTAAATAGGAATAAGGCACCTGGAATTGATGACATTCCCTCTGAATTACTGACTGCCTTAGGAGAAACCAGCATGGCAAGGTTATTTCATTTAGTGTGCAAGATGTATGGGACAGGAGAAGTCCATCTGATTTTCGGCAGAATGTTGTTATACCTATTCCCAAGAAAGCCGGTGCTGACAGGTGTGAAAACCACCGCACCATTAGTTTAGTATCTCATGCGTGCAAAATTTTAACACGTATTATTTACAGAAGAATGGAAAAACAAGTAGATGCTGAGTTGGGAGAAGATCAGTTTGGCTTCAGAAGAAATGTAGGAACACGTGAAGCAATCCTGACTTTATGTCTGATCTTAGAGGATCGAATCAAAAAGGACAAGCCCACATACATGGCATTCGGAGATCTAGAAAAGGCATTCGATAACGTTGATTCGACCAAGCTATTTATGATTCTCAAGATGATGGGGATCAGATACCGAGAACGAAGAATTATCTACAATATGTATAAAAATCAGTCTGCAGTGATAAGAATCGAGGGCTTTGAAAAAGAAGCAGCAATCCAGAAAGGAGTGAGGCAAGGCTGCAGTTTGTCCCCCCTCCTTTTCAATGTTTACATAGAACAGGCAGTAAAGGAAATCAAAGAGAAATTTGGAAAGGGAATCACAGTCCAAGGAGAGGAAATCAAAACCTTGAGATTTGCCGATGATATTGTTATTTTATCTGAGACTGCAGAAGATCTCGAGAAGTTGCTGAATGGTATGGATGAAGTCTTGGGTAAGGAGTACAAGATGAAAATAAATAAGTCCATAACAAAAGTAATGGAGTGCAGTCGAACGAAGGCAGGTGATGTAGGAAATATTAGATTAGGAAATGAAGTCTTAAAGGAAGTAGATGAATATTGTTATTTGGGTAGTAAAATAACTAACGATGGCAGAAGTAAGGAGGACATAAAATGCAGACTAGCACAAGCCAGGAAGAGCTTTCTTAAGAAAAGAAATTTGCTCACTTCAAAGATTGATATCGGAATTAGAAAGATGTTTTTGAAGACTTTCGTGTGGAGCGTGGCATTGTATGGAAGTGAAACATGGACGATAACTAGCTCAGAAAGAAAGAGAATAGAAGCTTTTGAAATGTGGTGTTACAGAAGAATGCTGAAGGTGAGATGGATAGATCGAATCACGAATGAAGAGATACTGAATCGAATTGGTGAGAGGAGATCGATTTGGCTAAATTTGACAAGAAGAAGAGATAGAATAATAGGACACATCTTAAGACACCCAGGACTTGTTCAGTTGGTTTTTGAAGGAAGTGTAGGTGGTAAGAACGGTAGGGGTAGACCAAGGTATGAATATGACAAGCAGATTAGAGCAGATGTAGGATGCAATAGTTACGTAGAAATGAAAAGGTTAGCACAGGATAGGGTGGCATGGAGTGCTGCATCAAACCAGTCTATGGACTGATGACTCAAACAACAACAACCACCCTTAAAGGTACAAACCTATTTTCGCATTCCTCAACAATTGCTTTAAACCCATCCCAGAGTCTGTTTACATTTTTATTTACCGTTTTCCACCGATTCGAAACTGCCTCATGCCTGCTTTATCAGCCATGTGGTACTGCCTAATAGTCCTACTTTTAAGACCTTCCTTTCTATCACATTTATTTTTAACTACAACAAAATAAGCTTCATGATCACTAATACCATCTATTACTTCAGTTTCTCTATAGAGCACATCTGGTTTTATCAGCACCACATCCAGGATATTTTTCCCTCGGGTTGGTTCCATCACTCTCTGAATCAGCTATCCTTCCCTTATTAACTTATTTGCCATTTGTTGGTCATGCTTTCTGTCGTTCGCATTACCTTCCCAATTGACATTTGTTAAATTGAGATCACCCGCTACAATCAAGTTCCTTTCCTTATCGTTTCCCACATAGCTGACTATCTTATCAAATAATTCTGAATCCATGTCAGTGCTACCCTTTCCCGGTCTGTACACTCCGAATATATCAAGTTGCCTATTATCTTTAGAAATGAGCCTTACACCTAGAATTTTATGTGTCTCATCTTTAACTTTTTCGTAGCTTACAAATCCTTCTTTCACCAGAATGAATACTCCCCCTCCCACCATTCCTATCCTATCTCTACGATACATACTCCAGTTCCGTGAGAAAATTTCTGCATCCATTATATCATTTCTCAGCCATGATTCAACTCCTATTACAATATCTGGTAAATATATATCTATTAAATTACTTAATTCTATTCCTTTCTTTACAATACTTCTACAGTTCAACACTAACAATTTTATGTCATCCCTACTTGATTTCCAGTTCCCTGTTCCCTTATCACCGCTCCCTAGACCACCCTGTTTCCCTGAATGTACCTCCCTATTACCCTTCCAAACAAATTTCCTAACTTACACGTACCACTGCGGTTTAAATGAAGGCCATCTGTGCGCAGATCTCTATCTCCTACCCAACCATTAGGATCTAGAAATCTCACATACCCACTCCATAGTCTCATTTAAATCCCCAATCACCCTCCAGTCAGTATCCCTCCTACACAGTATTCCACTAATAACAATCTCCACTTTCTTAAACTTCACCCGTGCTGCATTTACCAGATCCCACACATCTCCAACTATGTTGGTACTTATATCTGCTTGCCTTACATTGTTAGTACCAACGTGAAACACTACCACCTTCTCCTTCCCCTCCTCCCTCTCTTCTACTTTCCTCAGCATCTGCCTCAACCTAATTCCTGGATAGCACTCTACCCTGATTCCCTTTTTCCCTTTCCTCCACACACATTCCCCATGTGTCTAACGATGGAATTCCCCATGACCAGTGCCTCAACCCTACCCACCTCATTTGATCCCCTCCCCTCCTGGTCAGCCCTATCTTCTCTCACTGCTGCAGAAGCTAATTCCTCCTCCCTTTTCTCCTTCCCATGATCCTGTTCCACCTGTCTTTTCCTATCCTCTACTCTACATTTCCCTTTCCTACCTTTTCCCTTCTTCCTACTTCCACACATCTCAGCAACAGTTCCCTGTCCCTCATCTTCCCTCTGTTGTTCTACCTGGAGTGACTCGTACCGACGTCGCACAGACACCTGTCCTGAATTCTGATCCTGAATAGAGCCCTTAGCCTGCAATCTCCTTCCCCTTAGAACATTAGACCACCTGTCTTCTATAACTCCTCCCTTTCCTTCCCCTCCCTCTTGTACACCTACTGTAACCTGTACATTGTTTGAGGGAGTCCTATCTTCCTTCCTGTCTTCTGTGAGAATCCTAATTATCTCCCTCAAACTCTCCAACTCCTCCCTCATACCCCTTCTCTCTCCTGGCATTCTCATCATGTGTCCAAACAATTTTAGCTTTTCTATATCAATCTTTTCTTGAAGTTTACACACTTCCATGCTTCTCCTTATTTCCTCATTTCGTATTCTCTCTTGTCTTGTCTTTCCCTGTATGCTCCTCAAGAACCTCATTTCAGCTACTTGTATCTTACTTCGGTTCCGTTTAGTCAACGTCCAGGCTGCTGAAGCATAGGTCAGTATAGATTTATAATAGGATGAGTATAAAACCTTCTTGCACTTCATTGGCACATCTTTGTTCCATGCAACGTCTCTCAAACACAAGTAGAAACTTGCAGGCTGCTGTATTCTTAAATCAATTTCTCCATCCAAATTTCCATCTTGTGACATCATGCTGCCTAAATATTTAAATCTTTTCACTATTTCAAGAGGTTAATTTCCTGTTTTTATCACTCTCCTGGATTTTCTGTTACCTCTTGCGTGATCAAAGTCTTGCTTTTCGCAGTACCAAGCTTCATTCCAAAATTTCTTATCTCTTCATTCCATAAATCATCTTGTTTCTGTACTTCCTCTTCATTATCTCCCTAAACTACAATGTCATCAGCAAAGACTTTATTTGCTTGCCCATCATCTTCTCCTTGATATTATATAGAATTCTATCCATGATGATAATGAAGAGAAAGGGAGACATTATACTTCCCTCTCTTAAGCCTGTCTCAAGTCTGAACCATTCAGTTTGACCCACTTTGGTTCTAACACAGCTTTTGCAATTTTGATACAGTGCTATTACCATCTGCATTTTTTCATTCCTAATCTGTGCGTCTGTCAATGTTTTCCATACCAAATTCCTTGGGACACTGTCATATGCCTTTTCAATATCTAGAAACGTTACTACCATGTCCTTTCCATATTCCCAATACCTTTCCATCATTTGACGCAATGTAAATATTGGGTCAAATGTGGACCTGCCTCTTCTGAATCCATACTGGTGTTCTGCCAATTTTCCCTCTACTCTGTCCCTTATTCGTTCAAGGATCTTAGCTGTATGAGATATCAGTGTCACTCCTCTGTAATTTTCACATTGCTTCCTGTCTCCTTTCTTGAAAATTGGTATAATGACCCCTTTCATCAACTCTTTCAGAACATTCTTTTCTCTCCATATCACTCTGAAAAGTCTATACAACCACTGTAGACCAACTGCTCCTGCTGCTGTTATCATTTCTATGGTGACCTTGTCAATTCCAGTTGCCGTGCCTTGTTTCATTCCTTTAGTGGCCCACTCAATCTCTGCCATGGACACCTCGTTTTCCTTATCTTCCATCTGCACTAAAACTCATTGTTCGATTTCTCCTTGTACTGAGGTATGTACTAATTACCGTGGTATCACACTACTGTCTCATGTCCTGAAAATATTGGAAAAAATAATAGAGACCAGATTCAGAGATATTGTTGAACCAACTTTGGAAGAAGAGCAGTATGGTTTCAGACCAGGAAGGTCAACTACAGACCTTATATCTGCAATTAGGATGCTAATGGAAAAATACTGGGAGAAGAACAAGCCTTTATTTCTAATATTTTTGGACATTGAGAAAGCATACGATAGTGTACCAAGGGAAAGAATTTGGCAATGCATGAAAGCACTTCAAGTATGAGGCAGCCTCATAGACAAAGTGAAAATGTTGTATAGTGGGAACAGAAGCTGTATTCAAGTAGGATGTGGTTTGTCGGACTGGTTTGAAACAAAGAGAGGAGTGCAGCAGGGCAGCTCATTGTCATCACTTCTATTTATTATTGTAATGGATGTAGTAATGAAATCTATTAAAAGGAAAGAACATGGATATCAAAGCCTTCACATTTGCAGATGATGTTGCGATCTGGAGTGACTCAGAAGAGGAATTGGGAGAGAGAATACAAAGCTGGAATGAGGAGTTTAAGAAATATGGCTTAAACATCAGCAAGACCAAGATGGTGGTGATGAAAGTGTATTGGGAAGGAGCAGAACCAATAGTCATGTTAAATGAAGCTCAACTGGACAGCGTTCCAGTTTTCAAATACTTGGGTAGCGTTATATCAAATGGCAACCTAGCAAAACATGAGGTGAACAATCGAATCAATAAGGCAACACAATTTTACCACCAGGTAAGACACCTGCTGTGGGATGAGCAAATACCCATGAAAACAAAAATGACATTGTATAAGTCCTATTATACACCAATTCTTACAAACAGTCTTGAAACCACAACACTGACCAACAGAGATAATTCCAAACTTCAGGCAGCTGAAATGAAATTCCTACGCACTATGATCCAGGAAACCAGGAAAGACAAGATTAGGAATGAGAAAATTAGAGAAGAAGTAGGAATAGATGATTCTCTCCTCGATAAGATTCAGATATCAAGACTGAAAAGGTTTGGTCACATGAAGAGGATGCCATAAACAGAACTGCAAGGAAGGAATTTGACAGAAAGGTAGAAGGAAGACGGCCCGTGGAAGACCACGAAGGAAATGGATAGATTTAGTTAAGGGCAATGTACTGCTGAGAGGTCATGATTGGGACAAGTTGGTGGAGGAAGAATGGTACAAGGACAGGATGAGATGGAGGAGGCTCATATACCACACCCGGGAAACTGGAGATGGTTTAGGATGATGATGTTGACTGAGGTATTTTACAAGTTGTAAAGCTGTTCAAAGTACTTTCCCAACTTCTCCAATATATCCTGCTTGTGTGTCATCACTTCCTCCTGTTCATTTTTAATGAAGTTAGCACTTTCACCTGGGTTTTTCTTTTTTTTTTAACCCACTGGAATAAGATCTTTTTGGTTCCGGTTGTATCTTCTTGCAGAGATTCAATGAATTTTTGCCAGCTTTTCTTTTTCTCTTCTTGAACCACCTTGGAGCACTCTTTGCAGTGACTGTATTCTGTTTTCATTCTGTTGTTTTTTTCTCAGCCTTCTTTTCCAAGCTTGTTTCTTCCTTTTAATATATATTTTAACCTGCCATTCCACCATCCTTACTACAACCCCTAAATACCCTCGTAAGAATGTGCAGAGATCTGTACCCTTTATTTACAATCCCATTTATGTGATTATCCCAATTAAAATCTTTCCTTATATTAACACCTAGGTACTCACAATGATTCCTAAAAGGATCTTTCACCCATCAACACAGTAATTAAAACCGAGAGGACTTTTCCTATTTGTGAAACTCACAACCTTTTAACCCTGAAAACACAGAAGTCCAATAATACTGCTTTGAGGAATTGCCCTCTCAATCATTACAGGGTATCTTAAATGGATCATGAGTTCAAGTGAACATCTTAGCTGAATAACCCTGCAAAATTTGTGAATATCTGCAGATAGGATGTACACCTACCTGGATATCTCGCAGTTGTTGTTGACAGGGTAGTTTCTTGTGATGCAGACTGGGCTGGAGGTGTTCTCTGTAATGATTCCCCTTCAGTGATATTACGTGTTTTTAAGTTGCCAGATCATCCCAGACGTATTTCTGCTGATGTATTTTACTTCTTTTGAACAAACAACACAGCAGTCTGTGCTATGTGGCATCTCTTCAAAATAATCTGGCATCCAGAACTTAGGTTGCATTTCAGACATAGTCTTAAAGTTGCCGTGTAGCAATTACACATTGCACCGTCATATACCGAAGTACCTAGTTTTATGCAAATACGCTATAAAATTGCAGGGAATGGTTTCCTTCGTCATCATAATGTTGGTAAACTCAAGCACTGGTCAAATGAATATTGAATGTGGGGCCTGAATAATTAAGAGTGTTAACGATGTACACCTAGAGTAACCGTCAGTTTCTGTACTTAGCCTACTCATTCATGCACTTACTGCTACATACATTGCCAGATTGCATATCCTTTATAATTACCAGAATGTATATCCTTTATAATTATGTTATACTGTGTCAAAATAGAACTCAGTAGAAATTAAAGAAATGAATGCCTTAGTCGCTTGTTGACACATATTTTACGGAATGGGGAAGGTCTATGGCTGGCTATTTGCATAATTGGCACAAACAACATGCAGTTCTGTCTACCTGTAGGCCTTAGCAAAGGATTTAGTTCCACCTGTGTGATTTCCGACAAAAGAGTAGCGTTACAAAAATGTAGCAATGTTTGGGCTGGGAAGACTTGGGAGAAAGGAGACAAGCTGCTCGACTAAGTGATATGTTCAACCCCATGGCACTACAGTCCTTGCAGGGCCTTGGCCTACCAAGCAACCGCTGCTCAGCCCGAAGGCCTGCATATTACGAGGTGTTGTGTGGTCAGCACGACGAATCCTTCCGGCCGTTATTCTTGGCTTTCTAGACCGGGGCCGCTTTCTCACCATCAGATATCTCCTCAATTCTAATCACGTAGGCTGAGTGGACCTCAAACCAGCCCTCAGGTCCAGGTAAAAATCCCTGATCTGGCCAGGAATCGAACCCGGGGCCTCCGGGTGAGAGGCAGGCACGCTACCCCTACACCATGAGGCCAACAAGTGGTATGTTACATGTTATAATTCTCATGTTAGGTCCGTATTGAAATGTACGTAAGTACAAAGTATGTTACAAGTGTTATTTTTAATATCCACCTATTCAATACAAAGAGATCTAATAAATTTAGAATTAAATCTTATCATAAAAAGTTACAAGGGACATGTTTCACCCAAATTAAGGGCATCATCAGCCTCAAACCTGTAAGGTGAATAATCAGGATCCTGATTGTTCTTACAAATAGTAAAAAGAGGATATCAGTGTAGGTGTTTGTCTAACATAAAATGATTAGAATATCCTTGGTTAAAATTGTAGTATCAAGCTGCATGTCACAAGTTCACAAGTTCACCCTCAACAGGTCTTGGGAGCATTGACTCAGTGCTCCGGAGAGTATAATCTTGTGAACTTGTGACATGCAGCTTGATACTACAATTTTAACCAAGGACATTCTAATCATTTTATGTTAGACAAACACCTACAGTACATTGATATCCCCTTTTTACTATTTGTAAGAACAATTAGGATCCTGATTATTCACCTTACAGGTTTGAGTTTGAGGCTTATGATTCCTTTAATATGGGCGAAACATGTCCCTTATAACTTTTTATGATAAGATTTACTAGACCTTTTTGTACTGAATAGGTGGATATTAAAAATAACACTTGTAACATACTTTGTATTTAAGTGGTATGTTCCGAGCTGTCAGTGGAGATATGACGTGGAAGGACATCAGTAGATGAATAAGTTTGAGTAGTGTCTTTAAAAGTAGGAAAGATCACAATATGAAGATAAAGTTGGAATTCAAGAGGACAAATTGGGGCAAATATTCGTTTATAGGAAGGGGAGTTAGGGATTGGAATAACTTACCAAGGGAGATAGATGTTCAATAAATTTCCAAATTATTTGTAATCATTTAAGAAAAAGCTAGGAAAACAACAGATAGGGAATCAGCCACCTGGGCGACTGCCCTAAATGCAGATCAGCAGTGACTGATTGATTGACCTAATCAATACCAATTTATTTTACAATCTACTTACACTAGTTATTACTAATCTACTTTGATACCTATAGGCATACGACACGGTGCTTGCCACACAATGCGTGGACAAAGCTCTCAAGATATCTCAAAATTTCTCGTGAGAAACAGAAATCTCTAGACCTCGTCTCAGACTGCCCATCACTAATATTCACCACCACCGCCAACCTAACTGTAAGTGTGCTCACAGAAAAAGTCATTAAGTTTATCATTTGCACCCTCCCATCTGCATAATGAAGAAGTTATCAGAATTCACCCAACATGCAACAATCGGGTGAGTTGGCCGTGCGGCTAAGGGCGCGCAGCTGTGAGTTTGCATACGGAAGATAGCGGGTTTGAACCTCACTGTCGGCAGCCCTGAGGATGGTTTTCCCTGGTTTCCCATTTTCACACCAGGCAAATGCTGGGGCTGTACCTTAATTAAGGCCACGGTCGCTTCGTTCCCACTCCTTTCCCTTGGCAAGGGAACAATGGCACATGCATGGGTCGTCGGCTGCGGAGGTTCATTCTTAGGAGAGTTTGGTGTACTGTGTGTTCAGACACACTTGTACTCTGCCCAGCATTAAAGTCTGATGTTAGTTTCTGCCACAGTTCACCTCCTGTCCTGTTTTATCAGTCTGCCCAGCCAACGATGTCCGACAACTGTAATAAGGAGTGGCCGCCTCGTCCCTCGATGGTTGGACATGGTTTCACCTTGTTGAAGATACTCACCACAGCATTCCTTGAACACCTGACAAATCTTGCAATTTCCGAAATGCTTTTGCCAAGCCTCTGGACAATCACAATCTGCCCTCAGTCAAACTCAGATAACAACTTTTATTATAATTTGGATCCACCTTATTCAATACATAAAAACTGTTGTTTAGATGAAATTACAACATATATTTCAATCAGAACTAGTTTCGACGCCCTTTTTGCGTCATCATCAGCTGATATAGGTTCTTGGAAAAATTGGCAATCACATAAGTTTATCTACGTCAAATTGAACACAATTTAAAACCATATTAACAACCTAAAACTGTGTTACAATTAAACTGTTTCAAAGTCCATATTTTCTACAAGTCCGAGACTTGTGAGTCTTAAACCTTAAATTGATGAAAACGTATGTCAACCGGTTTGCTCACTAATAAACTAATGTTGATTTAAAAGAACAACAACTTAAAAATAAAATAGTCTTGAAGAAACATTAGCTTAATTTAACACACTTCTTAAAATGTGACGTAGAATCGCATTAAAATAATTCTATAAAATCTTCAGAGTCACTTTAATGGAGCAATCCTAGTGAGGTGGAAACGAGCAATTGGTCCTTTAAGATGTTAACAAGTACAACGTTCCCAGTTCAATGCGGACCTGAAATAATAGGAATCTAATAAACTATCGCTTAACTGAAGAGGCAAAATATAAAATTACGTCTTTTAAAGTAAACGTTTTTACGTGACTCACCTCAAAAGATCGCTGTCCATGCAAAGCACAATGAAGACTAGCGAGCAGTGTTGTGTTAGTAATCAAGTGTCCAAGGTTGGTCTGGGCTGAAGGGGGAAAATAGGGGAAAGCGGGAGGAGTAACTGAGGAGCGGCAACCTGTTGGAGCTCCAGAGGGCGTGGTCATAGAAAGCAACTAGTAAAGCTATTACGCATAATATGAAACACCGTCCTATTGACTGGGATATGTACATTTTTAAAAAACTCAATAAGGAAATCAAAAAGAATATTTGATTTTTCAGAACTTTCATTTAAATTAAGGTTTGGATTAAAATACTGATCCAGGTGTATATAGCAACCCTCTGTAACATCCAGCAAGCTTCCTTTTCCTAAGTTCTCCAAGATCTCAATGTCCTGTTCTATAGATGTGAATTTATGCTTTAGATCACGTACATGCTGGCCTACCGCGGAAAATCTGTTATATTTTATTGCATTGGTATGTTCCGTGTATCTAATTTTAAAACTTTGTCCTGTTTGACCTAGATATGTGCACCCACATTCATATTATATTATGTCATATTATGTTATATCATATTATGCGTAATAGCTTTACTAGTTGCTTTCTACGACCACGCCCTCCAGAGCTCCAACAGGTTGCCGCTCCTCAGTTGCTCCTCCCGCTTTCCCCTATTTCCCCCCTTTGGCCCAGACCAACCTTGGACACTTGATTACTAACACAACACTGCTCGCTAGTCTTCATTGTGCTTCGCATGGACAGCGATCTTTTGAGGTGAGTCACGTAAAAACGTTTACTTTAAAAGACGTAATTTTATATTTTGCCTCTTCAGTTAAGCGATAGTTTATTAGATTCCTATTATTTCAGGTCCGCATTGAACTGGGAACGCTGTACTTGTTAACATCTTAAAGGACCGATTGCTCGTTTCCACCTCACTAGGATTGCTCCATTAAAGCGACTCTGAAGATTTTATAGAATTATTTTAATACGATTCTACGTCACGTTTTAAGAAGTGTGTTAAATTAAGCTAATGTTTCTTCAAGACTATTTTATTTTTAAGTTGTTGTTCTTTTAAATCCACGTTAGTTTATTAGTGAGCAAACCAGTTTACATATGTTTTCATCAATTTAAGGTTTAAGACTCACAATTCTCGGACTTGTAGAAAATATGGACTTTGAAACAGTTTAATTGTAACACAGTTTTAGGTTGTTAATATGGTTTTAAATTGTGTTCAATTTGATGTAGATAAACTTATGTGATTGCCAATTTTTCCAAGAACCTATATCAGCTGATGATGACGCAAAAAGGGCGTCGAAACTAGTTCTGATTGAAATATATGTTGTAATTTCATCTAAACAACAGTTTTTATGTATTGAATAAGGTGGATCCAAATTATAATAAAAGTTGTAATCTTAGTTCAATACGGACAAACAATGAAATTTATCAATTTAAACTCAGATAGATCGCGCGCCTTCCCCATTCTACACACGGACAGCACGCTCACTGATACTACATGCATCGTGCGTGTGTCTGACTAGCATTCCTCGTCAGGTGCTATTGCCTGGACGGGTTCATATCGATAGTATGTAGGTGTTCATAATGTTTTGGCTGATCAGTGTATACAAATCAGCTTCTGTGAATGATGTACAATTAAAAAATTAATACAGAATTACTAGGGTGAGCTCCCATCAGAATCTCATAGCTACTCAACAAGCAGGTAGCAATACAGTGCGTGTTGAACTGAAGTGTGCAGTTTGTGTAGGGTTGCATTAAGGTAAGGTGCAAGCTTAGAAATCCGAAGTAATACATTCACTTCTGTTCAATTACAGGAAGACCCACAAAGTTCTGTAAGTTCAGTTAGTCTCATGCTTTAAAAAGATGGTAGCAACTTTCAAACTATCTGTTCAATGTGGCAAAGTTAGCCAAATGTACTAAATATTCTTTCGGACATGTTAATAAATAACTTAAATTCTTAAGCGGTAAATGGTTGACTGTCTTTCCTCTAAGAAGTGCAATTACTGCTCTAAAAGGTTCAATTGTAATCTTGGTTAATCACTTCAACGATCCTAAATTACAATCACTTTTAAAAAATATATATTTCCCAAACCCTCTTAATTTTAACCTTTCTTGTGCCGGGGTTGCTGTGACCGATCCTAAAAAAATTCACTAAACTTGCCAGCATTGCTCTGAGTGACTCGATTTTTGAAATAGTAGGCCTTATGATTTCTGGTTAGGACAGAAAGTGACATGAGAGAAGTCCTGAAGAACTGTTTTGACCACTTAATAGACCAGTTCAAGAACAAAATACAGAACCGCAAATCCAAGCCTACAATGAAGAACCTCCCATCACCTGGACAGAAACTGAGATAGCCTCAAAATCTATGCCTAAAGGAAAATCTTCAGGTGCAGATGAAGTGAATGCGGACATGATAAAGGCAGCAAGCATCCAGGGTATACAGTGGCTGCACAGAATACTAAATGCCATATAGACAGACAACAAAATACCTGCAGATTGGAGCAAGGGCGTTATAATTCCTCTGTTTAAGAAACGCAGCAGACGGAAACCCACCAACTATAGAGGAATAACACTGCTGTCTGATGGGCTAAAAATTCTAGAGAAGATCATAGAAAGGAGATTGAGAACCATCATTGAACCACAGTTAGAGGAGGAGCAATATGGATTCAGAAGTAACAGATCAACAATAGATCTAATTTTCAGCACCCACATGCTTTTGGAAAAGTATTGCGAGAAAGGCAAGAACCTGGTCATTGTATTCCTGGATATAGAGAAGGCCTATGATAGTGTTTTAACCCTTTCAGACCATGTACGCACAATTGTGCGAGTTCGTATTTTATTTATGTCTGAGCTTAATTGACATTATTTTCTGTGGCGCTAGACCAGACTGCAGTGCTTTGTGTAGGACACGTAGCATGTACTTCAGTTGTTTTTATTTAGCGCTTGACCACCAGGGGGCAGGAAGAAGAGTTTAAAAATACAGTTCATCAGCAAGATGGCAGGAAGCAGTAAAGCCTAAAGTATTTATGTATTGCATTCATATTAATCTGGAAGCTTGACTGAATATCAGAATGTAATCAATGAAGTGTGTAAATGTTTATCGAGCATAAATTGTGAACTTATAACATCGTACGTAATACTATGAGGTTTTGAATGTTATATGCACAATTGTGCGGGCTAGGTTTTCTTACAGGCAATGCATGCAGGAGTGCTGGGTGCTGCCACAAAAAAAGACTGTGAAAGTAGAATTCGTACTCGTGAGAAATGTAATGTATAAGATTTTAATTGTTTTAAATATTTTCACACTGCAAAATAGAACATTTGAACACGTACATGTGTATATTCACATGTACTGAGCTGAATTTTTTCTTTTTTGTAAGTAGTGAATTAAGACATTGTATGGGGACAGTTGCGAGACACTGTCCCTAGACTGTTGCGATACAATGTCCCGCGTCCACATCTATAGAGCCAGTTGCACCACAGGAATTGGCACGAAACGGCGCAAGAAATTGCTTTATGTGCTTTTAATTTGTGCTTAAACTACTTATTGTCCGTACAAAGAAAAAAAAAACGAAAAAGTAAGCGGTACTGGAGGAGAAACCTTTCTTCGGGAGGCATTGCCATCAGCATTAACCTTCTTGAAAGATTAAATTAGAAGATGACATGGGATATCGTAAATTTTTAAGGATGAACTCAACCGGGCAAATGGTTGGAGGAAAGATTTCAAAGAATCAGACTGTATTTCGGGATACCATTCCAGCTTCTGTGAGGCTGCTGTCACTCTGTGGTTCCTTGCTAGTGGTGAATCTTTTACCAGATTAATGTATACCTTTCGAATTTTAAAACAAGCTATTTCACGTATCGTTCCAGAAGTCTGTGAGACCCTAATTACTTCTCTAAAAGGATTTGTAAAGCTAAGATATAATAAAAAAATTTATTTACCTACTACATACGTAATTTATTTACATTTAATAATGAAACAAATATGTATCCAAAATAACACAATATTGGTAACAATAAATTGTCTCAATTCTGTCCATGCTAGTGAAAAAACAACGCTGAACATAATTATAACTAATTAACACGACAATGAATGAAATATTTCTCCCAACTTACGCAAAATTTGTAACAAGTTTAGTGGTATTTCATCATTTAAAAGCGGTTAAAAAGTCTGTAATGTTTGGTCTTGTCCCATCGCATCTGAATCTGGAGTAGGGACACTTTCGAAAGATGGTGAAAAGGAACCCGAATAGACTGACTGATTGCTATTTATGTTATGGGTTGTTGATGGTGAACTATTGATTGGATAGGTTAATAAGTCCAGCGTTGCCCAAGTTGACTGGTCTGTGTTGTACTTTCCCATTTGCAATTTAATTATTATATCATCAATTTCACGCTGAGCAAATGAAAATTCCACTGGACTCTTTCCGCAGTTTCTTAGTTTATAAGCAATATGCTCACCGTAAACCGAAACTTCATCTCTTCCAGTAACCGCCTCTGTCAATGTTTTCTTGCAGTTAACAGTTTCTTTCGCGATGTAATTTGGATCAACGCTGTTCTTCTTCCTTTTGGGTATCGGTGGACTTCTAAATTCTTTTTGAGGTGGAACAGTTTGCAGTAAGATCTTCTATTTTTGCTATTTTGTTTTACGTCGCACCGACAGAGATATGTCTTATGGCGACGATGGGAGAGGAAAGGCCTAGGAAGTGGAAGGAAGCGGCCGTGGCCTTAATTAAGGTACAGCCCCGGCATTTGCCTGGTGTGAGAATGGGAAACCATGGAAAACCATCTTCAGGGCTGCCGACAGTGGGGCTCGAACCTACTATCTCCCGATTACTGGATACTGGCTGCACCGAGTAAGATCTTCTTGGGGGAAGAGCCACTTTTTTGATTCCGTAAGGGAGGGTGTGTAAATACTCAATGATTTTAGAGTACTTTCTGTACCAGGAGGTACACCCCAATGCCACGCATTTAAATCTAGCGCCTAAAAGAACTCCTCTAGTGGAGAAACAGTGAAATTAAAACTAGACCAACTTATAAATTTACTCAGAAGATGTCACCACAGAAATCTAATGTAATGTTGTTATTGTGAAGTTTCCTGAACTGACTATATTTCTACTTGTTTTGTTTGCCATTCATCAAGAAGTTTGGACTTTCTTCCATAGATGTTACTACAGAAAAAACTATGATCATGCACTCTGGTGTGAAGTGAAAGAACTTTTGATTTAAAGAAGTTTTGTATTCATAAGTTGTTTTTTTTTACTTCAGTTCATTTATTCTTGGGTTGGCAATATTTAACTTTTCTTTCCGCCAGTATTGAATCCAGCCAATCCCTAATTTCTGTAAATAATTTTCTACCAATCACAGTCTTCTCTCCGGTTTTCAGTGTAACTTTTAAATGAACCAATAAAATTGAGAGGGTGTGGCTAGTTAATCTTGAATGGTCTAGAACTTTTCCCGAGGGTTTATAAACTGCGGAATTTCTCGTCTCTTGGTCAATTGATCGTCATCTGAACTAGTGTGTGTGTCAAAGCAGGAGGCGGGCGGCGCCTCTTTCATCAGGCAGCAGTACACAGACAAGGTAATGGCCACATAACACCTTTATTTCTTGCCAGCTCCGCAGTTTAACCCGAGGGAAAGGTTTGAATCTTTAACTATGTAACCAACTTTTCTAAATTGTAAATCTTCTTTCGGCTAATGTAAGAACTTCATAAAACCTTTAATTGTAAATCGGAGATAGAGAGTGAAGTACCCTCTCGAGCCCCCCTTCATTTTGGTCTGAGGTGCCTCGTTTTTGTAATCTTTCGTTTCTACAATGTATTAAAGTTATTTCCATGCAAGCAACCTCAGTAGTTTTGGAATAGCCCCTGTTTCGTCGGCAAAGTGCCCTATAGGTTTTAAAGGTTTTTTTTTTTTGAAGCTCAGTCTTCGACTCCATTCAAATTGTACTCGGGCCGTTTATTTAACCTGTTCTTTTTTCACTAAGGCCCTGTAGGTTGGGTACTAGATACCTCTGTGTAATAAGATTTCTATGTGTAAATAGTGCCTCGTAAAGCCAGAGATTATCAGATTTTCATGTAATGTTGCCTTGAATAGGCTTGAGAAACTGAGAGCCTGTTAGCTCTTTTTCAAAGTTTTGTATGGTTAATGTATGCCTCTGGAAGGCTAGATGTTGTAATGTTGGGAGCAAGTGCTCTTTGAAGTAGGGGATTTCTGCCCTTGTATAAAGTTGTGCTCTTTGGTAAATTTGAGCTAGTAGCTCAGGAAATGTAAGGCTAGGGGCCTAAAGCCCCAAGGTATTAAGATTCTGTATCTTGGATTTTTCCCAATCTTGTTTAATGTTGACTACTGGTACCTGCAATATTGTCATAAAATCTCGTCATGTGTGAAGTTCTGAAAATATAACCTTCAGTTTAAGTTTTAAATTCAATTCTCGACATCGTAGTTAGACCCATTCACCCCGGCACCTTCTTTCACCTCTGCGTTCCATGGTAACCCCAACACTTTCCATCGCAGAACAACAGAACACGAAACACAACACCAACACGTGGCGGCTATCTGCAGACTGGCATCGGCGTGTCCCGGGACTTTCTCTTGCGACACGTCCAGACTACATCATGTTGCGCAACATTTGTATCATGTATCCCATTTCGAATGGGAGACCTGCGACATGCAACCAACTTTTGTATCGCGACAGTCCCAAACATGCACAATTGAGAGGGTGCTGTTTCTCAGACGATAGTTCTTATTTTGTACAATAAACTGTAAACAAATAAATAGCACCAGCTATTATTTTTAGTAAGTTTTTGACGTACAAACAAAAATTCACACCTCCAGTTTTCTTTCAGGTCTGACGGCAAGTTGCTGCCGTCAAAAGGACTGTAAAAGCAAAACTCATCCTCAGTGTAGAAAATGTAAGGTATACTTGTATTTGAACAAAGATTTTAATTGTTTTAAATTATTCCACAATATAAAATAGAACATTTGATCATGTACATATGTATATTTACATGTACTGAGTTGATTTTTTTTTTGTAAGTAATGAATTAAATCCTGACAAGCACAATTGTGTGGGTGCTTTTTTTCAGATGTTATTTTTTATTTTGTAAAATAAACTAAAACACAGTATATGTATTTAAGAGCATTTTAGTCTGTTTTTGACATACAAACAAAAATTCACACCTCCACTTTTCTTTCAGGTCTGAAATGGGTACGAGAAAGATCTGGGAGTGCCTGAGGAAAAGAAATGTGCCTGAAGGACTGGTAAGTAAAATTCAGATGTTGTACAAAGACTGTACTAGCTGTGTACAAATTGGGGAAGGTCGATCATCATGGTTTGAGACCAAGAGTGGAGTTCACCAAGGAAGTGCACTGTCCCTACTACTGTTCATCATTGTTATGGACAATATAATGAAGAACATCAAGGAAAGGTTAGGTGAACTGAATGCAGTGGCCTTTGCTGATAAGTGATAATATCATGATTTGGGGTGAAACAAAGGAGGAAGTACGGACAGACTCAAAGTATGGAAATCCCAGTTCCAGGAATATAACTTCAACATCAGCGGGACCAAGACAGTGGTGACGGCAGTCAAAAGAGAAGGCCGTCCAGCAAGTGTAAAACTAGGAGACCACCGGCTAGAGCATGTGGAGAGTTTTCCTTACCTTGGAAGTGTAATCTACAGTGATAATTTGGTCAGAAAGGAAATTACAAACAGAGTGCAAAAGGGATCAGAATTCTACCAACAAGTAAGAACACTTATGGAATGACATGATTCCAAAACATGTTTAACAGCTATTTCATACCAGTATTGACCTACAGTATGGAAGTGTACACCCTCACAAAAATAGATTCATCACGACTGCAAGCATCAGAGATGAAATTTCTTAGATCCACCATCCAGAAGACCAGATGGACAAGTTAAGAAAATGAGGAGGTGAGGAAAGAAGCCGGAATAAAGGCATCCCTGTTAGACCAAATCGGCACATCCAGACTACAGTGGTACGGGCATGTGATGGGGATGGAGCCTACAAGAACAGCCAGAATAAATTTGGAAAGACAGGTGGAGGGGAACAGACCTGCAGGAAGACCTAAAACACGATGGATGGACATGATCAAGTTTGATCTAGTTACCAGGGGATGGACAGTGGATGATGTTGTCCATGACAAGTTGTATATGGACAGGAAGAAGTGGAAGAGGCTCATAAACAGTACCTGGGAAACTGGAACTGTACAATGATGATGATGAGCAGGTCTTATGGATTGAAAATTGCATTGTCATGCTTTCATGACCATTGACAAGTGTTCAAGTAACCATGTACTGGTGACTTTCTTTTGTTTTCAATATATATATATATAGCAAGTTTATAATGTTGCTTAACCCGTAATTTGTTTCTTCACCCCGCAGAGGCAAGCATGGTGTCCAAGAATAGAGAATAGAATGGAGTGCCGAATTGAGTTTTCTCTGCCTTTGAAAAATCTGACTACTACTGGCGAATTTGAACCCGTATTGATGGAATTTGGAGGCCAGCACACAAACACCAATCCACAGAGGGAGCAATAATAACAATCTTCCGTACTTTTCCTAGGTGCTAATTTTATTAATTTTCAAAATAGTTGAATGTATCATATCGTCCCTGCTCTGGCAAACTAACGAATCTGCAAATTGGCAAAAAATTAGGAGAGCTGAAAGAAGTTGTTATTACTCATGTAAAATCAATTTTTATATTTAATGATTGGTTGTATGTGTTAGCCATACAGAATGAGCTGCAGATGTGAGACTTTTTTAGAAGGTTAGACATTATATTAATAATAAAATCTAGACCAAAACTTTACAAATACAGTTTCCCTAGCTTGCCGTAGTGGAGACGATATGTTTCTTATGTAATGTGTTTGTAACTTCCAGTACTCATTTTTAAGTTCTCAGCTGGGCAGAGTGGCTCAGACGGTTGAGGCGCTGGCCTTCTGACCCCAACTTGGCAGGTTCGATCCTGGCTCAGTCCAGTGGCATGTGAAGGTACTCAAATACGTCAGCCTTGTGTCAGCAGATTTACTGGCATGTGGAAGAACTCCTGCGGGACTAAATTCAGGAATCTCAGTGTCTCCAAAAACCGTTATAGTAGTTAGTGGGACATAAAAAGAAATAACATTATTAACTTTTAGTTCTGTGGTCTCAAAATGATTCAATTTTCAAAATTTTTATTTGCAAAATGTGAAATTCTAAAGAAATTATTTCTTAAAATCAAAAATAAATCTTTTCGAACCCCACTGTCGGCAACCCTGAAAATGGTTTTCAATGGTTTCCCATTTTCACACCAGGCAAATACTGGGGCTGTACCTTAATTAAGGCCACGGCCGCTTCCTTCCCGTTCCTAGCCCTCTCCTGTCCCTTCGTCGCCATAAGACCTATCTGTGTCGGTGCGATGTAAAACAAGTAGCAAAAAATAAATAAATAAATCTTAATAATAATAATAATGTTATTAACTTTAGTACCAAGGAGACACCGATGTGCCAGAATTTAGCCATGCAGTTCTTTTACGTGACAGTAAATCTACCGACACAAGGCTGACATACCTGAGCACCTTCAAATACCACCAGAGTGAGGAAGGATCGAATCTGTCAAGTTGGGGTCAGAAGGCCAGCGCCTCAATCGTCTGAGCCACTCTGCCTGGCAAAATAAATCTTATACTGTCATAAAAACACATGGAAGATTAGACAGTTATGTTCTTCACATACTGGCAAAGATTTAGTTTCACAACTCTACAGCAGAGGAATTATAACTACCATCCTGAAAGCCTGCATTCTTCACCAAAACCGGCTGGCACTTTTAGAGCACACCTTTGCATTACTGCTAATTATGAACTTATAGCGTTCAGTATGCTTGGCCTTATTGCAATCCATGAATAGGGAAAGTATATTATTTTATCCGGTCTAGAAAACAAAGAATAATGGCCGAGAGGATTTGTCATGCTGACCACATGACAGCTCATAATCTGCAAGCCTTTGAGCTGAGCAGCGATCGCTTGGTAATCCAAAGCCCTTCGGGGCTGTTATACCATTGGTTTTTTATATTGTTTGTTATCAAGCAATAAAAATAAACATTTAATGTAATGAATAATGTTAATGTTTCTCCTGTCCGAGAAATGTTTGCTTGCGGATTTAGAGAGGAAAGAAAGAAAGATCCTACACACCATACTTGGTCCAAACTACAAAAATGGCATCTACATTAGAAAATCCAGGCAAGAAGTATACTCTAAGATAGAGAAGATCACGGACACAATGCGTAAAGGCAGAGTTCGCTTCTACGGTCATATACGACGGATGATCGACTCTCGATGGACGAAACGTATCTTCAGTATATTTGACGCAAAACCAATAACGGCAATACCATGGTACGTTAATGTCAAGAAAGATCTTAAAGAACTGGGCCTACAAGCAGAAGATGCACAAGACCGAAATCTTTTCAGAGCAGCCATCAAGACTTTTGGGACTTTCCGGGACGAAAAACGGGCAACTGGTGCTAAATGGACAGAAGAACATCGTGCTAAACACAGTGAGCTAATGAAGATGATGTGGATCAAGCGAAAGATGAACAAATGCCAGAATGTAAAGTGAGGCTTATCGTGGTCCCTAGTTGGCCGATTAGCGAAGTTGAATGAATGAATGTTGAACAAAGGTAGCCGATATTGTGCAGAAATCAATATCTTTAACCACTTTTAAGATATTACAACAAATTTAAAAAAAATACCAAGTTTTATGCTGCCCAATTTCACATGCAATGTCCCATAAGAGATTGTTTCAGTATGTATACTCTCATTCTTTCATCTGCCAGTACTTTTCTGAAGCTTTGACCTAATTCATATCGACACCGTCTCCGCTCGTACGATACTGCATGTACGGTGTTCATTTGCATACAGTTCTTATGGTCAAGACAGAACCAAGAACACTGTGACTCAGTAGTCTACATTCCATCCAGTAGAGTGCAGTAATGAATGGAAGTAGACAACTTCCATACAGAACACAAACATAACTTTACATGTCAACTTTTAATGCAATATTACCATCCTCTGACAACTTAATGCATGTGGATTTGAATAAGCAAATTCAAAACTATTTATAGTAATCAAGGCATTCAAATTCAAAACCTGACATTTCCACTTTTTTCCAAAAATTAATTATAAACATTAACGGATTCTCTGTGTTGAAATCTTCCTTCTGGACATGTCGAGAGGATTATGCCAACAATTCCTTAGGATTTGGGTGTACAGAAGTCACAAGTGAATTCAAACCTTGACAAACCCTCATGGCAGTAAAATATCAACGGTGATGTGAAATGCAAATGGCGACATTTTTATCAGCCGCTAAGTTGCACTGGACAAATGCAGAAGTGGAAATGTCGGGATTTGTATCTGAATGCCTCAATTGGTACTTTTACTGAGTACAATGCCAATGCTTTTAGTTTCAATATATTGATCATATGTTTACAACTCCCCGTGTTTGTTGGCCCCACCAATAATATGCCTCAGCGACCACAAAATTAGAGGTAGTAGTAGTGTTGATTCATATTAGAAATGTATATAGAGCCTGTCGAATAAACTGTATTGCTGTATCCTTAGTAAAAATGTGTGTAATTTGAACTTACATGCCCTGGGAATCAGGCGAGAGAGGGTTGTGAGGCATAGATGAAAGAATTTTTAAATACCTCAGAAACTGAAAATGATGCTACCTGGCAGTTAAACTTCAAATAGAATGAAGTAAAAATGTCATTTGTCAAGGCAAAGTTACAATAATCTCTCTGCAGTCCCCTCCCCACAACAAAAATAAATTAAAAAATAAATGGATTAATGACTGAATGGGGTATTCCAAAAGAAAGAATACAACACTGCTATGCAATCACTGGTTTTTAATGTTATTATTACAATTTCTCACTACAAACATCAAGTAACCTGAACTATTTTACAGCAAGCACATAACGTGTTTGTAAAAAATAAAAACAAAGAATTCACTAAATTTATTCTCTCTTGCACTCAACTTGCATTCTCACATTAACACAATATTCCTGTCCCTCTTTGCCTTCAAAAGTAAACATTATTTAAAACACTTCACCCTGAGGTATGCCATCTTCTTTTTTGGCCTCAGTTTCTTGATTTATCATATCAATAACCAAAAAATTGCAAGACAAATAAAATACGAATTTCATAAAAATTAATAACGGAAACAATTAACAGAAAGAAAGTCTACAATGGGCAATAGCAGTATGATCATTAGTTGTAATATGCATAAATTACTAACTTTTCTTATTTGAATACCAAAATAGGACTTCTTAACTATTTCTTTGTACTTCTAGGTTAACAATATAAGCTGATTAAATCTTCTCATTCTTAATGTTATTATAGCCTCGGTTACTGTATTTCGAAAAAACATACAAATTTCAGTCTGACCAAGTAAACTTATTTACAATAAAAACAGCAAACTTAACATTTTTAGGTTTTGTGTTCTTTATTGCCATGTAAACTAACTTGTGCTGTTTAATTAATTTGGATACCACATCTATCCAAAACCATCTGTTTGCAGTAGCTGAACATTTTGAATCTTGACAATGAATTTCTTCATCCTTTTGCTGAATGAGGTAAAATATGTTCTAGGAGCCACTCTAATGGCTTGCCCACTTTAAATGCTCCTCCTAATTCAGTTTGAAAAAGAAACCAGCTCATGCTAACATAATTATCACATAAACTTTTATCGTCTCATATTTCATTGCACAGCTCTTTCAAAAAATACCATTTTAAAAACTAACCACTTTCTCCTTTTAACTGACTTTTTTTCTTCTACATACATAAAACACTTATACTATATCACAAGAACAAACACTTAAAAAGCATGCATATCATTCACTTTCTTCCCTCATTAAAGAAAGGATACTTTACATACAGGTGAAACTACCATTGCTGATACAAATTTACATTCATCTAGTTCAACCTGATACCTTGGCAACAAGATACAAGGTATGATCACAGCAATGACAACTAAGTGAACTAAAAATATTTGCCATTTATTCTGATTATGGTATGAATATTTCCCTATATTTTGAAGAAACATTTGCTATACTGAAACAGTTTCTAGAATGGTCATTATAGACATGAGTGGATATAATTGCTTTCAAGTTTATTTTGTAAATGATAGGTCACAAGAAATAAGTGTATTGCATTGTAGAATTCAGTTTTTAAGTACTTTAAGAGTGTTGTTAGCAAATACCAAGTGGACAGTCAATAGAAAAATAATTATTAGGTATGTAACTAGCATATTATAATTAATACAGACTGCTGTTGCCCTATTTGTTTAGTATTAACAATTTAATTCCTATGTGGAAGGATGACAGATTTGAGCACAGAAACCCTGATCTCTGAAACAAGAACTGGGATGACAAAATAAAAACTGATGATCTAGATGTTACACCCCTTTAAACAAGCATCATCATCATCGGGCGATAAAGGATATATGTTCGGCAGTATGTGGAGATATGAATATTTTCCTTAAATGTTTTATATTTGCTCTTGTTTCTCCTTTCCACTGCTCTCACAATCCACACTGACCTGTCATTGTGTGTATGACTTGCATGTGTTGCTATTTTCCTTTCACACTATTAGTAGGTAGATAAATATTCTTTATTATTTTTCTTCTGAGCCCTTTCTCAATTGCTTCGGGTCAGCACTGCATGTGGATATGACAGAGTTTTACAGCTGCATGCCCTTCCCACTGCAAACCCTATGTGAGGGATATATTCATTATTGCAGGTTTCTATAGTGGTTTGTAACATGATGTGGTGTGTGTGTATATACATATATATATGAAGAGATGAGGTGGTTATTTAAGTGAACAGAAATCCCCAAGGCAGAGACGCTGCTAGAATCCCCTACCCAATTGGAATCAAACCCAGAACCCTCTGAACCAAAGGCCACAATGCTGACCATTTAGCCAAGGAGTCAGACTGTTCTTTTTCTTGTATATTATAGAATTCACATTAGATAACTATACCACCGTGAGGTTTATGTTTCCTGAAATACTATCTATCACTCATCTTTGATCTGAGTTAGCCAACCAGAATGGAAGAGGAATAGTTACTGCCCATCTAATCACCTACAAGATATTCCACATAATCACTGTATCAGACACTTACTGCATGTTCAATGACTCTCTTGGTCATAAATCTTCATGTACACAACCTGTCCGACAGTCTGTGTTACTGTGATATCTGATTCTTGATAATGATATTTTAACAGCTGGATACTGAAAGCATCAGTTCCTAGTGAACTAGAAAGGAGAAAAGAAAAATTGAGGGATGGGATTCATGATATAATTCACCAAGTTGTGGTTTCCTAGACAAGATACCGTAATGATTGAGTCAACCTAGCACAAATGGAACATGGGATCTCTGAGGAGACAATTGATTGTTATATCAGAACACTCCCAGCTCCCTCCTGTTTGAATATTTAAACATCTCTTTTGAGTGGAAGGTTACAACATTGTTTGTGCTCATTGATCCCTTCAAATTCATATTAAATTTTCTCATGGACTATGTACTTTTATTATTACACACATTGTAAAAATGCATTGCATGTAATTTCATCTGCTTTTGCTGGCGAGATGTAGTGTTGACAGTGCATGTGTCTTCTGGTACGGGCTGAAACAAATTTATCTTCACAGACCTGTCTTGGTCTTTGACCACATGAAAGTGACTGAGGTATGAGGTATGACAATGCCTGGAATGAGATGTGTGAAAGTGACGTGCATAGGACTGGTTGGTGTGCGCATTTCAGTGGGCTTGGCAGATTGATATTTAGTAGCAACTGCTGGCGTAGTGAAGAAAGCAACAAGAAACTAGCCCATAATTTATTTGTAAACATATCTCCAATTATTTGGCTTTACATGACCTATCTTATACATTCATTTCATTTTCAGTAAGCTAGGGTTATTATCGTTCACAAGACAAGGGGGCTTCATAAGAGCCCCCACCTCTAAACACCAATACTACATGTTAATGGATACGCAATAAACCTTTCTTCTGAAACTCGCATGCATGAACATTCCCTTATACAAATTCCTTTGATAACACGGAACACTTTCAGTTGAATAGATCACAACCAAACTTGCACATAACAAGATCCAAGGTGATTAAGCATTTATCACATGTGTGCACAATACATCCTGGAAAACAAAGCAAGGTGACTGCATGGTTCGGGTCATGTAGCTGTAAGTTTGCATTCAGGAGATTGTGGGTTCAAACCCCACTGTTCGCCTCTTGAAAGTTTTCCTTGGTTTCCACATTTTTGTACCAGAAAAATGCTGGGGCCATACCTTAATTGCTTCCTTCCTAGTCCTAGCCATGTTCAATTTTATTACTGCTATAACATCTGTCCAAGTTGGTGAGACAGAAAACCAATACATAGCAAAAAAATAATTGTGGGTAATTTTAGGAGCACCACACCAAAAGGGGTCTCCTGTCCCTTAATTCAAAGCAAGCTCAAGAACTGCCAGCTATGAGTATTGCCTCACCAGTATTATTTTCTTCTATTTTCATAAATCCTGGTCATTAATTTACATTACGTCGTTCAATTCAATCACCTTAGGTCGCTGTTGCTCACTTAACACCACCCGGGCGACACGTGCAGGGCAATCAATAGGTACAATCCAATGTGTGAATGCAATGAAGAGGAAAAAATGAAATGTCGTATGGCTTTTAGTGCCGGGATATCCCAGAACGGGTTCGGCTCGCTAGGTGCAGGTCTTTCTATTTGACGCTCGTAGGCGACCTGCGCGTCGTGATGAGGATGAAATGATGATGAAGACAACACATACACCCAGCCCCCGTGCCATTGGAATTAACCAATTAAGGTTAAAATCCCCGACCCGGCCGGGAATCGAACCCGGGACCATCTGAACCGAAGGCCACTACGCTGACCGTTCAGCCGAGTCGGACAATGAAGAGGAGCAGACCACTGACTATGTCATCCTGCGCTGCCCTCTTCATGCCTACTCCGGAAGCCCCAGTGACCTGTTTCATCTTTCAGAAAGTGCTGTAGAGTGGCTGAAACACTTGGACCTGGTAGTTATAATCACCATACGATTAAATAAATAAATTAATTTACAGAGTCCCTTTCTTGTATATGTCTCTTGGCCCAATCTTTGAAAGTTAAGAGATACTTTTTTCATATCATGTGCAGATAACCATGCTGTTATACAAAAAAATAATTAATAAATAAAAATAGTGTGTATCCATAGGTATGCCCTGAGAAAAATGTCTGTACTTTTGTTAAGCCTATAACATAGCCCCTGTACATCCACACCAAACCCATGGCACCACAACCCTGACGAGTCCTGGCCTACCAAGCAACCACTGCCCAGCCCAAAGGCCTGCAGATCATGAGTTAACGTGTGGCCAGTGCGACAAATCCTCAGTCGTTTAAAAAAAAAAAAAAAAAAAAAAAAAAACAGAAATGGCAGGAGTGTCCGAGGATATGTTTGACTCGCCAGTGCAGGTCTTTTGATTTGACCCCCGTAGGCAACACTCGACTTTCTAGATCATGACCACCATCTCACTATCAGACAGTTCTTCAACTGTTCTCTGGTAGCCTGAGCGAACCTCAAACCAGCCCTCGGTTGCAGGTAAAAAATTTTGACCTGTCTGGGTATTGAACTTAGAACCTCTGGGAAGAGGCAAGCTTGCAACCCCCCCCATACCTTTCTTAGTTCCTTAATAAAGGATACAAACACAGTGGAGCCATTTAAAATCCATGTCCATATGTCACTTATTCTGAAGAAATCTGGTACTTCTTAGGACTATCTAGTAAAATATTAAATAATTTAAGCAAATATGTACAATGAAAAGCACATCACTTTACAATTAGTGTCTGTAAGAAAAATATAAAAGGAAAGTGTCAGCTGAGAGACATCGTCACTGACTTCTCATAAAGATGGGTGCTTTTCAAATACTGGCCATCACTTGTGGGAATTTGAAATGAAAATTCATACATTAGTCCTATGACCTAGATTCCACATAAAACTGTAGGAGCAGTGTCTATGACCAGATATCAACAGGCAAGTAGAATTGCCAGGCTGCGGAACCGGCACTAGCCGTATGAGCTCATGTTGATTGGTTTGACCCCGGCTAGTTCGGTGGTATTTGAAGGTGCTCAAACGTACTAGCCTTATTAAGAAAAAGTTCCACCTTTACAATATTTAAAAGTTTATTCTTTAAAATAAAATTAGAGTAACATGTTTTGTCCATTTTTGGGACACCTTCAGCCTCACAATAAACCAAAGTTAAAAGGTACATTGAATAAAATCCGCTAGCCTTATGTCGGTAGTTCTACTGGCACATGAAAGAACTCCTGAGACAAAATTCCAGCACCTTGGAACATCCAAAAATGTTTAAAGTTGTTAGTGGGATATAAAAACAATATTATTACTAAACAGAACTACAAACATCATCCTGATAGCATGTACCATACATTCATTTGAGTTAGAGGTTAAAACTGCAAGTCCTTCATATAGGTACCTTGTTCAAAAGCCTTACTAAACGAAGACCTGGGTATCTCTACAAAAATGATTCACTGCTTACACTGAAGGCCAGAGCATTTTTCTTGCAGATAACTATACGATATAAAGGTTGGACACAAATTTTTACACGCAAGAATTTTTTTTATAAAACTGATGTACAGTAGTAGGATGTATGCAAATGCCAGTATAAACTCCACAATTAAAAAAAAAAAAAAAACAGAATGATTTAGTAAGGAGGAACTCATACCTTCAAATGGCATATTGTAAGAATATACTGAATGGTAAGTAAGCTGTATATTGACACAAGTGAGATGCTTGAGATACTATAACGATATTAAAATGTTTACTTTAGAAGAGGAAGTCGTGATATAGAAGAAAAAACTATCAAAGATTTCATTCAAGAGCTCAGAGGATCATACCGATTGCACTTTTAAAGATGGTTCTCTACTTTCCACTTTTTATACCTTTGATTCTTGCAATTCTGTCCCCACTATCAGTTTTAAGAACAATCAATGACAGTCTCCATCATTACTGTCTGTTGCTCAATTTAAAAGCAATATCAAAATTCTGTACGATTATAGCTTTAGTTTCTCGCCAGCAGAGCTGACATTAAAAGTGCCACGTTTCATTCATCAGATTGATGTAGGGTACAAGTATAACAAAATACATCAAACCAGTAGAAAACGAGAAAATAGTAAATCTGTCAAATGGATGGCTGTGACCGACCATTGGGAAAAAAATTGCTGACTGAAAAAAAAGTTCCATCATTCATTAAAACATCTTGTCTTAGGAGTTCTGTATATCTCAATCTGTGGCAAGTATGGAGTATCAGTAAGATCATTTCAGTTACAACAGAGTTAATGCATTTTCTCCCACCTGAAATGCATGTACTTGAAGCATACAAATTGTTTGCAACAACTGATCTTAAGTATCTATTCAAAGCAATCATTTCCATCTGTCTTCAATTCACACTCTGCACAATTTTCCAAAAGGAAAACCTCAAGTCAATCACAAATGGTTTGCATTAAATTGTGATGGGTATAATGGACATAAAAATGCCAGCTTTACAATACCTATAACTCTCATTTCATTGTTCTTCTATTTAAATACTTCTTACCTAATTCAGCAAGAGTAAGAAGCTTCATTAAAGGGTAAGCTTCTGAAGGGGCTAAGAGGGGTTTACTCTTGACATACCGGTAGCATTTGACTGAACAAAGGTTAGGTTATAATATATTTGAAATATTATAAAGACCTCTATGTTTGGCCCCTTAAGACGGCAATCCACCATCAGTTTAATGTGTAACTACATGTGTGTACAACTTCATAATTTTGATGCCTGCTGGATGAGGGGGATTTGTGCCGATGGATATCTCGAAACCACAGCTCTTATCAAAAGACAAAATGGTCAAATTTTATTTGCCTCAAAGCTGTAGTTGGTAGGACTGAACCAAACATTTAGCTGGGAGTCTACTTTTAGTAGGTAGGCCAACAGTATCCATTTTTCATCCACACCATTATCAACTGTACTGAGTTTGTATGGAAAATTGTTTTAACATACTCTGAATCTGTTTATAGAAAGAGTCCAATTGTCTTAGAAAAAATATATCAAGAGGTAACACTTCTATTTGTAAGCCCTGTATTCCAACTTCGTACAGTTGGCGCTTTCTGTATTATGAAATATTAGTTACAAGGGAGCACAGAGTCCCTCTGCATAAGCTGTTTCAAGCATAAATTATAAATACTTCACTTACAATTTGGGATCTCCATAAAGTACTTCGTTAATCCATGAAAAGCAAGAACTCCAGTAAAACTTTACCATATTGACTCGTACTGTTTTATTGGTCAGGCCAAAATGAGAACAGACAAATCGAGTGAATTGGTTTGAGACAGGTAGTTATGAGCTTGAATTCAGGAAATAGTAGCTTTAAATCCTACTATCAGCAGCCCTGAAGATGGTTTTCCGTACTTTGCCACTTTTGCACTAGTCAAATGCTACGACAGTGGTCATGGCCTTAAGGTGCTATCTTCCCAGTCATAACCCTTTCCCATCATTGCATCGCCAAAAAACTTTGATGTGCTAGTGCAACATTAAACCTCTAGCAAAGCAAATAAAGGAAAATAGACGTGTTCTTTCTATTAGCGTGTATTTGTCTCATAAGCTATCCATACCATTATTATTGGTCAAGAAGCCAGCATGCTGGTACACTGTGACCAATACCGCAGATATGAGCGTCTAAATACCTTGGGGATGAA
Organism: Anabrus simplex; assembly: GCF_040414725.1. NCBI lineage: Eukaryota > Metazoa > Arthropoda > Insecta > Orthoptera > Tettigoniidae > Anabrus > Anabrus simplex. The sequence goes on along the minus strand of NC_090265.1, from coordinate 1,739,103,308 downwards.
AATGCTTAGAATGTCAGCAGGGGAATTTAAAGAAGGATCACACCCAAAAAGATCACATCAGAAGCACATTACATGTGAAGGAGACTGTCATGGAGACGATTCAGCATGAGCAGGTAACATGGTTTGAGAAAGTGCAAGAGAGGGAAACCCATGTAGCCAAAAGAGTCCTTGCTCTTCAACTACCCGGGAGGAGATGAAGAAGACTACCTAAGAACAGCTGGGTCCAACAGATGAGGAGACAAGAACAATTTTTTCAGCCCTGCTGCTGTAGAAACACAAGCAACTCCCTTCATTAACTCTGGATGATCTGCAGCAGCAAGACGAGAAGTACCCCGATAGCAAAGCCAAGGCCAATGGAATTTTGAGAACAAGAAAAATTTACAGCAAGTCTTACTGTTGGGGCCGATGGCCTTCGATGTTAGGCCCCTTAAAACAACAAGCATCATCATCATCATCAGTCTTACTGTTCACGTCAACTTCGAGGAGAACAACTCTTTGAACATTTGTGCATGAGAAAGGACAGATTCTCTTCTATCTGGTGTCACATTTCACATGAAGACCAACTTCAAAATTGGCAGTAAACAACAATCTGCTTTAGAACATGTATTCACAGAATTGACACTATGTTCAAATGACCAATTTCATAATCCTGCAGAACTCTCTCCCAGCAAAAATAACATAAAAGCAAGCTATGAAAAACCTGGTACTGTTACTTTTGATCACTTTACCAAAAAACAGCTAGTTCGTTTAATAAAAATATAATCTGTTTTCTTTTCAGTACTGAAATAACCCTTCCCTATGAAATGAATGAAAATCCACAGCTTGTTTCCATATCATTTCATATAATTCAACTGGGTCAGGAATGGAATGAAATCCCCATCTAGCAGCAACGAGAGGAATTGTGCCAACTGCTGAAACCTGATGCACAACTCTTCCTTATATATATATAACAAACTCCAGAAATGCAAATGGACATTTGCACTGCCCTATCATTTTCCCAAACATTATCAATTTGACTACCAAGCAAGTGGCAGCATGATTTGGGTCATGTAGCTATCGGCTTACATATGGGAAATAATGGGTTTGAACCACACTGGTGGCAGCCTTGAAGATGGTTTTCCATGGTTTCCCATTTTCACACCAGGCAAATGCTAGGGCTGTACCCTAATAGAGGCCACAGCCGCTTCCCTCCCATAAGACCTAACTGTGTCGGTGTGATGTAAAGCAAACTGTTAACAAACAAAAAAAAAATTTAAACTATGTTGTATTCAACCAGCACAGCTCTGGTAAGAACATGAAAGATGGTTAAATTATTATCCAAGATTCTAAACTCAAACTGAATTTGATGTTTGCAGGTCTCCAATCACATTAAAGAATATCAATCATTTAAATGCAGGTGGTAAGTTTATAATGTCAGGATGTTACATATACCTCAGGACTTAAGAATGAATTGCTTGAAATCATATTAATCTAATAAACAGCCACAAATTTTTCTAGTGATACAGGAATTTGTAGGAAAATGAAAATGCAAATGAAAAAGAGTGAGAGAATGATATAAAAAAATTCTGAAATCATTGTTCAGATTCAGACTTTTAAAATCTACTTTCCTTTAATGTTCACCATTACATCCACAGCTGCAGCATAATTTAATGTATAGGTTAAAATATTCATCACTCTTACAAGTAAAATCCAGTATTATGGAACATTGTGATATCACTTTTATACATAATTACATTTCAGATAGGATATTATAACACTAGATTAGACAAGAGCATAAGCAGAACATGAATTTGTGAATCTTATTATGTTCATCTTACACTGAGGTAGCTTGTACAAAAATCAAATACTAAGATGAAATAAATTTGGAATATTTTCTCATGACAGTACACATATTAATAACAGAAGTTATGCTATTTCTTTAGAACTAGCAGTCAACAAATACTCATAACAACGCTTTGCAAGATGAAATTACATCAAGATCTTTAGTCTAAACAAAAACCTGAAGTATACTCATTTCCAGTGATGCTAAACCACATGTTGAAAGATTTTTCTTCAAATTAAATGGAAAGTAATAAACTAAGCTCTTTACAATTACAGAACAAAGCTGCACTTTCCAGATATTAATGTTAATTTTTTACCTTCCACCATACAATATGATCCACTGGTAATAAAAGATTTGCAACAGTGAACACCTACATTTTTTAATTTCCTAATAAACCCATTACACTCAATCTTTCATGATTTCATGAAGCTTAACAAGCTCTAAATCTCCAATACAATATTTTGGGAAAATGTTCAAAATCAATGGAATTCTGAGGAATGTTCTCTGATCTGCAATAGAATTAGATGACATAAACTGGAAAATGATTAAGTCCAGGTTGAGTTTGGAACCAAGTTCAGTTATGTACAAATTTAATCACATTGAAATGGTAATGTAAATAAATTTCTACAGAATCAAAATTGCTTGTCAAATCCTGACATTGATTTTGAAATTTACATATCTTTTAATATAAAAGAAAGTTCACAAAAATATAAAACACACATTATTCAACTTGTTTCATTTAAATAGGTAAACCAATTGGAACAAGTTTGTCAAATTGATCATACCTTTGACTGAAGTAATGTGGATAATAACTTAGGATCAAATAACTTGTTTATATCCTCTTCTTTCTTCACTTACTCTCATCTTCAATGGGCCTTCCTTTTTCTGTGATGGTACGCTTGTGACATAGTACTACCATTGCTAGTGCTTCTACAATTCGAAAACAAACATAAATAACTGAAATACAAGAACTCAAATGAGTGTATTTCTTGTTTTTATTCCAGACAAAACGTGCACCCATTCACTCGCACACACATATAAACTACAAAGTATGTAACTTTTGCTACAATATTTGGAACGGGCACTGTCATTTAAAAAAAAGTGTCTGTACGTCACACAGAACTTTTAAAAAATGCCACCGAAATAAAATTACTGCACTATCCTTTGATTATTCACCCCAAGAATCTTCTTTGTTTTTCTGTCAAAAAGTCGTCATTACTCTGTCAGAAGAAGAAAATGACTGCTCTTTTACTCTTTATTCCAGTACAGACGACCATCTCAACACAAACAAGAAAATTAACAAAAGTCAAATGATCGTTTACGATCCACACAATCAGAGAAAGTAACGTCGCTTTTGGTTTTACCAATATTGACACGGAATGAGTAAGGGATATTTTAATAAAAAGTTGGCAGCTTTCCGAACAAAGTTCGTCCATCATTCTATCTTGTCTTCCCGCTCTCGATGTGGCAAGACGCCTTCAGTCGTTCTCAAAGTAATTATTTAATTAATAAGAGTTGCTACTTAATAGAAAGAGTTAGTTTGTTGTCACTAGCAACGCTAGTCACTAGGGCGTGAGTTTGTTATCTGCGATCACGATACAGAAGGTACACCTTCATGGCATGCGGTAAATTGAGATTTGCAATTCGCTCCTCCAACTGGTGCTTCCCAATACGCTGTCGGATCACACGTCGGCAGAGGTCCATCAGAGGCAAGGGCTCCGCTACAAAAAACAAATTAACACAGTGTAAGTCACCAATAATCATAAATACGATACACAATATTTTAATAAGTAGCTGTTTAGGATAGCAAATGTCCAACTACAAAGCCAGGCAATTTATATGCACTTCGATAGGGTCACAATCAGAATATTGCTGAATAGACTATTCATTTTACCAAAATAACCACTAAAATAAGGAAAGAGTTTAGATAAGGCTGCTCACCTTCACTTCACTTAATTACTGTATATACCTGACTATGTGCATCCCAATTTTAGGAGAGATTTTTATTTTAATTTGGCTTTGAGTGTTATTTACAAGAAATTAATGATCTACTCCAAAACCAAATAAAAACAGACATTTGTTGTAAGAAAAGCTACTGATGCCACACAGACCAAGGTTAGACAACACCACAGTATAACAGGATCCACTGTTTGAGGCGAAGTGGTATGAACCCTTTTTCAAATAATGCATGCACCCAAGTTTTTCTTCACTAAATTCTGGAAAAAAATATGTGCTGCGTATTTGCATACATCAGGATTATTGGTAAACATGTTATTTAAGTTACGCAGATACACTGCAACAGTTGTTGAAAATGCAATGCGAGTAAGTAGAATGCAAATGACGAAGTCCTCCCCCAATGATACTTCAAAATTAACAAGAGGCAAAGATCATTAACAGGAATGAGTCTAAAACAAAGATTCATAATCAAACAATTGAGCAAAGGCACTTTTACTATCTTGGAAACATGATCCCTAGTTATAACCAAAGGATCCATGGACTCAAAGAGAAGAGACTTCCATTGCAAAGGCATCTGTAAACCAGCAAGTATATAAATATCAAAACAATGACGAGTTTGTTTGGAGTGTACTTATGTATGGATGTGCAAGTAGGAGAAAAAAAAAGATTGCTGGAAATGGAAGCAGCAAAAGTATGGATGTGGATAAGAATTTTTAAAAGTTAACACAGAAGAAATATTATGACCAGGTTCTTAGGAAAACTGGTGAAATGGGAAATATTCCCAAAGGAGAGAAAAAAGTTAAAAACAATTAATCAGCTCATCAAACAATGACTGTACAATGCCAGTATACTTAACAGAATGACAGAATCTTGACAGAGTTCTTTCCACGTTTTTATCATGGCCTTTCGTCACAGGGTTCCGGGTTGGATTCCCGGTGGGGTCAGGAATTTTAACTATAATTGGTTAATTCCCCTGGCAAGAGGACTGGGTGTATATGCTGTCTTCATCATAATTTCTTCCTCATCACGATGCACAAGTCGCCACGGGCGTCAAATCAAAAGACCTGCACCAGGTTTATCCGGAGGCCACACGTCATTTCATTTTTTCATGTTTTTATCATAAACAATACTGTGCCGTAAGTCCAAATACACAAAGTAGATGCCATATTTATTACAGTATGTTGGCAACTCAGGGGCCAATCAGAGGTACAGTGATCTGTGGATTATAGTTTAGTAGACAGGTGGGTGGTAAAATATATCTACGACTCTCAATTCAGTAGTTATATTTTGAGCATTGTTCATCCTCAGAATTTCTTTAAAATACACAGACAATACAAACGTATAAAGTTGGAGCTTCCATGATCTGTTACAACTATGAAGTTCTTCATCCAGGTTGGGCTGTGCTGTCATTTTATATACACTCTATAAAAATTTAAAAAAGGCGCACCGGGAAGGCGTTGTCTGATTGTAAGGAAATTACGTATGCAAAAGACATTCGGACCGAACATGCAAATGATTACAGTTTCCTGTCCAATGAATGAATAGCAGGAGCTCCCGCGCATTCTGAAGCGTATGCTCAAAGTAGCTGTTGCATTCGACTGCGATATCTTAATGTCGGCTGTAAGAATGCCATGCAGAAGGATTCATGCTCATTACGAGCAGATGCCAGAGTTTGAAAGAGGTTGTGCGATCGGATTGAAAGAAGCTGGTTGGTCGAATAGAGCTGTCGCTGGACATTTGGGTAGAAGTGATGCAGCGATCAGCGCCAGGACGGCAGTGGTCGACCGAGGGCCACAACAGCACGGGCAGACAGAGCGATTGTCAGAACAGCTGTTACAGCACCAGAATCATCGTTATCAACGATCCAGCGTGTGACCCGCACACGTGTCCACCATGATCATCAACAGACGCCCGAGCGAGAGGAATTTGCGCTTGCATCGCCCATTACGCCGCTTACCACTCATGCCGGTTCACCGTCAAGTCAGATTACAGTGGTGCCACGCTCGAGCAACGTGGAACTGTGCTGACTGGGGACGTATAGTCTTTAGTGACGAGTCCCGTTTCCAACAGTGCCCTGACGACAACTGCAGACGTGTTCGGAGACGTCCAGGCCAGCGTGGGGATCCTGCCTTGACTATCGCACGCCACACAGCCATACAACAGGGGTGATGGTCTGGGCTGCCATCTCCTTTGATAGCCGGACCCCTCTGGTAGTCATTCCTAGCACACTGACATCACCGCGGTATGTTGATGACATTCTTTGGCCGTTTGTGTTACCGTTCCTTCAGCGACATCCAGGCCTTACTTTCCAACAGGATAATGCTCGACCGCACACGGCACGTGTTGCTATGAACTGTCTTCAAGCTTGCCCTATCCTTCCTTGGCCACCAGGCATTGGGGCTTGTTCAATGAACTGTTCACCTCTTCTCGTAAACATTTTAAGGCACAGTGCTGGACATTGCGTGCGTTGTGTTACTCTTCAGGGACATGCGCCTTGCTACATATTAGTGACTGATCTTCGACCTCTTCTGGTTTTTATGATTTAAAATCGTGCAGTACTAATCCTTATTGTCTTACAATGCTTCTTGAACTGCTTTTGTGAAAGACATACCCTTTCATTTTTTGTTTTTCTATGCACTGTTTTTGTATTTTTAGTCGGCTGATGATGACCCAGATTGGTGGTCGAAACTGGTACCACTTTTAACCAAATAAGAATGTAACATTACATTTCTTATTTACTTGCATTGAATAGGTTGAATAACTTCATTTCATGTTTTTAATTTAATTGTGATACAGTTCAATATGAAACATTATGAAATTTTTATCTTTAAACATCATGGGAAGGAGATTGCGAACATCCCGGAATGTTGCTGATTTAGCCCAACAGTTGGAGACCATTTGGCATGAAATTCTGCAGGACACCATCCGGAAACTTTATCAGTCTATGCCACGTCGCGTGACAGCTTGCATCCAGGCCAGAGGTGGACCAACACCTTATTGACATCCTCACATTGTAACGCTCTATCTATGCAATAAATCATTCAATTGTTCTGCACTTTTGATTGTTTGTGTTTCTATGTCTGTTCCTCACATCCACCAATTTTTATCGCCATCCTGGCGCGTCGTTTTGTTATGCAGTGTAGTTTATACATAAGTTGCTGATGTTTATAATACATTTCAGTCACTGCACTGTCCTACATAAGAGGCTTGCAGTGTGTCTCAACAGCGCACTAGCCACTAGCTCTTGGAAAGGTGTAGCAATCCAACTGATGAGCCCACTGCTACATTGGGGCGAAACACTGGTAATTTCACAATTGAAAGAGCCTAAAGAGCTTAAATGTTTTTAACATTTCAGCATTCTTTATAGAGGTGACTGATGTATCCCTACTTGGCCCAAACTAATCTGCTTCCACAGGCAGCTGAAGTCTATTTTACTGCATTCAAGAAATGTTACTGGTTTTTTGTCCCACTAACTACTTTTATGGTTTTCAAGAATGCCGAGGTGCCAGATTTAGCCCTGTAGAGTTCTTTTATATGCCAGTAAATCTAGACATGGGGCTGATGTAATTGAGCACCTTCGAATACCACTGGACTGAGTCAGAATCGAACCTGTGAAGTTGGCCTTGGAAGGCCACCACTCTACCACCTGAGCTTCTCAGCCCAGCTGTATTTGAAACATTGCAACCTGTACATGTATTGTCAAGTCCTTTCAACAGCTCCATCATAAGCTGTTATAGCCAATGCATCACTGAAGTGATATACTTGGGAAATAAGGACTGAGATAGCTTCCCACTGTTTTTCTCAGTGAACCACAAGGTGCTATTAACCTGAAATGATGACAGTTCAATTTGGGCAAAGAACATATGGGCAAATATGGTATTTACCAAACTCAAAAGTTATATTTGTATATTGGCAACACATAGAAAGTTTACTTCTAATATTGACGATGGATACTTTTCCAGTTTTACAACAAAGCTGCTGGTCTGCCAGGAGTACAGTGGCTGTATCGAGTTCTCAGAACAATATGGAAGGATAACGAAATACCTGAAGATTGGACAAAGGGAGTAGAAGGAAAAGTGAAAATTACAGAGGCATTACCCTCTTATCACACGGCCTTAAAATTATGAAGATCATTGAAGCCAGCGTAAGGGATATACTAGAGCCTATCTTAGAAGAAGAACAACATGCCTTTAGGACTGGAAGAAGCACAACAGATCTGATATTTGCTTTGAGGATGTTGGCAGAGAAACATTGGGAAAGAGGAAAAGACCTAATTATTGTGTTTTATGGACCTTGAAAAGGTGTATGATAATGTTCCTAAATCAACTATTTGGAAAAGTCTTAGAAAACTTGGTATACCGGAGTACCTTATTAGGAAGATCCAAATGCTATATACTAATTGTAAAAGCTGTGTCAGAATTGGAGATGGTCACTCTGAATGGTTCAATACAACCAAAGGAGTACAACAGGGAAGTGCCTTATCACCTCTTCTATTCATAGCAGTTATGGATACCATTTTAAAGGAACTAAAAGGAAAAGGTAATAAAGATCTTCAGGCTCTGGTGTTTACAGACGATGTGGCAATATGGGATGAAACAGAGGAGAGAGTGCAAAATAATCTGAATGCATGATGTAAGAAGTTTGATGATTATGGAATGAAATTGAACCCATCAAGAACAGTAGCATTGAAAATCAGCAGACATAATATAGAATGCAACATAAAAATACAGGACCACCAAGCTGAAGTAGTACACCAATTCAGTTATTTAGGAAGCGTAATGGCTAGTAATAACAGAGCTGAGATAGAAATAACAGAGTAACCAAAGGCTCCAACTTTTACAGTATTGTTAGACACCTACTATGGGATGAGAAGGTCCCACAAAGAACAAAAATGACCCTGTAGAAGTCATATTTCATTCCCATCTTTACATATTCTCTGGAAACCCGCACACTAACATCAAAGGACTGGAGTAGAATTCAAGCCTGTGAAATGAAATTTCTTAGAACTGCCCTCCAAAAGACCCGACTTGATCTTGTGAAAAATGATGAGATCCGATCTAACCTAGGTCTAAATGAATCGATGGAGGAAAAAGTTAGGTCATCTAGACTTAAATGGTTTGGGCATGTTAAACGAATGAATAGCACAAGGTTACCATGTGCTTATTTGGAAAAGAGAATAACAGGTAGAAGACCAGTTGGAAGACCAAGAAGAAGATGGATGGACCAACTGAGAGAAGACGTGGAAGAAGAGGATGGAATTGGGAATCTGTCTGGGACAACGAAATGTTTTTGAATAGGCAACTTAGGAAGACGCTCGTTTTCAAACACGCTACCCGGCTCGCTGGAAGGGCAAACCGATGATGATGATGACAACAAATGTTAATGTTTCTTATTACTGAATTTTTCTAAAGGGGAACAAAACAACAATGACCAGCTGGGAGGTGCCTTGTGAAGTATGACATTGTTCAAAAAGTGAAAATAATATACATCATTATACTTACGATCTAATCCTCCGATGTACTTCATAGTGATCTCACAGTGGCCCCAAACTGCGCTAACTATGGGGTACAATTTCCTTCCTTTCAGGCCTCGGAAAGCTACGCCCAAATACTGTCCGTCTACCACAAATGACAAAGTGCCGTCGTCCATGTCCAGTACAACTATAAAAAAAGCACATACGAGGTATACAAAAAGTTGAACACAAACTGGTTTTCAAGATCATAGCTGCAAGGCAAACAAATTTATCAGTAAACCACATTAATGCATTTTATTTATCTCAAATATTGATACAATCGTTGTCACAAGATTTCTAGACATATACATTATATAACGTATTTGCTCGCATATAACTCGCCACTGCATATATCTCGCAGCTCATTTTCAACATTTGAAATTGCAGGAAAAATATCGCCAACACATAATTCTAATCAATTTCTGATAAGACATACGGTACACACACAAAATTAAGTTTGGGTATTCTGTGGATGTGCCCTTACCCCTCGCCTGTCGGGTGAAGCCTGACATTACGATATTCCCTTTCCGGTCGCGTTGGACATTGGCTGACATGACATTGTATCACCCACCGCTTGTCTGCCGACTCTTAGCTGACAAAATACACGATGCTATACTGTACTGCCAACTTTTGGTTCAGCGTGGAACTTTGTAAAATCCAGGTACTATTTGACAGTCAGTGAAAAAATCTGTTATTTAGACGGCAGTGTAGATGTCAGCTGTGTCCAGTCCACTCACAAACGCAAAGGCTCGAACGATAGTAAACAAACATGGTCACCGTGTACTCTCTTAGTCATATACAGTGCACTGATCAATGTTGCATGTCAGGTAATTCTATGAAACTCCAGTAATTTCGCACCTCTACTCGTTCCTTGCACCCTAAAGAATATATCTAATAGCATTTGATGGCACCTACAAGTGAACTGGCGATGGTCGGCTTGTGTAGCATAACCCAACATGTAGCTGATGCTGACAGCTGGCGCAATTATAAATCAACAGATTCAGATTTCAAGAAATCGCTATTTACAGCGGTTTCAGGCTACAAACTACCGCAAAATATGAAACCAGAGACTGAATTAGAGTCTTTCAATTGACTTTTGCCGATAATTTGTTCCGTGAAATTAATAATGAAACCAATTGATATGCGATAACGATAGTAATAATAATAATAAAAATGTAAAATATTATGTCTTAAATTGCAAAAATTGCTTTTATTTGCTCCAGTATAGCTTGCTGTAGACGTTTATGGCCTGAATACATCATTTAAGAGCAAGAGCTATCTCCAAAATCGTGAAAGATGAATACAGGTCATAAAGATAGAAATTCACATTTAAAATATGAGTAGTAGAGATAACACAGAGAACTTTAATTCGAGGGGCCAGGGGTTAAATATCAGAACTGTGGCAATTGTTGTTACGGTACTTGTTCGCGAGAGTACAAGAAGAAGCTGCATTTCTTTCTACCTGCAGAACGGTTGAGGCTAGCTGTTGTAACAAAAATACCCAACTCGCAAACTCCCTCCCAAAGGCCGCATTCAGTCGCACTCAGCCATCCCTCTCACTCTTGCATCTTTTTCAAAATGCTTATCACTACCTGTCCGGCAGAGCTGATCACGTGAACTGGGAGGGTTTCCCTGTCCACGCAATCAAGTGATCACGGTATTAGGTATCATCCATCCGTTGTATTGTCGACAAGTGCCGGTATTCTGTCTTCAGGTTTCATTCTTGTTTCTCAGTTAAGTTTTATTGTGTAGGTGGATCTTTAAGTTATGGAGAAACATGGGAGTTATATGGCTGGGTTTAAACTCAAAGTGATAAATTATGCTGAAGAACATGGTAATAGAGGTGCCGGTCGAGATTTCAGTAACTGGCGTAAACAGAAAGCTGCGCTAGAAACCACCAACTGAACATGTAAGGCATTCAGTGGGCCAAAAATTGATAAGTTCCTTGAGCTGGAAGATGAGATGGTTCATTACGTTACAGAGTTGCAAAATGATGGTTTTAGTATCTCGCATGAGATGCTACATTTCAAAGCGTGCTAACAAGCTATTAAAGGAAGAATCAGCTGTTGATCTGAAAGTGAACCGAGGTTGGATCCATAGATTCATGACATGAAAGGGATTGTCTCTGTGAAGGCGAACATCTCTCTGCCAGAGAATGCCAAGCATTTTTTTTTTGCTTCATGTCGCACCGACACAGATATGTCTTATGGTGACGATGGGAGAGGAAAGGGCTAGGAGTGGGGCGGAAGCGGCCGAGGTACAGCCCCAGCATTTGCCTGGTGTGAAAATGGGAAACCACGGAAAACCATCTTCAGGGCTACCAACAGTGGGGTTCGAACCTACTATCTCCCGAATACTGGATACTGGCAGCACTTATGTCAAGAATCTAAAATGTGACTAATATGCTTTTGATGTTGTAATGAAACAACACACTGACATCAATAGTTTAGCAATGGAAAGGAAAGAAGAGCTAGAAATGAGGATATAAACACACAGTGACTAACGTGTCCTCTTTTTCTTTCTTTTTTACTTATTGTTGCGTCTTTTGTTTGAGACAGACAGAACATGGCGAACAGCAGCAATAGACTTTGTGTCTATAATTTTATTCATGTAGAATAAATACTTTAAACCATATAGTAAGTGATTTGTTTGTGTCTGTCCATGTAGGGCAGTCTGGTCCTCCATCTGACTTGTATAGACTTGTATTTGTGTGCCTATGGGAAATTAACTTTGTTATGTGATTTGTCTGTCGTTAACACTTATATTAACCCTGTGATTCTTTTCTCCTTTGTTCTGTGTTCCTAGTCCTCTACCACTTACACAAGCCCTTCACCATTTTGTCATTTCCTCTTTCCTGTGTTTATCCAGTTTACTTCTTATCCTACACTTCCCACATCAAAAATAATTATATCAGATGAATGACCTTCCCAATGAATACAGGCCTCTGTTGCACTGTGATGCTGGATAGCAGAAGCATGCTCATCAGAGGGTGAGAAGAAAACAATGTACGTTAAAGTAGAGGAGACCAAGCTATGTGAAGAGAGCAGTATATGAAGAGGTGAGGTTTGTCTTTTAATGTTTGTTTTGTTACTCCTTTCAGTTGATATCTCTTCTCATACTCACCTATCATTATTGGAAAGGATTAAACACATACAGGGTCTCTCTTATAAATCCAGACCGAACGCACTGTGTTTGTACTCTGAGATATGGCAGAATCCGCACTTCATGACTGCGACCTTCCATTTTCAAAATCTTACTAGCTTTGACGGTTCATCAAGTTGCAGCCAATGATGTCACAGAGCAATCATGCCCAATCCTAGGTTAATAGCTGTTTTGAATGCAAAAATATTAAAAGTTGCTATTTTGAATAACCTAACATGGTATAGATCTCTTCATGGTGACAATGACAGGTTGTATCTCTCTCATGCATTGTGCACTAAATACTTTTCATTGGCATGTTCCCATAATATTTTCCACAGAAACATATGTAACAATATATGGTTTAACATTGTTCCTCATTTCTTTAAAACTAAAGGAAAATGATAAATTGCCAAGCAATCAAACCAAATGATCGAATGAGAAGGTCTGCCCAATTTAACCACAAATGTTAATCAATGCAAATCTTGACTTACCAAGGAATTTGTCTGGCACAATAAATGTCTCGTCTGGTTTGAGCAGTGCAGGATACGTTACACCAGCATTGTTCTTTGAGTCATGATATAGTTTATTTCTGCCAAGGTCCCAGCCCCAGGATTGGTCATTGCTTCCAACTAGGCTCTGAAACATACAATTTACCCATTCTAAGTACAAGAAGTACAAGAAGAATGGAAGTATATACATCATGCAATGCATTCTACACATGAAAAAAAATATTGATCACTTCAGAAAGAATTTTGACAATCACAATTACCAGACGCGAACAAGAAATAATATTTTTATCGAACACAAGAGTAAAACCATTGCCTTGAGACATGTAGACTCTGTTGGAATCAGATTGTATAATAAGCTTCCAAATACGATTAAAGATATTAGTCCCGTCAGTTCATTTACCACAGCTTTAAAAAATCTCCTGCTGAGTAGCTGCTTCTACAGTACAGAAGAATACATGATGAAGTGCTGGTAATGATGCTACTACTTATTAACTTGTAATCTAGTATATAGCCTTAAAAATATGTTAATGTCACATTGACTATGTTCACATTATTAACACCACACCAATATATTTTTATTTTGTCTTGTAAATATTGGTTATTAATATTATTTTAAAAAATTAAGATGTGCTGTCCTAACATTGAGGTATGTGGTGTTTCTGTTCTTCTTCTTTTTCAAAATGTTCATTGTTGTGCATATATTATTGTTAGTATTAGGAAATCACTTGACAACTCCTATACTGTTGGCATATTTCAAAATTTGTAATTGTACAGTCTATGGAAGCTAAATAAATGAATGAATGAATGAATGAATGAATGAATGAATGAATTTCAACCAGATAGATTTCAATGTCATAAACATGATAATGTATACTACACATGTACATAACATACACCATACTACCCTTGACCTGTACGATACCAATAGGGGTGACAATATCCAACAGGAAGCAAAAGTAAGAAATACCATCACAGGAAAATCGTGATTCACTAATGTCTCGCAGAGTACCTTGCTGGTGTGGATCATGAGACACGTGTGACTCATGCAAAGGAAATAGTTCTGCGGACTGCTGGTGGATGGCAAATAGTGAATAATTTATCAATGATCCAAAAGAGAAGAGAATTCTAAGGAATAAACACTTACGATTCAAACTCATACAGTTCAATACGGAACGAAAATGAAGTTTATATCTTTGAACCAAAAGGCAGCCAGGCCCAACAGGATGGAGAAGTTTTGCGAACGGAAGAAGAAGCTGAAAAGCTGAGTCTATTTAATACTATTAGACTTCAGTGCTCCAATGGGGGCATAAAAAAAAGAGACTGGCAACTGCAAGACTTATACAGTTCTCACATTCTACAGAAGGGTGATCCACTAGCATTCACTTTAGCGGTAATAATCACGAGCCACCTGAGCTTCAGATATACAGGTGTATAAATGCATATTTAAGACAAACAATACATGAACAAATTTGTCTGCTTTGTAATTAAGGCACTACACATAAAATTGCAACATAAGAAAAGTGTAAAATAATACTGTTCTCTATTTGAATCTCCTACTCTATTTTTTTTAAACTGATCTTGAAATTTCAAAAAAATATTTACCCTTTGATTCCACTACTTTTACAATTAGGGCAGAGTGGGGTACATTTTTCTAATCCTAAAGTGCTCACATTAGTTACTCTGAAGGAGATTTATTGGAAGTACTTGTCGCCAGATACACATACAAGAAGCATACATAATATTTTAATGCCAATACTGGGTGTTGGTAGATGAGATGTTCAGATGTAGTGGGAAATATTCAAGTTAACCTTTCTTGTTCCTCTTCATCCATTCCCTTTTCCAGATTCTCTCTGGGTAGGGTAGGGTACTAAAGCCCTCCACCTTACTCGATCTTTCCACCATTCCTCTTCTAGTACTTTATTCCTATCAACTCCTCTATTTCCAATACAGTCCACAACAGAGCTCCTCCATCTCATTCTAGGACGTCCCCTAGGCCTCTTTCCAGTCTCTGTATCCATGAATGTTCTCTTTGGTATTCTCTCTCCTGGCATTCTCATCATGTGTCCAAACCATTTTAGCTTTGCTATATCAATCTCCTCTTGAAGTTTACACACTCCCAGGCTTCTCCTTATTTCCTCATTTCATATTCTATCTTGTCCTGTCTTTCCCTGTATGCTCCTCAAGAACCTCATTTCAGCTGCTTGTATCTTACTTTGGCTCTGCTTAATCAACGTCCAGGCTGCTGAAGCATAGGTCAGTATAGGTTTATAATAGGACAAGTATAAAACCTTGCACTTCATTGGCACATCCTTGTTCCATACAATGTCTCTCACATACTGGTAAAAACATGGAGACTGCTGTATTCTTAAATCAATTTCTCCATCCAAATTTCCCTCTTGTGATATCATGCTGCCCAAATATTTGAAATGTTTCACTACTTCAAGAGGTAACTTGGGTAATTTGGTGTTGTATGACTATTTGCTTGCACTGGCAATTTTTACTGTCCTTGAGGTAAATGTGTGATAGAGAAAGCCCCTATACCTAGGGCCATATTTTTTAAAATTGCTGTACGTTATTTAGTTTCCAATAAAATTAAATGGTTTTCTAGTGATACACTCCTTATTAAGACTTAATTAAATCATTTCCGCTAAAATTCCAACTGAGGAGTTAATTACTTCTGTTCAGGCAGCCATCCATAAACTACTTACGGATGAGGAGGTATGACAGGAATGTGCGAGACTGATAAGGTCTGCTACAGTACCTGTGCCCAGTTTAACAAGAGGTGAGAGGAGAGCTCTCAATAAAACTCAAAGATGATTCTGAACTGAGCATTTTTCTCAGCTGATGAGGAAAATTTGATGATGGTAATGGACACTGATGAGTATAAGAACAAAGATTTCAGCTATGTTGTAAGAGCCTGATTCCAGACTGAGCTCACATGACCCTACCACTCGTGTGTTCAACGCGACTGGGAAGCTCTCAAGACAGTCCTCAATTTCAAAAGAGGAGGCTAAACATTTGACTCTGGGAGCCAAATTGCCACCAAGATTATATGGATTACCAAAAATCCATAAAGAAAATGTTCCCCCTCAGACCAATAGTTAGTGTGATAGGTTCTCTTATGTATGCTCTGGCTAATCTAAGAAAATTGGTTCAGCCACATATAGGACGTACTGAATCATACGTTAGGGACGCACTGTATTTCGTTAATTGGTCAACCATCACCGTTCAACCCAATGCTCTTCTTGTGAGTTTTGATGTGGAGTCCTTGTTCACTAAAGTACCAGTTGATTCAGTCATGTCTCTCAGAGCACCTGTTCCCTGACGGCATTACTAAGCTACTTCATCACAACATGGGTTTCCAGCTATTTCTTGTGGTATGGGTTTTACAAACAGAGATATGGTATGGTTATGGGAAGTCCATTTTCACTGGTAATGGCTAATTTCTTTATGGAGCATTTTGAGGAGGCTACTGCTTTGGCGCCTGTCGAACCGATGATAAGGTGGAGGTATTTTGATGATACATTTGTGGTCTGGACAGAAGGTCCTGAGAAACTACAATTTCTGAACCATATAAATCAGCAGCATCCTACAATTAAATTTACTATGGAGATGGAATCGAATGGATGCCTTCCTTTCCTGGATGTTCTAGTAAGAAAGAAACTGGACGGCTCCTTACGGCACACTGTCTATTGTAATCCTACCCACACAAATCACTATCTCCATGCAGCACAAATACAGAGCATTCTCACAATACTCACCATGAGGGCGAAATGAATCTGGAAGCTATCAAATATCCAGCAGGAGATGGACACACTCAAAGTCACATTCAATGAAGATGTATGTACATACTACGACACCTAATGGAAATTTGATTAACCAAGTGGCTAGAGGTATGCAAACTACCCAGTTCATTCGCTCGCTCATTCCACCCTCATATGGTCAACCTTGAGCAGGTTGGCTAGCAACATATAGTTCGAGGTAAGGCCGGTGATGCACTTACACACAGTGCCAACGAAGTTACAATGAACAAACATGCAAGGAGCGAGAAAAAGGGGAGTGGCTACCTAGTAAATGATGAACACATGCAAATATTATAAATTAATTTGCACAGTCTTTCACATCAGCACAAACATTCACCATTATTGTTTTGTTGTTTGTTTGAGCATGGAATGAATTCAAGAGAACATCATTTACACTATCTGGGTTAAGCGAGCTCTTTTCGTCGCTAATTTGATTACAAGCTGAACTGAAATTTCATTCACTTTGCCGCATTGGAGGTTTGATTATACAATATTTTCTTTGCCAGCAGAATAAGTCTTGGATGATCTGTGCTGTTATTTCTCCAGCATGCAAAGGGATCAACAGGAAGGTGATATTTTGATGAAGTTAAGTTTCTCATCCACATCACCATGCCATTCCAGAAAGAAAAGAAATCGGTCAGCAAATCCATATGCATTGTACCAGTATTATTAGACGAGTATTCCGAGCAGAGGCATTGCACAGTGTAAAATAATTCCTCTGTCTCTTCCTTACTCAAACGTTTTTTCTTTAGTTGCTATGCATGAACAGTCACATTCTCTGCAGCTCAAACAATTTCAGGAACATTTTACTTTGTACCTTGACAGCTAGCACTCAATGTTTCATGTAACTGTTGTAGGGGAGGTGATATAGGCCACATTTATTCGTCCATAGTCTGCACCAACATTAACAAGTTCTTGATATAGATCTTGGAACCGAAACAACCGTAAGGAGATGGTCTTCTGTGTAGGCCTAATGTTTTGTTTGACATCATGTGGAACTGTATTTGTTGGACACACTGTATTAGGCTGTACTTTACATGTGCGTTTTCATCTGTGAGGTAATAAATGCAAACATCAATAAGGAAGCACAACGTTTTTATGATACATATGCTACATGTGGACCATTCACAGCTGTTACTAGCAAGAAGTATTCCTGCTCTTCACCCTTGATCTCTTCTTTCTTCTGCAATTCATATTCCTTCCTGTCAAGTATTGCTTTCACACTGTCCTTTGACTCCCCTTCGCTGGTTACAATGAAAGTTATAGCGAATGCGATGTGAATCAATCGGACCGAATGTGGTGCGTTCACTCAGACTGTCTAGTGGCCGGACATGCACGCACGAGCACACAATACACTAGTGAAGTAGAACTTAACCCTAGAAGTGCCAAGTGTTTTTCACTAAATACCAGGCCATTTACTTACGCATTGCACATTTATTTCTTTTTAACAAATTTCAGCAAGCTTAGATAGAAAAAAGTTAGATATACAGCACACCGTATTACTCAGAAAACTTAAAACTTATCTGGTGAGTGTCAGGCAATCCAAATTTTGGAAAACTACGTAAGTTGTTCTTTTTCATGTTTTCAAGTTCACCATTAATAAGAAAACACTCATTTTCAAAAATCACTATATACAAAATGTGGAAAATTTCTTCTATTTTCTTTTTTTACGTTGCACCGACTCACATAGGTCTTATGGCGATGATAGGATAGGCTTAGGAATAGGAAGGAATCGGCTGTGGCCTTAGGGTACAGCCCCAGCATTTGCCTGGTGTGAAAATGGGAAGCCACGGAAAACCATCTTCAGTGTTGCCCACAGTGGGGCTCGAACCCACTATCTCCCGAATGCAAGCTCACAGCTGCGCGCCCCTGACTGCACGGCCAACTCGCCCGGTCTTCTAGTTTTTCAAAGATATTAAGTTCTCAACCCAAAATGCACACAGTTCCAACAGCCGCCAAGCACTACTCGAGTCATTCTTGTAAAGTTTTATTTTCTTGCCAGGCCTAATAGGTCTCCAGAAGTGCTGCACCGCACATTTACACTTCAAAAGAAACAATATTAAAAATACTCTATAATCAGTCTAAAGGTAACGAAAGGAATTTACAGAAACTAACAGCAACAGCGAAGATACACAGTAACTGAGACCACAGGGGAATGAGGAAAGGACAGCTGACTTTATATCTACCCTGATTTTGACTGAGTCATTCGCAGCTTGTGAGGAATGTGTAATGAAAGACATGAAGCTTTGTCTTCAATGTGTTATAATACAGTAAGTGAAAGATAAATGATGTTATAGTTGTTTGAGCGAATGTAAGTACTGTGCATCGTGCATGCGACATTGGCATTCTAGTGACATCATACTGAGTCGCAAGCATAACGTTTGGCAGGTCTAGGGTTAACTACATGTCTACCTTCGTTCAACTGACCGCAAATGGAGAATGCAGACTCTTACAAGAGGCCGGTATAATGTGGAAACCTTCAATTCACAATATACATTTTTAGAACCAAAGATGGTGGAATAAAATACTGTAGTTTTATTCATTTTTATCAAAAGCAAGAAAATTGAATGAATGTTGTTTCTGAAATAATCAACTGAATTATACTGTGCCAATTATATGAAATGCTAATACTCTACTACCAACCTAAGGTGAGCATTATCAACGTCAATAGAGATCTGATAATATGTATCGCATGTAAAATTGGCTTGCTATAACAGTATGACTTGGAATATTACCCACAAAATTACAACTTCATTGCTAATGGCCATGGAGGGTAGACTATCTTATTTAAAACTAGCTGTTACCCATGGCTTCGCTTGCGAGGATTCCGTAAGTTGATAAAAATTAATTGTTCGTCGGTACTGCACTAAGACATTATGTGAAAATCCCTAAAGTGTAAAATGTTGCATTTCATTTACCCCAGAAACTCTTTGTAAACCACGTTTGTGGCATTGTCTTTTGGAGCTAATATGACCAAGCTACTGGCAGAGCTAAATCTGGAACATGCGACATGGAACTCTTCATGTGAGAAAGAGTCCTCTTTTAAGTCGAAAAGAAGAAAGGGTTTCTTTATTTCTAAAGGAGATTACAAATACCAATTTTCTCGTCTGTAACATGTTAAGTTTATGATATATACTGTTGATATACTCGTTTTAAAAACTGCCCAATTCCTTGGCTGAGTGTTCAGCGTTGAGACCTTCGGTTCACAGGGTTCCGGGTTCAATGCCGGGCTGAATCGGGGAATGAAATCGTGCATGATTAATTCTTCGGGCTCGGGGACAGGTTGTTTGTGTTTGTCAAAACACTCTCCTCTTCATATTCACTCAACACACCACTTTACCAACCACAACAGGAATACGCAATAGTAACTACATCCCTACACATAGGGTCAGCGTCAGGAAGGGCATCCAGCCGTAAAACAGGCTCAAATACACACACACATATATATATATATATATATATTTTTTTTTTTCCCCCCAACAGTTCGCACCTGCGACCCCACAGTTCATTTATTTTTAAAGGAGATTCCAAGTACCATCCTTCCCCGCTTCTTTTCACCCCCCCCATATCACCCCTTAAGTGGATTTTCTGAAAACAAAACTTGTGTTCCTTCATTTTTGAAGGAGATTCTAAACACCAATGTTCATGACTGTAACATGCTAGGTTTTGGTGATATATTGTAGATAATCTTGCTACTGTAGAATCTTGGAGCTGATGTTGCCATGGTTACGGCAGTTTATTTCTTTATCCGAATTCTAGAGCAGTGGTAGTGTGGTGCCAATAACTCCATAACTGTTGGTTTTAGGGCCTGTAGGGCTTATAGAGTTTCATTCTTTGCGTCTAGGGGCTTAAATTGAGCTCTGTCTCGTCCTTGTATGACAAATTTGATATTTCACGTATATTAGCCTAGTATTTTTATATCTCCCCTGTGCACCCCTTCCCCTCCCATGTCCCTCAGTCATAATAAATATTTACATTAGTAAAATAATTGTTATAATCAGTCCAGTAGTTCCTGAGATTAGCCATTACATACAAACAAACTTTACCTCTTTATACATTAGTATAGACATCAAGCAAATCACAGAATCCATTTACTTACCTGGTAACCTACAGAATGTAAGGGAGCGTCTTGTGTAGCCACACCCACCACTGCATGTGTGCCTCGTTGTCTTGTGGACCAATGAACCTCCCAAACGTGCAGACCTTTAGTAAGACCAACTTTGCCTCGTATACAGTCCGTACTTTGGGCTACTGGATGCCTGTGGAATGTGAGCTTGTCATCGTCCTGCAAGAAGTCCACATGTTCTTTACCATCCTTTACAAACAGTGATTGATCACACAATTATCAAACATACATTTTTAATTTAATCCTTTTATTACAGTTGTCTGTTGTTCATGGAGGACATAATCTTTAGCTATCTTTAGCTGACAGAAGTAAATATCCTAAGGGTCATAGTGTGGCTCTGAAAATACATCCGTGCTTTGGTTCTGCATATCTAAGCAATCTTGTTCTCGTCAATGAACATCATCAAAAATTAAAATAGATCCTGCCTGACAGACTCGCACCTGGATGATTCATTATGAGCAGTCTGTTCCAACTATACACCAGATTTTCCTCAACATGCAGCCAGTACACTAATTATGTAGGCCAAAGTAAGATATGTTTTAAAATATTTGGTCAAAATTAGCCTATACCGTTTGTTTCTATATTACTATAATTGTAATCATCAAACTGCACCAGCGCCTCCAGAGCCAGGAGTCAGGGATGCCCCAATACATAGAATGGTTGGACAGCCCTGCTTTAGTCACTTCATTCAGTAACCAGATGATCGGCAAGAGAATGACACCGTTGTCCTAAGACTTTTCTAACTTCACCTTTCATGAGAAATGAAAAGCGTTCTTTCCTAGATGAAATTAAGGGCCATTACAAAAACAAATTAGTTTAGGTCACTATCAGCATAAATAACTACTGGCCTACCACATGTACAGTACAACAGGACTGTGTGGTGACAACTACACAGAAATCATAAAACCAGCCAGTTCTGAGACGGACATTGTGGAGCACAGTAGATGTACACAAATGTAATTCAATACTTCTGTCTAGCTCTGTGGCTAACGGGTTAGCATGCTAGCCTACGGTCCAAGAGGCCCTGGGTTTGGTTCCCGACTGGGTCAGGGATTTTAACCTTCATCAGTTTATTTACTCTGGCTTGGAGACAGGCATTTGTACCATCTTCAGCATTGGATTTCATCTCAGGTAGGACCTCATCCTCACAGCTGCGCAGGTCACCCATAAGTGTCAACTCAAGACCCGTACCAGGCCTCTCCCGAGGCCACACAGCATTATTAGTTCTATATGGTATTATAGTACTTGATACAAGAATATGTTTGGCACCATAAAACACATGCTCAAAATTCTACAATTTACATACTACACAAAAAAATAAAATAATAATAATCCATTTACGTTACCAATATTTTTTCACAAAAACCATCCTTCTAATCATTAACAAATACTGTGTTAGCTACATACCTTGACAAATATATTTAATGATCTGTCTTCAGAGTTCCACGCATGTTTCATCTGACAGTCTCGGCTTGCAGGAGGCATGTCCAGCAGGATGTCCAGGCGTGCCGGTCTGGCGAAGTCCTGGGCCAGCTCTCGTGGGATCACGGGCTTGTAGGGCTGTGGGCTTTCGCGGTTAACAGTCTTTACACCTCCTACAAGGCAAAAATTTGTACATGAGGCAACTGCCCAGACCCATTCTTTACATACTACCCTCTAATAATATGATGTACACAATAACCAGTAAAGCACAAAAATCTATATTCAGTATCATACAAATTGTACAAGGACTGTATCTAAAAATCTTAACCAACCGTATGCAAAGAAGAAGATATGGACAAATTCCTGGAGACACCGGATAGATAAATAATGGATGTAGAAGTGACTGTCATGGGAGACTTGAATGAAATCCTTTACTTCATTCTCTGTCCTTAACTGTATCTTTATTATTCTATCTCTTATGTAGTCCACCTTATCCACATACTCATCTTGTTACTTATTATTATCCCCACGCCATTCTTTGCCTTATGTCCTCCCCCTTCCTCAACTTCTTACCTTATCCCCTCCACCTAACCTCACTCAATCTCATCACATCTATATTCTCCTCCTCCATGAAATCACCTCTTCTGACTTTCCACTCAGTGACATGAGGTTGATTACTGTCACCTTCACGATGCTCTCTACTGGTCACCTATTTCTTACATATGCCCCAGCATAAGAACTGCTTCTGGGAAATGCTCTGAAGCTGATTTAAAGTTACCATTTTCATATTACACTATTATTATGATGGGGCCCATTACTTGTGTATTGTATTTGTAAGGAGATAGGAATTGTTTAAGCTGTTGGGTATAACCAATATTTGGGATGAAGCGCTTGGGTTATTTTATGACTCGGACGGAAAATTAGTTTTATGAAAGGAAATATTAAGTGAACGCTTGTGTTGACTAGCTAGCTCTGTGAACCTAGGGCGTGACTGAGTCCACAGTGAAATAAGGAGAAACATGTAATCAGGAAGAGACTTATGATATAACAGAAGTAAATGAGTGAGGAGGTGACACCGTTTACACAGTATATTTTCCTTTGAGAAACAGCGCGTGTACATGTGAGACGGTGATTATATCTAAAAGTTACTAACTTGTGAATTGATATTGCTTTCCAAGCATCTTTGCCTTAACAGAATTACACGATGTGGAGAATAGTTTGTTGCTACCAGTTCTCATTTAGTGAAATGCAGTGTAATGATAGTGTTAACGGCATTCAGTATACGCCATTAATCTTGGCGATTAATAGCTCATTTTCGGACAATTGTCTGTATGTTGTTCAATGAGCTCAAGTCGAGCTTATTAACAATTACATCGGAAACTGGTTCAGTTACTGAGGTGGAACGAGATACCAACTAATACGGCACATATCTTCTTTTTTTTTCTTTGCTAGTTGCTTTACGGCGCACCGATACAGATAGGTCTTATGGCGAAGATGGAACGGTAAAGACCTAGGAATGGGAAGGAAGCGGCCGTGGCCTTAATTAAGGTACAGCCCCAGCATTTGCCTGGTGTGAAAATGGGCACGGAAAACCATCTTCAGGGCTGCCAACAGTGGGGTTCGAACCCACTATCTCCCAGATGCGAGCTCACAGCTGCGCGCTCCTAACCGCACGGCCAACTTGCCCGGTACAACGGCACATATCAGGTGTGGTACAAATATATAAGACAACCCAAATCTCATTAAGTAATAAGAAATGTGGGAGGACAATTGTGGGCTTGTTAAACCGTTGAATTAAAAGACATCAAGGTAACATAGGGAGATGTGTATAAATTGTGAACACGTTATGAACACTGTTCTGATGAGATTTAGTTGTGTTTTCATTTTGGTATGTTGTTTGAAATGTTCATCTGAATACATTAATTGTTCCTTATTAATTTTTTCGTTGCTTCTTCATGGAGAAATCTTTGTGGCAACAAAGCCTAACAAAATACCAGACTTCCAGTTTATGCACCTGACCTAGTATGAAATTTTTATTTGCTCTAACATTAACGAATAGAATTGCATTACAATTTGTGTCCAAGTGTCTGGTTAACAGAAGTTAATTGTAGATATCAAGGGATTTCAACAAATTTTTTTCTCTAAAAATTTGACAACTGCATAACTTGTTACAAAATGCCCCATCACACTACTTACAAACTCACTATCATTCAGGTTCTCATGACACTCCAACTACTCAAATTAACTGCATATTGAAGGGCATCATCTTCTTCTTCTTCTTCTTCTGTGAATCGGTCTTGAGACAGGTACCAACTGAATAGCCTCCATGATTCTCTGTCCTGAGCAACTTGCTTCAGTTGTTCATAGCTTCTCCCTTGTCTGACATCTGTTAATATTCCAAACCTTCTTCTTCCTCTTCCTTTTCTTCCATCTATTTTTCCCTCCATCACCCTCTGTTGAAGACAATTTCTATGTAGCATGTGACCCAACCAGGGCATCTACATGACAATAAAGACTAAGTCTATGCAAAATGAATGAAGAAAAGTATGAAAGAGAATGAAATACACTAGAATAAGCATATGGTTCTAGACTTACAGTCCATAGGACCCTTACCAGGATTACTTGATTTGAGAACTGGAAGAGATCCAAAGGAAAACAGCATAATTTGTTCTGGGTAATTCCCAACAAAAGAGTAACGTTACAAAAATGTTGCAAACTTTGGGCAGGGAAGACTTGGAAGTAAGGAGATGAGTTGCTAGATTAAGCAATATGTTTCGAGTTATCAGCGGAGAGGTGGCATGGAATGATGACGGTAAATGATATCTTGAGTAGAGCTTTTAACTAGGATGGATCATAATATAAAAATAAAGTTGAAATGTAAAGGAAAAATTGCAGCAATTACTCATTTATCATCGGCTGTAACTTGATCCGAGTATATATAACTTCTTCCTCCAAACATTGACCAGTTCAACTCAGTTTATGGATGTGTTTACGATGACTAAACAGACCAATCCTGGCATAAAACATACACCAACACAAATCACACTGAATGGATGGAGGAGTGCAGGGTTGTAATTGACGGAGTTTTCTTGCTTGTTGCTTGGCCTCTTGATGTCTGCGGCGTTCTCTTTCAAACAAGTTGACAGCGGTGGATGTAGTGTTCCGCCACAGTAAGTGGTCCACAGCACATTCTTCCCATGCCTGTATATCTATACCAGTTGTCTTCACGATGTGTTTCAGCTGCTCCTTAAAACGCTTAAGAGGGGCTCCATGAGGTCTACTGCCAGAGCAAAGTTCACCATAAGGAATTTGGCGGGGAAGCCTGGTATCACCCATGCAGTGAACATGGCCTAACCATCTCGGTTGATGAGCGATGATTGTTGCCTCAATGCTATTTAGCTGCGCTTTGTCGAGAACTGCTGTGTTGGTCACATAGTCCTCCCACTTAATATTAAAGACGAATCTCATTTTCTGTTGGTGGAAGCGCACAAGTTTTTTGATATCACGGCAATAGAGTGTCATTTATAGAAACAGGAATAATTTGGGAATGGAATCATTTACCATCAGAGATGTCTACTAGATTTCCTACTTGAAATCATTTCAGAAAAAGATAATGCAAACAACTGATAGGGACAGCCCTAAATGCAGATCAGTGGTGATAGATTGAAAGAGGAAAAATTAGTTTTGAGGGGTGTATGGAAACATACTGTATTGACAAGAAGATAATAAGGTTTTCGAAGTTGTGGTAGTAGTAGTAGTAGTAGTACTGTGTCTGCTAGCCCAGCCATCCGCCCTCCAGTACATTAGCTGGAAGCGGGTGAATAACGTAAAGCAAAAAGTGTTGCCAGACTGATGAGTCCAAAGTTCACTTACTAAAATCAATTAAACACATACTGCAATATTTTTTTCTCTTCACCCGTCAACTGTTTTGTTACGTCTTGTCTCGAGTTTATGGCATCTAAACATAACGATCTGAGAATTTAAAAAAAAAATATATATATATATTTAAAAAAAGCAGAGGTACCGTAATTGAGTGTGCAGAAAAAACTACATAGTGTTCTTGTACAAATTCTGTGTACGAAAGTTACAAATAAGTACAATTTGCATCAGGAAGACTGTGTAATAGAGCAGTGGCATGAAAACAAGAGGAAAAATTAATTTCCAAAGGGTCAAGTTATATGTAGTACATTTTGTAAATTTACAGTTAGACCTCTCTCCTAATACAGAACATCTTCCAGCTCAGACAAAATTTTACGTCCCTTTGTCTTCATGATGTATTTCAGCTGAGATCGAGATTTTTTAAAACTGTATTAATACGCCGACATATGAATTTATAAGTTGAATATTAAAGAAAAGTTTAAGAAAATAATTTGAAACATTGACAAATGAGCAAATTAAACCTAACAACTCAAAGACATAACACTGAGTGAAGATTGCACCACCAATGAAGGAGGAATCTTCTAAGTGTCCTACTTCCCTGATTAATAAAATCATGTTGACTGAAACACTTTATGTAAGGATAACAGCAATTACAAACAATCTTCAGTTAGCCAGTTATTTTAAAAAGCTACAACTAAAGATGAATTACAGTGAGAATTACAATTGAAATGCAGAAAATAACTATTTTCACAAACAAAATTAAGCTATGGTTTGGGAGTAAGAGTCACAGCGACAGGGATAGAGACTGCATGCGAACTGTTATAAACCAATGCAGAGAAATTATAAAGATACCAGCACTAAAAATATTGACCAAAAGGAATCGAATGACATTGCAAAAATCTTGCGAAAAACAAGAATTCCTTTCTTACGTTCGTATGAATAATGTGAGTAAAAATATTAGGGGCATTGTTGCAGGATCAATATGAACAGACTAGAGTAAAAGTAGACTGTAACAAATCAATCCTGAAGACAAATTTTATTTATTATTCATTCTGACATCAATACATGTTTGCCAAGGGACACAGAATAGCTCACACACATTCTTTGAAAAAATAAGTGAACCCTTAGTTTCAAAAAGAAATATCAATGTACTGAAGAATATAAATGTTATTTCTCATGCTGTCAGGAGGATTTTTTTTTATGAACTGTTTTACGTCGCAACAACACAGATAGGTCTTATGGCGACAATGGGACAGGAAATGGCTAGGAGTGGGAAGGAAGGGGCTGTGGCCTTAATTAAGGTACAGCTCCAGCATTTGCTTGGTGTGAAAATGGGAATCCATGGAAAACCATCTTCAGGGCTGCCTACAGTGGGGTTCGACTGCAGCTATTGAGCTTGGTCAGGAGGAAATTAAATACTATGTTTTCCATACAAATGGTTCCGCATTACTGCCTGGTGTTATTCAATGTTGCTTTTAAGAGACTAAATCACTGGGTTATCAAACCTACTTCTGCACAGGAAATAAATATATATAATGCTCTAGTAACAGAACAAAAGGCCCAACTACTTGGTTTATCAAAAAGCTATCATCATTCTATCTTTTGAAAATAATACTGGTGCCATTTAACATACATACATACATTATCATTATAGACTGTTATGCCTTTCAGCGTTTAGTCTGCAAGCCTCTGTGAATTTACTACATGTCGCCACAATCCTCAATTTTCAACTAGTTCTATACCTCTTATCTTTAAATCGTTAGAAACCGAGTCTAACCATCGTTGTCTTGGTCTACCTCTACTTCTCTTACCCTCCATAGCAGAGTCCATTATTCTCCTAGGTAACCTATCCTCCTCCATTCGCCTCACATGACCCCACCCCCGAAGCCAGTTTATGTGTACAGCTTCATCCATCGAGTTCATTCCTAAATTACCCTTTATCTCCTCATTCCGAGTACCATCCTGCCATTGTTCCCACCTGTTTGTACCAGCAATCATTCTTGCTACTTTCATGTCTGTTACTTCTAACTTATGAATAAGATATCCTGAGTCCACCCAGCTTTTGCTGAAATAAATTTCTAGCATTAACTTTTCACATTTGAAATAGTAGAATAATTTGCACTTACACATGAAATAAGGTAATTAGGCCTGTATAGTAACAATTTATCACGTAGGTTACCTACCTAGCCCACAGTTCACGATCAATGGGAGATCCTTTATAAGCAAACCATTTTATACTAGCTTCATTCATAACCTGCTTCATAACCATACTCCGAATTATCACTGGAGAAAGTCGACGTCCATGTTCCTCTTACACTGAACCAAATACGGTATATACAGAGAGAATAAATAAATTTAATTAATTAGATACCGATTTTTTCACTGCTTCCAATCTCTACTTACGAAAAATGAAAACATAGTGTGCCAAATGCATAACCTTTCATACACGCGACTTATTTGACTTGCTCTACAAATAATTCCATTTGTTAATACAGTTCCAATTTCTCCCTGATATAATAATTTCTTAATTACAAACAAATGTAATGTAACGTGGCTTTATGCCGTCAATGAAGTATAATATTTGGAAACATGAAATGGCAACTAAAAACGTGCTGAAATACGCAAACTTGCAATGGAAACAAACAAAAAGGAGTTCCCTGGAACTATCTACCTATTTACAACAGTGTGTATCAAGTACATGTTTTGGAATTGCAGCCAACAGAGAATGCCAATTACACCTGGAATAATAAATACTTTCGTACTTGAGACTTCTGATCTTCAATATAATTGTTACCGCCGGCATGTCAACCTTAGAACAGGTTAAAGAACTCTTCTACGAATTGTTACCTCTTTCCATCTGTGTCAATAGCTTACGTTAAGAAAACGTTTCGGGCTTAGAATGAGTATGCGGTAAGCAGTATTGTATTCTGAAATGCTAATTATAACCGCAACAAAATGATCAGTGTATCTAGTCGAGCTTTACTCACCAGATATCTTCTGCCCCATGTTCATGCCCCGGCTGCCTCGTGTGCGCCGGTGCTCCAGGTACGAGGCCGACTTGTTGGGCAGCACTGCAGCCTTGTAGTTGTGACGACGTAACTCTCTCAGCTCCAGGCTGGATGCACCAGGGGCGGCGGATGCGGAGGCAGTCGAGGCGTATCGCGACGCCCGAGGGCACTGGCTGCTCACACCACGAGATTTGTATCTGAAATGAGAGGTTATCTCGTTGAAACAAAACTGATGACATGTCCACAACACTGAATTATTTTATGCTTGCTACAAGAAACAAACTTATAAACAATGCCACTCGTATCTGCTCGGCTACGAGCAATTAAAGACATGTGCAATGAAGTTATCACCATGAATTAGTATCGTTCAACCAATTTATTTTAGAACTGCGGAGCCCTTATAGCCTAAACAGAATATCCTTACTTAATACTTCAAACAGATAATTTGGGAGGTGAAAATACATAAAGCTTCCTTGAGAACAACACTGACATCCTCGGCACCTTGAAAGAAACCATCAAGACCAGCAATTCTCCAATCAACATGATTTCAAACTGAAAGCGAAACTGAGAGAAATCTGACTCTACTCTTCACACAAACTTACATACTTGTTCGTCTTTGACAATCCACATAATGATGAATTACTGAGAGCAACCACTTTCGGTGGTAATTTTCACAACAATGGTCGATAATGCAAGATGTGCACGTTTCCAAAGGCATTATCGTTGCCTACGAGATCTTTATCATTATTATGTATTATTTTCTTGTGCCATATGCACAATGAGACGTCCGGATGCATCCGTTCTCCAGGAGATCCAACATATGCACGCAATTACTTGAGCTGCAAAAACAGTTAAGAAAGGGAACAGCGACTTTTCGGTATGAAAATTTTGCTGTCGGAGTCAATAATATTTAGTAATAACAGTCACCATCACTATGTGGCTCATTGTTTTGCTTTTAATTTGAATTACGTATTGGCCAACAATGTGTTGATGCTTCCATTAATAAATATATATATAACTTTTTCTTCTAAAAGCAATAATCCTGAACCAATGGACTTCATTTCGGCACTTGACATTTTGCGACAGTGATATTTTCCCGATAGTACATCGAGTACTGAAACTGTTTGCTGTCTTACTAGTAACCAAAACGCTTTTTCTTATCCCTGAAATATTTAAAAGGTTATTTGCAGAATATGACGGTACAAGAAAGATTGAATGTGTAAGTAGAAAATATAATCCAAGAGCTGGCTAAACAACCCAGGAGATGTTTGTTGTTGTAATCAATATGAATTCAAATGTATCTTAATTAAACAATTGTGCTATTTTGAAAGTTTTAATTCAGTGTTAATAATTTCACAATATGCACCCAACATTAGCATAGTCAGTACTAGAAGATGCGGTAATGTGGTTCTGGAGAAGACTGACAGGGACGAGTTGGACAGAAAAAAAGACTAATATCCAAATCTTGAATGTCGTTAATGAGAAACGGACCTTAATTTATTCAACAGAGCAGAGGAAAGCTAAATTTCTTGGACACGTCCTACGACATGACATCCTTTCTCCAGAATGTCTTCGAAGGTCCTAGGGAAGTCGAGAGGAAGACCACGTCTCTCATACCTTAGGAGCATAATCACTCAGCTGGGTTTTGCTTCCTATGTCACGATGAAAAGGATTGCTGAAGACCGTGGGATGTGGCTGCAGCGAAAAGGCCTAGCTTTTAGATAATGGATGGATGGCACCCAACATTATTTTACAGCAGTCCTCAAATTTTAATATTTACACAAAAAATTCCTTCGTACGCCCCTGACCACCACCTATACAGTTACGTAAAACTACAACCTTGCTTTGTTGATGCTGTAATCATAACAACGGGACCCAGAAATTAACGCGTAATCCAAACCACAAGTAAAAGATTTTCCATTTCAAAATATTCCACACGCCAAGATTCGAGCCCCAGCCCCTTGGTTTGATGCCAGTGACGACACCACTCGGCTACAACCATTTGAATCTTTGGAGTGCCTCCTTATAAGCAAATAATTATAAGCACACGCAATACTGCATAACCTGCACTAACAAGCACACGTACACACAGTGCATGGGACAGATGATCAAAGGTATTCCAAACCCCTGATGCGAGCCACAGCTAAAACGAAAGGGCGCGGCAGTTATAACCAAAGTGTATTCATTCTTTCATTCATTCATTGATGCATCATATAAATTTTAGTGGCGGGAGTGTCCGAGGACATGTTCGACTCGCCTGATGCAGATCTTTCTATTTGATAAGAGGATGATGATGCTATGGAGAAACCTAGTGTCAGCGCAAAGCCTACTTCTGCTGAATAACACGAAGAGGGCTGCTCGAGGCTTTAAGTTCCCACCCGACGGATGATCCACTATTTACAGCGCCATATGCTATCTCTCATCCCATATGAACAATGCGGAGAGATTTGGAACCGAATCCAGGCACGCAATCTAGTGATTAGAAATTGTATACCATCCCCTCTCCTTCCCCGCCGGCCAACATTCTGATGGTGATTTTTTTCTTTTCCACCAACGGGACTCGAACACGCTAACCACGGTTTCGGACAGACTTGGCTCCTTAACTATCATGGCCACTACTACTACTTTCTTTTTTACGATTTGCTTTACGTCGCACCGACACATCTTATGGCGATGATGGAATGGATGGGGTAGGAAAGGGCTAGGAGTGGGAAAGAAGCGGCCGTGGCCTTAACTAAGGTACATCCACAGCATTTGCCTGATGTGAAAATGGAAAACCACGTAAAACCATCTTCAGGTCTGCCGAATGCCCGAATGCAAGCTCACAGCTGCGCGACCCTAACGGCAGGTCAACTCACTCGGCACTACTACTTCTACTACTACAACCAATAATAATCATCTTACTGGTTTTACGTCCCATGAACTACTCTGACGGGTTTCGGAGATACCGATGTGCTAGAATTTGTCTTTTACGAACTGGTAAATCTACCGACACAAGGCTGACATACTAGAACACCTTCAAGTACCACTGTACATAGCTGGGATCGAACTAAGAGTTCAGAAGGCCAGTGCTTTACTTTATTGTCTGAGCTACCCAACCCGGCGAGCGTTTCCGATTTTGTTATGAAATCAATAAAATTACGGAGCTTTATAAAAGTTTATTTCTCCTGGTGGTTTAATCTCACTCTACACTTAACACATTTTTTCAGCGACGCTGGGATGCTAAAGAGCGAGGACCAGAAAAGAAGCAGCGGTCACCGCCTTGCTTAATATAGCTTCGGTGTTCAGATGGTATGAGCAACGGAAATAATCTTCAGGACTATTGAGGGTGGGCTTCGAACCCACCATCCCCCGAATGTCAGCTTGCAGGGCAAGACCCTCAACGACCCTCTCAGAATTTTAAAAAAGTCTTAAATGTCAGAAATTATTAAACTGATATTTTTTTCCTAAATATAATTTTTAGAGCTTCCAACAACTGAGTTACAATGATTTTTTTTCATAACACTATTTCTTCCTTTTTTTAAAAACTCAGATATCCAGTGCCTTTTACTTGTCTCCCTTCACTGTCAAGGCTATAACAAGGTCGACATCCTGTCGAGTCGTTGATCTGCCGTCCTTCCCAACAGGCCACAGTAACGAGACACAAAAGTAACAGTGTGTGTCTATAGGAAACCTGTGCATCGAGGTTTACATCAAAATGGGTGTACATTACATTGGGTCTAAGTTGAAAACTTGAATATACCCTCAGTTCTTCTTTAGCTTGTCCCACACCCTGGCGGGATCGCGGGTGCGAAATGTGTCGCACATGTGAACTTCGCTGTTTTGCGATCGGTCGCTTTTCTTGATGCCGATCCTATGTGAAGGGATGCATTCACTATTGCATGTTTCTGTGGTAGTTAGTAGTGTGTTATGTTGAGCGCATATGAAGAGCAGTTTGCTGAGACTAACAATGGGAGATCGCCATGTGGTTTTCTAGAAAAGTGTTCACATTTTGAGGATTTGCACTTCATTAAAAAACTCGGAAGCTTCAATTCCCAATGCCAATGCGCTAGCGACTACGCCACAGAGATAAGTCGGAAATATCTGCGGGAATAAGACTACAAAAGTCTGAGGATAGATTTTAAACGTTAAATTTTGAAGAAAACAAGGCCCACTGGCAGAAACGCTCGAACAGGGATAAAATGTTTTAATGAAGGGTAAATCCTCAAAATTTAAACACTTTTTTTTTCTTTCAGAAAATCACATGGAGACCTCTCCTTGTAAGACAAATTCCCAGTCCCGAGTTAAAGGAATTAACCAGGCGCAGAAAGCATACGTCAAATGGGTTTCAAACATACAACAATAATGTCGCAGTGATTATTGTTTTAAGAGGAAGTACAACTGAGGCAGCGATCCTCTATTAACACTAATCAGAAGATAAATGGAAGAGGTCCGACACTTCGAAGAATTAACCTGACGTGATCCGGAATCGAACCCAGGACCCTCTGAAACAAAGGCATCAACGCCAACCAATCAGCCAAAGAGCCGGTCAAAATACTTATAGATCAAATTGGTCGTAGTAATTCCGGGAGTATACTGACCGAGCCTTTGCTGGCAAGATGTAGTGTTTACAGTGCACTGTGTCTTATGGTATGGGCTAGAATTTTTTTTTTTTTTACTTTCACAGATCTGTCTCAGTCTCATCCTTGGCTTTGACAATATGAAAGTGACCGAGGTATGAGCGATGCTAGTAATACCATTTCTTGTGCAGCCAGTCCCTGTTATGAATGGTGTGAAAATATCGCTCATAGGGTCGGTTGGTGTATGCATTTCAGTGGGCTTGGCAGACTGATATGTAATAGCAACAG
This sequence comes from Anabrus simplex, assembly GCF_040414725.1. Lineage (NCBI taxonomy): Eukaryota > Metazoa > Arthropoda > Insecta > Orthoptera > Tettigoniidae > Anabrus > Anabrus simplex. Next base: position 1,739,069,283 of record NC_090265.1, on the reverse strand, counting down.
CTGGCTCGGTGAGGAAAGCAACGGGAAACTACCTCACTCCTCATTTCCCTAATACGCCTCTTCAGTGATGCCTAGGCCATCTATGACAGCTGATGGCAGAGCTGTTGAGGATCCAACCAGCCTTAGGGCTGACGACTGAACATACATACATACATACATACATACATACATACATACATACATACATACATACATACTGACCGAGCACCGAATAAAGAGCAGTCATACCGCTGTAAACTGTGCCCTGAAGCAACAACCACCACCTCAGCGCCAAGTGACTTCTCTCTCTCTCCTGCATTGCCAACTACTACTACTTCAGGATTGTGACTCATCCCTTCCACTCATCGAACACACTGCAATCGAGTTCTCCAGAATACGGCAAACAATTTCGTCGTCCTATTCCATGTCTTAACCCGATACCATCTTCCTTTCATGTTATAAGAGGTTAATTAGCGACTTCACTTTTAGAATAAGAATTGTCATCCCATACATTCTACTGAATGCCAGGGGGTTTTGTTATGAAACAACTCATCCAGTGATTAACAACACGTACACAGTTATGCCTCCCAGCTTTACTCACATCCATTTAAGGTTGTAAAAAGGAAGCCGTATCTCCCACATTGACATGTTAAGGTTTGCGAATGCTATTGTAATCATCACAAACAATAGTGACGATGTAGAGAAAAAACTGAATGAGACAGAGAAAATGTTCACTGTTTACTACAGGACGAAGATCAGAGGAACGAAAAGGAAGGGCTGTAGTGTACGGGAGAGAAATGCGCCCTTGACAGTTCAACTGGAGAATCATGTTTTTGGAAGTGGCTGAATTTGTTCACTTTCAGTACGATAACAAGAGCCGGTCGAAGTAGACGAGAAACAATTAGCCGCATAACATACACCAAAACACGCTTTTAACTCAAAGAACTTGTTTATATCTAACAGCCTTAGTTTCGAACTCACGAAGAGACTGATGAAAACACATACCGGTACTGTATACTGAGTTGTACGGCTGAACGAAATGGACGGCGGGGGGCAGTAGAGAAGAGGAGACTTGAAGCTTTGGAAACCTGGTGCTATCGGTGAATGCCAGAAGTTAACTGGATGGACAGCATAATGAATGCTGTGGTGTTAGCTAAAACAGGAGAATCGAGATGCCTCTGGCATCAGATTCAGATAAGACGAGACCGGATGGTAGGCGACCTACTGCAACATAACACAATGCCAACAACAGTAGCGGGCTGCACAGAAGAGCGAAACCAGCGAAGAAGACCACGTCTGGAATACACACTCCAAAACATGTCGAACATGGAATGTGCGAACTGCTCGGAACTGAAAAGGAAGGTCAAGAAAGAATGGAAGACAGCCGGGCTGAGTGGCTCAGATGGTTGGGGCGCTGGCTTTCTGACCTCAACTTGACAGGCTCGATCCTGGCTCAGTCCGGTGGTATTTGAAGGTGCTCAAATACATCAGCCTCGTTGCTGGCACGTAAAAGAACTCCTGCGGGACTACATTCCGGTACCTCGGAGTCTCCGAAAACCTCAAAAGTCGTTCGTGGAACGTAAAGCCAATAACATTATTATTAAGAATGGAAGACTGACTGCAAATGAATCCATGGGTTGATATCGAAGAAGCAGCTCCCACATAGTTCAGTGGTAGAGAATTATGTTACAAATGAATAAAGCAAGTAAAATAATAAACTAAAACTAACATACATACATACATACATACATTATCATTATAGACTGATATGCCTTTCAGCGTTCAGTCTGCAAGCCTCTGTGAATTTACTAAACGCCGCCACAATCCTCGATTTGCAACTAGTGTTGTGGCTTCATTTAGTTCTATACCTCTTATCTTTAAATCGTTAGAAACCGAGTCTAACCATCGTCGTCTTGGTCTACCTCTACTTCTTTTACCCTCCATAGCAGAGTCCATTATTCTCCTAGGTAACCTATCCTCCATTCGCCTCATATGACCCCACCACCGAAGCCGGTTTATGCGTACAGCTTCATCCATCGAGTTCATTCCTAAATTACCCTTTATCTCCTCATTCCGAGTACCTTCCTGCCATTGTTCCCACCTGTTTGTCCCAGCAATCATTCTTGCTACTTTCATGTCTGTTATTTCTAACTTATGAATAAGGTATCCTGAGTCCACCCAGCTTTCGCTCCCGTAAAGCAAAGTTGGTCTGAAAACAGACCGATGTAAAGATAGCTTCGTCTGGGAGCTGACTTCCTTCTTACAGAATACTGTTGATCGCAGCTGCGAGCTCACTGCATTAGCTTTACGACACCTTGATTCAATCTTACTTACTATATTACCATCCTGGGAGAACACACAACCTAAATACTTGAAATTATCGACCTGTTCTAGCTTTGTATCACCGATCTGACATTCAATTCTGTTGAATTTCTTACCTACTGACATCAATTTAGTCTTTGAGAGGCTAATTTTCATACCATACTCATTGCACCTATTTTCTAGTTCCAAGATATTAGACTGTAGGCTTTCGGCACAATCTGCCATTAAGACCAAATCGTCAGCATAGGCTACACTACTTACTACATTTCCACCTAACTGAATCCCTCCCTGCCATTTTATACCTTTCAGCAGATGATCCATGTAAACTACGAACAGCAAAGGTGAAAGATTACAGCCTTGTCTAACCCCTGTAAGTACCCTGAACCAAGAACTTATTCTACCATCAATTCTCACTGAAGCCCAATTGTTAACATAAATGCCTTTGATTGATTTTAATAATTTGCCTTTAACTCCATAGTCCCCCAGTATGGCGAACATCTTTTCCTTCGGTACCCTGTCATATGCTTTCTCTAGATCTACGAAACATAAACACAACTGCCTATTCCTCTCGTAGCATTTTTCAATTACCTGGCGCATACTGAAAATCTGATCCTGACAGCATCTCTGTGGTCTGAAACCACACTGGTTTTCATCCAGCTTCCTCTCAACGACTGATCGCACCCTCCCTTCCAAGATGCCAGTAAATACTTTGCCTGGTATACTAATCAATGAGATACCTCGATAGTTGTTGCAATCCTTCCTGTTCCTTTGCTTATAGATAGGTGCAATTACTGCTTTTGCCCAATCTGAAGGTACCTTACCAACACTCCATGTCTTAATTATGCACCGGTAATGAATGCAATGGAGTGATTTTTCTTCTCAAGTGAGATTTACGACTCTTGACCTCTGAGGGGTATTGCTGTATATATTCGAGAATTTGAAATGAGGTACTATCAGATGATTTGTAGGTACTGTATATTAGGATAATTAGAGAGATTATAGTAATAGTAGAACAATACCTGAAAAACTGCGAGAATGGAGCACTGAGCTAAGACATTTGAGACTAGCAAGACACAGAGATAGCCTTTGTCTCAGCCTAGTTGGCCTTGCCAGTGGTTGGCATTGAAACTGTTGCTTGCATTTTTCACGTTAGGCCACTCCACTCCCACAGACACCACATTGACGTGCTACAGTCAATACAGTGGGAATTAACAAGAACAAGGCTACTACACAAGTCTTATCTCTTGTTCCACTGCCAAATATAACATGTGAGTGAAGGCAGACGCAGTCTACCAGGACCATGAAAAAAAAGTCTTCATAAAGTTCAAGTAGGGGTGGGTACTTTGTGTAATGTTTGATGATACATTACTTATATAACTTGTGCGGCGAACCTTTTCTTCGTGAGCGGAAAGATTTAAGCCGAGTGCTTGAAATACACGAGTGCAAAAACTTTCACGTCGCATAAGTTGCATGCAAAATTTTATTTATTACCACAAATATATATATAGTGGAAACATCAAAATACGAGTTTTGTCCGTACATTGTTCAGAATTTAAAAATAATGGTATATCTGTATCGGACATGTCGACAGTAACAAGGAAATGCACTTTTTTTAAAAAAATTTCCGTCATTACTATCTGTCTGGCTGTATGTATGTATGTATGTATGTATGTATGTATGTATGTATGTATGTATGTATGTATGTATGTGTGTAAGTATGTATGTACACGCATCACGAGAAAATGGCTGAAGAGAATTTAATGAAAATCGGTAAGTAAAGTTGGGGAATGAACCACTACAATCTAGGCTATGAATAATTTGATTCACGTTGAGTGAAATGGTAGTTTAGCGGAGGGCCTAAAATTTCATTATCAAATATTTATGTTATTAATGGCCCTATAGATAAACACTGCATAACGAATGTTATAGATAACTACATTTCCGATCACTTATGTCTTATATATATTTTTACCCTACCGGCCATGATAACGAAGATATTCATGAATTTGAATTCTAGTTGCTTAAGTCCATATTAACGCTGGGTAAACCGAATTTAATGAAAATCGGCATACAAAGTCAAGGAATACGGTACCGTACTACAATAGTTTACGGGAAGGAACCTAAAATTTAAATTTTAAATACCTATGTTATTGGTCCTGTGGAAAAGTACTACATAACAAAAGTTATAGAGAATACAATTTCAGATCACTTATGTCTTATTCAGTGTTACTGTACTGACTATGATAAGAGTGGTGGTGATGGTGTTTATTGTTTTAAGAGGAAGAAATAGGCAACCAAACAAACTAGAATACTGTATACAACGTATAATTCCGTAGCGAAGCATGGGTACATCAGCTAGTATTGAAAAATAAGGTTATGTATAACATATTCGAACTGTTGGGATTTCTTCGTTTATGCTGTTATAGTATGTTCTTTTTGGTATTATGTATCATAACTGTGTGTCTTTTGAACCACACGGAGGTTATGATGTATAGTTGGCTAGGGGAACAAGTTTCAAGGGCCGAAAGTGAGGTTTTAGGTATGAATTGAGATATTTCCGGCCGAGCTGTAAAGGCAGTTTGTACGGTAATATACAGTAGTAGGCAATGAAGTGTGCGGTAAAGTTAATTTATTTCACAGTGTCCAGAAAAGGCCTACTGCTCCAAAACAAAACTGTTTAGAAAACGCCGCTTTTATTGTGGCACTAGACAAGATGATGTATAGTGTTGCCTGTAGTAAACTGTGTAGTGGTGATTGAACCTCAGAACGGGATTAAGTGCCCCGCAACTACTGCAGTACTAGAGCGTTTGAAGAAAAGGAAGCGCTTAGTATAGCTGCTGAAAGTTGTCGCCTGGAACACAACCATTCAACTCTGGCTAACCTATGTTATCATGAAGCGAGCTTATTTATGGACGAACAGTGAAGTTAAGTTCAACTGGAACAACAAAGATATGACAAGTCAAGATCGCACGAAAAAGGTGCCAGCATTTTGTCCGTCACGAGTTCTTTAATTTGCCGGTAAATCTACTAACACGAGGCTGACGTATTTGAGCACCTTCAAATACCACTGGACTGAACCACGATCGACCCTGCCAAGTTGAGCTCAGAAGGCCAGCGCTCTGCCGTCGGAGCTACTCAACGCGGTGCACGAAAGATAAGTGCACATCGCACAATTAATCTCGGGCTACAGAGTTGGCAGATGCATCAATCGGCTAGTAGGGAAGAAACATGCAGATCTGTAACACACACACATATAAAAAATGGGCACTAAAACCCTACAGACTATCTGCAGATTAGGCATGCCGTCGATTAACAAACTCGTAGTTTCAATCACCATCCCCTAGCCCAAGCGATACCGTTGCAACCTGCGATTTGAAAGACTCCGCGTTCTATTCCAGATTCTCCAACGAGACTGGTTTGAGGATCTGGACTGGAGATCATTGAACTTCATGATTGCCATCATGGAGCTACCTCATCTGAAAGGTAGTGGTCCCAATCATGTAAACTGACTTGGCGACAGTCGTGTCGAATACACATTTACACCCAAACAAGGTGGCCATCCCCCCACCCCCACAAGTCCTATCAGACCTCTACCGCCGTGGAATCTGATTTTACAGTTTTTACGCTTCCCGTTGAACTGTAGATTAAAACAAAAAAACATTTTCTTAAAAGATATGGATTTCTGGGACTTTCACCAGGGCAAACCGGACGAGTTGTGCGGTTAGGGGCGCGCAGCCGTTAGCTTGCATCCGGGAGATAGTGGGTTTAACCCTCACTGTCGGCAACCCTGAACATTGTTTTCCGTGGTTCCATTTTCATACCAGGCAAATGCTGGGGCTGTTCCTTAAGTAAGGCCACGGCCACTTTTTTCCCACTCCTATCCCATCGTCGCCATAAGACCTATCTGTGTCGGTGCGATGTAAAACAGATTTAAAAAAAACCGAGCTCGATAGCTGCAGTCGCTTAAGTTCGGCCAGTATCCAGTATTCGCGAGATAGTAGGTTCGAACCCCACTGTCGGCAGCCCTGAAAATGGTTTTCCGTGGTTTCCCATTTTCACACCAGGCAAATGCTGGGGCTGTACCTTAATTAAGGCCACGGACGCTTCCTTCCCACTCCTAGTTCTTTCCTGCCCCATCGTCGCCATAAGACCTATCTGTGTCGGTGCGACGTAAAGCAACTAGAAAAAAAAAATCACCGGGGCAATCACCACACTGTGTCCAATCGCAACACAAATAAATAGAATACTTCAGAACTATTGTGATAAGAACGAACATACCGTTAACACAGGAACCTTTTCCCGACATCAAAAATAATACATTCAAGCCTATGCAACATATACCTGTTTACATAAAGTAAACGTTATAAAACGCATGTATTTAACATGTATAAGGATTGTGATAGTGATCGCGAAATCCCAGTGCGAAGAACAATTCAAATTCAATCATATTATATCTGAGTGGTTAATAATAAATTATAATTAATCAATTAATATTTATTATTGTTACTATTATTAATATTATGAAATATTTGCACTCTAGCGGTACAAATTGGACTTTCAAGTTCAAGTGTAGTATAGAAGGAAGTAAGATGCAAACTAATCATACTGTGGTATAACCATGTGGATCTTCTTCGGATTGTTCAAAATCGAACGATTTGTGTGCACCTTAGCGAGACGAAATATGCTCAAGTTGGTTCCATTTATCCATCATTTTCTCTGAGGAAAAGGAGAAATTTGAACAAACTTTAAAAGACGCTAGAGACAGACCTATCACTTTACACCTAGTATTCACACAGCGAACTCACTGCATTTTTGACAAGCCAGAGACGACAAACTGTTCCTTACCTTCTACAAAGGGAACACTGCAACCCTTCAAGCCATAAGTACCGCTAGAAACTAGTTTTGTATTCAGCGAGCCCAATGCAGGTCAGAAAACCCTTATGCCTGGTGTGAGGGATTACTTCAAGCGTATAGCCTCGTATTGCTATCTACTGGCGATCTAACAGCTTTAGTATGTATTTTTTTTAATATAAGAAGATCAGAACTAAGTAATTACCGTGTAGAGGCTTTCTTGGAACTATTCGAAATAGATACCAATGATAATGTTAGAATGTGGAGACTTAAATCGTATCAGTTTTCTTATAGCCTAAAAACACAGTGCACCGCAGCCCCAAGTTTCCTAATACGGTATATAAAAGCAAGAACTGCACTACATTAATGCATCCCGGAAAAGTAACTTGTATTCGGCTGTGTATTTTACAATAGAACACACAATACTATATACTGTAGACTAAGTATAAAAGGTCGTAAACAAACTGCAAAGTGGCTGGTTAGTAACACCAGTACACGCTTCTCGCTTCCTCGTTTACCCTTCCCCAAAACACACTAGTGAAATAGTCATCGCTACAGTCTATTATTAACCAAGCTTGATAGTTGCAGTCGCTTAAGTGCGGGCAGTATCCAGTAATCGGGAGATAGTGGGTTCGAACCCCACTGTCGGCAGCCCTGAAGATGGTTTTCCGTGGTTTCCCATTTTCACACCAGGCAAACGCCGGGGCTGTGTCTTAATTAAGGCCATGGCCGCTTCCTTTCAATTCCTAGGCATTTCCTATCCCATCGTCGCCGTAAGACATATTTGTGTCGGTGCGACGTAAAAAAAAAGGTATATTATTATGCAGGATTTGAGTTCGAGCCCAACAGACTTTAAGCATTTGCTGCCAAACTCTATTTGTAATAATTGAATTAAGTAATGAAATGTTATCCTCCATATTTTTTCGTTTATTTCAGCAGAACGCAGATAACATCTCACAAATTTCGTATGGCAATTCAAAGAGAGTCCCTCGTGTGAGTCAACCGAAATGCTTGGGTCCAGTTCAGTTGTAAATGAAGTTTCCCTGCAGGAGGGGGTTTAAAACATGACTCATGAAGGATGCAACACTCCGTGATAAAGGGTAACATATTGAACCGATGGCCTAAAATAGGGAGACGAGAATATGAGAAACTCATAGACAATAGCACTTGTTTAAAAAAAATGTTCCAAGCTTTTAGCTGACTAGAATTTTTCCCCTTTCTCTTTCAGTCGCAGTTCCACCCAGTATTTCCAACCCCTCACTCAGCAAGTGATTGGCGTTGAGCTTGGTGGAGGAGGGTTAGACCCCTACTCCCCACACCCACGTTCTCATCGATCCGACAATCGATTTCGTCAGCTGCTATACTTTACAGTGGCGCCGTCGTCGGCAACTTCTTCAAGACAGTAAACTAAGTTAAATCCAGAAGGAACCACCTGGAAACCTACAACCTCAAAGGATATACAGTTTCACTAACAAAGAGCCGAAAATACAAACAATTTAAGAAATCGCTATTGCGGATATAAACTATTCATTGGTCCCAAAGGTTCGTATGTACTTGTTTAATGAAGTGTGTTAGTAAGGTGAAATCTCAAGTGCAGTATGCAGAATAATTCCGCCAATTCCAATCACATGGGAATCCTGTTTTTGTGACATGCGGAAATGCCGTCTCCGGGCGAAAGGTGGCAACACTGCTGGTACGTATCGATACTGCCGTCGCTGTGGTAGGAGAACCAAATACCGTAGAGACAATACGCGACACTCGGCGAGATATCGAGGGACAGCGATTAGAGCTCTGTCTAGCGGAGTGACCTGGAGTTAATGATTCTGTGACAAGAGCACGTGCATTTGTTCGTGAAGTTTTTGGCGATATTTATGCGTTTGCAATAAGCTGACATAAGAAAATAGCAGCGTGTGTTATTCCTTTATATCTCCTCTCAACATGAGTGGAAATATATATGCTGTGTTTGGCTGCAATAACAATGAAGTGCAGAAGGATTCGCGGTATTTCTTCCGTTTTTCACGTGACAAGAAAATGTAAGTAAATATTGCGTTTGCATATATATTCTTCAATTGGCACGAGATTTTTATAGTACTTCCTAAACGTTTGACCTGCGCAACCCATATTTTAACTGGATTAAAATATAATAAGCTTATTTTATTATATAGTGCAGCAGTTAAACTTCAATACCGACGTGTTGTTGTAGGTGCGATATGTGGGTTTTGATTTCATTGAGGAAAATGCATGTGCATATGTGTGTGGCTGCTTGAATTACGCGTTACCCCATTTGGAATGCCGTAATGCATTGTCAAACAATGACGAAAATATGGGTGACGTAAGAAATGTACATATTTTGTTGAAAAAAAAAATGATTATGCAAGTTTGCTTTACCCTAATGTAATGGCAAGTATTGCTTATAGGGAAATTTTGATTGTTTTTGAGGCTAAACTTATAGATTTTCTTTCTGTTAGTAGGCTTCAAGTTAAAAGGAAAATTGTCTCTAAAATGTTAATTCATTGAATAATGTGTGTAAAAGATGTGCCGATATTTTTATTGACGAGTGCCTTAATGTGATGATACAATGTTTTTAAATGAGAAAAAAGACAAATCTAGTCATAAAAGTTCAGGCTGGAATGCTAAAGCTAAAAAAGTAATGCATAAATGAAGATCAAGCCCTTTCACAGCAGTCCATTTCACATCTTGATTATATGTCTAATTTCAGACTTGCCGGACTGAGTGGCTCAGACGGTTAAGGCGCTGGCCTTCTAACCCCAACTTGGCAGGTTCGATCCTGGCTCAGTCCGGTGGTATTTGAAGGTGCTCAAATACGACAGCCTCGTGTCGGTAGATTTACTGGCACGTAAAAGAACTCCTGCGGGACTAAATTCCGGCACCTCGGCGTCTCCGAAGACCGTAAAAGTAGTTAGTGGGACGTAAAGCAAATAGCATTATTACACTGACTGACAGAGCAAATGCAACACCAAGGAGGAGTGGTTCGAAAGGGATGAAAGTTGGGGAGAAAACAGAGACGGCACGGACGAATAATTGATGTTTATTTCAAACCGATATGCAGGTTACACAATGAGCACGGCATCGACTCAGTAGGATGTAGGACCACCGCGAGCGGCGATGCACGCAGAAACACGTCGAGGTACAGAGTCAATAAGAGTGCGGATGGTGTCCTGAGGGATGGTTCTCCATTCTCTGTCAACCATTTGCCACAGTTGGTCGTCCGTACGAGGCTGGGGCAGAGTTTGCAAACGGCGTCCAATGAGATCCCACACGTGTTCGATTGGTGAGAGATCCGGAGAGTACGCTGGCCACGGAAGCATCTGTACACCTCGTAGAGCCTGTTGGGAGATGCGAGCAGTGGAGCAGTGTGTGGGCGGGCATTATCCTGCTGAAACAGAGCATCGGGCAGCCCCTGAAGGTACGGGAGTGCCACCGGCCGCAGCACATGCTGCACGTAGCGGTGGGCATTTAACGTGCCTTGAATACGCACTAGAGGTGACGTGGAATCATACGCAATAGCGCCCCAAACCATGATGCCGCGTTGTCTAGCGGTAGGGCGCTCCACAGTTACTGCCGGATTTGACCTTTCTCCACGCCGACGCCACACTCGTCTGCGGTGACTATCACTGACAGAACAGAAGCGTGACTCATCGGAGAACACGACGTTCCGCCATTCCCTCATCCAAGTCGCTCTAGCCCGGCACCATGCCAGGCGTGCACGTCTATGCTGTGGAGTCAATGGTAGTCTTCTGAGCGTACGCCGGGAGTGCAGGCCTCCTTCAACCAATCGACGGAAAATTGTTCTGGTCGATATCGGAACAGCCAGGGTGTCTTGCACATGCTGAAGAATGGCGGTTGACGTGGCGTGCGGGGCTGCCACCGCTTGGCGGCGGATGCGCCAATCCTCGCGTGCTGACGTCACTCGGGCTGCGCCTGGACCCCTCGCACGTGCCACATGTACCTGCGCCGACCATCTTCGCCACAGGCGCTGCACCGTGGACACATCCCTATGGGTATCGGCTGCGATTTGACGAAGCGACCAACCTGCCCTTCTCAGCCCGATCACCATACCCCTCGTAACGTCGTCTGTCTGCTGGAAATGCCTCCGTTGACGGCGGCCTGGCATTCTTAGCTATACACGTGTCCTGTGGCACACGACAACACGTTCTACAATGACTGTCGGCTGAGAAATCACGGTACGAAGTGGGCCATTCGCCAACGCCGTGTCCCATTTATCGTTCGCTACGTGCTCAGCACAGCGGCGCATTTCACATCATGAGCATACCTCAGTGACGTCAGTCTACCCTGCAATTGGCATAAAGTTCTGACCACTCCTTCTTGGTGTTGCATTTGCTCTGTCAGTCAGTGTATTATTATTATTATTATTATTATTATTATTATTATTATTAATTTCAGTCTTTAAAATAATAATAACCTGTTAAATAATTCTTCATTCGTTTATCCAGAATTGCTTTACCAACTTTGGAGTTAATGTCTTAATAACGCTTTCTTTTTAGACGTAATTTATTTATCCATTTCCGTATATGCTTTTCCATTGATATTTGAATTTAGCGCGTATTTCAAGGTCACGCCACTAGGAGCGCCACGTGCGAATTGTCTCCCATTTTATAAAGGCTAAATCCGGAAGTGTCGCGTATTGTCTCTACTGTATTTGGGAGAACTGCATAGTAACAACTCAGAGGTGCACGCAGTTGCTGGGCTTCCGTTGGTGCGCGGACTGGCAGTCTGTTCGTCCAGCTGTACAGATGGAGGCAAGCAAAGAAAGAGCAGAGAAGTGTGGTTCGTTTCCTGGTGACGCAGCGCTATTGGTTGGGAAACATTTCAACATCCTCCGTACAGCCCGGATCTCACCTTGTGATGTTCACATTTCTGGCGACCTGAAGAAAGACATTCGTGGACGTGGGTTTCATTCGGACGAGGAAGTGCCAGAGTGGGGTGCGGTTGTGGATCCGTCAGCGACCTGCCTCTTTCTACAAAACTGGAATTGATCGTCTCGTCCCCCAGTGGGATAATTGTATTAACGGTTTTTATTTGACTGCCCGTTATAGATGGCAGAGTAAACCAGATCTCTGTTGGGCGATCTAAGGGTAGGTTTTAATTATGTTGCCGAGTAAACACCAAATGTGTCCCCCAGAATCTTTTAAATGCCGAATTTGCACAACATGGATTGTCGAATAGACTTATCCGATCTTCTGCCGGGTTTGAATCCGCTATCTTGGGATAGCAAAGCGCAAGTTATACTGAGCGACTCTACAAAACGTTTCAAGTGCCAATGTGATGAGTAGTGAATTAGTGTTTTATGTGGAATCAATGTACTGTACATTCTAAAAGACATCTTTGAAAACTACAGTTTCATCATTACACAAGTCTGCGGCTTACCACAAGCAACATAACGAAGAGACACACCTAGTATGATGACTGAAGATATCGTTACAGCAGTGCATTGTGTCCGCGACCAATCAATCATTTATAACGACTGTGCCTCAGAAAAACATAATTAACGAGCGAAAGCTTCGTCATTATACCCGCGTGTTCATTGTAATAAAGTTTCGACATATCGATACCTAACAAATTCACCCTCTCCCCTACATCCTGATAATATTTAATAAATATGTTTTTGTTTTTCACATTTACATGACGATGCCGCTGTTGATGGAAAACCATTGTATACGCGAGCAAGCCAACCAACCAGATTTGCTTAATCTCATGCAATTAACATAATAGAGGGTGGTATTATAGCAGGGACAATGGACAATGCATACCATAATCCCAGCAGCCGCGGCGCAGACATGTCCACACTGTTGCCACAAGCCATGGATGGCAACCGGGACACAACCCTAAGCCCGTTATTTACTCCTCATACTTTCTACCACTGCCAAGGTTAAATTATATATATATATATATATATATATACATTTATTATTTTTGATTTCTCTGAGCGCTTCAAATGTGAAAAGGAGGCTGGCCTGACTATAGTAAGGTATTTTTTCATCAATGGAATATTTGTATACAAGACATGGTTGTTTCTAAAAATAATTTTAAAATCCCTATACTTTCTTACTTTTACAAGCTGCTTTACGTCGCACCGACACAGACAGGTTTTATGGCGACGAAGGATAGGAAAGAACCGGGAGTGAAAAGGAAGCGGTCGTGGCCTTAATAAAGGTACAGCCCCAGGTGGTGTGAAAATGGTAAACCACAGAAAACCATCTTCACGGCTGTCGACAGTGAGGTTCGAACCCTCTACTTCTCTAGGTCAAATAATAATAATTGTTTGTCCAACCCTTGTCCGGTTCATTGGCTGAAATGTCAGCGTTAAGGCCTTCGGTTCCGACGGACCCGGGTTCGATTCCCGGCCAGGTCGGGGATTTTCATCGCCTCTGATTAATTCTTCTGGCTCGGGAACTGGATGTTTGTGTTTCACCAACACTTTCGTCTTCATATTCAGACAACATGTCACATTACCAACCACCAAAGAAACACGCAATAGTGATTATATCCCTCCATATAGGGTTGCGTCGGGAAGGGCACCCGGTCGTGAAACAGGGCCAAACCCACATGTGCGATACAGGTCGCACCCGCGACCCAACAGGTGTGGGAAACGTGGTAGAAAAAAAAGAAAAGAATACGTTTGTCCAACCCTTGTCCCATTTCTCTATGGGGTCGGGTATGAGGTGAGGTGAGATGAATCTGTGGTGGCGGGTTTTAATGACCGGATGTCCTTCCTGACGTCAACCTTACCAGAGGAGTTAATGATATGAAATGAAAGACGTGATATTTGAATAGTAAGAAGGGAGTGGATGAAACCCGGTGCCGGCACATACCCAACTCCTGACGGACAACACCGAGGGGTCTGCTCAAGGCTCAACGTCTCCTTCCGACGGACACATCACCATCAACAGCGTCATATGCCCTCAATGCATATGAGCACTGCGGAGAGGTTTCCAATTTAACCCAGGCTTCTGGCACGCAATCTAGTGTTTAGAAATTGTATATTACCACCTCCCCTACCCTGCCGGCCAACATTCTGATGGTGAAATTTATTTTCGACCAACGGGACTCGAACTGGCTAACCACGGTCTCACACCGTTTAGACTTCAACGCCTTAACGATCATTGCCACTAGGCGGGGTAATAATAATCGTATGGCCTGTTACCGCGTGCAGGTATTTTTAACTTGACGCCATTTAAGCCGTCTGTCCATCGATTTACTTTAACAGATGGCAAATAAACCAGATGAATGGCTGAAGCGCTGTAGCGCTGCCGTCCTTCGAGGTCTGGGTTCGATTCCCGATACTGCCAGAAATTGAGAAATGGCAGGAGGACTGTATGTGGTTAGAATGGTAGGCCTACATGCACTTCGCCTCTACTGGGTGTGTGCCTGAAAAGAGCTACTCCACCTCGGGATGAGGACATGAGTTTACTTACTTTATGACTGAATTAATTTTGTCGGATAAACACTAAAGGTGTGACCAGAGAACTTTTACATACTACCAACATTGCACGATGTGGAGTGTCGAATAAACTTTTTCCATCCCTCAAAAATTCGACCTCTGCCGGGTTTGATCCCACAGGTCTATTTTTCGTTGGGCGAACTAATAACTGCATATCAAGTGGTGAACACACGACAGAGTTCCATTATAAATCCATAACGCTGACTGTGTGTGTGTGCTCTCACGGCCATGTGCGAGGGGAAGAATTACGGAAGGTTGATAAATCCAATCTCAGATTAACTCAGACAACTGTAATGTATGGCAAGTAGACGTCTTTGGAAGTGATGTATCTAGAGTGATTTTAATACCAACTTCAACGTTCCGTTTCGTAATCACGCGGCAACATCCAGCTTTCCCGGCAGCGAAACCGAGCTTGACTTACTGTAAATGGTTGCGCAAACATAGGAAGGTCTTCCATTTTATCTTTTAAAAATGTGCCTAGAGAGAAAGCGTGGCCTTCAACCCACAAGCTCCCTAAGCAAAGGACCGACGCAGGCGGCATCAGTATTTGGAATCTTCTTCATCTTATTCTACTAGGGCTTTTCCCAGTAGTCGGCACTAAGTAAGCCAGAGGAATAAAATAGAAGCAGCTGAAATCCTTAACCGGACCAGGAATCGAACCCGAGGCGAAGGTCGCTACGCTGACCTTTCATCCAAGCAGCCGGGCTACGCTAATATTTGAAATGTAGAAGATTTACGTATTTCAAGGAATGTTGGGTGGCATGCACCACACCAATTGAAAGCTTTTCTTGCACAATGGTTTCTACACCACCATCTTCCGTAACATGTTAACATTTGGATCACGCCAACGTCCAGGCTTACTAACCCCAAAGCTTCACAGTCACAAGTTTCTTCTGATCAGGTGCAAATTCTGTGAAGCCGAGGCCCCCCAACCCCAACCACACCACCATCAAAACAAGCTTCCAAGGGTTGTTGAAGTTCGTTTCCCTCCTATGAACGATCCATATTTCATTCCAGCAACACTCACACATATCATTTCATTTCATCTGTCATTCATTAATCAGGCTTCAGCAGCCGGCACAATTCCTATCCTCACGGCTGGAGGGGGGCTTCATTCATTCCATTCCTGACCCGGAATGGCTGTGGATTTTCATTTCATTGTTGGTCATTGTTATGAGCTTTCGATATTGTAGGCCTTCGCGATTAGTTTTCTTCCGACTCTGTGATATTAGGGCATCTAATAACTCCCTACTGTCTTATTCTACAAGCGATCGTTCCTATAAGTTTTTTTCCTCACTTTTTTTAATAATCATCTTCACAATTTTCCTTGTCGATCTGGACAGATGACCACGCAGGTTCACACCTTAAGACAATCATGACAAAATCCATCTCAGCCATTCCAGTTGTCACGGATGTTACATTTTTTACTAATTTAAAGCCCTTACCATCAAAATGTAAATGTATTTTGCTACTTTTTAAAACACGAAACACAATAAATGCTCATGAACTCCTTACAGAAGAAACTATGTTGAGTAAATGTATTACTATTCCGGAAACTGAAAAAAAAAAATGTTCGGTCACGGATGTTACAGAATTTGTGAACACACCTTACAGGCTGTGAACTAAAATTAAAAATTCAGGTTACTGCCTTAGAACATTCATTTTACATACATTGTGTTGATCTGCAAGCTTTACAGATCCTAATTCTGATATATTAATTTTAAAAATTGAAAAAAGATTGATTTTGTAACTGCTTTATTCATGTCACAGATGTTACATGGAATTTGCCACGGATGTTATATCTGACATGATACATGATATATTAATAAGATTACATTGTATACCGGTAATTAACACAGTTATGCAGTAATACATTATTAGGCCTCTAAATAGAAATCAGAGCAAATCATTTTATTTATTGCATGGAAGAAACCATGGACTGAAGAAAAGGTAATGTGTAGTCATTATCCAATTTGTAATTATAACATGAATAAGACTTTAAAGACTTTTCTTAAACAATACTGCTCCTACAAGCAGACTTTTGCTTCCGAAATTATAAATTCAGACACTCCCGCTCTTCACAAATATTGCAGCACATTTTCTGTAGCAGTGTTCTAGGTGTTAAAATATTGCCTTGATAATCAAGACAGAAACGAGAAATAGCATGAGCTAAAAATCTGAAATTATCATGCTTAATACAGACACATACATTGTGGGGAGTTTCTTTTACTGGTCTCACATGTTTGGGACGCGTTTCAAAGAATTTTGAAAGAGATATCCTTACTTCAGGATGTATCTCCAAGAATCGCCGGTAAGCTTCTGCAACATTCATTACAAGGTAGCGTTTGTCTTTTCTCCTCCTTTCCCGTGACTTCATCTCTTACTGCAATGCAGTCTATTTTTTCAGATGTTTACCAGCTGATGTCATCATTTTCCAAAAATGATTTCACCTTGGTCTCTGAAATTCAGTGTGTAGAGTCTCAAAACATAAAATCAGCAGTAAACTTCCTGATAGTGGAGCTAACAGTTGAACTTCATGTAAATAAGTTCTGCCAACTTAAGTAACTAAAACTGGCCATATACTACCAACTAAAACAAGCTACTTCCTTTAGCAATAAAACATATCAAATATATTATTTTTCAAAATATCTAAGCAGAATGCTTAAATTAGAAGTTTTATCTACTCACTGCATGAAAATAGAACATATTTAAAAACAAATATTTTTTTCCGTAGAATTCCCGCTTTACCCGGAATGGCTGATCTCCATTTAACACGAATGAACGATATTTCCATGTTAGCAATGCTCGGCGCTGATATAGACTAACCGAGCTCGATAGCTGCTGTCGCTTAAATACGGCCTGTATCCAGTATTCGAGTGATAGCCTGTTCGAGCCCCACTGTCGGCAGCCCTGAAGATGGTTTTCCGTGATTTCCCATTTTCACACCAGGCAAATGCTGGGGCTGTACTTTAATTAAGGGCACGGCCACTTCCTTCCCACTCCGAGCCTTTCACTACTACTAATACAGCTAAAAGTTTTCAATCTGTACCTTGATGGGGTACGGCGGGCCTCGTAGAGGGTGACTCTATCTCAGGCCACAAGATGTGAATTGTTTTGAGATGTGGCGAAGGGTGAGAGGGAAGCGGCCATGACCTATGAAAGGAAATGTCGCAGCATTCGCTTTAGTAAGGAGAATGAAACAACCGAGCGAGTTGACCGTGCGGTTAGGGTCGTGTAGCTGTGAGCTTGCATTCGGAAAATTGTGGGTTCGAAACCCACCGTCGGCAACTCTGGAGATTGTTATCCGTCATGTCCCATTTTCACGCCAAGCAAATGCTTGGGCTGTACCTCAATTAAGGCCATGGCCGCTACCTTCCCAATCCTAGCTAGCCCTTCCCTATCCTTGTGCCGTCGAAAAATATGCGATGTTTACCACTAGCAAATATATCTGTGTCTAAATATCTTTATCAAACGAAATTAATTTTTGAAATACGATCGGTAATACTGGACAGACGTTATGTATGTTCAAAATAACAAAAGTGGAGATTTCTGAATGCGTTCTGGTGTGGAACACGAAATGGACACTCCTTGCAGACCCAACGAAGGGGACGGCGGGAAGCAGCTGTACAGCAGGCGGGCTACAAAACGTCGGTATGCCGAGTTTTTGTTCCTCTCAGAGGGCCAAAAATGATTAGCTTTAGTGAAAAGCAAGGAACCGAGGATAGTACAAGCTTTAGTGTTCACACAGAAGGAAAGCAAGCATCCATGCAACAGAATTCCTACGTCAGATGTAAAATTACACAGAACCAGCAGGCAACTTGAGAAAGAGGTTATCAAAAAATATCTCGCATAGTTTGTTACTAGGAACGGGTTTTGGTCTGTGCTCCCCTTCTGTTGAACAGAACTTCTATCCTAACAGTGAAATTTTTTTCGTCTATTGTTTTCTCGCCAGTAGTCACCAGTGAAAGCCATTTTTTCATCACAGAGTATCACGGACATTTTCTTTAAATTTAACAAAGAGTAAACCTGTGCTTTATAGAAAATCAGAACCATATTGCTTATAACACATAATTAATCTGTATACCGATAGAATTATTATAAATGTCAGCGATGAAACACTGGAAAATACTGTGAACATCGATACTTTCACGGCCCGTACTTGTAGACATGATATGGGCTTTCGGGCTATGACGCGTCAAGAAAACAAGGTAAACCTCTTTACGTTTCGCTGAGACCTGTGCTCCGCGTCTTCAGAAGAAAAGTCCACATATCTACTGGAAAATACCATTGCTATACAATCTTGGAGTGACTACGCCATCTTGAGAATACAGTATTTGTCATGAGTTCGCCATATGACCAGGCAACAGTGTACATTAATTTACATGCACATTAACACAGTAAAAGTTAGTTTATCCTGAACTATTCCTTTATCTGTAAATACATAACAAAGTTTCTCCATCACTACCTGACATAAATAAACACAAAATTTCTTTGGACACTGTAATACCTTGAATTTGTGCGCAGCGTATCCAAACCTTTCGAGGAGGGATTTGCAGGTAAGACGATATCAAATGCTTTTTCCAATAATATCTTACACACAAAAATTCTCCTATGAGTCACCCATGGCTATGCTACAGTATAGCTAGGAAAGATGGCTTGACAGAACAGAGCCCTCTGTCTGCGTAATGTGATGTAGGAAACCGCAAAACGCTAACAAGGAAGATCTCCAGCAACACAACACTTCCGCCGAGTGGCAGCTGTCAATAAGCCAAAATAATGGCTCGTGGCTTCTCTTCTTTCGCTCCCGAAACTCATCTATTTGCCTGTGTTGGAGGTAGACAGAGGTGGGAGGCAGAGGAGGCGTTTATTCAACTCCCCTACCTCCATCTAGGTTCGCGATTAAACGGTTGCTACAAAAACAGTCACAATAGCTTCACATACATCGTGCGATCGGCCGAGGACTTCCTAGTTAGGGAGAGGACAGTGATATGGAGAACCGGCTGTGGAAAAAAAGAGAGAGAGAGAGACATAGTAAGAGAAAACACGCTAATATTAAACAACAGGCAGACATGGAAATATCTGAATCGAAATATAGTGGACCAGCGGCAGAATTCCTATGAAATCTCGGAAACAAAACTTCCTGAATAATGTGAATATTCTCGTACACATGAGTGAGTGACAGCCAGCAGACAGCATGTTCATGAAGCTCTATGCTCAACTGATTCAAAAACACCCGAACGAGACCACCAATCGTCAATAGGTACAGTGGAAATATCGCTTCGCATCAAATAACATCAAAGTTTCGAAAGTGTACGCAAAATACCAACATCGGAGACGCGTTCCGAGTTCATAAGGGAGATCCTTACCCATAAAAGAATACGATCATGTATTGGCTAAGATAGCTATGATTAAAACTATACAGACAGCATTGCATTCACATGTGAAATGAGGGACTTGAACGGAAGTATAGCGTAGGCGAACGTAGACTTAAGTCGGTTGGCTAACCACCCTCTCCCTTTGGTGCTATAAGAGTGATATTTTAATCAATGAGACTATGATTCTGCGTTACGTATGTTAAATGCATTGTAAATGTGTTAATTCCTCCACGCTTTACAGTTACAGTGTCAAAACGTACGAGTAATAAATTATCCCGTCCATATGTGAGAAAGTCTATACTTACATCCACTATTATTACCCCCCGAAATTATTTCCTGGTCCCTATGAAGGGGAATTATGAGAAAATCATCCACTCTATTCACAGGTGAATTAAGAAGTCCCGAACCTTTGAAGATTAAAGTTATCGGCGAAAGACAGGGCCATGAAAATCAAAGATTTCGAGGTAGAAAGAAAACACGATCTGATCAAGATGACTGGCACAAGTAAGTAGCAGCAGAGCCAGTCTCGGCTAATTCATGAATGAATCCACTCAACTGAACAACAAAGAAGAATAAACTAAAATTTCACGAGGATTCTTAGAGGTACACGAGATTAACAGTGTCCACTTGGCATGTATGCTGTACGTACTGGAGAACAACTGGTACGCAGCATGGCATCGAACCCGGTTCGGAGAGGCCGGAGGCTTGGCTGGGCTGCTCTGTGACGTCACGGTCGACCTTGAGGCGAGGAGACTTGAGCCATCATTACCTCATGCACGAGCTGTGACGTGCAGGCTCTCTCACAGTGTGACCGTGAATTTTAAAAGTGAAAGCAAGCCGCCGGGATTCCTTCTCCAAGGGATGACCAACGCACACCTGCTGGCATTTCCCGTCACTAGTTGAAGTACCATCCAGCATTCAGGCTCTTACCAATATTAAAGACTGCGAATTATAAGAACTTCTTCTCTCAGTCTTAAAAACACACTATACAAACCATACACTGCGACTTTTCCCTCAATTGGCATCGGTCACAATTGACTTCTCATCTAAACCACGCATATGTCTTAACCAACGTGATCCTATGTCCATTGCAAACGGTCTTATCTAGTTGCGTACACGACGATAAAATTGAAGTCGAAAAGAGTCGTAAAAAAAAAAAAAAAAAAAAAAAAAAAAAACCGCAAAACCTTTGACACCTCGAATATTGTTGCTCTGCTAATGATTCAGACGAGAAGAATATTTTGTGTAAGCATGCCTAACTATTTCAACGCAAATGCGACCAAACCACAATGGATCTATGAATTTCCTGACGATGATGGTGATGATAGTAATAATAATAATAATTATTATTATAAATCTTTAAATCGTTAGAAACTGAATCTAACCATCGTCGTCTTGGTCTCCCTCTACTTCTCGTACACTCCATAACAGAGTCAACTATTCTCCTAGGTAACCTATCCTCCTCCATTCGCCTCACATGGCCCTACCACCGAAGCCGGTTTATGCGTACAGCTTCATCCATCGAGTTCATTCCTAACTTAGCCTTTATCTCCTCATTCGGAGTACCCTCCTGCCATTTTCCCACCTGTTTGTACCAGCAATCATTCACGCTACTTTATGTCTTTTACTTCTAACTAATGAATAAGATATCCTGAGCCCACTCAGCTTTCGCTCCCGTAAAGCAAAGTTGGTCTGAAAACAGACCGATGTAAAGATAATTTCATCCGGTTGATAGCAACTGCGAGCTAACTGCATTCACTTTACTGTGCCGTGATTCATTATCACTTACTACAAATAATAATAATAATAATAATAATAATAATAATAATAATAATAATAATAATAATAATAATAATAATAATAATAATAATAATGTATGGACTCAGCTACCATGTACCGGCATTTTGATTTAACGCTATTTAGGCAGCCGAGCGCGTCCATTTCGACGATCCATTTCACTCAACAGATGACAGAGTTTTAATTAATTTTGTCGGGTAAACACCGCACCACCAGGGATCTTTTACATGCCGACCTCGTACGTCATGGAGTGCCGAATGGACTTTCTTCCGCTCTTCAAAAATCCGACCGGTACGTCTTTCGGGGTTTGGGCCGTCGATCTTGGGATTCGGACGCCGACACTATACCAGTGATAGACAAAGGGAGCTAATAAACCTCCCTGTCCTAGCCAAACTGTATTCTGCAATTATAATGTTATTGGTTTTACGTCCTACTAATGACTTTTCCTATGGTTTTCGGAGAGAGAGCAAGGTGCCGACATTTTGTTCCGCAAGAGTTCTTTTACGTACTAGTAAATCTACCGACATAAGGCTGGTCTATTTAAGTACCTTTAAATACCACCGGAGTCGGGCTCAGAAGGCCAGCTAGAGCTCTACCATCTGAGCCACTCAGTCCGTCCTTGTATACTTACACTGTAATAACAACGATCTACTAATTCAATAAATTCAAGGTATTATGTTCAACAAGTTGCCATATTTTACTAAATTAAAATGAATCACTTTTCAATAAAGTATTTTGTTTTGTCCATGAAAGTCATCTTGATGAAAAGCAATCATTTTAAGAGTTATTCTTTGTCATATATGTCTATGAAAAACAGCCGTGGGTACGTGAGCCGTAATTTACTTTGAAACAAAATATATTTTCTTCTACTACAGCTTTTCCCACATTTGTGGACTCGCGGGTGTGAACCGTGTTCCACATATGGATTTAGCCCCGCGTTACGGCCGGATGCCCTTCCTTTTTTTTTTTTTTTTGCTAGGGGCTTTACGTCGCACCGACACAGATAGGTCTTATGGCGACGATGGGATAGGAAAGGCCTAGGAGTTGGAAGGAAGCGGCCGTGGCCTTAATTAAGGTACAGCCCCAGCATTCGCCTGGTGTGAAAATGGGAAACCACGGAAAACCATTTTCAGGGCTGCCGATAGTGGGATTCGAACCTACTATCTCCCGGATGCAAGCTCACAGCCGCACGCCTCTACGCGCACGGCCAACTCGCCCGGTGGATGCCCTTCCTGACGCACACCCTATACGGAGGGATGTATTAACTACTGCGCGTTCCTGTGGTGGTTGGTAGGGTACTGTGTTATTTTAATATGAAGAGGAAAGTGTTGGGACAAACACAAACACCCAGTCCCCGATCCGGCCGGAAATCGAACCCGGGACCTTCTGAACCGAAGGCTTCAACAATGACCATTCAGCCAATGAGTTGGACAAACAAAAGAATATTACCTTTAGGAATAAAACCTTTTGGCAGTGCAGATGCTCCACTGGTGTAGAAAGAGCTCTCTTCCCCACTGCTGTTAAGCGTGGTCTTTCTTTTTTCATTTTTTCATGTTTACTCTCCAGGGTTGGTTTTTCCCTCGTACTCAGCGAGGGATCCCACCTCTACCTCCTCAAGGTCCTGGAGTGTGAGACTTTGCGTCGGGGGATAGAACTGGTGAGGAGGACCAGTACCTCACCCAGGCGGCCTCATCGGCTTTGCTGAACCTAAGATTGGGAGAAATGGACAAGGAAGAGGGAAGGAAGCGGTCGCGGTCTTAAGTTAGGTTACCATCCTACGGAAACCATGGAAAACCACTTCGAGGATGGCTGAGGTGGGAATCGAAACCCCCTCTACTCAATTGACCTCCCGAGGCTGAGTGGACCCCATTCCAGCCTTCATACCACTTTTTAAATTTCATGGCAGAACCCGGGCCTTCGGGAGTGGCAGCTAATCACGCTAACCACTAGGTACACCACAGAGGTGTTAAGCGCAGTTCATGTTAAATTTAGATATATATTTTGTTTTGTACTCTTGGCAGCGATGTAGTATAGGCTATAAGATGTGCAATAAGTACATAAACTGTGTTATCTACGTAGTTATCTAATTTTCCAGAATTTCAGCCACCTGGATTGGATTCGGTCACTTTTGAACCGGAGTACTGTTTTACCATAGGAGAACTAACTTATTTATCTTTTCAGCATTATGCATATTGGTTACATAACTGTCGATTCACCAGAAATATGAGTGAAAACTGCAGGATAACTGCAAAATGCATCAAAATCCCGATCATTATGCACAGCCCTATATTAACTGATGTTCTACAGATTATGAAACAAAGACGTACTTTTGGGGCTGGCTGTTCAGTATTAATACCACAGCTATAATGGCGCGCTGCCCTCCTGTAATAAGCTGATTGTACCTGGTAAGTGAAGCGCGATAGATACGAGGACACCACTGATTACAACAGGGAGGGGGGGCAAATTAATTGACTCAACAGTCAAGAGCAGCTCGTCAGATAAGCCACCAAAATGTCTTCTGCGTTTCGGACGTAGGCAGCTCTCAGCATTCAACATTTATGTAGTCGTGGTGGCAGTCATTATTGTTTTAAGAGGAAGTACAACTCAGCACTGCCTGCTGTCATTTCTTGATGGATGCAGTACTTTTGCATCCATCTCTTGGCACAGGCCAGAGTAAAGTGTGGCTTCCACCGAAGTCCCAGTCAACATCCATGGCTGTGACAATATGGAAGCTGCTGGGGTATGGGCAGTGCTGAGTAATGACATTCAGAGCACAACTAGTGCATCTAAGTGTTATGAAAGGTGCTGCTCACAGGGTCAGTCGTGCTACAATAGTACTTCCTGACCCAGTGAGGAAAGCAATGGCAAACTACCTCACTCCTCATCTTGCCTAGTACGCCTCATTTTAGTGCCGCCATTGGTTTTTGGGGTTTCTTTATAACCGGGTAACCTTTGATGGTGCTATTTGAGGATCCAACCAGCCTTTGGGCTGTTGACCTGACAGACAGACACAACTCAGCAACCATCCTCTCTTAAGTCGCAGACAAAACAGAAGAATTCTGACACTTCGAAAAACGAAGGTATCGCCAAAGAAAGTGAAAGACCACGAAGAGCTCGAAGATGAAAGACTCCCTAGCCCTCGCAAACCTAATACCGTCGGGGTCGGAAAAGAACCAAGAGTTGACCAAGAGAAGTCAGACAGGAAAGATCAAAGCGATGAGATTGTCCCAAGTAAATGAAGACAATGTCAGACTCAGCTGTGGGAACCGTGGTCGCAAATATGAGAGCAACTGGTTTCCCTTTTAGTTGCCCCTTACAACAGGCAGAGGACACCGTGGATATATGCCCCTCGGAGCTAGGGGGTAGTCAGCATGCATGATCAAACAGCAATATTATACAAGGAGTTTCAGTAAAAGCGCGCAAAAATTAAACAGGAAATGCCGTACCGAATAGTTTGAGATAGAGAACCTATGGTCTGAGAAGCCAGTTTAAGGAAACATGGACTTGAACATTCCTATCACCATTACTGTTTTCCGGATTGTTTAGCCTGCATAGATATAGAATTAGTTGCCGTGATTGCAGTCGCCTGTGGTGTGATTCGAAACACACCAGGGGCATTTAAAAATGTGTGATAGTATCTCGTATACCGATGTCAAGCTTGTACTGAAGACGGTGGCCGTAATTTAGAGAAAGTGTTGTGAGATACAGAATGGTATGTTAACTCAGGTTTGTCACCGATATTCAAGTCTACAGTCAAAAATGACCATAAATAACGTAAAAACTAAATTTAAATAGCATGTCAAGATTAATTTCAACAAGCCTGTCTTGCTTTTTCTTTCATTTATTCACTAAACACAAGATGCAGCTACATGGAGTTACTTCTCTCTTGTACTGTCAACAAACGAATTACAGAACTTAAAAGTTCTGAAAGTAAAATATAACACGCATAAAATGAGCAGCAAGATCAAATACATACAGTAAAGGTAACCTCCATAGTGAAAACCAAGAAATGTTCATGCAAAATGGCCAAGTCGTCGTAGAGTGAGTTAAAAGCTTCGCCACTTCTCACTTCCCAATCAATCACTACTGATCTTCATTTAGGGAAGTCGTCCAGGTGGCAGATTCCCTATCTGTTGTTTTCCTAGCCTCTTCTTAAATGATTTCAAAGAAATTGGAAATTTATTGAACATCCCCTTTGGTAAGTTATTTCAATCCCCATCTCCCCTACCTATAAAGGAATATTTGCCCCAATTTTTCCTCTTGAATTCCAACTTTATCTTCATATGCTGATCTTTCCTACTTTTAAAGACACCACTCAAACGTATTCGTCTACCAATGCCATTCCACGCCATCTCCCCACTGGCAGCTCGTCTTCTTTCTCCCAAGTCTTCCCAGCTCAAACTTTGCATCATTTTTGTAACGCTACTCTTTTGTCGAAAATCACCCAGAACAAATCGAGCTGATTTTCTTCCCGCAGACCATTATAGGTAGTTTTCAGAAACACCCATCTTGCAGAATACTAATGCTGTACATCGTAGATGGAGTGGTATGAGAGGGCCTAGAACCCTAACGTCGCCATGACACAGACGACGCAACTAACTTGCTCAGTTTCTCGCTGTTTAACACCACACAAACTCAGACAGAATTTCGGCGATGATATCAGAAGAAAGGATGAAGTTAAAGTTCGAAAACACGAGATATATATATTTTTCTCCCGGTTTTTGACCTTTCACAGGTGAATTTAATAAAAAACAACCAATTTTCATTTCATGCATTTATTTATTTATTTATTTTTGCTAGTGGTTTAACGTCACAAACACATCAAAGGTTTTTGGGGACGGAAGGATGGCATAAGGCTACGTTTGGAAAGAGAGCAGCTGTGACCAAGGGGGGAGGCACACCTTTCAGGATTTAAAAAAATATTTAAAAAATGAATTATTTGAATGACCAATCTTCTATATTTCATTTGGTGAAAACAAAATGAAAATATCCTCAATACTTTTGGAGATATGGCCCTAAATGATAGTTTTTGTCGCTTAAGTTGTGAAGCTCGTTTCCCAAAAACTTGATTTTCACACAGCGTTTACATGATAACTCAAATACTATTCAAGATACCTCAATGAAATTTTGCATGATTGTGTATTGTACTAATATGAACATACACCAAAATATTTTGTAGATCAAGCATAGTTCCCATTTTAAGAGAATACGTTTTACCCAGCAAAAGTAAAAAAAATATATACATTTAAAGTAAGAATATGAAATAATATATAAAAAAGAATTTCCTGGATGTGTATATCAATTATTTTGGTGTATGTTGTAGCCGTGAACGTTACCAACAGCTGAAAAGAACATTCATGTAAATATTTTAAATGGTGGGGGTACTTATCATGTAAACGCTGCCCAACTGTACACAAAACAGCTGAAGGTTTGGTGGTATAACAATGCATGACTGCAAGCATATTATAAAATGCGTTTTGTGCATAATAATGAGTGAACTGTGTTTAATAATACTGCAAAGTTTTATTTCTTTGCAACGTGTAGTTTATGATGTATACATTTTTTTAACCCAGTAGAAATTGTCATGCGAAAGGTGTACCTCTCCCCTTTTTCTGAGGAATAGCCCCCAGCATTTGCCTGGTGTGAAAATGGGAAAACCAACGAAAACCATATTGAGGGCTCCCGATCGTGGAGCTCGAACCCAAAGTAACAGATCAGGAAGAAAAGTGGAATCCGCGGCAATTACGTGAAAACAATTCTAGAATTACCTCGAGATCAGCAGGAAGTGTCACCATCCTAGTGTTACGCTGAGAGTGGTGAGTGCAGATCAAACGTAATCTTCTCTAACGAGGTAGTATGGTTAATACTGAAGTAAATGAGTTATAACTAGGGAGTTAAAATACATTGTGGGGGAGTTGATCCTAAGCTGCCTTTTAAGTGTCTCGGTGATACCCCCTAGGCTGTATTGATCGCAAGCGGCAGGGCTACTGTGTCTCTCGCAGGGGATCTTGGAGCTTGGCCGGGAGCTGGCCCTAGCCTGACCTCGTTCCACCAACATGACCTACAGCAACCATCTCTGCTAAAGACTTAGAACTTATTGAAAATTATCTCTGAAAGGGAAAAGACAGAATGAATGAATCTGAATTACTTTGACAGGACTTTGTCTAGATAATGAATGTTAATACAGTAATTCGACATAAATTAAGATTATACTCGTATGAAGCCATTATTAATTGGTTACAAGAACTTCCTGGGCACAGAAAATACGATTTTTAAAGGGGCTTAACTCTTCTCTTCGGCAATATTTTTCTCATATTGTATTTGCATATGGCTATCGATTGATTTTAAACGGGCGTTTTTCATGTTGAGTGTGTAAAGAATGTCGAAACTTTAATTTGTATTTGAACGGACAGATCTTACTGAAATTTGTATACATTTGTATAATAAAATAATGTCTAACTGCTACAACATTGTATTACTGATTCCCAGCCTAAAATAAGGTAAGGATGATTGGTGTTTGAATGGAAAAAGCAAAAACCAGAACCAGAATGAAAGAAGGAAAAAAAAGTCATAAGAAGATGTGACTGAATTACAATAACTGTTCAATCATGAGTGAAAGGCTGCGTTATACTATCTTTCAGCCATCTGTGGATAGTGCTTATTTTGCCCATACCTTCTAACGATCCGACCTATGATACTCCACGTTGCTGTTCCACATCGCCTTACGAGTAGAAAACGGTGTAATACAGCGATCACCAAATTGTCCCTTTCCCAAGGAGACTTGGCGTAAAAGAATCCAACATAGCCTGTAATCCAATACCACTGATATATGCGAAATCTCAAAAATCTTAAAATTATAATATTGTGTGACCAGTAGCGGCAAAAATAGACAACAAAAAGTACCCTGGTCTGAGTCCTGTAGCTTCGATAGAAACGTAAAGGTTGACAGTCTACCAACTGTAGTGTAGTAGTCATAGTAGTTGGTAGCAATGATGAGTCATTAAAAAGAGAGAATAAGGCGGCGGTATTTGCCTTTTAGTGTATAACTTTACGTGGCGATTACTGTAAGAGACTCCCGACCAGCTGTCACTTCGCCGTTCCCAAATAGGATAACAGCGCAGTTTTCCTCACCCTCCTAATTCAGTGGCCGCAGGTTTCGTTGTACTGCCCATTAAAACAATAATCATCACCATCATCATAACGTTTATGACACATAGAGTTACCCTGCACAGCTGTCCGATTTCTTGGCTGAATGGTCAGCGTAGTGTCTTCGGACGGGTGTAGGGGGATCAAGCTGCGAGCTCCTTAACGTAAAACGAGAGTTAAAAGGTTGGGTGCAAATATTGATGTGATCGTCTTATTATGTTTCCAGGTGAGAGACTGTGAGAATATACTGCTCAGGAGACGGAGACCAGCCACCCACTCTTGCGTATTAGAGCCACGCCATTCTCAAAGTAAAAGTTCTTCCACAGACTTAGTTTTATCGCGTTTACAAGATCGCTTTCTGCCCACTCGTCTTGTTTCACCGGAAGGTCAGCCACGAATTGCTTCGTGATGTCTGCGAATCCAAGACATTCACTTTTATCCTATGACTTTCGATACCGTAGTCTTTCACCTCTCCTTTTAGTACAATTCTTCAGTATACTGAGTCATACAAAGACGATTTGGTTTCATTTCTAAGGACATAAAATCTGCACTCTCTCGGTTGGTGTTTATTAAATTATCGCTTCGATCTCGCACTTTCCCCGCCTACATCTCAGCAGTAACCGACTGTTCTCTTTTCTAGTTGATGTACTTGTAAAAATTAGCAGTAAATAAAATAATTTTAATTAATTTCGTGTGGCTATTTCTAGCCGAGTGCAGCCCTTGTAAGGCAGATCCTCCGATGTCGGTGGGCGGCATCTGTCATGTGTAGGTAACTGCGTGTTATTGTGGTGGAGGATAGTGTTATGTGTGGTGTGTGAGTTGCAGGGATGCTGGGGATAGCACGAACACCCAGCCCCCGGGCCATTCGAATTAACCAATGAAGGTTAAAATCCCCGACCCGGCCGGGAATCGAACCCGGGACCCTCTGAACAGAAGGCCAGTACGCTGACCATTCAGCCAACGAGTCGAACAATAAAATAATTGTAAGTAATGTACAAAATAATTGTACGTAAATACATGTAAAATATTAGCTGTGCCTGTAAACAATCCAGAAATCAGCAGACATGTTAAAGCCGATTTCTTCTTAAGCTAACTAGCTTCTCAGACACTAGGTTCCCTATCTAAAAATGCCCAGTTCTACCTGTTTAATTTTTGCAAGCTTTTACTGAAACACCTCGCAGATGTATCCGAACGACGGGCGAGTAAAAAGAGTGACAACGAAGTCGCCGGAAGACTCCAAGGATGCAATTTGTTAAATGATTCACCAGTTCTTTGCGAGTCCACTCTCTTCTTGCCGTAATAGGAAGATATAAAAATAGAACAGACAGTAGGAGGACTTCGAAGGTGAACATTAATTGCATTATAATTGACAGAAGGCGAATCCGAAACAAGTAGTGATACAGATTGAAAAAAAAAAAGTGACCTTACACAAGACACAAGGTGATAAAACAGTACAAATGCGGAACATGAAATATAAGATACTGCCCAAAATTTCGAAATACATACGAAGTTGGTAGCTCGTGAAAACAGTATTAAAATGGGATTTATGAGGACAATGCTGCCTAAAAAAGTGAACTGGAGTAATGACTATCCCAAACTCCAGTGAATAATTCTCAGCGTACGAAGTAGTGAATCGATTTAAAAGGTATAACATGAAAACACCAACCATCAATTTAGTTCCCAGTCTAAATAATCGTATTAGCCTCCATCTCTAAACCATGGCTTATTGCTACATCACAAGTTAAATACAACGTGCCCTATCAGCAGTGTTACTGTTACTACAGAGTCTGTAATAATGTAGATTTGACGAATGTAACCCTGGACTTGAAAAAGTTACAATTCCAGCAATTTTCTGGGATGTACTGTGTGGTTATATATAGATGAAAATGAACGCTTGTATGGGAAGTATGATTATTTCCAGTTCAATATTATCATACATCAGCTCGAGTCACTTCAACTTCGTACATCAACCCTAGAATAAAGAGAAGGAGAATGAAAGGCAGAAGGGGAAAGAAAGCCCAGCATTGCTACACCGAAGTAGTTCCCAGGACTTGTTTACTGGTTAATATAATTCTCTTTAATCAATGTTTGTTATAGTCCCGACAGGACTAAAAGGACATGCGCTCTACTACTACGTCCATGTTGTATTTCAACTAATTAAAATAATCATTATTTACAGCAGTCATAACAAGAACATCGCAGTGGCGACCAAATTAAAAATCATTATGATCATCAGATCTCATTTGTTTGTGATTTGAGGTCCGGGGGGCGTGTTGTAGCCAATCAGCCATCAGCGCATTCAACAAGGAGAGATGATCGAATATTGAGGGGTTTGTAGTTGTGGCCAACGTTTGAACACACAGAATTACCAGATTTGATTTATTCTCTCTCTCTCTCTCTCTCTCTCTCTGCGGTTTTCCGTATAATGTGCATTTAATGATTCCTTTGTTTCATACGTTCATAGCAAACTACGTGGTTATGAATGTTACTGAAACACCATTATACTCGGGCAATAAACTCCAGATGAGTCTGAAACGCAAGTGTACAGCAGTAGGTATAATAAAATTTGACACATGAGACCAAAGTTATACTTCTCTCCCTACCCATGTTTTGTATGTTATCTCACCCAAACAGTTTCCTACCTATGTGTCCAGATGAAAGTTTTCTTACCTGCCAATAGTAGATCTGCTAACTTCTCTAAAAGCTGCGGAATATATAATCAATCAATCAATCAATCAATCAATCAATCAATCAATCAATCAATCAATCAATCAATCAATCAATCAATCAATCAATCAATCAATCAATCAATCAATCAATCAATCAATCGCTACAGATCTGCATTTAGGGCAGTCGCCCAGGTGGCAGATTCCCTACCTGTTGTTTTCCTAGCCTTTTCTTAAATGATTTCAAAGAAATTGGAAATTTATTGAACATCTCCTTCATATAAACCAATAGTTGCCCCAATTTGTCCTCTTGAATTCCAACTTTATCTTCATATTGTGATCATTCCCAAAGACACCACTCAAAATTATTCGTCTACTAATGTCATTTCACGCCATCTCTCCACTGACAGCTCGGAACATACCACTTAGTCGAGCAGCTCGTCTTCTTTCTCCCAAGTCTTCCTAGCCCAAACTTGTGCAAAATTTTTGTAACGCTACCCTTTTGTCGGGAATCACCTAGAACAAATCGAGCTGCTTTCCTTTGGATTGTTTCCAATTATTGAATCAAGTAATCCTGGTGAGGGTCCCATACACTGGAACCATACTCTAGTTAGTGTCTTGCAAGAGACTTATATGCCCTCTCCTTTAAATCCTTCCTACAACCCTAAATACCCTCGCGTACATCAGAAGGAATGGTATATAGGGTGTACAACGGGTGACGTCCAGTAGCCATGGGCCGTAATAAAGAGAAACTGTTGGAAACAACATTCTTACCATTGAATAAGTGCAGGTTACAATATCTTAAGTGCAGGTCTTCTATTTTACACTCCATGTCCCAAGCGACCCGCTCTTCCACCTGTACTTGATATCAAATTACCACTATCAACCTGCAATATATGGGCAACTTCGATACAAACCCGGTACTCTGATATTTTATTTTACGCTTGACGATAAAAAAATGAAACTATATTTTTTATGAAAGGGTGTGAAAAATTGGCTGTGAAAACAGGCTGCAATAGTTATTTAAGGCTACGGCTGTATGATATAGCCCATAAAGTTTGTCACATGTTTGTAGTGGAAGTACGAGGTACAGCAGCGATAATCCCCCGACTGGTGTGTCGCGATACGTTGGAATGCGAAGAAATTGCAAAAGGTTTTGTGCAAGCTTGAAGAAGATCATATTATAAAAAATGGGGCATGCTTCAGCTTTACTAAGGCAGGAGCGTTTTAATCGATCACTCAGTGCCGCATAAACGACAAGAACCAGAGACTTATAACTGATATACCAGCATGTCAAATACAAAAGCACATAATAATAAGAACAACCGAAAAGAAATGACAAAATATGTCGCAATGGCAAGTATAATGATTAAGATGAAGAAAATAAGGAGCGTTCAGATAATTCTACACATCATATCTTCAAAAATCGTTTTTCAATAGCAATGAAAAAGGTTTTTTTTTGCTATTTGTTTTACGTCGCACCGGCACAGATCTTATGGTGACAATGGGACAGGAAAGGGCTAGGAGTGGGAAGGAAGCGTCAGTGGCCTTTAATCAAGGTACAGCCCAAGCATTTGCCTTGTGTGAAATTGGAAACCACGGAAAAACAGCTTGAGGGCTGCCGACAGTGAGGTTCGAATCCACTATCTCCCGAATACAGGTTACTGGTCGCACTTAGGCAGCTATCGAGCTCAGTTTAAAAAAATAGAATTTGCGCTGCACAAGAAAACCTACTCTAAAATGCAAAAATACTTAATCTCTCTACCTGTAAGATAATGGATCAGTTCAAAGGAATAAGTAATCAGTCTTCCCTTAAGTATGTGGTGCCATGCGATTTATGTACATTTTTTGAAATGTATGCCTCTGAGAGATAAGCAAAATAATAATAATAATAATAATAATAATAATAATAATAATAATAATAATAATAATAATAATAATAATCCCTCAGTAAAATCAGCAGAGGAGGTTAAGTACTTTTTTTTAGTAAATTTAACACTTTCCGGTTGAAATAAAATGAAGTGACGTATGCCGGAAGTGTCTGAGGACATGTTGGGCTCGTCAGGGGCAGGTCTTTTGATTTGACGCCCGTAGGCGATCTGCGCGTCGTGATTAGGATGAAATGGCGATGAAGATGACACATACACCCCGCTCCCGCACCAGCGGAATTAACCAATTATGGTTACAATTCCCAACCCTGTCGGGAATCGAACCCGGAACCCCTGTGACCAAAGGCCAGCACGCTAACCATTTAGCCATGAAGACTTTCCTGGTGTACAATTTCGATTTAAAATTTAAAAACCATTAAAATTTAAGAACGTCAGAAAAATATGTCGCCAAGTAACAATTCTATGACCGGGCGAGTTGGCCGTGCGCGTAGAGGCGCGCGGCTGTGAGCTTGCATCCGGGAGATAGTAAGTTCGAATCCCACTATCGGCAGCCCTGAAAATTGTTTTCCGTGGTTTCCCATTTTCACACCAGGCAAATGCTTAATTAAGGCCACGGCCGCTTCCTTCCAACTCCTAGGCCTTTCCTATCCCATCGTCGCCGTAAGACCTATCTGTGTCGGTGCGACGTAAAGCCCCTAGCAAAAAAAAAAAAAAACAAACAAAAAAAAACAATTCTATGCTTATTAAGAGTATCGCACAAAAAAAGTGAGAACTACTACTATTACTGTACTAAATTCATTCCTCCCCTGAAGAGGTAGGCGGGCCTATTAGACGGTGACGCCGTCTCTCAGGCCAGGAGACTTGTTACGGTGAAGGAGATACTCGGAGAAGGTGAGGGTTTGGCGGCCGTGGCCAATACCAGGAGCTGTCACGGCATTCGCTTTAGTCCAGAAGATTGGAAAACCACGAAAAACCATTCTCAGGACAGCCGACGGTTGGGAGCAGCCGTGAGGTCCAGCCCTGTCCCGCCTCCCGAATGCAGGGGCGTAGAGCCACGGTAGAGCCGTGGCCACCTCTCCTCTGCTCGGTTGATCGGTCAGAGTGCAGAGCTGTTGGACCACGGACCAGCCGTGGCCACTTATGGGCCGAGACCCACTCTGCCTCTACCGACGAAAGTGAGAAAGTCCAAGTTATAGGGTAACAGACAGGGGTAGCCAAAAAACTAAAGGTAGTCAACAGAAAATAATAATATTTAACATTATGGCGGTTGATGTGGTTAATTAAGTCAGCAAGCTGCTCAACTCCTGCAGTTTGTGAAGCATTCTGAACTGAACTCGGCTGCTATCTAGTGACCACTTTAAGAAATAATGACAGCGTGGCGATCGCGTATCACCTGCCTATTATCCGCACACTTTATCTTGGTGCATTTACACCCTAGTGCTGAATCGGTCGACCTCGGCGATCTTCGAGATTCGTACTGGCAACCTTTGAAACACAAACTATGAATCGCTTAAGCATCGTTGTTCGACATCTGGCGTACACTTTACGTACTAGTACTGTTGTTGTTTACTCAACAAAGCCAAAGTATAGAATTCATGCTAGGAACAAGATTTGCATCGAAAAATGTTTTATAATGTTATATAATGTGTATGTGACATAGTTGTTGGCTTAAGATGATAACGGTTTAGAAATTTCATATCGATCGATCATATTCTCGATTCAATTCAGATTTCATTTTCGTTCAGTTGGTAGCACCAGGCAGCACTATCGATACCGGGACAGCTCCCTCCTTACTTCTCACTCCCGGACACAAATGCACCAAGATAAAGTGTGCGGATAATACTTGTGATTTGCGTTTGTTCCCCGAGTTTCAGATAACATCCCCTAGATGGTGGTGCAGTTCACACATGTATCTGCCTACTGCAGAGGTGCCAACCTTTGAAGTAGGTTTTCAGTAATATCCCCCCACCGCCCCTCAGAACATTTTCGGGTCAAATCCAAAGTATCCTCCTACCTTCTCGATAATTACACTACCTTTGCTCTTTCTGACAGCAATCAATTCTAGAGTATTTATTTCATATTGCACCACAAAATTTGCACATTACCAGTTCTGTCACAAAATTTTCTTTGTAGCTTGTTTCGCACCCAACAGCTGCTTTTCAGAGTGGAGTTTCTTGAATCATCCATCCCCCTCTGATGGCATTTTCGCCTTCTGAACCATAAGCAATTCCAGTGCAATGCGCTTAATGTAGGCTTGTTCCCTCTGATTTTTCCTAGCAACAGTGAAAACACTTTCTGTGGTAGGCCTACTGTAAAGTACACTTAATACTGCAAATATAGCATTACTCGAGGTTTTATAAGTAGAGAAAAGCAGAGTGAAGCTCTTTCAGTGACAATGAATTTTACTACACTCACGGATAGCAAAGGGCAGTGGCGATGGAAGTATCGTTGCCAATTCACAAGCGTTGAAACGAGAAGGGTTGAGCAGTAATGCTCGAAAGGATTAATTTTTCCTCCTTTCCTTTTCTTTCCCCGTAGAAAATTTATTTGTCCGTGATATTGTAGGTTTTTCGTAATATTTTGCCCTTTGACCGTAAAGCCGCAATCGTGAGGTGAAATCCGAAATAATTACGGACAATCCATAATAATTGGCACCTCTGCTACTGGGTTGTTACTGTACTGGCCCTCACCAGGATTACCCGATTCAAGAACTGGAAAAAATCCAAAGAAAAGCAGCTCGATTTGTTCTGGGCGATTTCCGACAAAAGAGTAGCGTTACAAAAATGTTGCACAGTTTGGGCTGGGAAGAATTGGGAGAAAGAAGACGAGCTGCTCGACTAAGTGGTATGTTCCGAGCTGTCAGCTGAGAGACGGCGTGGAATGGCACTAGTAGACGAATAAGTTTGAGTGGCGTCTTTAAAAGTAGGAAAGATCACAATATGAAGATAAAGTTGGAATTCAAGACGACAAACTGGGGCAAATATTAATTTATGCAGAGCAGTATTGATTGATTGAAAACAGAAGCATCTACAAGCAATGCTTTGATTACAGAGAAAAGGAAGAAGAAATGAATGCCTGATAGAACAAAACTACCTTTACAATCTTGTAAGTTGAATAGGTTAATTTTTTAATAATGTCAACTATTTATTTTCTAGATATATATAGCAAACCTATTAAGGACAGTTTACAAGGCCGTTGATGGAACCACCTAGCGTTGAGTGCGTGTTCCCAGCGATGCAGAAGGCTTTGGATATTGTCGGCACTGCCCATCACTGAATAGTGCGAAGAGAGGGATCGATTGCCTGCAGAATGTCTTCAACTGGCCGGAAACATTTAAATAAAAATAAAAATCTAGCAAACATTTTTCATGGGTATAGTTCGGAGAATGGTATGTTTAAGCATAACAGCATTGCATTAAAAGTGACAATTGCTTTTAAGGGGATTTATGACTGAAATATTTGATTTTTCCATTCCTTCCCGTATCAGATAATGGCATCAATTAAGTCGTTCCGCCATTTTTAAAGTCCTACGACACGCCCTGAAGCAACATAATATGTTGCTATAACCTTGTGGCTCAGGGCAGAAAGAGAAGCCGCGATCAAGATAAAATGAGAAGAAGACATCAGAAGTGGCAGAAAATATCCCAGGAAGGAAGAATTAGGAGGTCTGAAGGGTAGACATATGGTGCAGGGCAGTTCTTTTGCTTTATTCTTGCTTAGCAATTTTTCAATATTTTGCTCGGTACAAAATGCTCCTTGCGAAGTAATTCTTATCAAAATTTGTTTGAAGTGGTGAGATTGTTCTAAAAGTACAAGTATTTAAATTTTTAATTAAAAACTTAAATTTTGATGTTCAGTGCTGGATTAATATTGAATTTTAAAAAAGTGATACATTTCTGGGCAGAATAGTATTCATCTGAAACTAAAACCCATTCCTATTTCTACATACATTAAGTAAATGTCAACAAAATTTCAGCTTGATAAAACGAGATCTGTTACGCAAGGGACTTATTTACGGGAATACTTAAAAAAATACCGAGCTCGATAGCTGCAGTCGCTTAAGTGCGGCCAATATCCAGTATTCGGGAGATAGTAGGTTCGAACCCCACTGTCGGCAGCCCTGAAAATGGTTTTCCGTGGTTTCCCATTTTCACACCAGGCAAATGCTGGGGCTGTACCTTAATTAAGGCCACGGCCGCTTCCTTCCCACTCCTAGCCCTTTCCTGTCCCATCGTCGCCATAAGACCTATCTGTGTCGGTGCGACGTAAAGCAACTAGCAAAATATATATATATATATATATATATAAAATTGAAATAACATTTGAACCAATACAGCTATACACCTCTAATTAGGTAAAATGTGTGTTTATTTGTAGCTAAACGCAACAACTAAACTTGGTAAAAACCGGATAAAAACTGTAGGAGTTTCAAAATTCAGCCCTAACTCCCCTTAACACTAGAAGAGAGTTTGAAACTTTGGAAAGATGTAAGTTTTCTTTAGTTCTGTTATAAACCTGGGCGGGTCTTGCACGGGTAGGTATCCCCTTTCACATGAGATAAATGTATCTGCCGTCAGTGTCCAGCCAAACGTTCGTTAAATGGTGCATAGTTGGATGAGTGCTCTTCGGGTTCCCTCTAGCTAGCTCGTCATCATCAAAGGTTTTGTTGTGAACATTTCACCACGAATGAGTGACCCTTCACCGGGTTAAACCAATGCAGAATCCGCCACCACACACGTTTCCATACAGTCGAGGCTTGCGCTACCAGCAGAATTTATAATGGGCTTCAAATGATATTAGTGGGGAATACGCATTGTTTATTGATGACTGAACTCGGAGAACGTGACATTTTATTTGATTTTTCTAAAAGCAGAAAGGAACGCCAGCCACTGTTCTGATATTAACCTGTTAATAGTAATTATTGGCTTGGTTCACTCGGAAGCTCTCAGGAAACATCACAAAGTTGAAACGCTCCTGTTAAACTCCAGATTCCCTTGTTCAGCTGCAGAGAGAGTTGATGAGAGAATAGAAAAGATGATTGATAAAGGGTACTGGTGATCGCATTTTATGAGGCCTAACTATAAATTTATCATCTCCGGAGATTTTATTCACAGATATTTGCTGTTTCGTGTAAGGACCTTGGAACATCCCCTTCATCAACTCTGTTCAGTTCGTGTGGGTGAAGACTTTACCTGATGACCTAATGTGTCCTTTATAGGTGTGAATTATTATATTATTATTATTATTATTATTATTATTCCAAACCAAACCCCATGGCACTACAGCCCTTGAAGGGCCTTGGCCTACCAAGCGACCGCTGCTCAGCCCGGAGGCCTGCAGATTACGAGGTGTCGTGTGGTCAGCACAACGAATCCTCTCGGTCGTTATTCTTGGCTTTCTAGACCGGGGCCGCTATCTCACCGTCAGATAGCTCCTCAATTCTAATCACGTAGGCTGAGTGGACCTCGAACCAGCCCTCAGGTCCAGGTAAAAATCCCTGACCTGGCCGGGAATCGAACCCGGGGCCTCCGGGTGAGAGGCAGGCACGCTACCCCTACACCACGGGGCCGGCTATTATTATTATTATTATTATTATTATTATTATTATTATTATTATTAAATTAACAGTCAATAAGTAACAGAGGAAGCCTTCTCATCAGGGGTACCATTCCATCAATCCTAATTACCAGGGCCAGGATTTTGATGACAAAAAAAGTCTTAAAATGATCAATAATAATGGCAAAAATCCAATAAAATGATCCGAAAATGGCATAAAAATAGCAAAATTTACAACAATTTACTAACTGAGTTGGTATAACCTATATTTATGCAATAAACATTATAATAAGTTATTGGGCTTTTGCCATGTCAAGAAAGGTAAGTTAAGGATGTTTTCTGCCCGAAGGCAGATCCGAACCTCCGCAGAGGTGTGCCTGAGCCGGAGTTTACGTGGGGTAGGGTGGCCAGTTCCTTTCTGCTTCTTCATTCCCTTACCCCCACCAACAGCGCGTGGCAATCTATCCAAATCTTGACCACGCCCAATGTTGCTTAACTTCGGAGATCTCACGGGATCCGGTTGTTTCAACACGGCTACGGCCGTTGGTATGTCAGGAAAACAAGGTGAAATTCTTTAAGGTTCACAGAAAACTTTGCTCCACGTCTTCAAAATAAAATCTGGACAGTTCACGAGGCACACTTCTCCAGTTGGAGGTGTCTCTCCTGGAATCTGGACATTTCCAAGAAGTGAAGAAAATTTCTTTAGTCCCCAGATTGACAAAGCGTTGTGAAGATTCTCAAGTGTCCGTA
Organism: Anabrus simplex; assembly: GCF_040414725.1. Classification (NCBI taxonomy): domain Eukaryota; kingdom Metazoa; phylum Arthropoda; class Insecta; order Orthoptera; family Tettigoniidae; genus Anabrus; species Anabrus simplex. Next base: position 1,739,029,470 of record NC_090265.1, on the reverse strand, counting down.
TTCACCCTCATTTAAGTTTGCGATAATATCCAATACCACACGCGTAAATGCTTCACAATCCACAAACATGTAAGAAACTGACTCAAAAAGTATATAATAGTCGAATAATTTCCTTAAGTGACCAAATAATGACGTATAATTTCAGAACATGACCTAAAAATATAAAATGGCAAAAAATGACAAAAATGACTTGAGCATTTCTACAATGTGGGAACTATTATCAGGATTTCCGTACAAGATAGCAATGTCTGTTGTGAACCAATTAAAAGATATAGTATAATGAATTTATTTTGTCGCTTGATGATGATGCTCGTTATTTAGAGGGGCCGAACATCTAGGTCATCGGCCCTTTTCTTGTCTGGCAAGATTAAGGCCATTAGGCCCTCTCTTCCATCCATCTAACCAGAAAATACAGTGTTTACATGTGCAAAATTAAAACAAATAGACTTACAAACGAAACATCTTGCAACTACTAAACAATAAAATATTACGATAAAGAGCAATAATAAAATTAGGAAAATGATGATGATGCAGAAGAAGATGATTATTTACACAATTATAACATGATTAGTTAATTTTTTCTTCTTTTTTTGCTAGTGGCTTTACATCACACCGACACAGATAGGTCTTATAGCGACGATAGGATAGGAAAGGCCGATGAGTTGGAAGGAAACGGCCGTGGCCTTAGTTAAGGTACAGCCTCCCGCATTTGCCTGGTGTGGAAATGGGAAACTACGGAAAACCATTCTCAGGGCTGCCGACAGTGGGATTCGAACCCACTATCTCCCAGATGCAAGATCACAGCCGCGCGCCCCTAACCGCACGGCCAACTCGCCCGGTAGAGCTAATTTCTATTAACCTTAATAATAACAGTGTCATTATATAAAGTCTATAGTTTGAGGAAAGCTAAATCTACAATATTTTCGTAACATACGAATAACAATTTAGGACTTCATCTAATACTTAATAGATATCGGTGACAAAGTTGCTTAAAACTAGCCAGTTGAGGTTCCTCTGACAGAGACGAGTAGTGTATTCCATTGTCGTGCTGAAGAAATGCCAAATGAGTTTGTGTATCGTGTGGTGCTGTGAGGTGGAATAGATATGAGTGTATCAAATCTTGACCGTGTTCCGAAACTGTGATTAGATGGGAAGTGGTGAAATTGACTGTACAAATAAGGAGGTGAGCATGAGGAGAGTTTTGGATGAAGAAGGCATAAAAGCATGAAGATTATGGCGCTGTTTGAGTTTTAGCCAACCGAGTTTATCGTAGACAGGTGTAACATGGTCATAGTACCGTAGGTCACATATATAGCAAACACAAGCGTTTTGCACGCGTTGTAGTTTGTCGTAAAGAGTAGCAGTCACGTTGTTGTACACGGCGTCACAGATTTCATGTCAACAAAATCCTAGCTCTACTAATTACTACTTCTGGAGGTCCAGAAACACAGAGTACCATGCGTATATTTTTAATTCTCCAGAATAAGGCAATCACCTGTTTTAATATATATTTAAAATTTTCTCTATACGATAAAATAAACCATTTCTGTCATAGAACGTGCCAGAACACGAAACATTTGCAACGTTAATCTGTTCAATCATCAATCAATCAGTAATAAGTTTTCTTTTAAATACTGAAGTACCCTATCTTAAACGCCACTTTAGACAACACCAGCAGACAAGAACAGTGTTGGGATAAGCAAACTCAACATGTAAGAAAATGAAATTGAAGTATTTTCTCTTCATATTTTACTCGGGCTTGAACTACATTTATATCGGCTTACAATGAGTACACCTTAACTTCTTCATCCATTGCGTGCACACTCGCACAGCTAACCTGAACACTCAAGTCGGTTGGGTCAAGGGCATGCATGTTTTTAACGAGCTTATGATTTTATTACTGCAATATTCCGCATTATACAACCTTTACGCGAGTTGATATCTTCGTGTCGAAAGGTTATTTTGAAACGTGCATGCAGACTGAATTACACTGATCTGATGATTGCAATGACTTAAGTTCTTGAACGAACAATTTCAGCAAATATTTTACTCTGGATCATAATAATGTTATTTGCTTTACGTCCCACCAACTACTTTTACGGTTTTCGGAGACGCCGAGGTGCCGGAATTTAGTCCCTCGGTTCTTTTACGTGCCAGTAAATCTACCGACATGAGGCTGACGTATTTCAACACCTTCAAATATCACCGGACTGAGCCAGGATCGAACCTACCAAGTTGGGGTCAGAAGGCTAACGCATCAACCGTCTGAGCCACTCCTACTCTGGAACAAAGATCGGGGATTTCGGGATATTTTATTTCCAAGTTAGAGGCAATAAATGTAACTGGACTGGTCCCATACTTGATGATGGAAACCTGAATAAAATTTCGATATCGAACATTTGAACGATCGAGCGATTTGGCTACGTAGTCTGAGTTACATAGCTGTGAGCTTGCATTCGGAGATGGTGGGTTCGAACCCCACTGTCAGTAGCCCTGAAAACAGTTTTTCGTGGTTTCCTATTTCCACACTAGGCTGTACCTTGATTAAGCCATGACCCCTCCCATCGTTGCCAGAAGACCTGCCTGTGTCGGTGCGAGGTAAAACAAATAGCAATTTATAAATGTCCTAGCTTCGGTCCCGAGCCGCGTATTTTAAGGACGTATAGTTAATTCCTCTGGCTTGGGGACTCTTTATATTCGTCTTAATACACATTACTACAAATCACCCATCGTGAATAAATCCGTTCACGAGGGGTTGGTATGAGGTGCAAACCTATGCCAGATTCACTTGAAATACCGACCCCAATAAATTCGGAAAGAGGTCTAGGTGAGCTGCGTGTACATACCAGTCGTCCTGACACTCTCTAATTTCTGACAGTACCGGGAATCGAATCCAAGTTTCCAAGGACGGCAGCTAATAACGCTAAACTTAACGCTACGGAGACTGGCTCTGGTTTGGATGAAGCCAATTTTCATTTCAGAGGTTCTGTAAACGGAGATTTAACTGCTGTTCCCAAGTACACGTGTTCAGTTAATGACCTTCCAGAAGTCTACTTTTCTGAAATTATAGAAGTTCCACAACCGTCCGATTCCTTGGCTGAATGGCCAGCGTTGAAGTATTCGATTCAGAGGGTCCCGGGTTCTATTCCCGGCCGGGTAGGGGATTTTAATCTCGTCTGATTATTTCTCCTGGCTCGGGGAATGGCTGTTGGGGTTTGTCCGAACACTCTCCTCTTCATGTTCAGTCAGTACCAACCACACCACAGAAATACGCAATAGTGATTACATCCCTCCACATAGGGCTGGCGTCAGGAAGGGCATCCGGCCGTGAAAGAGGGCCAACTCCACATGTGCTGCACAGTACTCACCCGCGAACCCACAGGTGTGAGAAAAGAGGTAGAATGATAACAACAATAATAACTACATAAGCCCCACAATAGAAAAATGAAAGGACAGGAATGTACGCAGAGAGACTGCGGCACGATAATAACCAACTATATATTGTATACATATACACCCATACTGTACATAATACATAGCCTACGATTACGCTATAATACATTCGTGAACACGAAGCTGTGTAAAACTGAGTGTGACCCTCACAAAGGAAACAAGTATCAGATGAATTCCAAGGTTATCTTCTCCAATGCGAAACTGTAGCATGCTTGCTTGACCAACGAGTGGCCTATAATACTGTTCCGTGATATATGGACTTCACTGGCTTGGTGCCAGACACAGGTATACGTCTTGTACGTGCTAGTAAGAAAACGAAAGATTACTGCCCCGATTAGAACAAAAGACCTTTCGTTCCCGCAGCATGTTTTTAAGATCAAGGATTCTGGATTTCAACAGTAGGGAATTTCAGTGGAATGATGTGTGGTTTAAAAGTTTGTACGGTAACTTATTAAAGCTTGCGCAAGATATTCCATTACCTGTTTCAAGGAAGGATGACGAAATGTACCCTTCTAATCTTGTCAAACACTTAATATTGGCAATACGTTTTTAACTGCTGAGGAGTAGGCAAGTCTGAAGTAGGTTTCAAGCAATTTAAAACATTTCACTGACATGTATTATTACAAAGTAGCTTCAGGACTATTCCCGTAATATTAAAAGAAGTGTTTTGACAGATCGGGCTTCAGGGAGGAGCATTGAACGTGCCACTGCGCGCTGTTGTCACATTCCTTTCGGTTCCTGCTCACTTGTTCGATGGTTTAGACTGCTGTTGTGTTCTGTTGTACGTAACTTAGAAGTGAGAGGTTTGGCAACTCCAAGCAACATGAGCCGGCCAGCAGACATATCTATGGCAAACGCAGTGGGTTCGCTCTCGTGTCCACGGCAACCATACTCCCCACTCCGGCAGGCAATACACGGACCTCGCTCTGAAGAACTGTCAGAACGCATCTTTCAATATAACGACTATAGAAAAATATACCATCTCAACGTGGAGCTGAGAAGTAAGTGATATTTATCACCTGCGAAAGAGGACGTTGAAATTACAGTATCGGTAAAAAAAAGTTTAAAGCCACTCTTTCACGAATATTTTTTTGCTACTGACCTTATATTTTCAGCAGTTTAGAATTCCATTTAATATATAAAAATCATTGGTCAAAGCAATGCACTCATCCATTATCGTGAGTGTAGAAAACCTAACTAGAGCCCTAGTTTACGCAAGAGAAAAACTATCAGCTCGTTAATGCATTTTATTTGCGTCCGATGAAATTACTCGCAGCCTAAGACAGGTTTTCTATGTATCCAAACGATTTGTACCACCTTCTATACCCTTAATATTAAAAGAAGCGTTTTGACTGATAGGGTTGGAGAGAGAAGCATTGCACGTGTCATTGCACGGTGTTTGTAAGACGACATTCTTTTTTTTTTTTTTTTTTTTGCTAGGGGCTTTACGTCGCACCGACACAGATAGGTCTTATGGCGACGATGGGATAGGAAAGGCCTAGGAGTTGGAAGGAAGCGGCCGTGGCCTTAATTAAGGTACAGCCCCAGCATTTGCCTGGTGTGAAAATGGGAAACCACGGAAAACCATCTTCAGGGCTGCCGATAGTGGGATTCGAACCTACTATCTCCCGGATGCAAGCTCACAGCCGCGCGCCTCTACGCGCACGGCCAACTCGCCCGGTAAGACGACATTCTAAAAGAATTCAATTATATTAGGTCCACCTATTCAATACATTTTTGCTTTTTATTGTGGTGTTTAAAAGTTACATAGTTGTTTAAAATACCTTAGACATATTTCTACCTGGCTTAGAGGTCATCAGCTGGCCCCGTGGTGTAGGGGTAGCGTGCCTGTCTCTTACCCGGAGGTCCAGGGTTCGATTCCCGGTCAGGCCAGGGACTTTTACCTGGACCTGAGGGCTGGTTCGAGGTCCACTCAGCCTACGTGATTAGAATTGAGGAACTATCTGACGGTGAGATAGCGGCCCCGGTCTAGAAAGCCAAGAATAACGGCCGAGAAGATTCGTCGTGCTGACCACACGACACCTTGTAATCCGCAGGCCTTCGGGCTGAGCAGCGGTCGCTTGGTAGGCCAAGGCCCTTCAAGGGCTGTAGTGCCATGGGGTTTGGTTTGGTTTTTAGAGGTCATCATCAGCAAAATAACACAGAAGAATACATAAAAAGATACATACAAATTCGAGTTAAAACAGTCAACAAATGCAATGGGAGTTTACATGTACATGTTTTCCAGAAACATGACAGATTAGAACAACATGTAACTGGATTCACTAGTCTTTAAGTATTTCCTCCAGCCAACTAATATTATACTAAATACGGTTGGACCCACACTATCAACTTATTTTGTCCAAGTTTGAATTCACGTACATTTTTAACAGTTTTCCATTGTACTTGTTGAATATATTTTTAACGCTGAAGCTATGTACATTTTAATGTAAACTCCCATTGCATTTGTTGACTGTGTTTTATCTCGGATTTTAATGTATCAATGTTTTTGTCGCATGTCTTTCTTTGTTATTTTTCTGATGATAACCTCTAAGTCAGGTTCGAAACATGTCCAAGGTATTTTAAACAACTATGTACCTTTTAAACAGATCATTTAATAAATGGCAGAAATGTACTGAATAGGTGGACCTAATATAATTAAATTCTTTTAGAATTTCGTCTTAGATATTCGAAGTCAATACGGAACCGAAATGAAGTTTATTTCTTGTAATTGCACGGTGTTGCCACATTCCTGCATTCCTTTCTCCTTCCCTTCGCTTCCGACCCACTTGTTCATTCGTTCTACCGCTGTGTTCTGTTGTACGTAACTCAGAAATAACAGGTTTGGCAACTCCAAACAACATGAATCGGCCAGCATGCGTATTTCCATGGCAACCGCAGTGGGTCCGCCCACGTTCCCATGGCAACCATACCCCCTACTCACTTCTACCCCCCTCCCACCTCAGACAGGAAACGGATCTCCCTTTAAGAACTGTCAGAACACATCTTTCAATACTACGACTATAGTGAACAAAGTTCTTGGTACGGCTTGGAAATGAAAAAAAGCATCTCGCAGTCAATAACTGAACCCACTGGCCATGCAAACGTTTACCGAGAGAGAAAAAAAAGAAAAAAATCCACCACTACCAACCAATCGCCTATTTTGTTGCAAGAAATGTTAGAAAAAGGGCAGTCTTAACATTTCAACTGGATCAATTCAAAAGTTCTGCTCATTTCGGATAATTTGTTAGAGTTTTCAATTTTTAAATATTAAAGAGGTACCCACTTGTAAGTAGCAATGATGCGTTTTCTGAATATTGAGCCTAGCTTTAGAACAGGATACGTATTATCTTCAAACGACAATATATTATATTAAAATAACAAGTAAGTCAACCGTGCTGGCGGAAACACCTCAATTTAATACGTTAAAAATCTGTAACGAGAAAGGGATGTTCCGAATCCAAACTGTCACTTCATAGTTCAATAATATGGAATACTTCAATAGAAATTGCAGATAAGTTTCAGTCGATAATTCCGTAGAGCCTACGGCATCGCTGGCGAATTTCCCATGCGGCGAAATACTTAGAAATACTACAAGTAACTTCAACTCGAAGAAAAAGAGCTTTCGCTTCATTAGTTTCCGAGAAGTTGGTTACGTAGATGAAACTCACAGAGATGAGAACGTTTTAGGTAGTTGAAGAGAATACGAGATGTAGGTTCATAATGATACAGGGTGTATCTCAGAAGTAACGACGGTTCAGAATTAATAAGCTAGCGTGAAAATGTCAGCCTTTTTCAGGAAAACTCATATACGAAAGCCATCCGAGCTATTGGTAACCGAATTGCGTCAGAGTGCAACCAGAATAAAAGTTTACGTAAAGCTTCCTTTGTTTATATATTTTTGCTACTGGTTTAACGTAGTAGCAACATATGGAAGATTTTCAACGACGCAATGATGGGAAAGAGCTAAGACTGGCAAGGAAGAGCTGTGGCCTTAATTAAGGTACAGTTCCAGTGTTTGCCTGGTGTGAAAATGGGGAAACTATCTTCAGGGCTGTTCCGAATGCAAGCCCATAGCTGCGTGACCAGAACAGCGCAGCCAACTCATTATGTAAAGAGACATATTATGAAAGAAGAAAGAGACAACTTTGTAAAAAAAAAAAAAAAAAAGTAAGACAAACGCAGTAGTAAGTTCTCTCTCTCTCTCTTTTTTTTTTTTTTTTTTTAGAATTTGCTTTATGTCGCACCAACCCAGATAGGTCTTATGGCGACGATGGGATAGGAAAGGCCTAGGAGGGGGAAGGAAGCGCCCGTGGCTTTAATTAAGGTATAGTCCCAGAATTTGCCTAGTGTGAAAATTGGAAACGACAGACACCCACAATCTTCAGGGCTGCCGACAGTGGGGTTCGAGTCCACTATCTCCCGCATGTAAGCTTTCAGCTGCGCTCCCCTAACTGTCGTCCGGTGGACTGCTAAGTTCTAGTCACAGTATCAATTCGAGTGATAGTTGGTAGAATCCTGAACTTCTTTCCATTATTTTCCACACAATTTTCTGACAATGTTATGCCTTTCTCATAAGTCATGATCGCTGCGTCAAAACAGGCACCACAGAAATGTGGGTTCAACACGGGTGCCCTGCATTTAAAAATTCTTAAATGCCGCCCGACTAATGCCAGAATTAAATTCAGTAATTTCGGAGTCCGGAGACGAGGACTTGTACCCGTAATATTAAATGAAATGAAATGGCATATGGTTTTAGTGCTGAGTGTGTCAGAGGACAAGTTCAGCTCGCCAGATGCAAGTCTTTCAATTTGACTCCCGTAGGCGACCTGCGCGCCGTGATGAGGATGAAATTACGATTAAGACGACACATACATCTAGCCCCCGAGCCAGAGGAATTATCCAAATATGGTTAAATTCTCGACCCTGCCAGGAAACGAACCCGGAACCCCTATGACCAAAGGCCAGCACACTAACCATTTAGCCATGGAGCCGGACGTATTAAAAAATGAAGCGTTTTGACAGATCGGGCTGGAGGGAGGAGCATTTCACGTGCCGGTGCACGCTGTTGTCACATTCCTACATTCCTTTCTCCTTCCCTTCGGCTCCGTCTCACTTGTTAGTTTGTTCAGACCGCTGTGTTCTGTTGTACGTAACTCAGAAATGAGAGGTTTGGCAACTCCAGATAGCACGAGCCGGCCAGCAGGCTTATCTCCATGGCAACCGCAGTGGGTCCGCCCTCGTTTCCATGGCAACCGTACCCGCGACTCCCTTCTCCCCAGGCCGGCAGGCAGTAAACGGTCCTCACTCTAAGAACTGTCAGAATGCATCTTTCAATACTACGACTTTAACCAAGTGTCTGAGTCACCTAAAACTGTAGATGTTTTCTTTTATCTTTCTTACTCGAAGAGAAATATATGCATGCGGGGGAAGGATACACAGTATAGTCGGTGTCGCTTAAAGTTGGTACCCAAGGCAAAAACGTTAAAATTATCCACCCCCCCCCCCCATCCTTACCACTCAACCTAGCCTCTTCTATGGATCAGTTTCGGCCTTTGGCTACCAAGATCGCGGGTTTAAACCCGATAGATGTGGTCGGATTTTTGAAGGGCGTAAACAATTCCGTTCGGCATTCCATGACATACGATGTTTGCATATAAAAGACATTCAGTAACACATCTGGTATTCCCCCGACAAAATTACTCTGCCAACTGATAGAGGAAAACAGAACGACGATACTGACGGGCAGGCAGCCTAGATGACACGTCAAATTGAAATGCTAGCTCACAGTAACTGAGGCCATTATTTTTATTATTATTATTTTTATTATTATCATTATTATTATTATTATTATTATTATTATTATTATTATTGCTAACAATTTATAGTTATTTTCCAACTGGTTGTAGGCCTATTATAGGACTCTGCTTGCCCTATCGCATCTTCAAATTATCTTGTAACTTGCGCGCTGGCAGCATTTCTCGTGAATGGCAAGGAGCTCAATAACTGGCAACGTTCATACTGTCGCAACCAGTGATGGAAAGAGAACAAGATAAAAAGTAACTGGGCTCGATTGCAGTTACTTGAGAAACACTTTACTCAATTACGCTTACAAATTACTTTTACAAGAAGTAATTTGTTTTACGTCGCATTGACACAGATAAGTCTTATGGCGTCGACAGGATAGGAAAGGCCTAGGAGTGGGAAGGAAGTGGCCGTGTCCTTAAATAAGGTACAGCCGCAGCATTTGCCTGGTGTGAAAATGGGAAACCACGCAAAACCACCTTCAAGGCTGCCGACAGTGGGGCTAACCGCACGGCCAACTCGCTCGATGTGTATGTGTGTGTGTGTGTGTGTTTGTTTGTTTTAGCATAGCGGCATACAGTGGCTACTATTACTAGGTATAATAATAATAATAATAATAATGATAATAATAATAATAATAATAATAATAATAATAATAATAATCATTTCGTGGGGCTTTATCTAGGCAGGTGCAGCCCTTGTAAGGCAGACCCTTCGATGAGGGTGGGCGGCAACTGTCATGCGTAGGTAACTGCGTGTTACTGTGGTGGAGGATAGTGTTATGTGTAGTGTGGTGTGTGAGTTGCAGGGATTTTGGGGACAGCACAAACATCCAGGCCCCCAACGAAGGGAATTGACCACTTAAGGTTAAAATCTCCGGCCCGGCCGGGAATCGAACCTGGGGCCCTTTGAACCGAAGAGCACTGCGCTGACCATTCAGCCAAGGAGCCGGGCATTACTAGGCGAGACTAAACATGACACCTTGGAATTTTTAAAATGTTTCCCACATTTTTATTTTAGTCAGTGACTTTTATTAGCGTTTGCAATAATTTTTCATTCACTTTGCAAATAAATTAATTGGTTCTTAAAATTCTCATCGTTAATCCTCGACGTCTTAAGGAGGAAAGTATGTCTGCGAATGTACTTGGGGCACTTGAAGGAAAAAAAGAACATCGTTGGAATGTCTTTGAAAATACTGCAAACGTAAGAAAGTACCTTACACAGAACTGGTTCTGCTGTAGTAGGACTGAAAAGTTATCTTAATCATAATTTTGAAATTTACATTTCTGGTTCCCTACGATGTGTAACAATTACAAGATGTAACGATTACAATTTCATTTCAAGAAGTAAATTACAAGTAAAATTCGATTACTTTTACTCAAATTACTTCCCAACTCTGGTCGCAACGTGAAAGTTGTTACATTTCAGAGTGTAACTGATTAAGTCGTAATGCTGTATCTCGTTAACGTTAAAATAGCTAAATATATGAACCTTTGTCTCAGTAGCCACTGAATGAAGAAATATGATTTTTTTAATATGATGTTAACTCATGTCTTTTGCATACACAGATCTAGAATGGCTTTAAAATACGTGCTACGAAAAAAGTTATGATTTTTAAAAGTAATATTACCCAATTTTAATTTGTTTCTGCAGATATTTTATTATAAAAAGTAAACTATTCAAGAAATGTGAACCAAAGTAGATCCACACTACCACAACAGTATCACAGACATTTGGAAAACATTTCACGGAAATGCACCCGGCAGTTTCTGAAGAAAGGGAGCATTTGTTGCGGAGAAAGCGATTTTGAGTAAATTGCGTTTACAAGTAAATGTTTCGGTAAAGTTCACCTGCTGTAGAATAGAAGCTTTAAACTCCTCTGCCAAAATAACACTGCATCTTGCGATTGCAGCTCAAGCAACTAATCAACTAATAAAACATATTTCTCCTCAAACCACGCCAAACCACAGCCTAGAGCGAATAGTCCCTGAGATGTGTGTAAATCAGTGACACTGCACAAAACGTGTCTTGAAATAGAATTGCACAAATATATTAAATTATTTAAAATAGTAAATATTCGAAGTCCGCCTCCGTGGTGTAGTGGTTAGCGTGATTAGCTGCCACCCCCGGAGGTCCGGGTTCGATTCCCGGCTCTGCCACGAAATTTGAAAAGTGGTACGAGGGCTGGAACGGGGTCCACTCAGCCTCGGGAGGTCAACTGAGTAGAGGTGGGTTCGATTCCCACCTCAGCCATCCTGGAAGTGGTTTTCCGTGGTTTCCCACTTCTCCTCCAGGCGAATGCCGGGATGGTACCTAACTTAAGGCCACGGCCGCTTCCTTCCCTCTTCCTTGCCTATTTCTTCCAATCTTCCCATCCCTCCACAAGGCCCCTGTTCAGCATAGCAGGTGAGGCCGCCTGGGCGAGGTACTGGTCATACTCCCCAGTTGTATCCCCCGACCAAGAGTCTGAAGCTCCAGGACACTGCCCTTGAGGCGGTAGAGGTGGGATCCCTCGCTAAGTCCGAGGGAAAAACCGAACCTGGAGGGTAAACAGATGATGATGATGATGATGATGAAATATTCGAATATTTGAATGAAACAAATGCCACATTAAACAGAATGATTCACACGTTAATAAGATGTAAAAAAAAAAAAAAGGCGTGATGGGGGGTGGGGGGAGGGAAGAGAGAATTGCCGATTCGGACCTTTACAACTCCCCTTAATATAATATACTCCTTTAGGAACGTACGATTATCAGGTAAGTTCAATACTGGCATGTACGAATAGTACATGTAATAGCCTATCTGGTGCAGTACCTAGCCTCATGGTGCAGGAGTAGCGTGCTTGCCTCATACCCAGAGGTCCCGAGTTCGATTACCGGACAGTCGACGGATTTTAATTCTGTACAGGGGACTGGAACGGGGTTCACTCAGCCTCGTGAGAACAACTGACGAATTGTCTGATATAAGACGAGCAGAACGGTCGCGAAAGGCAAGCAATATGGCTGAGGCTATCACGATGACTACGTTGAACTCCATTGCCTAGGCAGGAGTCATCTTGGTAGGCTAAGGACCTTAGTGAGCTGCTGCGCCACGGATTTTCCTTCTTGTTTTTTCTCGTTTAGTTCGTGTAGAATTACATCTTAAGTTGTGTACTGAGATACACTTTGCTATGACAATGCTTGGTGATTTTCATATGTAAGTACTCAAGTTGACAGCAATGATAGGTCTTATTTAGGTCTAGTATATTTGTTTTTCTGCTACATTACAATTAGGATACGACGAGATGTCCGTAAATATTTTCGATGAATAAATACATTAACACCTCCATGCATGCACGAGATGCCCATCATAAACCATTCTTCATAAATCTGACAGAACATTGAAATAAATACCAGACGTGCCAACTTTTAAAATTAACAAATCAGGATTTGTGGCATATCGTGGCATGTTACGACACATCATTGATGACGTAACTTTGAAGTATATTTAACGCATTGTACTACTCAATTATGTAATTTATATTATTCATTAACTAAATAACTCATTTATAAATAGTGAAATATTGCATTTATTCTATAAATACTCAAATACATGTATACTGCTTTAGAATACATGACTCTACATTGTAACTGCCTTAGGCCTCTTCATAAATTTCTGATCGAGATCTTTGCTCGAAGTACTGGCCTTGTTGAACGGGTTTTAAGGTTTAATTTTTTCCAGAATTATTTTTCGGGATGCTTTGGTCTGAATTGAGTTTTTGTCCTTGTAAACATGCTAAAAAATACTCTCACAGTCGGCAATGCTATGTGGAAATTATAAAATTAAAAGCATTACGTTAGAGATTCTGGCATATTTAAGAACACCACCAGCTGATTGCATCTGTCTTGCCAGTGACCACTGAACTTCAGTTCTCTCCAGTTAGAACGAGGAAAACTTTGGGATTAAAAAAACCACAGGAATACTAAATCTGTTCTCAAAATCGGGAAATAAGTCTCTGCGATCACGAGAGGCGAAGGACCAACAATTGAGAGTTTCCCGCTTAAACTGGGACTGACAAGTTTTCATTCCCCACCCTGAAGAGGTGGGGCGGGCCACCTAGCGGGTTACGCTCTCTCTCTGGCCAAGCTAAATAGGGGGAATTGGCATGTCTGAAATATGAATGGATTTTAATGAATATAAGGATTGCATCTCATTGCAAATGTCTAATCCCTTGGAACACGTAACTGAAAGTGACCCGCCACTTAAGAACTTGATGCAATAACATGAGGTACAGTAAACGAGGAGGTGGGCTAACGCCGCAGGTTTGGGCACTCTCACTAGTCTGCATCTCTTGGCTAACAGCGTCAGGTTGCGTAGCCTCCTTTCACCTCTCCAACAAGCAGCCTTTCTTACGTCACTCACTCACTCTCACGCTGTTCCGGTGTACTTCCTGTGTTCTTCACAGTGAAGCTCAACCTCCACATGCTGTACAATCATGTGTTCTAGTAACAAGCTACAAAATTCGGGGCTTAACATCAGTCATCAGTTCAACTGAAAAGAATAGAACCAAATACAATTTTGTATAGGCCTAATAATAATAATAATAATAATAATAATAATAATAATAATAATAATAATAATAATAATAATAATAATAATAATAATAATAATAATTCGTAAGGACAAAGGCAACAAAGTTAAGATGCTTTCAAGAATTTGACAAATATTTGAGAGAGATCAGAATCTCAGAAAATCAAGGACAGGGATGAATTTAGAGAGATGGATAAAATCTATCTGGGGCTTAAACTGGAACAAGACTCAGAATAAGGACGAGGGTTAATGACAGAGGCGTGAAAGAAGTCACTAATCGATGGACTTCAGAGATACTAGCACATCCATCGACACGAAGCTGGTGTATTTGGGCATCTTGAAACACTACCGGATTGAGTCCGAATCGAACCCGCCAACAGAAGTTTAAATCTTCTACTAACTTTACTAAATAAAAACACTAAATAACTAGGGAAAATATATTTAAAAACCCTGCTCAGTCCGGTATGTAATTAATTGCGGCTACGACATAACGCTGTTGGCTGAAACACGCTGGTTCCAAGTGGCTCAAGACCGAAAGTGGCTCAAGACCGAAGACGATGGAAGCACATGGAAGAGGCCTATATCCAGCAGTGGATTGAAATAGGTTAGAAAAGAAGAAGAAGATAAGACGATTGTGAAGGAATCGTTCGTGGACTGAATATGAACTGTCTAAGCTGACTAAGTGAGAGATGTTGCATGTTTCTCTTCTCTGTCTGTGAATAGAATGCACGCAGTTCCAGACTTCCAAACTACAGTCGTAGCAGTGCAGGGAATCGAACACAGGACAACTAGATGGAACTCCCAGATCACGGCAGCAGTGAAAAGATTGCTTTCAAATCAAAATAGTGCACTTTTATCATCAGTCGCGATCAACGGTATTCTTTTTAAGACAGAAATGCATCTCTTTCAAACCGACTTCGTTGTACGGGTGTGAAAGCTGGGTATAATCAGAATATCGCATTCATAAGTTGGAAGAAACGGACATGAAGATAGCGAGAATGAGTTCTGGCACACAGAGGTTGGAACAATGACAGGAGGGTACTCGGAATGAGGAGACAGAGTCTAAATTAGGAATTAATTCGATAGGTGGAGGCTGTGCTTATTGACGTCAGAAAAGTTGGATGGCGCAGCCACGCGGAAGAATGTTGAAGCTGCAACATAGTGACTGGTGAGCTTTATTTACATGGCGAAGCATTGACGTCGTGATGGAAATAGAAAGAAAATTGTCAAATTTGAGGAGGTACTGCTCTGTATACGGTTGCAAATCGTATAAAACGGATGCGAAATCTCTTCACTACTTTCCTGTACATAAAGTTCAGAGAGAAAGATGGGCTTCCGCGCTGTCAATTGGAAAACGCGTTACGCGATACATGACAGTGTGCAGTCTGCATTCTCGTGAAGACGACTTCTTTCCACAGCGTAGGTACCGGTAGTGTTTACTGTACTCATTGATAGTCATTGTCTCTAATTTGTATTCACAAAGATTTAGCTACATCAAAAATACTGATAAAGTTGTAGCCTAATACTTCTGTGCCGCACATAGAATGTAATCCGCTCTTTGTAAACTTCTTCATATGTGTAACAGCAGGGTGAGTAATATCTTTAACTGGTAGTAATTAAACACTGCATTTAAATTGTCTATAAAATACTTCTTTCAATGAAAGAAAATACGTAGTATTTTGCCATCATAAATTACCTTTTTTTGCTATTTGTTTTACGTCACACCGACACAGATAGGTCCTATGGCGACGATGGGACAGGAAAGGTCTAGGAATGGGAAAGAAGCGGCCGTGGCCTTAATTAAGGTACAGCCCCAGCATTTGGGAAACCACAGAAAACCATCTTCAGAGCTGCCGACAGTGGGGTTCGAACCCACTATCTCCCGGATGCGAGCTCACAGCTGCACGTTCCTAACCGCACGGCCAACTCGCCCGATCATCATAAATTAGAAGCCATAACCTAATTATTTGGTAGAATTCGACAAACCAAGTATTCTTCAACCCCAAACAGCTGTGACTGTAGAGGTTATAGTATTCTTTAATTATAATTTTCAAACTTTGCTCTGCATATTCTGTAGGTAGTTATAATTTTTATACTTATTATTGTCGGTTCTAAGTTCTAACTTTTGTGCTGATGGTAAAAATGGAAGAATATTAAGATTAGGATGTGGGCTGTTCCAACACAAGCCTGTATAAGGCCTAGGATTTATTTGCTTTACAACATTTACTTAGTAGAATTATTATTTTATTTCTTCCCCAAGATTACAGTTTACAAGACAGGTAACTCCCCGTCACCTGGCTAAGGCTTTGGCATGGACCTAATCAACAAGAAATTACTCCATAACCTCTAATAGTGGAAAATTACAGTAGCTTAACTAAGGTGCATTGGCGTGTCAACGGTAACATTTCTCTGAAAAACCCGCTTTACATGTACAGTTGCATTTCACATTTTCACTCCCTTTGTTCAAGACAACATTAACTTTGTGGGGTTTTTAATCGATGTGGGATGATTGTAAACACAACGCTACAACACCAGTTTCATCTTCTGTTTCAAACTTTTTACCTACACATATCAAGTAATTACGCTTGAATCTTTCTTCCCTTTCCACTAATGGACGCGTGAAATCTCCGACAACTCTCAACAGTTGCGCACATGACACCAAAGACATTTTGAACACTTAATAAATCCTACAGACGCACACCCGATCACTGTCGTGTTTATTTCCCGTCACTATCTCGCCGCCATAGTGGAAACAGCTGACCGTAGGCTCCTCCCCCGTTTCGGACGTCAATAGACTGAACATCACTGAAAATTACATATCAAAAAACAGGTACACAGCCTAATGACATTTGTGAAACAATATGGCCGTAGAATTAGTTGTGACATACTTCTTTATTACAGCGTAATGTTAAAATATGCTTTATGGTAGATTTTCTACAAATCTATTACATGTTAAAAATACGTAATGGCACGCATGTCATAGGTTCGCCATCCCTGACCTAGGAGAACAACGGACTCGACGATGGACGGCAAGAGACGCAGAGGGAGACCAAAACAGCGATAGATTGATTTTATTGACTGATTTGATTTGATTACAGTCGAACCTCGATATCTCGAACATCCATTACTTGAATTTTCTCGAAATAATATCAATTTTCCACCCGTCTGTTTTATTCTTCACGTGTATTTATTTCTCTATTACTCGAACTTGGATTACATGAATTAATCCATTTCTCGAAGCAAACGTTTCCTCCATAGCCACTGAAAATATTCTGTAACTCGAATTTTGTACAGCATTAACTGTGCATTGTGTGCACTGTGTTATTGTTCCTTACTTGTCCACCCCTGATGCATTGGCCATGGGCAGTAGGAGTTTATGAACCCACTCCTGGATTGTCACTAGACCAGGCGTTAAGTGCACTGACTATTCTTCGACGATACCTATAGAGGCCGTCGAATGTAGGTATGAAAATGGTTTCGCCAGTGCCGGATTAAGGTTTTTGGGAGCCCTGGGCTATGTAAAAATGTGGGGCCCCTTCTTCGTAACATCACGTAAGACTAGCATACTGCAGACATTATAGAACTACTTCCACTTAAATTGATGAATAGGGAAGTGTTGAAATAGACTACAATTTTTCTCTATTTTTTCATGTTAATATGTCATAATGCCAAAACATATTTTACATTTGTCTCATCATCACTATCAAATCGACATACAAAGCAGAACGTACATTTTTTGGCACCACTAGGATATTTTCTATCCATTTTACAAGAACAATACAATTGTAACTTACGAATGGTTCAATAATCAGAGGTGAACTGGAAGTTCTCTTCCTGATGCAAAGATATAATATAGCATGCGCATTCCACCGTGCTTCCCCTGTCCCCTCCCGTCACTTCGTAGACCTCGTCCCGGTTCCCTCTCTGCCCGTACTAGCAAGCTGCCAGATTTAAATTTTCATCAACAATAACCTTTACAATGATTACAGTGCGTAAGTAGCAAGGATTCGTATCTCCGGACGGTAACTGATTCTAGCAGTGATGAAATATTAATGCCGACAGCTGATAAGAAGGAAGGAGGAGTGCGTGTTCGATATTTTGCTAGCGTAAATATTCATATACATCCACGAAGGTGGAGCAGCAGGCCTTTTTATACAATTTTAGGTTCGGCCAAGGGCCGGGGCTCCTTGGTAGGCGGGGCCCGGGGCTGCAGCCCCTTTAGCCCCCCCCCCCCCCGTTAATCCGGCCCTGGATTTCGCAGCAATAACTGTTATTGAAAACTATGTGAAAGAAAAGAAGTTTGAGAGTGAAAAGCATCTTTCTCTACTGTGTGCATTGTGTTTTCAACGACTTGCTACAATAAGCGTTGTAATTAAAATGACAAAATACTTCGAGTTTGTTTTTATATGCTTAAATAACACTTATAAACAGTATCAAGCCGTGGTTACACGTAATTCGATTACACGCAATCCTCAAAGAAGGGAATTCTCTACATCTCGAAATTTCGATAACTCGGAAAAAAATCAGCTCCCGAGGTGATTCGAGATATCGAGGTTCGGCTGTATTTAAAGATAAGAGGCCACGGGCATACTGTAGTTGCAATCAGAGGATTGAGGAGAGGCATTCGTAATTTAACAGAGCCTTGCAGACTGAACGCTGACAGGCATAACAATCTGTAATGAAGATTATGTATGTATGTATGTATGTATGTTGATGTTTGACCAGGGAACCATTCAGTGAACACGATTTTCCTCAAGTCAGGCAGTAAAATAATGAAAAGATTGTCACTGTGAGTTTGGAAGCTGAGACCACTGTTGAAGATACATTGTAATAATGTAACGTGAGCATCACATCCACACCATTTGTGTCACCCGACCGACAGGCTGACCGGCTCTCGAATTAGTGTCCTGTTTGGTTTTTGTCCCCCGTAAAACACACATCATTTCATGAAACTCTCCACCCCCTCTGTCACTGTATTGATGTATGCTGGGTAACACATTAGCGCCCATCCCACTAGGCTGCCCTGCGTTAGCAACGTGTGTGTGGTGCTGTTGTGCAAACCCGCGGGAGGGTGGGACCATGCAAGAGAACGAGGGCGCGGGGAAAGGGGGCAGTGATCACAGAGCTGCCAACATACATAAAAAACATTTTCAAGTAGCTCTTTTGTGGCCAGCATTTTTTTATTTATTTAGGACACTATAACACTGTTTGCCGGGGGTGATTTATTCTCCGTAATATTTCACTACTGTACACTTGTCTTGCTTGTTAAGTGTCAGCTTGCGACCACTCGAGTCGAGAATTTGGGAGGACTTTTGGCAGATACAAGCAAGGGTAGGGACTAAACACTCGGTGCAAACCTGTACGAGCCATAACAAAGCATGTCAGAATAAAATATCCGCCAAATGCCGAGTAGTATCGGGAAGATTAACATCACAACTTTTTCCACCACAGGTTTGAAAGCAGCAAACACAGCCATTGCTCTGCTAAAAAAGTCAGGGCTACAAGAGCTGATTGGTGGCGGTGGTGGTGGTGTTGCTTCGTCTAAGAGCCTTGCGACATTATGGTTAACAACCCTATTGTACTTAAGTCAGCTTGGTAATATGTGCGGCAGTGGTTTCCGTTCCAAAGTATGTAATAATCTAATAATTTATATAGTCCTGCACTTGTTAAGATATAACTGTTTCCTAGAAGTCGTAACTTACCAAGACCTCTCCACCCCGTACCACTTGACTGAGCTGGGAGCTCATCCGCCAACCTGGGCTCAGAAAGCCAGCGCAATACCATTTGAGTCACTGACCCTGGTTGGAGTATGTACAGTAATTAATTGGGACTAGGATTGTGAAGGAACCGTTTATGAACTGAATTTGAATCGAGACACCATGGAATACTTCTTTTAAACTGGCCGAGTGAAAGATTTTACACGTTTCTATTCTCCATTTGTGAATCGAATGAATGCATCCATTTCCAGACAACGGTAGCAGTGAACTGATCGCTTTCAAACCAACAATAACGCAAACTTCTGCCCAGAGCAGAACAACAGCTATGGTAAAACTACTACCATGATTCCACAGATGTTTGTCTGGAGTGTAGTAGCTAGTGTAAGTAAAGCCAATAACATTATTATTGTAATTAACTGAGCCTAAGATAACGCAGAAAGCTGCTGATACCTACGAGGAGGGCAATATCATAGGATTTACCACTGGCTGGGGTGGAAAAACACGGAAAGTGACCTCCCATGATAATCAGCGATGAAATTTAAATCCCACGAGAAAACAGAAGCAATATTCGGCCAAGATTTAACGATTATTATTATTATTCTTTCTCCGTTAGGGTCTTCTAGGGATCACGAGGCAATTTCAGTGCTTCGTCCTTCGTTGTTCCTTCTTCCTCCTCCAATACTCCATCTGCTCACTATGCCTCCTTTTCCTCTCCTCAGACCATTTTGAGCCTGTTTTCTTTCCCTCGCGACGTTGAAATCCTTCCATGTTTAACACTTTATTTCTAAATAATAATAATAATAATAATAATAATAATAATAATAATAATAATAATAATAATAATAATAATAATAATTATTATTATTATTATTCCCCCTTACTAGTTTGCAATTCCACGTTATCGAAAAAGTAAATCACCAAAAATGTAATACCTAATTTTGACCATACAGTAACTCCACGACACCTCACTGCATATGGATTACAATGGGTCCTGGGCCTACAACGAGATAGCTGATGCCAGATTGTATGTAAGTATTTGGAGATGTGACGTGACATGTTGCTCAGCCTGCTGCTTGCCTTTCTTAAGCGAATTCATAACCTCTTCTTTCAGAAAGCCCCCCAATAGGGCTCATAAGTCTATGAGAACCCCTATCCAACCATCAAACCAGCATTATAATTCTTTGTCAACAGGGCCTCGAAGTAAAATATGCAGATAGTACCTCTAGGGCACACAAAAAACAGACACTAAAACGATAAAATTACCGAAGAACACCGGTTACCTACAGATTTTAAACTTGGAAATCGCGGAAGCCTATTACCAAAGCACAACGAAGTTTGTCGAGAGTCCAGACTAACATGGAATCATACATTAATTTCAGGATATTGGCCGTTATACATACAGAAACCATCAAACAATTGTTTTATATACAACTCTTTAATTGAAAACTGTACTAGTGGATAAGGCGATTTATTTAAGAATTGATCCTCCTCTGACACGCTTTGAAACTCGGTGTGACGTCCTACGCACGTTACTGACCACTTGAAAGGCTTCTTTATTCTCTGTTTAAGTTGAACGACCACATTGCGATTCACGTTCTTTTCATCCCAATTACTAATGCTGATTTAAAAAAAGGCTACCTGTCACCGAAATAAATTGTCCATTACTAAGCAAACGTCTTCTCTTTCTTTTTCTGGCCCTTTCCCAATCGTCAGGGGGACCAAATGTGAATTAATCCCAGTTTTACGGTCGGATGACCTTCCTCACGCCAACTCTTCGTCGATGTGGAAAAGTCTGACGCCGCGGAACTCCTTCAGATAAAGAAATTATAAGTCACTGGGCACAGGGTCAGGATTATAGCGAGGGTGGTCGAACTACTGCCCGGCACAATACTGGATGAGTGCTTGCGTTTGAACACAGCTTAGTGACTACCACCTCTTTCTCTGCGGCAAAAGTTTTCACATCAACGATGAAAAAACGACGATTCAGAAATGGTTTTACTCGCAGGCGGCAGATTATACGACGACGACGATCTACAAAAACTTGTCCCACGCTAAGACAATTTTTGTTTCTTTCTTTCTTTTACAAGTTGCTTTACGTCGCACCGACACAGATAGGTCTCATGGCGACGATGGGATAGTCTAGGAATGGGAAGGAAGCGACCGTGGCCTTAATTAAGGTACAGCCCCAGCATTTGCCTGATGCGAAAATGGGAAACCATGGAACACCATCTTCAGGGCTGCTGAGAGTGGGGCTCGAACCCACTATCTGCCGGATGCAAGCTCACAGCTGCGCGCCCCTAACCGCACGACCAACTCACCCGGTGACAAATGTTTCAATACGCATGAAACTATATAGAAAAGTAGCGAATGGTATGCAGAAAGGCATAAAGAAGGAATTAACCAATAATATTGATAAACAGTCCTTAATTGAAAAATATGCCTTTGCTGGCGGGACCTAGTGTTTACAGTGCACTATGTCTTCTGGTATGGGCTAGAGCAATTTTGTTACTTACATTGATCTGTCTCAGCTTTATCCATGGCTTTGACAAAATGAAAGTGACTGAGGTATGAGTGATACTAGTAATGCCATTCCTTCTGCAGCCAGTCCCTGCTATGAATGGTGTGAAAATATTGCTCATAGGGTCGGTTGGTGCATGCATTTCAGTGGGCTTGGCAGACTGATATGTAATAGCAACTTCTGGCTCGGTGAGGAAAGCAACGGGAAACTACCTCACTCCTCATTTCCCTAGTACGCCTCTTCAGTGATGCCTAGGCCATCTATGACAGCTGATGGCGGAGCTGTTGAGGATCCAACCAGCCTTCGGGCTGAGGACTAAACAACAACAACAACAACAACAACAATTGAAAAATTACAAGTCGCTTTACGTTGCAGTGACACAGACAGGTCTTATGTCGACGATGGGATAGGAAAGAGCTAGGAGTGGGAAGAAAGCAGCCGTGGCCTCAATTAAGGTACACCTCCAGCATTTGCCTGGTGTGAAAATGGGAAACCATGGAACACCATCTTCAGGGCTGCTGACAGTGGGACTCGAACCCACTATCACCCAAATGTAAGTTCACAGCTGCGCGTCCCTAACCGCACGACCAACTCACTCGATTAATTGAAAAATAACCCTCGTATGTATGTATGTATGTATGTATGTATGTATGTATGTATGTATGTATGTATGTATGTATGTATGTATGTATGTATGTATGTATGTATGTATGTATGTATGTATGTATGTATGTATGTATGTATGTATTTACCATAGTTCAGAAGGCACTTCAGCAATATAGTTCACAGCAGAGATATAATCATAGGACAGTCTTACATTAAAGAACAGCATCTGTGAAAAACTGCCCATAAGGTACAAAATGTATTAGTCTGGCTATATAAAGCTAGAGGATCTGTGGATGAATAATTTTAGAGCATACCCATTATCATAAGCCCGCCTAGCTATAAGCTTGCGCCAATAAACTGAACTTCGAGAGTAAGAGGGCTTCTATGGTCACGTACTCCCCCACCGTTTATCGTTCCTTCCAGCTGCAAGATTACAGAGCGAATTAACTGGCAACCTTCGGCGACTCTAAGTCTGGTGATCACAAGGCACAACATTCGTAATCCTTAAAAACTGAAAGCAATAAAATATTTTTTTGCTACTTGTTTAACGTCGGCGACGGATGGAAGGGAAAGGGATAGGACTGGGAAGGAAAGGTCCGTGGCCATAATTGACGTACAGCCCCAGCATTTGCCTGGTGTGAAAATGGGAAACCAAGGAATCTTCAGGTCTGCCAACGGTGGAATTCGAACCACTATACATAATTTTATGAGGAATTCAAACCACAAGGGACGAGCCTTCTAATTTTGAAAAATCTACGTACATTGATCGAAATCCAGCATCTTGACGAAACGTTAGAGCCAATGCCACTGAATGCCTATTGATTTTTTATGGATGCAGTTTCGTTTGTTTAATCTAACTCGCGGGGCACAGGCCAGAGTAAAAAGCAGCTTTCACTGAAGCTTACTCACGGCTGTGACAGCAAGAGAGCTGCTGAAATAAGGGCGGCCCTTAGTAATAAAAATAATATTCGAAGCACGACTGTGCATCCGAGTGTTACGAAAACTTTTGATCAAGGGGTCAGTGGCACTGCAATAACAATTTCTGGCCCAGTGAGGAAAGCAATGGTAAACCACAACACTCCTCATTTTACCCACTGATGCCGTCATCGGGTTTTGCGGGAACACGACAGCAAAAGCGTTTTGGTGGTTCTATTTGAGGATCCAACCAGCCTTCGGGATGATGCCATAAATATGTCATTAAGCGCGATTGGTTTCGGAAGCAGGATACCAAACCACCGAGGTCATTTTTCTGTTTCGTTAATTATGTCAACGTAAATCGCATGTTGAATACACTGGTTCATTTCTGCAAAAGCGGTTAAGCTACACTGGACACCGGTGATGAGAGTATCACATGCCGTTAACTCAACTCCGTTTAATGTCTGTTGCGATTTCCTGACAGAGACAGTATTTTAATGTTGAAACCATTTCTCGGCAGACAAAGTAGGAGTCCCCATGCTACGAAAAAGGTAAAATTAAGCAATTTCCTCAATTGTGACGAAGGGCTAAACGTCCTCTAAAGGTTTCAAACTGTGAGTCTTAGATAGCTCTATCAAGCCAAGACCAACTACAATACCTCAGACCTTAACAAACCTATCGAAACTGTCCATAATGGCGGCAATTGGAGTGCTAGCATACGTTTGTTTTGATTTATGTAAGCCGTGTTTTTACCAAATATTTACGGATATTTAAATATTAATAATCATAAATTATATTTATTTATATTATATAAAGGCTATAGAGTCACTTTCAGTGCCGTAAGAAGCTGTTTGTTCCTAAAGAGCTTATTTATTCGAACAATGTCCGTGGTGATTTGGTTATTGTTTGTTCTCGTATTCTTCTCTGAAAGTATTTCTTTGTATTTTCTGCTACCTGTGCATCATGTTTATAGTTTAATGTGATGTGTGCCTGAATGCAAGTCCAATTATAGGGGTAATGCACAAGCTTCAGTGTTCAGATTTCCATAACGCCCAGTAGTAAGGCAAAAATGGTTTAAGTACATTCACAGGGAAAACGTCGAACAAATGATAGGCCTAATAGTGTTGTGTGCATTAATAATTTTGATACCGGTACCAGGGAAGATATTATACCCATAAAAGGTGTTGATCCAATTCGGGTGCCACGCACAGTTCCGAAGCTAGGTGTACATAATGATGCCTATCCTAGCATTTTCCCCTATCAGCCAACGTACCTTACTACAAAGAAAAGTAAATCAGTTCCGGAAAAATCCGGAAAATCGTGACCAAGAGTTGTGGTTGAGAGATGAAAGTAATTTTAAACG
Source organism: Anabrus simplex (assembly GCF_040414725.1). Classification (NCBI taxonomy): domain Eukaryota; kingdom Metazoa; phylum Arthropoda; class Insecta; order Orthoptera; family Tettigoniidae; genus Anabrus; species Anabrus simplex. The sequence goes on along the minus strand of NC_090265.1, from coordinate 1,739,004,522 downwards.
GTGGTGCAAGAATGATGTAATTTACAATTGTCAGTGTTTAACAACGGAGGTGCGTTAACTAAATCTAACCCCATTTCTCGTGAGTGAAAATGAGGGTTACGATCTTTCTTTTTATACATTACAAAAGGATGATGTGCCACCAATTCCGGTGAGTTTTTGAGGTAGCCTAGTGCTTTGGATCGTCAATTGTATCATACAAATATCACTGTACCACCTCAACAATTCAGGTGGATTTTGGAGAGTTGATATTTTGTTCGAAAAATTTGTTTGCATGTTTTCATAATCGTCTGTGGTTAATGGTGATGTTGTATAGTATTTCATGTAAGGTTAGTACCGGTAATGTTATTTGCTGACATCTATTTATGTTATTTGCTGACTGAAGTTTCATACGTGAAATACGTGTATAGTGTGTGTCTGTTTCAACCTGCGTTGATAAAATAATTCTCCCTTCGTTATTTTCCCACTGAAGTTACAATTATACTTCCTACAGAATTACTCCATAACGTTAATTATTCATATTTTGAGTTAGTGAGTTGCATTTCATGATGTTCGACATGCGATGTTTTATTTAGGCGACACGAAATAAGCAAGCATAATCTTTCCTTCAACCTCTCATATCGCCCACCGATGTCAACCATATTTATTTTGGGTTACAGTCTGATGTAAAATATAGTTAGTCTTGATCAAACTTTTAAAAAATCGAAAATCACTTCCGGCCTAAATGCAGTTCCGGAAAAACAGCCTAAAATAGCTTGTTTCTTTACTCATTTTCTTTTTCATTCAAATCCTAGCCAAATTAATTTGTTTACTAATTCTTTCTGTAATGTGTTCCTCAGGAATTTTTGATTTTTTTAAAATGTGCACAGCGAATGTAGTTATAAGGACTTAAGTAAAACTCTGCATTGGCTCTCATAGCGTTCGTAGTGGCGCTTAAGTGAAACAATGCACTGACACACATTAGCGCTCGTAACGCTCCAGCAATACTCTCCAATATCATTTCATTTAACATGTTAGTCATTGATCATTGCCAGCAAAGAAGTGCGACAGGCCTCGGCAGCCAGCACAATTCATAACCTCGCAGCTGGATGGAGATTTTATTCATTCCATTCCTGATCCGGTCGAATGACTTGAAACAGGTTGCGGATTTTCATTAATGGCAAATGGAAACTGCAATAACATAGAGACATTGATTCTTGTCATCTTTTAATTCAATACAGCACTGAAGGTAAGACTCTTCCATACAAACAAACATACGCTTATCAGTATCACTGTATCATGCTGTATATTTACACAGCTTAATTATGACACTATACCTGTTTTGTGCTCCTTTGTAACAGTCAGGGTTATTCTCTCCCACGACTGGAAAGGAAGGGGATTTTGTTTCCCACCTCAATTGGTGATACTAATTTGGCGAATTACCGCACGCACTAGGAGCAGCAAACATAGTATAATGAATTTCTAAAGTACAATCGTGGACAGTAATACAGGGTGGCAAATCTGGTGTTAGCTCAACGTCGGTCGTGACCTGTCAGCTAGGAAAACAACTCATTTGCGAGTGGTTACGTGCGGTTAATCTTACGAGGTTATACGCGTAGCTAAATCCCATAGCCTATACCATTCATAATGAAATGCTAACACAAGCACATCAAATATACAACGCCTGGCTTGACACCCTTCCCGACTGTCACAGGGGATGACACTACACATAAACACAATCCTAGACAAACATGAATTCGAACTCAGGCTTCCAATATTAGGTAGGAAAACACAGAGGTGGAACAGACGCTAAGGTTGTATCCACTGAGCCCAACACACCTGCCTTGTACATATGATATTCAATCAAAGCAAAATACAAGGGGTCAATCAGATGGTAATTAATATTTGGTTATTCCTGTTGGCTCAAACTTAATACTGTAATAACAATGAAGTGATTGTTGGAACTGTTTAATACATAACAGTTAAGGAGTGCTACTTGTAGGAATAACACCGTTTTTTCAAGACTTCTTCGTCTCCGTGTTCTAATAAAGTTGTAAATCACACTATCATATACCGGAGTGTGGGCATCTGGTACTATGAGAATGTAGCTGAAGTGACGGTAGCTCCTGCATTAATTAATTAAATTAGTGGTTCTTAACGTCGCATTAACACATCGAAGGCTTTCGGCTAGATTGGGAACGTAACGGCCGTGGCCTTAATTAAGATACAGCTCCAGCATTTGCCTGAGTTAAAAATGGGAAACCGCGAAAAACCATCTTCAGGGCTGTTGACGGCACAATCATATAGCATGTGCAAAGTTATCTAACTCCCCAACTTATTATTATTATTATTATTATTATTATTATTATTATTATTATTATTATTATTATTATTATTATTATTATTATTATTCCTAAAGCGGTTAAAGCGGTTCCACCTTTTTCTGTTAGCAGATAAACTAATTATCTGTATGATCGAAAATATAATTACTCACAAATTCGTAACATGTTAATGTCACTGTAATAATTTCTGATAGTGCTATGCCTATTACCCTCACACCTACAGTTATGAATGGACTTGTTTTGAAGAATGAAATCCCATTCCTTCATAAAAAGTATCCAGCTCCTTGGCTAAATTGTCAACGTCGAAGCCTTCGTTTCAGAGGGTTCTGAGTTCTATTCCCAGCTGGATCGCAGGTTTTAACCGCGTCTGGTTAATGCCTGTGACTCGGGGACCGAGTATTTGTGTTTGTTCCAATGCGTCCCTCTCCATAGACACAGCACACGCCACAATAACCAACCACCTAAGAAACACGCAATAGTAAACAATATATCCCTCCATATAGGGTTGACATGAAGAAGGGCATCCGGCCGTCAAACAGAGCCACATGTGCAATACAGTTCTCACCCGCAACCCCACCAATGTGTGCAAAAAAGTGGCATAATAATAATATACATACAGTACTGTATTGTTTGGTAGTAGTAAGGTGTTTCATGGGTATTTCTTTCAATTTTGTACTTGTAAGTGTTATTTTGTATTTTATGGTTAGACGGACACAGATTTGATCTTGCAGACAAAATAAACCAAATCTAATCTATATACATACAACAAGAGTTTTGTCTGTTCATTGCTCAGAATTTAAAAAGAACGGTATTTCTGTATCGACCATGTCCACAGCAACAAGGAAATCCACTTTTTGATTTTCCGTCATTTATGTTCGTCTATCTGTATGTATGTATGTATGTATGTATGTATGTACGGGCTTCCTGAGAAAATGGCTAAAGAGTATTTAATGAAAATCGGTACGTTAAGTTGGGGAATAACGTACTACAATCTAGGCTATAAATCATGTTATTCACACTGAGTGAAATGGCAGTTTAGGGGAAGGCCTAAAATGTAATTCGCAAATATTTATGTTATTAATGGTCCTATCGATAAATACTACATAACTGAAGTTACATAGGATTACATTTCCGGTCGTTCATGTCTAATACATTTTTACCGTACCAGCTATGATAACAGAGATATTCGTGAATTTCGATTGTTGTTGCTAAGTCCATATCAACACCGAGCCACAAGAAAATAGGAGAACAGAATTTAATGAAAATCGGTATGTAAAGTCTGGGAATAAGGTGCTACAGTATAGGTTGTAAATAATTTTTATTCACGCGGGATGAAGTGGTAGTTTAGGAGAAGGTGCCTAATTTGTTAAATAACTTTGTTATTGGTCCTATCGAAAACTATTACATACCGTAACAAAAGTTATAGAGAATACAAGTTCCAATCATTTATGTTTTATACAGTTTTACCGCACCGACTATGATAACAGAATAATGAATTTAGACTGTTGTTGCTTAATCCATTAAAGCATTGTTAACATGGAAGTATTGTCGAATAGTGGTAACTGGCGACTGTTTTTTGTTATGATTGTCTTATGTAAAAGCGCGTAGTCATCGGTTCATATCGACATGGAAAAATGGGAAGGTGATTATAAAAAAATGAGAAAAAGTTAATGAACGATCGCTTGAAGAATAAGACAAGAGAGAGTAATGAAAGAAGAAAGGATTGCCTTTACATTAGATATTCTAATATCCCAGAATCTGAAGAAAACTAAATGTGAAGGCCTACAATATCGAAGGTTCATAAAACTGATCAACAGTAACATTATATTGACCATTGTTGTAATGTGATTTGTCTCTTCTGTTGCCATTCCTCTCCGATAGATGGGACTACTGCAGCGTCCCGAGTAAAACAGCCTGCCTGAATATTGGCGGAAAGTAGCTGGGGACTTACATAACTTCCACGGCCGACTGGATCTCTCTGCAGCTAGCTAGAGCGACGCATCAAGTCGGCTGTGTAACTTCGCACGTTCTATATGTCTGTCCAATCAACGACGGGTACTACAGCTACTCTTAACTAGGATTTAAAATCACAAAAAAAGCAAACCGTATTCGAAAGACGACGAGGATTCTTTCAAGCTGTGTAGATAGGCAGTTTCCTTCGCGATGTTGTGCCCTTTATCAACACCACAGCAAGTGACTAGGGGAATTATTAGAAACGAGAATAGTAAACGAACTCTAAATACAATGCAGGAAATGAGAACAAGGTTAAGGTGGAGAGATATTTAACTTTTCAACTTACAGTATCGTACTTTCACCAGCTTGGGAAAACAGTTTACATACCACATTCTTCCCAGTCTACGTTTACTCATTTCGTGGGTTGAACTATCACAAATATAGTCAAGTATTCCGTTCAAATATCACACAAATTATTACCTCTTGGCTCTAAGAAAAATAAATCTCACCACATCCCTTTCTACGTGGGTCTATCGCAACGAGAGTGTGTGTGCTTAAGCCTCATCTGGTAAAAGAAAAGAGCTCCAAGCACGCCTCTGTGTTAAGAGGATACCCATATTATTGTTTGTCTTTCTTTTGTGTTTTCTGTAAACGATGCATTCCATGCTAAAGAGCAGTACGCTAGAGTCTCTCAACTCTATCTCGAATATAAACGGGAAGATATAAAAAAGAAAGCAGCGTTCTTTTCATATTCATAAATGACCCCTTTTCTGTCCGTGTGTGACACAAGAGCGTTAAGTGGCCATATCATGTCGCTGATGCCCACGTGAAATAACACACACGAAGAGAAAGAGGGAGAGAGAGAAAGGACATTTGAAAGTGAAAATGATGTGGATATCAAGGCTGCAAGTTATCAAAGATGAAACGATAATGCTGGCGAGCAAAGAACGACATAACAGGCAATTTATTTTATTTATTTTTCCAAAATGCTCCACATTCTTAAATGATTTAGAACTCACAATCAATAGTCGTTTGTACACAATGAAGTTGGACACTGGGAACGTAAAAATAAGTACAACAAACTGTCCATTATGTCGCTCTTGATATTGTCCTGACGCAGAGTTTCGTCCAAACATTATATGTTCCATTTCGAAAGTTGTTGTATTTCGACCCCGCTACGGGTTACTTCACTTTCTGAGTAACTTTCTGAATCAATTTGTACACAACACTTAAATCACGAATGCCTGTGGTCGAACTCAACTGGCAGCAGGTGCATCGTACAATTGCTAGCAGACTATATCCGCCCGTTGCAGAGTACTATAGCTCAATATTACAACCGTATGTCCAAAATTCTACCATTATACATACAAAAGCATACAGGGCTTGTGACTAACGAAGTAGTCTTCGAATATTAGTGGTTAGTTCCAAATCACGGTAATTTGTTGGTTTCAATCATTACAAAGCAATCATTACTGATCTGCATTTAGGGCGGTCGCCCAGGTGGCAGATTCCCTATCTGTTGTTTTCCCTAGTCTTTTATTAAATGATTGCTAAGGAATTAGAAATTTATTGAACATCTATCTCCCTTGGTAAGTTATTCCAATCCCTAACTCCCCTTCCTACAAATGAATATATCCCCAATTTGTCCTCTTGAATTCCAATTTTGTCCTCATATTGCGATCTTTCCTACTTTTAAAGACAACACTCAAACGTATTCGTCTACTAATGTAATTTCACGCGATCTTCCCTCTGAGAGTTCGGAACACACTACTTAGTCGAACAGCTCGTCTCCGTTTCCCAAGTCTTCCCAGCCCAAATTTTGCAACATTTTTGTAACGCTACTCTTTTGTCGGAAATAACCCAGAAAAATCGAGCCGCTTTTCTCTGGACTTTTTTTCCAGTCCTTGAATCAAGGAATCCTGGTTTCTACACTCACTCTGAGTTTAATGACGTATTTTAACACACAGGATACCAATAACGATAAAAACATCACGCCACAACACAATACCTCACATCACATCACCAAAAAAAAACACACACACACACCCAGGTTATCGCAGAGAATAAAGACATCCACACAGGAACTTCTTCATGGGTCTTAAACTGCGCTATTCTGACTGTTGGTAGGGACTGCTATTTTAAGAGGCAAAACAACGCCATTATCAGTTTCCCTCGCATTATCTACACAAATGAAAAGAGAAAAATTTGTCTAGCTGAAGAAAAGCAGATGAGTAAATGATATTCACCTGTTTTGTCACTCTGGGATTCTGTGCACACTTGAGACAGACGCCGTATTACACAGAAGACTTATAAATATCTAGTGACCTGCTTGGGGGATGTGAACAGCTGTGCAGTGCCCCTCATGGCGAGACTCATCATCACAAAGAAAGGAGTGAACGAGTACCATCATCATCACGTGTAGCCCCCTACGGCTCTCGGCATGGGGGCAGCAGAGTAGAGCAGGCTGCATTCAGCGCACGTTCTCGTCAACTCATTACCAACATCCGTACGACAAGGCACAGTACAGTACTTCGGTTTGAGAAGAGTAGAGTGGGCGATGTGTCCGAGTTCCCAATACAGTAGACACCATGCCATAAGAACTGATCGGCTGAAAATTTTGTACGTCCTGGAGTACATAAGAACCTCGCTTATCCGGATTAAGTGGGACTGGAACTGATACGGATTATCGAAATCCGGATAATCCGGAAAAAACAAATACACTACATATTATATACACTAATAACATAACTATATAATAATACCTTTTTTTTCAATTGTACAAAAGAATATAAGAGCACTCTTCTTACATTTACGACTGTTTTATGCACTAAAATAATGTGCGAGTTTTTTCTATTTTACATTTGTATAGCGTTTGTGCGCAGCATGATCACGAAGACGTTTTACTGACAACAGTTCTGCCGGTGTGGTTTCAGTCAAGGATTCTAAATAGGCCATCAGTTTGTCCAGCGGAATTGTTGCCCCTCCATGAGTCATTGTTTGTTCTGATGGTGCGCCGGTTTCATTTTCGAATTCACCATCAGTGAATTAATAGTGCGTTGCATTCAGAAGAGCGTGGTTTCGAATCCCACCTCGGCCCTCCTGGGAATGGTTTTCCACGGTTTTCCATTCTCAATTCCAGGCGAACGCCGGGACGGTACCTTTGATAGACCGAAACCGAATTACTTCCAATTCCTGTCCTTAACTATCCTTGGCGGGAAAGACATTCAAGAAGAGTCTACGCCGTAAAAGAAATACTGTACAAGTAATAATACATTTTTATTATTTTCGATCCGGATAAACCGGAGATCCGGATAAATGAGGGCCGGATAAACGAGGTTCTTGTGTACATAACAGCTTAGGCACTCACGATATGGGTCTCGATGAACATACAACACATTATCCAATGTCCAATTACACTCCTACCCCCCAATGTTTGACGGAAAACTGCGTGTCAGCTCTCTCCGAAGGTCAGTATTGCCCCATGGCTAGAGACATGAATTGTTTCGCATTAATTTGTGTTCGGTTTTGCGAAAAGGAAACAATTGTTCGTGTTATTTCGCGAAATAGGACTGATCCCGTCGCTTTAATCCTTTCCTTAAATTATTCATAAAAAGTATAATTCGTGAGATTTGCGGATTATTTCTGTGAAAGATAAATAAATAAATATAGATAGATAGATAAAGATAGATAAATAAATAAAAGCAATATTGATAATAATTTATTATTTCTTATGTAATCTTGATCACAACTATAATATAGCCCTAATCAAGATTACATACCAAATTACCTTTCACTCTACAAGGTCTTGTATCGCCTTAGCGTTAAGGGATTTTATAGAATATTAAAACGAAGAGAACTTGTGACGAAATGTGAAATCCTTATTCTGTCTTCTGTTTCCCTTCACACATGTGATATTGGAATACAATTTCAAGATCGTTGTTTTGCGCGAATTTCGCTGCATTTTCGCATTTATCGCAAAATAAGAAAATTTCGCTTTAAACTGGCCTTGTCGCTTACATTCGCTTACTTCTTAACCATAATCATATGATTCGTTAAGATATTTCGAAATCGCTTCAAAATATTTTTTGTCGCGTTTATCGTTAATGCGAAAAAATCATGCCTCTACACATAGCCTACAAGCCCGGAAAATTTCTTCTGTATTCCCCAAGTACATATTCGATCAAAAGAAAGGAAATCATTATCTGCAGCAGTAATACGGTATAATGTGAGCTCCAGACTTTATCTACAAAGTATTTGGAGCAAGTTGTATTTAGTTTGACTTCTTTTCGACTATGGCCATCTAAGGACCACGGAAATTAACCCTGTGCAACCATCTTCACCCTTCATTTCTTGGCTTTATTTATGTATTTATTGATTTATTTATGTCGGACTGAGTGGCTCAGACGGTTGAGGCGCTGGCCTTCTGAACCCAACATGGCAGGTTCGATCCTGGTTTAGTCCGGCGGTATTTGAAGGTGCTCAAATACGTCAGCCTCGTGTCGGTAGATTTACTGGCACGCAAAAGAACTCCTGCGGGACTGAATTCCGGCATCTCGGCGTCCCAGAAAACCGTAAAAGGAGTTAGTGGGACGTAAAGCAAATAACATTATTATTCTTTATTCATGTCTTCATACAGTGGCCAAGTTAGGGCTCTTGTCCCTCTCTTGCACTTAACAACATAACATTTTTGCCATTTTTAGTGCACTGAATTTAGATGGAAATATAGGATGAAGAGAAGTGTAATAAGACAAACACAAATAGCCAGCCCCATAGGAAGGGGAATTAGCCATTCGCAGTTAAAATCCTCAGTCCAACAGTGAATTGAATCCGGAGCCCTCTGAATCAAAGGCCGGTACGCTGACAATTCTGCCAAGGAACTGCACAAATATCAGTTTCACACAGAGCTCACTTTTAGCCAGGCCACTTCTTCTAACAAGAAGTGAAAAGTGTATTACATAAGTTATATCGCCAGCGGTGGGCGATTCTTTGGCAAGTATGTTTATGCAAGGAGCGAGAGTTAATTCAACGGACAAAAGAGACGATCCATCTCTCATCTCATAATAGCCTTCGGAGAAAGGCGTTTTCTTTATCTGGAACATGTGTACAACAACCTTCGATATCTCGTACATTTGAATTTCGATGGCACATTTTTGCTGTTTTTATCACACATATTACCGAACAGGTTAGCTCAGTGCGTTGCGGCACGGCCACTTTTGGCTGCTGGGTCTGTACACAGGAGACAGGTTGGGAGTGGTGGAGTTCGAATCTCCTGTCAGCCATCCTGTCCTATGATCAATAATTTACGTGTTATGTCTTTTTATATTATCACCTGGAAAGGGTTGGTTGGGGGGGGGGGGATAAATTGTGTTAATTCTGAGCCAGGAATTCTATCTTAAGACCTTGTATCTTTTAATTTCGAGTTCGACTATGTCCTTTCTTCCTCCATGACCAAAATTACGAAAGATTCTCTTTTTGATAACGTCATACACGATTCCCAACACCACTCGCAAATGCGCGGTTGTATGGACGAAAAGCCATCAAATACAACCTGGAGATATATACTGTATTTCATAACTGAGGAATTCCATGCAATATTGTAAACAGAGCTCACATTTCCTTGTTGTTGCTGTTGTTGTTTATAATTATTATACAGAGAGAGAGAGAGAGAGAGAGAGAGAGAGAGAGAGAGAGAGAGAGAGAGAGAGAGAGAGAGAGAGAGAGAGAGACAGCGTTCCCAAACATGTGAGAAGTAACAAGGGCATGGATCGTACACTCCAAAACATTCCTATGATCAAAGAATTTTCGAAAGCTTCTTGTACACAAGCATGGCTATAGTTACTCAAAGTGGAATGAACAATCCAGTACAACTATGGGACGCCTGTAACGCGTAAACGATCGAGCATAGGACGGACGTATGTTCTTAGAGACGTTCTGTGTTTTGTTTTAGGGTGCACTCTCCACGCCGCGACTATTTCACATATTTTTTAGAACATTCTGTATGCATACTTCTAAAAGCAAGAAAACGTGTGTATATGAGAACATTCAAAGGACCCTTTCGTTCGGTGAAATTACTCTAATCTTGCTTTACTAATCTCTCATAATATTCATTCATGAGCAAAAGTCTTGGGTTCACACAACAACACGAAAGATAACAAAATACGAAGTCACCACTGACATGCTGGGGTACACGTACGAACCAGGGATGTCTCGCGATACTGCAAGCAGGAGATTTGATCTTTTGAACTGAGTACAAGTACCTTAGTCTTTGAAGGTGACAGCTAAATCCTACAAGTTAACACAGACCCAAGTAAAAAGAGTGGCTAATTGGTTAAGGCAACAGTAAGTTATACACACTCCTGTGAATATAACTTTAAAAGTAAGCAAAAAATAAACGAGGAACTACGAACGACGTTGACTGCACGATGAACGAAACTTCCGTGAATGACACGGACCCGTGCACACCTGCAAGACAAGCCATCTATTATTTACTGTACTCGAGTTTACTATTTTAGGAAAATGCTCTCTTCGTGTACTGGGGACTTCGAACCATCATTACTAATAAAAAAATATATCGATCTTGATGCTTGCAACATGCCATAAAATAGTGCAAAGGCATGGGACAAAAGCATTCGCCACGAGTAACTGGGCAGAAAGACTCGCTTTATTTCAGCGACTACTGTTCCACCGTAAGATGTTCTATTATCTTTCTTTCTTTCTTTCTTTCTTTCTTTCTTAATCGGTTTACCCTCCAGGGTTGGTTTTTCCCTCGGACTCAGCGAGGGATCTCACCTCTACCGCCTCAAGGGCAGTGTCCTGGAGCGTGAGACATTGGGTCGGGGAATATAACTGGGAAGGAGGACCAGTACCTCGCCCAGGCGACCTCATCTGTTATGCTGAACAAAGGCCTTGTGGGGGTATGGGAAGATAGGAAGGGATAGGTAGCATCCCGACAGGAGAAGTAGGAAACCACGGAAAGCCACTTCGAGGATGGCTGAGGTGGGAATCGAACCCAGCTCTACTTAGATGACCTCCCGAGGCTGAGTTACAGCCCTCGTACTACCTTTTCAAATTTCGTGGCAGAGCCGGGAATCGAACCAGGGTCTCCGGGAGTGGCAACTAATCACGCTAACCACTACACCACGGAGGCGGACTCAGTCTATTGCACCAATTAAATACTCATTTATGAAACTTGTGTGTAGAGTGGACCTTTCTTGCACGAGTGCGACAAGTCCATGCCGCGCAAGTTTCATACATAATTTTATCTATGGCATAACAAAAATACAAATTCTATGGAAAGAAACATATTAAAAAGAAGGAAGATAGTGTAGAACACATCAGAATTGTAGGGATTTCTTAGCTAATGTCGTTACAGTAAATGAATACTCTCTGGTAATATCAAAGACATCAAAGATATGTATGAAGTGAAATGGCGTATGGCTTTTAGTGCCGGGAGTGTCCGAGGACAAGTTCGGCTCGACAGATGCCGGTCTTTCGAACTGACGTCCGTAGGCGACCTGCACGTCGTGATGAGGATTAAATGATGATGAAGACGACACATACACCCAGCCCCCGTGTCAGCGAAATTAACCAATTATGGTTAAAATTCCTGGGAATCGAACCCGCGGCTCCTGTGACCAAAGACCAGCACGCTAACCATTTAGCCATGGAGCCGGACAAGGATATGTGTTTTGTATCATCAATGTGTCTCTTCTGAAGCACTTGGAGAAGGCTATGATGTTTAGTAGGCCATACTCTACTGGAACATGCATACTGTATTATGATGTATGATACAGAACTGTACATTTGCTCTTCAATACACAAGACGTTTTTGAAATAACCTGGACAAGTTATGTAAAAATATAATAAAGTTGTTGAAATATCTTTCTCTGTCATCCAGCCGTAAAACTGGGTCAAATTCACATCAAGTGATGGTCACAATAAATCGAGAAAAGGGCTGGGAAAAAGTTCAAACGTTTTCCTCTCTGTTAAAGCAATTTAAAAATTCACATTATAATGTTATAATCTCTTTTTGTATTTGAACAGGAAATAATTACTAACGTCGTAACGTAGGTACATCGTGAAGGCAGTGATGTGTAGACCATGAAGTGTGCGGTAAATAACTATTATTGCTTTACCAGACATGTGCAGTGAAATAACTGTTCAAACGTAAAACTGTTTAGAAAACATCTGATTTTGTTGTTATGGTAAATGGCAAATGATGTTTGATATGCACAGAATATTAATTACACTCGACGCTATTACAACTGAGACACTACGAAAGAAAAGAACAATCGACGTCTTATTATAATACAAAGATCTTGTGGTACAAATGTGAAGTGACTACATCCAGAGTCAGTTCGATATGTACTGAAATCAGTTCTCGTGAGAGACACCACGTGTTGCGGCATGGACGGAAAGAGTAGGTGGTTCAGACAAACTGCAAAAGTGGTTTGAGGCAAAGCAGTCGTTGTGTCACATGAAGTAATGAATCAAATTTCGTGAATGGGTGACATATCCAGTGGGTCAGGGCAGAAGTGCAACATAATGGCAATCGAGGAACTGCTGGACGTTGCATCCATGCACATTGCATGTATCTAAGAGAAGGGATAGTGATCGATCCTAATATCTTAGAAACATATTTGTGGCTGGTAAAAATTACAGAAAGCCGGACTAAGCATGAGTGGAACTGCAATCCAATGGTACACGCCATGCCACGTCGCCAGATATGGGACTTTAGGACACATATCTCCCCTTATTATGAGCAGCTATCCTGGCTGAAAATCGATAAGCTAAGAAACCTACATACTGCGACACTAATATTTCGACTTCTGAACGAATCTACCCTGAATACCTATCCTCAAATTTTAACTTCCTCTCAGCTATCCATGGACATTATACCAGATCGACTTCTACCCTTATAATTCCGGTTTATCACTCATCTGTATATAGCCACTCATTCCGGGTGTCTGGGGCAAGGCTATCGAACACTCTGTCGATCAGTATACGTAATAGCACTCAAATGGCCTCATTTAAACGGTCGTGTTGAGATTTCCTCCTAAGTACGTGAAAAACATGTATGAATGTTAAGAGCGAATGATCGCATGCATGATTTAGACTATTGTTAGGTTATGTAGATAGATAGGTCTAATATTAATAATTAACAAAGTAACTATTATAATACTATTTTACTTCAATTCAGGTAGTTTCTGTGCTATTTTTCCAATTATGTGAGTATGCACTGCACGTTGTGGTTAAGTGTAAGAAAGGGCCGTGAGCCCTAACTTCGCCACATACAAAGGCACAGAATAAAATAAAATAAATAAGATGCACAATGCATCGCTCGTCAGTCTGTCCCCACGGTGCCTCCAGACAACGGTAGGGTCATCTTGATACAGCAGACAGAAGCAAGATTCGACAGAAAATTCTAAGTTATGCGAGTCGTACTACCAAGCGTGACTCGTTCTTCCATGCGTGACTTACTGGACATCTTTACAGTCACAGATGACCTGATGTGCAGGCAGAGGAAGCCAAAATAATGCGCGCTTTGAAGAAATACCCCAATGGCGATGTTGGACCGTGAGAACGGGGGCTCGTTTTCGAGCAACACAATCAGATTTTTCAGCAAGTGTTTTTGATGTGACTGTACGATGTGTAATCGCTTTAGTCACAAAATGGTTATCTGCCCCAAGGGAGCACGGCAAAGAAATAATCATCATCATAGGGTTAGATCAGCTCTAGCTTGAGTATTAACGGAAATGAAGTGGCAAGTTTATGAGAAAGTACACTATGTGTCTTCTACGGGATCGAACAGCAGCACCGACATCGCTGCCATTCACCCAAAAAAGCACACTGTTTTGGTAGTGGATCCCACCATTCATTTTGGAAGAGACATTGAGCAGGTGATTGAGGTTTACAGAGAAGAGAACGATATTAATGAACCATGCCTCCCATATTTAAGCAAATATTACAACATCCGACTTGGGCATTGGTCAGTTAGAGGATTGCTTTCTGGTGGAGGTACTACAAAATACACCTGCAATATCTTGAAAGGATTAGGTATCCCCAGAAATATACTCAACAACATCATAATAGACATTCAAAGACTCATTAAGCATTCTGCACCGCCAACTTTATGTTTCATAACTGTTAATTTAGGCAACTTTGTGTGATAATCCCTTATGAATGTGTAGCATTCCGTAAAGCTTTTTAATTTGTGCATACGAATAGTTTCGTTTTTACTTTTTTTTCCAAGTTGTAACATTACGTCCACTAGCGTGTTTTGTAAAATTCGGGATCCTTAAGGTCACACACAGTACGCGTGCTGATGTTCTTGTGAAAATATATATCCTCTCGTTCGGTGGAGTGACAGAGACATTTTGATCCTTCACGTCGCGACATCTTTTATCGCAGAGCCACCTATTCTATATTCGCATCGCCGTGGCCTCATTTCGTCCAACAGAGCACCGATATCTCCGTTGCATAATTATTCACAGCCTCCGTATACTAATTCTTCTGTGTTAAAAGTTGGAAACCTACTGGTACGTCTGTCGTATTTTGCGACGCGGCATAGCCAAGCAGTCTGTGTACACGAACGACGAGCACCCTCCCACCTCTATCTCTCTCTTCCAAACGTCGAAAGTACCAAACTGACAAATAATTTATCTAGAATTTGATAAAGCATAACGCCTAGAAAGTCAATTTTCGGTCAATTTAAAACTTCAACAATAAAACACATTAGACATTAAAGTCGTTTGGAATAAAGCCGCGTAAAACGAGACAAGCTTGTGCAAAACAGCACAACTCCTACAATAAAACGCACGTTTTGCAGTTAAAGAAACTCAACATAAACAATTAACGGGATGAATGTGCCTTCAGCCGAACAGATTTTCAGGCAGATCGTGTACACACTAGATTATTCCAAAATAAACCAACGGTAATAATTAAGGCTTCTTGCAATACTGATTTAGCATACTGAAATTCAAATAGACTTGCTTGTAGCCTGTAACTTATTTTTACAACGATTTTTTTTAAATATCACTCTTCCCACTGGGCGCTTCCGCATCTTATAGGCCTACCTCTCAACACGAGAATAAAACTTAGAACATTGTACTCTCGAGTGTCTGCAAGAATCACTTAGCTGACGAATGTGGGTGATGAAAGAAGTTCAGTGTAAATTTTTCACAGACTCTGTTTAGAATCATCATTTGTAAAACCTACAAGAAGTTCGAAATATTATGGGCACAAGTTATACAGTATTAGTGAGAACAGAGCATACTTTAAACGTATTGCACGAAAAGTTTATTTCTTTTCATAATGAAGGCAGATATCGTACGTCAATCCTACTGAGTGTTCATTTGTATTAGAAGTCTTGTATGGCCAACAGTACGGCGAGAAAAAAACCAAGGAGGAGAGTCTTGATTCTTTTCCATCACAACATTTTCTGACTTAAGGCCGCACATTCAGTTTCCATGCACTCTATACAATGACTAGATAATAACCTTACCAAGGAAAAAAAAAGAAAACGGCACATCACAAGGTCGACAAGAAGAGAAACAGAAATAAGGTCCAATATTCTTGAAAGCACTTCAGATGCAGTTAGTTATAATGGAATGCCATTTCTCACAGGAACAAACCATGCTGAAAATCTTAATCCTGTTACTGTCGCTGTCTCTTGTTACCCAAACCAGGTTACATCAGTGTAAATTAGAGAGCATGATAAATGTTGAGTTCTTCTCACGTATTATTAACATCATTACAGATGTTCTCTTAGAAGTTAAACGTTTGTTCTTAGATAATGAAAATAAACACTTCGTTCAACCTGGTTTCAATTGTATAATGTGGGTAAGAAGGAAAGGAGCATGTGTGCTATCCTGATGAATCAACAAATTATATGTCAATATGATGATGGAAGAATAAGTTAAGGAGTAACAACCTTTTTAAAAAATCGATCTCGCCCATTTTTTAAATGCACTGTCCAACAATAGCAGTACATTCTAGTGAAAGAATTTTGTAGATATCTGCATTAGTTTTGACGTTATGAATTACGTAGCAATAATCGAACCTGGGACCCTCTGAATCAAAGGCCACCTTATAAGGTAGAGCCACAAAACTGACCATTTCAAAAAATAAAATATATTTCTAAAATTGGTAATTTTGTTTTAATATAAAATGTTTTGGGCAAATTTTTGTATAAAGATCATTTATGTCAAAGAACTCAACCCCAGGTACACGATACCAGTCAGTTAAGTAAACATTATTACCTAAGAATACAAAGGAAAAAATCAAGTCTAGCACATCCCGGGTAATAATTTAGGTGTTGTACAATTCCCGGTTGGTTCTGGTTAGTTCTTCCCCTACTGGGTGTTTGTGTTTATAGACATCTCTTCATATACACTCAACACCATCACAGACATACGCAAATAGGATTGGCATCACGAAGGTCACCCGGCAATTAAAAAAAAAAGTTAAGATGGAGAGGTCCCCATGAGGATTTCTAGAAAAGTGTTCAAATTTTGAGAATTTCCCCTTCATTAAAATATTTTGCCAATGGTCCTTATTTTGTTCAAAATTTAACGTTTAAAATCTCTCCTCAAACTTCTGTAGTCTTATTCCCAGAGATATCTACGACTTGTCTCCGTGGCGTAGTCTCTAGCTTATTGGCATTGGGAACTGAAGTTTGCGAGTTCGAATCCGACCTTGATCTTTTTTCTTTTCTTTTTCTTTTTTAAAAATTCAATGTTTTGGTACAATATTCTTTCTTTCTTTCTTTCTTAATCAGTTTACTCTCCAGGGTTAGTTTCCCCTCGGATTCAGCGATGGATCCCACCTCTGCCGCCTTAAGGGCAGTGTCCTGCAGCGTGAGACTTTGGGTCGGGGATACAACCAGGCAGGAGGACCAGTACCTTGCTCAGGCAGCGTCACCTGCTATACTGAACAGGGACCTTGTGGGCGGGGGTGGGGGGAGATTGAAAAGAATAAACGAGGAAGAGGGAAAGAAGCGGCCGTGGCCTTAAGTTAGGTACCATCCAGGCATTACCTGGAGGAGAAGTGGGAAACCATGGAAAACACTTCGTGAATGATTGAGGTAGGAATCGAATCCCATCTACTCAGTTGACCTTTCGAGGCAGAGTGAACCCCGTTCTATCCTCATAACACTTTTCAAATTTCGTGGCAAAGCCGGGAATTGAACCCGGGCCTCGGGTGGGCGGCAGCTAATCACACTAACCACTACACTACAGAGGCGGACTATTGAAAATAGCCCTAAAAGAGACCACAGCAAATAAATTATTGAAAAAGTAAAATAAAATGAGGGATGTATCAGTAACAGAAAATAATAGTGCTGACCAAGGTCGGACTCGAACTCGAAACTGTCTCCGGGAATAAGACTACAAAAGTTTGAGGATAGATTTAAACGTTAGCTTTTGAACAAAATAAGGTCCTTCGGCAAAAACGCTCGAAAAGGGCTAACATATTTTTAATGAAGGGCAAAACCTCAAAATTTCCACACTTTCTTAGAAAACCACAAGGCAACCTCTCCTTGCAACCGCGACCCCACTACGATATCGGAAAGTGGCAGTTGCAGGAGAAAAAGAAGTAGTACAGTAATGTACTATGTT
This sequence comes from Anabrus simplex, assembly GCF_040414725.1. Lineage (NCBI taxonomy): Eukaryota > Metazoa > Arthropoda > Insecta > Orthoptera > Tettigoniidae > Anabrus > Anabrus simplex. The sequence continues at coordinate 1,738,986,635 of NC_090265.1, read as the reverse complement.
CACGGAATATCGCTTTTGACTTAGCTCCGGTTCTTAGATTAAAATAATACAGCATTCTTGGGGAAAAACCTTATTAGATAACAAAATTCCATGCATTGGTTCTCCCGCCACGGAGTGGATCAGCGTGTACGCTGACTCAAATAAATGCATAATTACACTGTTCAATTAACCTTTACCCTACTCAAGAAGAAGAAAACCAGACTAAATATTGTTAAATTCCGGAAACAGCAACAAGCTCTGTAAGGTGTTGCCAGATACACTGGAGCAACTGGTCGACCCTGCTGTTCTTCGTAATTACTGGTTCACTTAAGGAGACAAGAGCTCCCACTGACTTCACTCCTTACTGAAGGCCAATTTGAGATGGGATATTCTCAAGCAAGATTGCTTCGCTAGCAGTTCGCTCGCTCGCTTTGCCCTGCTTTGGTAATGAATGCTTTGTCCTTATATAGAAACAGCCCTCCCCGCTCAACGAAGATACGTCATCAGTACCTTTCGGGAATGTTGCTTTCCACCATATAACATTTCCTCAATAAATATTGGTCCAAAAATTCAAACTTTTATTGCTGAAATTTAATTAAAATCCACAACCTGTTTCCTGTCATTATTCAACCCGGTCAGGAAAGGATCGAATGAAGCCCCCATCTATCGGCGAGGAAAGGATGAAATGATACTGGAGTCTTGCTGAAATGAAAGATGGAGGGGAAAACCTGAGTACCCAGAGGAAAATCCGTCCCACTTCCTTTTTGTCCAGCGCAAAACTCACATGGAGTGACCGAGATTTCAACCACGGAACCCAGCGGTGAGAGGCCAGCGCCTGAGCCACAGAAGCTACGCTGTAATGGAGTATGGAAAATTATGATTTTCATAATTAACCAAACCCAATAGCCCAGCAGCCCTGAATGACCCATGGCCTACGAAGCGACTACTGCTCAGTCCGAAGGCCTGCAGATTACGAGGTGTCGTGTGGTTGGCAAGAGGAATCCTCTTGGCCGTTATTCTTGGCTTTCTAGGCCGGGGCCACCATTTCACAGTCAGATAGTTCTTCAATTGTAATCACGTAGCTGAGTTGACCTCGAACCAACCCTCAGATACACGTAAATTCGTGACCCAGACGGAATCGAACCCGGGGCTTTCGGAAGAGAGCTCGGCACGCTACCCCTACACCACGGGGCCGGCCAATTTACATAATTATTCACAAAATCTGTGAAAATCTTTGAACATTGAGTATTTTAAGAACATTTTTTGTCACTCGGTGCAGGCCCTGGAGGCCTTTGGAGAAGTGGAAGATAAAGGTTTCTGCTATTCGTACTCTCGGCACTAACTGGTTAGCCATATGACCGGCTACCTTTGCCCACAGGAATTAGCCTGATATGCATTTTTGGTGTAGGTTGATGGAACTTCAGGGTCATGCGTCGCTAGAGAATTGGAAATTTAGTTCTTACATTTTAAGATAACCTGACGGGGGAATCGAACCCATGTTCTTCGAGATAAACCGAGCCTGTGTCGTCCGTATACAATTCACAGTATGTTGATGATCAGCTTTACATGTAAACAACGTCATATTCTCTCATTTCATTTGCCACATCTATAATAATGCTAATTTTGTAAAATGCATTAAATATTTTAACTACAAGCGTGCATTCATGGCGACACACGAGCCTGTATTTCCAAGAACTGAGTAGGGTAAGTTCCTTTGTAGTTGGCAATTTCGTGACATACGGCAGGTAGCCTTCAGTGGCATGACCTCTTTATAAGTTACTGCTGCACGATAGCTGCTCGAATATTCTGGATCACTCTGAGCCCACGCACGATTAAGCAGACATTCTGTTTCACATTATTCTATGGTGATGCAGGTTATCCAAATGAGGAGTGATAACAAGGGAATAAGGTGCACGGTAAGGGAATTCCGCAGAACTCGTGCAGTTGAGGGAAGTTCTCCCCCTCTTCCGGACTCCTTTATATGGAAATATTACTTCCTTGAAACGTAGATTTATCATGAGTTAAATGCATAAACCCTCGCGATACGGGGAGCAGGTAAATTGGTTCCCATGTTGGATCTTAGCATCTTGTTTACGATTCTGAGGAAGACATTTTGAGACACGACAGTCGCATTCCACAAGGAGTGTCCCAAGTTTTTTAAAAAAAATAAGCTGGAATAACTAAACCGGTCTAGGAAGCCATGAATAACGGCCGCGAGGATTCGTCGTGCGACCACACGACACCTCACAATCCACAGGCCTTCGAGCTGAGCAGCGGTCGCTTGGTAGGCCATGGCCATTCGGGGCTTTGCGCCATAGGTTTTTATTTATTGAACATCTCCCTTGGTAAATTTATTATTTACTCCCCTTCCTATAAAATAATATTTGCCCCAATTCGTCCTCTTCAATTCCAACTTTATCTTCATATTGTGGCTCTGCAGAAGCAAATGCTTGTCTTTCAACAACTAGACATTTCAAGGAGACGCCAAGGCGCCAGAATTTTTGCTCCGAAGGATTTTTTTTACTTGACGGTAAATCTACCGTAGCGAGGCTGTCGTGTCTGAATGCCCTCAAATACCATAGAACTGAGCCGGGATTGAACCTGCCAATTTTGGGTTGAGAAAGCCAGCGCTTCACTCAGGTCGGCTTCCAAGAACTTGGAAAGGTAGTTAGGAGCCAACACATAGGACACATATCAACATACAACGGAAGAAGATGATGATGATGATAATGATGCTTATTGTCTAAAGGGGCCTAATATCCAGGTCATCGGCCCCTAACGGTACGAAATGAGACGAAATGTAATGACAATTTAAAGGTCAAAATCATCCACTGACCAGAATAAAAAACACGATGACGAAGAATGAATGGACGGATATGAATTTAAAACATCAGTGGATCCGACCCAGAAACTATCATAAACAATAGTATTACTGACCAAGGGATTGCTTCTAAAGCACAATCCTGAATCGAGGATGCTTGTTGTCGAAAGGGGTCCAAAATCCAGGTCAACGGCCCCTCATAATGGTACTTATCACTAGTAAAGTACACTGACTTCGCAAATGTCATGGGATAAGCGTATGGGGCCTCCTCTGGCCCTGCGAACTGCAGTGAGACGCCGTGGAAGTGAGTCGACAAGTCCCTGGTAGTCCCCTGGACGCAGCTGACACCAAATCGTTTGCAGAGCGGCCGCCAATGCTGGTCTGTTCGTGGGTGCAGGAGCCATGGCACGGAGCCTGCGTTCCAGGACATCCCTGATATGCTCGATAGGGTTCATATCGGGGCTCCTGCTTGGCCATGACAGTCGTTGGACCTCCGCTGCATGTTCCTGGAACCATTCCCGGGCGACGTGGGAGCGATGTGGCGGCGCGTTATCATCTCGAAACACCGCAGAACCGTCTGGGTTGCTAGAAAGCAAAAAATGGATGGAGATCGTCTCCGAGCAGCTCAAGATACCGCGTACCATTCAAAGTCTCTTCCAGAACAACTAGGCGACCCATTCCATACCAGGAAAATGCACCCCAGACCATAACAGAGACGCCAGCGCCCTGGACCACACCTTCGAGGCAGACGGGATCCATCGCTTCATGTGGTCTGTGCCATACACGGTGCCTCCCATCGGCATGGTGCAGTTGAAATCGTGATTTGTCCGACCGTACCACGTTACGCCATCGTTCCAGTGTCCATCCCTGGTGACTGGCGACAAATGCTCGTCGTTGTCCCCGATGACGTTGGGACAACAGTGGCACCCGTGTGCGGCGCCGGCTCCCATACCCCATAGAACCCATGTTCCTACGGATTGTCCACTGGGAGACTTGTCTAGCACGGCCTGTGTTGAACTGAGCCGTGACTTGTTGCACGGTTGCCCGTCTGTCACTATTGACAATCCGTCTCAGATGTTGCCGGTCACGGTCATCGAGGGTGGCTGGACGGCCGGTCGTTCGTCTGTTGTGGAGGGTGACACCCGCATTCAACCATTCACGATACATCCTGGACACGGTTGATCGTGTGAAGCCGAATTCCCGCAGTACTTCCGAAATCGCACTTCCCATCCGTAGGGCACCGACCACCATACCCCGTTCGAACGGTGTCTCAGCTCACGACGACGTTCCATGTTACACCTGTCACATGCACAGCCACTACTCAAAAGGTCTCCTATACAAATGCCGCTGGTACAGGGGGCGTGTGGTACGCGGACAACACACCTGCGCATCAGTGATCCGCTATCCCATGATATTTGCTCAGTCAGTGTAGAACCATGGTATTATTTTGTCGTGTTGCGGTACTAATCAAAAGTAACGTAGACTCACGGTGTTCCACACATTATGGTACTACTCTCAAGTATGGTACTTCGCACAGGTAACGCAGACGGGCACTGTGGGTATATTCTTCGTCTGCGTCTCCTACCCACAGGGGGTGACGGGAGAAGAGAGCAAGTAATCCGGCCAGTTTGAATAGTTACTAACAAATTCCAACACGAGATGAAACTATAACTCATTAACCTCATATGACCTTTGGCCTAGTTCAGAAGTTCATTCATAAAGCGTGTAATTAACTTATTAAACAATATATACAGGCGCTAAATAAAGGAGGGAGTGGATGATGTGGGCGGGAATTCAAGGCTAGGGCCCGTCTGGTAATATCATCAGCGATAACATCTGACAACTAAGAAAGGTCACCGTGTAGTAACATGTAGGGTGGAATCACGGCAACTCTCGTGTGATATTCAGCCCATCCATCCATCGCCTTTAAAGGAACTGCTGCGGCCAGCACGGCGCGATCAATGCGACTACCGGGGTTACCATGACAACCAAGTCGCTCGGGCACGAGTAGTGAAGACGGCGCAAGAAGTCTCTCCAACACAATGGAGGCGGCAAGATTACCAAACATTCAACTAACCACCACCATCAGCATACTTGACGGCCGAGGACAAGGGATAAACTTTGTTCTATTACCAAGCTTCTGGAACTTGTGAAGGGCATCTGCACATTAAATGAACCACCGTAGACTGAACTTTGACGGACTAGCAAAGGTTGTGCGTACACACCGCATGCGACGAAAACTCCCTAAAGAGCAAACTACGCGACAGGTATGAAAGGAGCAAACATTTTCCTTGCCACTCCCTTCAATACCATCCCCTCCATCCTACAGCAAGTTTCGTGTGTACAAGACGTGGAAAATACGAGGGAGGAAGACGATCCCTTATCAAATATAAGCACGAGATCCCCTAAATCTTTTATGCAAGGGTCAAGCTGATGTTCAAGTACAAAACCTAAGGTGATAGGACAGGAGTATAATAGATTCGGACAGGTAAATGTTTATTTCTTCCCTTGCAAAATGAATATGTCTTCCTTTTTTTCTACCGCTGAACAAAATCCTCAGCATTAACACAACAGCTACATGGCATCCGGTTCGTTGATTGAATGACCAGCTTTGTGGGCCTTCAGTTCAGAGAGTCCCTGATTCGATTTCCGGGTCGGGGATTTTAGCCGTGTCTGGTTAATTCCTGTTTCTTGCGGTCTGACTGCATGTCTCAATTCACACCTCTTAACACACACACAATATACCACGCTACCAACCGCTACAGAAATGCGCAAACGGGAATACATCCCTTCACACTGGGTTGGCGTTGGAAAGTGTATTCACCCGAAAAACATGGCCAAGTCTACGTGTAGCCTATTGCACAGTTTGCATCTTCGAACCTACCAGAGTATGGGTAAAGCGGAGGAAGAAGACAGCAGTACAACATGGCTTATGCTACCCTGTCATAACCAAAATTTAGGTATCACGGTATCAAAATTCTACCCCACAACGAAGGTAGGGCATATCCTAGTCCATCTAGGTGGGTTAGCATTTACAGAAGAAGAAAAAAATACAATTTGTCTCCAGTATTGGCTGTAATAATACTGATAGTATTAATTTCGTTGTAGCATTATAATGTGAGGTTAAGAAAACGCGATCATGGAAGTGCATAAGTGCAATGATTTTCTCTGAACTAGCACAGCCATCTCTTTGATATTGACCCTTCAGTACAGAAAACCCTTCGTACTCCCTCTGGTGGCAATGGTGATTATTGTTTTAAGAGAAGTACAACGCGCTCTCTCTTGTTTGAATGGTGGTCTATATTTGCTTTCCAGTCGGCGCTAATGGGCCACCTGGTAGATATACAAAACTTTCCTAAACCGTTATCCTTACAGAAGCCCTACGGAATTAAAATTTACATGTCAGATTTTCAACCGATATATTATGTTGTGATAATGTCCAAAAAAAATTACTAACATTAACCTGTAACTTTTCCACTAAAAATAACTCTGGAGTAATTATAAGTAAATAAAGTCTCATGATTTCGATGTTTTATAGCTGGCGTGTCACACTTAACTGAAACGAGATCCTCCTTTCGTTTCTGTCCGATGTCCCTTGAAAAAGCATTGCTCACTTCAGCGCTCCTTGCTAACAGTTGTCGACAGATACCATTCTTTTCTTTGTCTTTTCCCGCACTGTAATTCTTCCAGATGCGAGGGTATGCTACCTTGGAATAGAGAATAATGTTGACTTTGCTATCTAGCTGGTGAGTAATGCCAAAAATGAATTCCCAAACGCTGCTACAAATACAGACCACCTTTTTCAACAACAACAACAACAACAACAACAACAACAACAACTCCACATCGTTTAGTAGTTCTCCCATCAGATGTAAGGAAGTTAACACCTACAAGATTGCTATAGATCCTTTCAGCGAGACAGCTGTCGACAACGATAGTTGCTAAATCATTTTATTATCACCACACCGCAATTAATTTGTGTGCTCGTTTAAGTCTACCGATTTTAAAATGTCTGATCAGGAAGCTGAAAGGGCCAAAGTTTACCGTCTACCACTAGTGATGGAATAGCAGCTGTTTTTCAATTTAAAACTGCACTAGGGCATATAAATCAATCCACGCTCTTGTAATACGATTGTGTTGCAAACAATTTGAGTTTTGTTTTCGCTAGCAAGTGTACACACGAATAGATAATTATTTAACATAATGACGAGCGTAATTAACTGTAATTATTTCCTCCTTTTACAAAAAAAAAAGTCTGAATATCGTTAACAAAACAACAAAAAATTGCATCGCGTAATGAAGCTTCGAAAAAACATTTCCACAATCATAACTATCCCTATGCACTGCAAACTAAATCATTACATGAAAGCTGTTGTTGAATGGCACATATTGTTGCACGCTTCATCGCGAAGTTTTGAGGACTGAACACAGTGATCTTAAATTCAAACTGGTTAAGGGCAAATGCAAATAATGTGAGACACTATGAATAACACGCGTGAGACGAGAAAAGCGGTATAAGTGCATACCTCTAATGTAGCCTACAGGTTACTGATAATTGAAATGGTGTAGGGCTTTTAGTGCCGGGAGTGTCCAAGGACATGTTCGAATCACCAGGCGCAGGTCTTTTGATTTGACTCCCGTAGGCCACCTGCGCGCTGTGATGAGGATGAAATTATGAAGACAACTCATACACCCAGCCCCAGTGCCAGCGAAATTAACCAAAATGATGGTTAAAATTCCAGACTCTGCCGTGAATCGTACCCGGGACCCCTGTGACCTAAGACCGGCACGCTAACCATTTCGCCGTGGAGCTGGACAGGTTACCGATAATCCTACTAAACTGTCTGAGTCGGACCAGACTGATTTCAATTAAGCTAGGTAGTAAGATCCATTAAGACATAAAAACATTGCCGTATGCTTCTCGTTATTACACAGGCTGTCGACAGCATGACTAAATGAGTGACCCGGAAGAGAACCCAGCAGTTTTGTGCCAATAAAACATTATTATTTATATAGCAGAAGGAGGACATTAAATGCAGACCAGCACAAGCTAGGAAGGCCTTTATTAAGAAAATAAATTTGCTCACCTCAAACACTGATATAGTTCATTGTTTATTATTTTTAAATACAAGTTCCTTTACGTCGCACCGACACAGAAAGGTCTTATGGCTACGATGGGATATGAAAGGGCAAGGAGTGGGAAGGAAGCGGCTGTGGCCTTAATTAAGGTACAGCCCTAGCATTTGCCTGCCGAGAAAACGGGAAACCACGGATAATCATCTTCAGGGCTGCCGACAGTGGGGTTCGAACCCACTATCTCCCGAATGCAAGCTCACAGCTGTGCGCTCCTAACCGCACGGCCAACTCGTTCGGTGATATAGGAATTAGAATGATGTTTCTGAAGGCTTTCGTCTGGAGCGTGGCACTGTATGGAAGTGAAACACGGGCAATAACTAGCACGGAAAGGAAGAGAATAGAAGTTTTGAAATGTGGCGTTAAAGAAGAATGCCGCTGAAGATGAGATGGATAGATTGAATCACGAATGAAGAAATACTGTACCGAGTTGGTGAGAGGAGATCGATTTGTCTAAATTCGACTAGAAGAAGAGATAGAAACGACTCATCTTTAGACACCCAGGACTTGTTTTAGAGGGAAGTGTAGGTGGTAAGAACGGTAGGGATAGACCAAGGTATGAATATGATAAGCAGATTAGAGCAGATGTAGGATGCAGTAGTTACGCAAAAATGAAAAGGTTAGCACAGGATAGGCTTCCATGGAGAGCTGCATCAAACCAGTCTATGGACTGATGATAAGCTTCAAGCCTTTCCAAGTATATTATTTACTGTTATGCATAAGTTCTGTTATTGCATACGATTGCTACTTCAATCTGGAAGCTGTCGAACTTTCAATTAGATTTAATTTCCACCACCTCCCCATTCTATCCCATCCCTCAGCAGTCTCTCAAACACCATCTTCATCCTCACGCAGCACATGTCTTCAGAGAGTTCTATTAAGCACCACGCCCACACAGAAGCGAGGATGACGCCTGGGAGGGAAAGTGGAGAGGAAGATAAGTCACATAGGTGGGGTTAACTTTCACTCACAATTGGTTTAAGTTTCGGTGAGAGAGATTTCTGGGTGTGAGGCAGTATGACGGTTCTGTTTGTTGTATCAGAACAAAAGGAAGTACAATACAATACCAGGCGACGTGTGGAGAATACGTGATTCAGAATTATATATTCCATATTTCTAACGGCAGATGGAGAAATCCTCATGAGTTTCGGGGGGGACATTCGATGTCTCAATAGTTTCGACACTGTGTTTGCTGAATGTATTGCGAGAATGGACACCTACTGTGTCAACTGAATGATCACGCTCCTAGTTGTTCAAGTTGAGCAACTATCACTCGAGACAACGCTATTTACCATATGAAAACATAGATGTAAAATAATCTTTTAATAGGAGACGGAAGAATTGAATTTATTATCTCGCGTGAATATAATCCAGGCGAATACCATGAAGAATACCACTATGAAGGAAAATATACTGGTACAGAGTAATTTGCATTATGGGACAGAGCGAGTGGCCGTGTGGTTTGTACGAACCCTACTGTCGACAGCCATGACGGTGGTTTTCGGTGGTTCCCATTTTCACACTAGGAAAATGAAAACCTACAACCTATTTTCCAGTCAATGACCGGGTCAGGGATGGGATGAATGAAGTCCCCATCTTGCGGCGAGGATAGGAAGTGTACCGGCTGCCGAGGCCTGTTGCACTCCTCTGGGGCAATGATTAATGACTGCCGGATGAAATGAAATGATAGTGGAGAGTGTTGCTGCAATGGCAGGGAAAACCGGAGTATCCGGAGAAAAACCTGTCCCGCCTCCACTTTGTCTAGCACAAATCTCACATGGAGTGACTGGGATTTGAACCACGGAACCTAGCGGTGAGAGGCCGACGCGCTGCCGTCTGAGCCACGGTGACTCCTGAATTTTAATAATAACATAAAATAATTGTGCGTAAAAATCAAATACAGTATTTATAATCCAATGTAGCCTATAACCTATTCATGTGTAGTTTATAATTACTATGGAGAAGAGATTAAAGGTTAGTAGACAGGGAGTAGTGGGATTTTTAATTTGCGAGACAATAAGAATTAGGATTGGGAAGGATCCATTCGGGCACAATCGACTACGGGAATCGATGCCACCTGTTTCCCGATTAACAGTAGTCAGCAACAATCCATGTCGGTACGCATTCGCAATTACCATGACTAAAGCACCTTCACTTCTCCCATTGCAGGATTCTTCCCTAATCTAAAGTAGCAATATGACTGTTCAATTCTCCTTAACTGGTAGGACTGATCCCCCATTTTATGTTCATAATTCAGACAAAACTTCGAAGACGAGTACTACAATACATCGGACGATATAGTGTTGAAATCAGTTACGCTGATTCTACTGGAGTTCAGCAGAAAATGTGGCCGGTGAGGGAAGGTAAAATATCACCTTCTTAATTCCCGTGGCTTATGACACTCTCGGAAGATTCTCAGACCTACCACGACGATTGCTGCTCAACTGGATTTTGAAGCGGTTTCCACCGCTGTATAGAACATTTGTCAAGGAATATTTACATGTATCAAATATCAATCTACGACAAAAGGAAGCAGCATCAGTGAAGAATTTAGTTAAGGAAGTGAAAGAAAAAAATGGCCGTCCGAGATTCTTGGTACCGAGCTCGATAGCTGCAGTCGCTTAAGTGCAGCCAGTATCCAGTATTCGAGAGATAGTAGGTTCGAACCCCACTGTCGGTAGCCCTGAAGATGGTTTTCCGTGGTTTCCTATTTTCACACCAGGCAAATGCTGGGGTTGTACCTTAATTAAGGCCACGGCCGCTTCCTTCCCACTTCCAGCCCTCTCCTGTCCCATGGTCGCCATAAGAGCTATCTGTGTCGGTGCGACGTAAAGCAAGTAGCCAAAAAAAAAGTAGATTCTTGGATTACGCTCCCTGCGGCAGACACCAGGTATATTATCTCGAAGAATCATTAAGCTTAAAAGACTTTGCAACAAATCTCCGGGATGGAAATATACCTGTTCGTAAAGGTAACCCTAGAAAAGCGTTGTATTTTCAGTATAAAATCAACCTTAAGAATTATAAATCATATTTTGAGTTGAATCAGGCAATCCTTATCAAATCCTTTATTAACCCCAATTATATTAAGACAAAAATACCCTTATAATATACAGAGTGATCGGAAACAATGTGAACTGAGTATATACGCGTAGGAGGGTTGGTAATACTGATGTTGAAAAAATAATTCGATATCTCGCGCCGCTGTTATTTTATAAGCTAGCCAATCAGACCGTTTCACGGGCGATTTCAAAAGGGGTTTGAGAAGCGGTGTTGCTAAATCTGCATGTGGCTTGCATTGCAATGTGAGTGCAGTGCACATTTTCTTTTTTTAAACGAACATTTTCGTAAATGACCGATGGCGAGCAATCAACATCAAACAAAAGCGCACCGTGGGTTTCAGCCGGTGCCACCGAAGCGTACTTACTAGCTCGGAGGTCCATGTTCAAATTCCTCACCTGGCGAAGTTTTTTCTTCGATTGGTGCTCCGAAACCAGTCTTAAGCCAACGGCACGAGATATCAAATTGTTTATTTATCAGTATGACCAACCTTCTAACATTTATATACCCAGTTTAAGTTGTTTCCAATAACCATATATAATTGCATATGTGATTCAGGAGTTACCGGCGCAGGGATCGCTTAAAAATCGTATGGGTAGAAAGGAGCTAGCTAGGCAGGCACCCGGAAAAGGCTTGGCACTGAGGTACATACATCAAGAAGGAAAAAAAGTCATCTACACGTTAATCTTAAAAGGCCTACCACCATAAATTCAAAACCGCAAAGCCGGGACAGGTCACTAATGTATATAATCTATATCATTATATAAAATTGATCATAATTAAACAAGAATGGTATTTCTCTATTGGTCGTGTCCACAGTAACAAGGAAATGCACTTTTTAATTTTCCGTCATCTCTTGCCTGTCTGTCTGTCTGTCTGTCTGTCTGTCTGTCTGTCTGTCTGTCTGTCTGTCTGTCTGTCTGTACGCGTATAACGAAAAAATGACTTAAAGAGAATTGCATGAAAACCGGTACGTAAAGTCGGGGAACAAGGCACTACCATCTAGGCTATAAATAATTTTATTCACGCTGAGTAAAATGGAAGTTTAGGGAAAGGCCTAAAATTCAATTCTAAAGGATCTCTGTTATTAATAGCCCTATCGATAAATACTACATAACTAAAGTTATATAGAATTAAATTTCCGGGCATTTATGTCTTCTACATTTTTACCGTATCTGCTATGATAAGAGAGATATTCAAGAATTTCGATTTTTTTTTTTTTTTTTTTTTTTGGTCAAGTCTGTATTCTATCAATGCAAACCGTGAAAAATTGGATGAACAGAATTTAATGAAAATCGGTACGTAAACTCGGGGAATAAAGCACTACGATCTAGGCTATAAATATGAAATGGTGGTTTAGGTGAAGGCACCAAAAATTTAATTTTTAAATACCTATGTTATTATGCAATTTAATAAATCTTGTTCACAAAGTGTACATGACTTCATGTAGAATTCTGTATACAATATAGAATTCCGCAGCGAAGCACAGGTACACCAGCTAGTAATACATACTGTACAGTGGTCCTAGGATTTCACGACTAGTTTTCTGACTGTTTCCTAAGAGTTCCTCCACAGATCTTAGGACGTCGAGTACAAACCCTATTCCAATCCTCAGACAGACTGAAACCGTAACCGGGTACCGAACCCGAAGACAACGACTAAGCTTAAATATTGAAATTGAGGTCATGGGATATTAGAACAGAATAGAGGTTAATATGCTTGGAAAAGCTTGAAATGAATCATGTAGCAACAATTCAGTGTAAGTAAAAATATGTGTCACAGCGGAACACGTGAGTAAATCATGTCGGGAGGACCTGAAACACTGAGGCCTGACAGTAATGGCTCGCGGGGATGATTCATGCGTCATATCGCTGACACATGCACCAGAGGGATAGCCAAACCCCCATTCTCATTAAATATTAAGTGCACCACTATGCTGCACATGCATAGTCTCTAGGGATGCACAAAGCACTTGCATTACGACTAATTATTGCTACGCATCTACATCCTCCCTCATTAGCACCCTGATAGGGAGCGAAACTAACTACCAGATAGATAGATAGATAGATAGATAGATAGATAGATAGATAGATAGATAGATAGATAGATAGATAGATAGATAGACAGATAGATAGATAGATAGATAGATAGGTAGATAGATGGACTGGCAAAAAATTCGCAAGTTTCTAGCTAGAAATCTTCCCTGATTAAACTTCTAACACACTACACAACTTACTACACAGCAAATCTCACAATGACTGATCGAATAACTGGAACATAACGCACGAGATTAAAGGACGACACTACGCTGGTCATCAGCCTCACATACCAACACAACCCGGTTTGACAAATTACGTCTTAGTAGGAGACACCTTGGAGCCTCCGTGGCTCAGGCTCTCGCCGCTGGGTTCTGTGGTTCAAATTCCGGTCACTCCATGTGAGATTTGTGCTGGGCAAAGTGGGTTTTTTCTCCGGATCATCTTTCATTCCAGCAACACTCTCTAGTATCATTTCATTTCATCTGTCAGTCATCAATCACTGCCCCAGAGGAGTGCGATAGGCTTCGACAGCCGGCACAATTCCTATCCTCGACACTAGATAGGGGCTTCATTCATTCCATTCCTGACCCAGACGAATGACTGGAAACAGGCTGTGAATTTTCAGGAGACATCTTACATCCATCATACGCATCCTTATCTGCCATGGCTGCTGCCCAAATAATCTTCATCGAATTCGAGTAGTGGATTCTACTCTGTGCAAAAAGGACCGAGAGGAAATTGCTGATCTTAACCACATCATTCTTGGTTGCAGTAATTATCGACATGCACAAAGTGTGTTATCTGGAAAAGTTGCTCTTGTTAATGTCCCTTTTCCTACCAGTATAATATGTTTACTAAGAAGATCTGATAACATTTACCTAGCACTTGGCCAATTTTTTATATATTACTGATCTGAAGATTCAAATGGGCTGTGAAGTGAATAAAATGAATTGTATTTTCTTTGTATTGAGATATTTCATCTGTTGCATGTATATAGTGTTATTTTATATATGGTATGTACTTTATGAATTTGTACATGATATTTTTCTGGCTGCATGGCTACTTGCCGAATGCCAAATAAAAGCGCGCGATGTAACTTGTTTCAGCAACATTCCAGTTCTAGAAAATTATGATTACGTCGTCACCAGAAAACCGTTCGTCATTAGATGCCAAGTTCCAGATCATGATAATGGACGGTAACAACGCGGTGCTGCAAACACAACTGTTTCTCGCACCAAAGCACACGAAAAATACGTCCTCACATTCTACAAATAAACGATTTGTATACATACTTGCTTAGAAGTCATTACAATCGTGACTTCACGTTCTTACAGTAGCTTATCTACTGGGGAAGCGCATAATATGTTTCTTCGTTATCCACAGTACTCTTAGGCATACGACTGCAAAGTGTAGGACTTCATTATAGTTTCTAGTAAATGTATCGACGTGAAACATGTGAAATATATCAGCTTAGAACTTTGGTCGGTAAAAGCAGAGTCACCTCCGTACAGGCCATGGAGGTCGTTGGAGCGGTGGAAGGTAAAAGCTTCCACTATCGTAACCTCGGCACGTGATGGGGTAGAGTGGTTAACTCTACGATCGGACGCCTTTTCCTCCAAGAATTAAGCTGGTACTCATTTTTGGTGTAGGTTGAGTAAACTTCAGGGCCATGTGCACCTTCGGAAGCGGAAATCCCATTTCTTAAATGTTTCGACTTCCTGACGGGGAATCGAACCCATGTCCTTCCGAGTGAATCAAACACGCCTTTACCACCTCGGACAGGCAGCCCCTCCTTTGGTCGGCAAGGTTCTGTCATCTAAGGTTCAGTGTGCGAATACTATCAAGGAATTTTCGTCCTTCATAATATATGTGCTGCGGGTCAGTATTTCTCCGAATATATAATCACATACCCGTTTTCGCAGGCGAGAGTTTCGTCAAAATCCTAAGCTGGATGCACTTTCCCTCTTAGTCGGTGTACAGCCATCAAACCTTTTACAACCACGTTGAAGTGCACGTGCACAAGGGTCCCTAATAACGTCAGACTATCAACATCAATTTTTTGTATCATGAACAGACCGGAACCCAAGTTGCAATGAAATGAGAAAATAATGACCATATGCATGAACCAGCGCCGAGATGGTGATTTCATGAACCGAATGAAATTACTTCCAGCTCAGTATTTTAGATACGGGGTCATAATACGACCAATGGCAGCACATTTATATTAAAATAGGAAGATTAATTTCAACATGCAAACCATAGAGGCAATTTCATAATGGTGTAACTGTAATTACCGCACTACACGGCGTTAATTACTTCATCATTAACAAAATTAACACCGACCGACAGCAGAATGCACCGCGCCTGTTGGAACAAGGTTGTTTATTTAACTCCAGGATGGCAGGTATGAATGCTTCCAAATTATTCCTTGCATTTCCTCCTTTTCCAAATTAATTGGAGTTGGCAGTATGTCTGAATTAAGCTCAGTTTTACGTCCAGATGCCTTCCCTGACGCCTGTCCAATGCGAAGGGATATACAGTATTTACTTATCGCGTATTTCTGTGATGGTTTGCAGTATAAATGTGTTGTTTGTAGATGTGTGCTAAGACGAAAACAAACAACCAGCCACCGGACTAGAGGAATTAACCAGACACGGTTAAAATCCCCGGCCTGGCCAGAAAATCGAACCCGGGGCCCTCTGAATCGAAGACCAGTACGCTGAACATTCCAACAAGGAGCCGAACCGAACTATTCCGTGCATTTAAGAGAAATAAAATTTCGTATGCCCACAAAGTTGTTTAAACACACTATTCTAATATGCCACTGCCCAAGAGATCTAAAAGTTTGGACTTTCTCCTTACTTTAAAATAATTTCGAAAAAAAGTACAAATAACTTAAAAGCAATATGGAATTACTGATTTAGGAGCCTTACTTATACCGACTGCATCAATTACACCAGGGACAATCAAATCCTTTCCACAGAATCGTAGACCATCGAAAAAATAATTACATTGGATGTTATAAAAAATTTCGATCAAATTATTAGCCATCCAAGAATACCAAGTTTTAAAATATTTACTAAAATCTTGCATGTTTGCACAGGTATCACAGCCTGGTTCTGAGGGCTGGTTCGAGGTCCACACAGTCTTCATAATAACAACTGAGAAGCTTTCAGCATTAGTTTTAAGTATATCCAAATTAAAACAAGGATATAGGGGAGATTGTTGCCTCTTACGTATTTTATATTGTAAATTATTATTTCTACACATTCACACTTATCAATCATCAATATTATAGTGTAAATCAAGAGGCTACTTTCATTTGAAGACACAATTGAGTAGCGCAAAACTTTAATAATCATTGTTAAAATTGGTGTAAAACATAGAGTGAAGGTTAAAGTTTTAAATTGTATTTTAATGTGTTCACAAATTTGCAGGACAACAACAGAGATTCTATAATGTTACAAAATGGACATTTAAAATGTTGTTTCTTTGATTCTTGAAGACATCACCAAGGAGAGGAATGTAAACTTTATAATACAGAATTTTATAATCATTTATAGTTTGTAATTGTAGCTGAAGGGGGTCTAAACAATAGACCGAGATTATAAATGAGATAGGATAAAATTGTATAACACAATGTGTAAGTGTTAATTAGGTGGAAGTAATTCGTCTTTATTCATGGCGAAGTTAGGGCTCAAGGCCCTCTCTTACACTTAACCACAACATTTAAACTAAGTAAGAGACATATCATTTTTTAAATACAACAAATCTCTTTTCGAATAAAGTTAAAGCTACTGAAACTGGGAAATCAACACGGAAATCATGAAAATCATAAATTTTAACTGAGAAGCTATCAGACGGTGAGATAGTAGCCAAGAATAACGGTTGAGAGTATTCGTCACCTTCACCACGTGTCACCTCGTGCTCTGCAGGCCATCGGGCTGTAGCGCCATAGGGTTGCTGTTTGCAAACAAACATCAGTCGTGAACGAGAAAGTAAACATCAGGGTTTATTACCAATACACACATTCTAATGAGGTGCACTTCCGTTATTTCTGCATATTTGAATTTGTCCTTTGTCTTTTTTTTTATTATTTACATGGCCAATCTCCAAATTACAATTCTTTATTTCCACAGCAAGGCTGTAATAAAGTAATTTATGTAAAGTGAATACGGTAACTTAAGATATTCTTTTGTTAAGATTTGAATATTCGAATGCCATTAGGGAAGTTTTTGTTAGGTTACGTCATTTGTCATTTCCCTCTCTCTTTCTTAGCTTCTCCGTCCCCTAGCTAATGACTTCAGAGCGACGTGAGATCGTTTATCCAGGCAAGTGCCACGCCCAGATGATCCGGGAGTGATATCTCACTCAAATGGCCACAAAAGTTAGAGAGTTTAAAAGGGTTCATAGAGGACAGTGGGACTTAATGAAGTACTTCTTAATGTTGCAAATAAATATCTCGAATTTTGCGACATCTTCGTTTTGGAAGAAGAGTGTATCATCAAAACTACGACTCTGATTTCTATGATACGCCACATGTTTATCCTGGTCTCTTTCCCATAAGTTAAATTAAACAAGACTCTAGTTTTTATGAATGTGAAACAGTTTTTATTGCTGATTATAAATATATATTTAAAATCATTTTACAATTAATTCGCATTTGACAAAATTTCGAATAAAAACATACTTTTGGCCAATGTTTTAGCATGTCTCCAAGCATTGTTCACATTTTTGTGCTGATGATAACGTCAAGTGTTTTACTTTGCGTTACGTTATTTTGGATTTCCTTTCTTTGGAAATATTTTCTGGTTAACATTTAAGATGATGATGATGATGATGATGATGATGATGATGCTTGTTGTTTAAAGGAGCCTAACATCGAGGTCATCGGCCCCTAATGGTACGAAATGAAATAACAAAAAATTCAAATACATCCACTGACCAAAATAAAACAAAAATGTCATGAAGAATGAATGGATGGATGGATGGACATGAACCCTACAAAAAAAAGTGGATCCGACTCAAAAAGAAGGTAGTTAATTAGAGTATTACTGACCAAGGGACCATCTATAAAGCACAATGATGCTTGATGTCTGAAGGGGTGCTAAATTCACGTCTAAGGCCCCACAGAATGGTACATGTCGCAAGTAAAGTAGAACCATGGTATTTGTCATTTTGGGGTACTGATCAAAAGTAGCGAAGACTCACGGTGGTCTACACACGATGGTACTACTCCCTAGTACTGCAATTCGTACAGGGAACGCAGACCTATGGTGTTCCTCACACAATGGCGCCACTCATAGCCAACGTAAACCGGTAACGTTTCTCACCTAGGTGTACTAGTCACGGGCGCCGGTATTCCCGTGGTGTTCCTCACATAATGGGTACCATTCACAGGCAACGCTGACCCACGGTGCCGCTCATATAGCGGTACAACTCACAGGCTACGCCCAGACCCGCGGGTTGCCCACATGGGTACAACGCACGGGTACTAGAATCCACCAGGCCAGGCTTTTTACTGCAACTAATCACAAACGTATTTCGTACCAAGTTAGTGATACTACTCGCAAGTACATGCAACCAATGGTGTTCCCCGCATGATGGTACGAATCAAGAGTAGTTTCATGGTTCTAATTCAATCATCCCTTGGTCGCCCCTTGTAGTCGCCTCTTACGACAGGCAGGGGATACCGCGGGTGTATTCTACATGTGCGTCCCCCACCCGCAGGGGTTAACATTTAAGGTGATAGAATTCGCAAGCAAAAAGTTGTCAAAACAGAATGGACAAAGGGATGCTAGGAATATAGCCAGCTTGCTACTGGCATTCTAAACATGATTAGCGCGGTGGCTTAGTTTTCGATTTTCCATCCTGATGGCTAGGTTCGAATACTTGTCGATCCTGGACTGGAATTTTCACTTCATAAATCACGTGGCGTCAGGAAGTGTATCCGGCCTTAAAACCTTGGTCAAAACCAAGATGATCTCCAGTGACACCAGACATATTTGGGATAAACTGAAAGAAGTTTTATTTAATTTGCATGGCGTAATATTTCCCAGCTTTTATATTACGAGTATATTTTGTTACTTTACGGTATAAGCGCAGGCACATTTCCAGAGCTTTTAGGCCACAGAAATACAACCCCTCGAATATCCAAGAGTGAATTATCTCTAAAGGATCCCATTGTACGGGCTGACCGAAATGCATTTATAATACCACAGACAAACAATTCTTAGATTTAGAATAGATATTTGGAGTAAGCTCACTGGCATTTGCTGTTGAAACTAAGCTATGGATCGAGGTCGTCAAAATTGAGTTACTGGTAGATTATAATTCTCACCAGGCCTTACGTATATCCATCGTTTAGTGCAGGAATCCATTACCGTACGTAAGCCTTCGCCATATACCCGTTCCATTACTTTGAAACTCCCGTTTAGCGTTGAAACCTCTCAACAGCCATAACACATACTGCATCTGCCCTAAAATACGTAACAAAATAGCCATAAGAAATGTACCTACATTACCATCGCAGAAGGCTTATTCTGTGCATAAATGAATTCCTTTATTTTCTTAATTTAATTGTGATTTTAAGAATTACACACAAATGGCCGAAGTTGTGTTACTAGTAGATTATTATTCTTTGTATATATAAGCATCGTTTAGTGCAGGAATCCATTATGTAACCCGTGCCATTACATTAAAACTCCCGTTTAATTTTTAAAAAACTTAACAGCCATAACACGTAGTGTTTTGCACTAAAATACGTAAAGCCATAAGAACTGGACATACATCACCATCGCAATAAGCTTATCCTGTGCATAAATTAATTTCTTACTCTGCTTTATTTTCTTCAATTAAACTGTGATGTTTACATTACACCTGTGGGTTTCTATTATTATTTACATTCCCTTCCACTGTACCTTTTATCGCTACGAGCTGCATCCATCATTTTGCACGCCGTCTTTTAAAATAACGGATCCTTGCATCCGGGAGATAGCAGGTTCGAATCCCACTATCGGCAGCCCTGAAAATGGTTTTCCGTGGTTTTCCATTTTCACACCAGGCAAATGCTGGGGTTGTACCTTAATTAAGGCCACGGCCGCTTCCTTCCAACTCCTAGGCCTTTCCTATCCCATCGTCGCCATAAGACCTATCTGTGTCGGAGCGACGTAAAGCCCCTAGCAAAAAAAAAATAATAATAACGGATCTACAAATTCAGAACAATTGAAATTAAAAATTAAAGAAATTTGAATTTCTGCTTTGATCAGTAGCACTTGTCCATTTCAAGTTCATAACTGAACGGAGTTGCCAATTCAATCACTTTCTGCGGACGCACCTCGTTAAATATTCTAATATCCATCATTTCGTCTTTCTTAATCTGATTACCCTCCAGGGTTGGTTTTTCCCTCGGACTCAGCGAGGGATCTCACCCTTACCGCCTCTAGGGCAGTGTACTGGAACGTGAGACATTGGGTCGGTGGTTACAACTGGGGAGAATGACCAGTACCTCGCCCAGGCGGCCTCACCTATGCTGAACAGGGGCCTTGGTGGGGGATGGGAAGATTGGAAAGGATAGGCAAGGAAGAGGGAAGGAAGTGGCCGTGCCCTTAAGTTAGGTACTATCCCGGCATTTGCCTGGAGGAGAAGTGGGAAACCACGGAAAACCACTTTCAGGATGACTGAGGTGGGAATCGAACCCACCTCTACTCAGTTGACTTCCCGAGGCTGAGTGGACCCCGTTCCAGCCCTCGTACCACTTTTCAAATTTCGTGGCAGAGCCGAGAATCGAACCCGAACCTCGGTCAATGCTATTAGCTGCCGTCCACGGAGGTCCGGGTTCGATTCCCGGTACTGCCAGATATTTAAGAATGGCAAGAGGGCTGGTATGGTACATGCAGCTCACCTCCATTGGGGGTGTGCCTGAAAAGAGCTGCACCACTTCGGGATGAGGACACGAGTTTACTTTACCTAACAATCAATCTAAATCATACTTGCTCTCATACACACTGACATTCATACAAGCTGATCACGTATTTAAGAGGAAATCTCGACAAGACCGTTTAAATGAGGCTACTGAAGTGTTATTACGTATACAGACAGAGAGATATTTCCATAGCCTTGCCCCAGACACCTGGAATGAGCGGCTGGATACAGATGAGTGATTACCGGTATCATAAATGTAGAAGTCGTTCTGGTATTATGTCCATGGATAGATTAGAGGAAGTTAAAATGTGAGGATAGGTTTTCAGGTGCAGATTCGTTCAGAAGTCAAAAAATTAGTGTTGCAGTATGAAGGTCTCTTAGTTTATCAATTTTCAGCCAGAATAGCTTCTCATGATAAGGGGAATTCTGTATCCTAAAGTTAAAAAAAAAAAGTATATAAATCATATGCAAGAGTTCACTGGCCATTGAAGTTTCATTGTTTGTTTTTCAGTTGCATCGGTTAATACATCACTGTAATAAATTATAGGAAAAATGAGAGCTTGAATACGTTTTCCGGCCCCGCGGTGTAGGGGACAACGCGTTCACCTGTCACCCGGCGGCCCCGGGTTAGATTCCCGGCCGGGTCAGGGTTTTTTAATTGTAAATGATTAATATCCCTGGCCTGGGGACTGGGTGTCTGTGTCGTCCTTAATGTTCCTTTCCTCACATTAACACTCTACACTTCCGCAATTCCAATTACACGCAGGTTCATATCACATGGTGCAAGTAGGGGCGAAAGATCTCTACAGGTCGATGCCCCGAACAAATAGCATTAAAAAAAAATAAACAAATGTGGAAGATTTATTTAATTTTTTTTGCTAGTTGATTTACGTCGCACCGACACAGACAGGTCTTATGGCGAAGGGCTAGGAGTGGGAAGGAAGCGGCCGTGACCTTAATTAAGGTACAGCCTGGTGTGAAAATGGGAAACCACGGAAAACCATATTCAGGGCTGCCAACAGTGGGGTTCGAACCCAATATCTCCCTAATCGCACGGCCAACTTGCCCGGTGTTTAATTTTTAGGGGGCGAAGAGTTGCATATACCTTTCTGCAGACACTTGTTATGTGGTCATTGCAGTTTAATGTGCCATTTATGACAACGCCTAGGATTTTTTTTACAGACTTCTGAAAAGGCATAGCTTCACCACAGAGCATGCGAACAGACTGTCGTGAGATGTTTAGCGTTCTTAAAAGCCTAGATTGTCCTGTATGTATTTACTAAAAGTTAGTTTCGTAAAATTGAAGAGCCTAACAATTATAAATTAACTGAGTCGAAACTGGATAGAGACGGCTTCAAATGCAGTCGAACCTGGATATCTAAAACATCGATATCTCGAACCTCCATTACTCGAATGTTCAGTATCTCGAAGTAATTTAAATTTCCTGGCCGTCTGTACTATTCTTCACGTGTTATTTATTTCTCTACTACTCGAAATTCGGTTACACGAATTTCTCGCTTTCTCGAAGCAAACATTTCCTCCCTTGAAGCAAAAAATACTCTGTAACTCGAATTTTGTGCAACATTAACTGTGCAATGCGGCATTTGCGGTTTGTGAGGAACAGTTAACAAGTAAATAAAGGGTTACACTGATGCTGGGAACTAGTATGACGGGAACCGAAAAACTAAAACTTCTAGTGATAGGAAAATCGGCGAAGCCTCTCTGTGACTCGGGTGTGAATTAATTACCGGTCACGTACGAAAGCAACCCACGAAGTCGCGGATGACAAGCTCCATTTACGAATCTCAGCTGCGTGGTATTGACGAAAAGTTTCAATATAAAGGGAGGAAAGGTTGACAGTAACTAACAGAACAGACTAACGGATTTTTTTTTTTTTCCAAAGGAGGTATGTTTCTGGTTTCACTACTGTAAGTACTGTATCCTATCTTCTGAAAAGTTACAACAGCAAGGGTTATAAATTTAAAGCGAAGTCGTGAAACAGTTTGTTTGTATATATTTAAATACTGTTGAAAATAGTGTCTTCAGTATAAGCCCGTAGATGCAAACGATTCAATTATGTGCTATACATGCTCAAAAACGGTACTGTCTATATCACTAATTTCGATAACTCGAAAAAAAAAATTAGCTCCAGAGGTTATTCGAGATATCGAGGCTCCACTGTATTACAAATTATCGCTATATTATCTAGCACGTCTATCTATCTACCTTCCACGTAAATGCTCTTTATTCCTCTTGCCTTTTGAGGTCGAAGCACTTGGCTTGTTCTTTCTCCGCTTCCTTTTTCCTTGTCGTACTTTCGGGAGGGAGCAATGGTGCCACTTATGATCGCGCGAAACAATGGAGGGAATGATTGTATACAAGTGTATTACGCGTGTTACTATGAAATTACACCTTGGAAATGACCATGGTAGTAAGTAATGCTAACAAAGAACTTAACCACTACCTGTTCCGTCCAAGGCCGCCGCTTGTCTCGGCTGGTCCTCGGTGGCTGGCGTGGCCATGGCCTGAATCCAACTTAAGATGTCATGGGAAATTATGGGACAGTGGGTTAGTTAGCTAATTCCCACCGTTGAGAAATACATTTGAATCATGAATGATTTCCAACCGTAAAATGCTTACTCTGAGCTGATAGGATCGTTTTCTCCTCGAATGAACGATTAGCGCCACGACCTTCGGTTCAGAGGGTCCTGAGATCTATTCCCGGTGGGATCGGGTTAACTCCCCAGCCTCAGGGACTGGATGTTTGTGCTTGATCCAATGCAAGTCTCTTACTACACACACAAAACGCATTACCAATCACCACAAAAAAAAAAAACAACACGAAATAATAACTACATAGCTCGAAAAAGGTAGGTTTACATCCAAAAAATCGAACCGAGTCTACCTGTGAGACGTAGTTTGCACTCGCTAACCCACCAGGATGTGGGGAAAGCGGCATCAGCAGAAGCAATCGTGGAAGAAGCATGAGGAGAAGAAGAATACGGATTTTTAGATGTACAGTCTATTTTCGAATATCATTTCTCAAAAGTAGACACTGTAATAGGTATTTATGATCGTTGCCAAATGAAATTGACATTTTAATACGAGCGTTTTTATTCGAAGAAAACATTCCGCATGCGTCGGAGGATTGCTACGTATGTCAGGAAGTAATCGGGTGTCGTCGGGAAGTGTTTGTACGTGCGGAAGCAAAGTGACTAGATACGTTTTTCCTATGAATTTGTCCAGAATTGCCCAGCATCAGTTATACAGTTTATGGTTGCAGATGGTGGTAGCAGAGCCAACATGGATGATGATGATGATGATGATGATGATTTTTGTACATTACACTAACAACCTTTACGGTTTTCGGGGACACCGAAGTGCCGGAATGATTTTAATCGTTTCTGATTAATTGTTCTGGCTCGGGAACTGGGTGTTTGTGTCTGTCCCAATACCCTCTTCACATTCAGACAACACACCACACTACCAACCACCACAGAAACACGCAATAATGATTACATCACTCCACATAGTGCTGGCGTCAGGAAGGGCATCCGGTCGTAAAACAGGGTCACACACACACACACACACACACACACACACACACACACACACACACACACACACACACACACACACTTCGCACCCGCAACCTCACAAGAGTAGGAAAGCGGTAGAAGAAGAAGAATATTATTTAAATAAAAAATCAAGTCGGTATGAAATAAAATATTGTATGTTTCAAGGCGAAAGTGTTCCACGTATTCGTTTCAAAACCGAGCGGATCGGCAGCGTGATTGGGAACACGTAGCCCTTAGCTTCTATTCGGTAGATGAAAGTTTCGTACCCATTTACGGCAGCCTGAAGAGGGTTTTCCGAACTTTCCCATTTTCACAGCACGCAAATGCAGGACTGTACCGGAATTACTCCTGCAGTCACTTCCTTCTCAATCCTAGCCTTTTCCCATCCAAGACCTGCCTGTGTCGGTGCGACATAAAACAAACACAGCAAGCACTCGTTCCGAAATTGCGGCTTAACCACAAACACCTCACTCATACGTAAAACCTCACTTTCAGCCTTTGTAACGTAAATTACTATTACAGGGCTTGGTTGGAGATCCACCACTGTAACAGGAGACATTGATGAACACTAATCTTGTGTATGTGAAGTGAGACAACATTTAACTGTGCACAGTAGAATCACTGTGTTATGTATGTATATATGTTAGCTGTCATATCAGTAGGTAGCTGGAGCAATTGTAATTATAGTTGTGGCCAGTCCAGGATTATCTACGCTTACATGCACCCTAATGCACCGCTCTCCATATTTCATGACGAAATGCCAGCCTGTGACGTACGCATCATGGCGTCGGGGGCAGCACTGTATCTTGTGAGCTGGGAAACATCTGTTCACCAGCCTCCACTTCATTCATTAAAAGAACGCTACACTACTGAACATAAAAATAACAGCATCATTCACAGACTATATCGAAATATAGGACACTGGCTGTTCACCAATGCAGTTCTAACATGTCCGCGTTCCTTTCAGCATTTACGGTATTACGCAGATTAATTCAGGCTTGGAACTTTATGAATTCCAGTACACTGATTTATTATTGTGGATAGTGCGACGTTAAACCAATAGAAAAACAACCAATGTAAGTACCCGATTAGTCTCAATCGCTATGAGCTTCAGTGAGGACTTCGATGAATGTACAGTATGATAATCAAAAACTAGGAGATCACCCTTATTTTTCAAGTATGTCTATCTGTTTCCCCATTTTCACGTTATTCTTATTAACTTGAAACGAGAAAATGTGTATTAAATCGACAATTATGATAACCTTTAAAGAAACTGGCACTAGATAGTCGGGCAACGCCGGGTACTACAGCTAGTACATGAATAAAATATTGCTTGTTAAGAATATATGCATGTATATGTGCAGCTATGGATTATGTAGGAATGGGTTACCTCATAATATCTTTACTAGATAATCGTCTGTATATGAACTGCCAGTGCGGCCAAAAACTTGCTTCAGAACGTTTACAATTCACAAAACTATAGAGATGTGTTTTAAGGGGAGGTGCAACTAACCAACAATCCCCTTTTCACACTAATCAGAGGTGGAAAGGGTAGAATTCCGGTCCTTCGAAGGATGAAGGTATTGGCAAAAGAGAGGATTAAAAAAAAACACGAAAAAAAAACACGAGAAAAAAACTGTCGTATGGCTTTTAGTGCCGGGATATCCCAGGACGGGTTCGGCTCGCCAGGTGCAGGTCTTTCTATTTGACTCCCGTAGGCGACCTGCGCGTCGTGATGAGGATGAAATGATGATGATAACACACCCAGCCCCCGTGCCAATGGAATTAACCATTTAAGGTTAAAATCCCCGACCCGGCCGGGAATCGAACCCGGGACCCTCTGAACCGAAGGCCAGTACGCTGACCGTTCAGCCAACGAGAAGAGAGGAGTTAGACGTGAGGAGACAAGCTGCTCGACCATATGGTGGGGTATGGCATTAGTACTACTACTATTACTGAAATGTTTTCACTCCTCCCCTGAAGGGGAAGGCGGGCCTTCTAGACGGCGACGCCGTCTCTCAGACCAGGAGATTTGTAACGGAGAAAGAGATGTGCGGAGAATGTTAGAGGGTTGGCGGACGTAGGCTATACTAGGAACTGTCCCGGCATTCGCCTTCCTGCAGGAGAATGGAAAATCACGGAAAACCATTCCCAGTCCCTCTCCGTGCACCGAATACAGAGGAGTAGAGCCACGGTAGAGCCGATGCCACCCCTCCTCTGGTCGGTTGGTCGGTCAGAGTACAGAGCTGTCGGACCGCGGAACATCCGCAGACTGACATCAGTAAACTAATAAGGCTGAGTGGCGTTTACAAAAGGAGCAACTGTCCTAAATGCAGATCAGTGGTGATTGATTGATTGATCGATCGATTGATTGATAAACAGGCATATACTGACGGCGTAAAAATGATCGACTCCCTAGGTCTCGAAAAAATCTAATACCGCCGGGGTCGGAAAGGAACAAGAGTTGGCACAGGGAGGTTTGATAGGAAGGAAAGTATTATCCGCGAAACTTTTAGTGACACTTCGTTTTACAGGGGTGTGGAGTATGCACGAAGCTACAACGGTTCCGGCAATACTGCCAACTGAATGGAAATGAAATCTGAATTGAATCGATAGTTTGATCGATCGACATGAATTTTCTAAACCTGGCCTATGACTTAGATGTTAGGCCCCTTTAAACAACAAGCATCATCATCATCATCATCATCACCATCATCAAGCAAACAAGCATCAATTTTCTAAATCGTAGTTTCCGTGTAGGAGTTCTAGGTTGTTCCTGTGATGTTCTTTGATTTTTCTCACTCATGTTCAAGCTTAACCTACATGTTTACTTTGCCGTGTAAATAACAACAGTTTTTGAAGTGTTGCAATTATACCGCCAGATGTCTCACGGCGATGCATAATTAATTCATATTTTTTGTGTGTCAGAGGTTGCCAATACGAATCTCGAGGATAACCGAGGTCTACCGATTCAGCACTAGGGAGCCGAAGTATCACTAAAAGTTTCGCGGATAATAAGGCGTCTGATACAAGTAAGTTGAAGCAATGCCGGACTCGGCTGGGGGCTTAGAGTTTCCCAATCCACAGACGTAGGTTCACAGCTCCAGGGTTTCCCTTTTACCCGTCTATTACAACATGCAGGGAATGCCGATATACTCCCCACCCCGCAGGCGATACAAAACTACAGGATAAGGTTCGTTTTCAAATCGTAATTACTCTGTCTTATTCTAGAGAAACTTGCAGAATGGGTACGTGGTTACAAATCCGTCTTCAATTCAAATATGACCATGAGTGCGAGAAGTTTATAGACCGAGTTGGTTTAAAGTAGTATTGGTTTATTCAAAGAATGAAGAATTCCGAGGGATATTTTTTGGATACAAATAATCCGGTCTCACCCACAAACATCTTGCACCAGTAACTGAATGAAGTTCTTGCCATGTGCGAAGAACAAGAAGCACGAGCGGCTAGAAGACTGTCATCGTCGGCTGTGACGTCAGATTGCGTCACTTCAGGCCAAGGACATGAGCAGAGCAGCAAGCCGGTGCGGTGGCTTTGTGGTGAATTGGATAGCGCGAGGCATCACGATGCACAGGAATATGCGCTTTCATACGAGTCGAGCTGGTCTCACCAGTATCTTCAGTCCTCCTCGTAATGTCTTTACTATTTAAACTGAAACATCAATACTTCAGTACAGTTCTATCTACTTGTTAATGAAATTTGTTATCCCCAGGTATTCCTTCTTGACTTACTGAAAAAAAGACAGCTGGTGTGAAACTGCCAGTTCGAGTAGAAATGTTATATAATTCCCCACTTACATTTAGTACTGAACCTCAATTCAAGACAATCCATCTGAATTCTTGATAAGAAACATCTGATATCACACTACTGTATGTAAAACTTCACACCACCTGACCCTACATGATAGGCGGTATCTGTTTTAACACGAAGGGAGGCTATTTAAGGAGAGGAAATCAAAACCCTGAGATTTGCTGATGATATTGTTATTTTATCTGAGACTCCAGAAGATCTGGAGAAATTGCTTGAATTGTATGGACAGAGTCTTGAGGAAGGAGTACAAGATGAAAATAAATAAGTCCAACACAAAACTAATGCAGTGCAGTTGAATGAAGTCTGGTCATGCAGGAAGTATTATTTTGTGAAATGAAGTCTTAAAGTAAGTAAATTAATATTGTTACTTGGGTGGTAAAATAACTAACGATGACAGAAGTGAGGAGAAGATAAAATGCAGACTAGCATAAGCAAGAAAAGCCTAAGAAAAGATATTTGCTCCCTTCAAACATCGATATAGGAATTAGAAAGATGTTTTTGAAGACTTTCAACAGGAGTGTGGCATTGTATGGAAGTGAAACGTGGACGATAACTAGCTCAGAAAAGAGAATATAAGATTTTGAAATATGGTGTTGAAGAAGAATGCTGACGGTGAGATGGACAGATTGAATCATGAATGAAATATTGAATCGAACTGGTTAAAGGAGATCGATCTGGCTAAATTTGACAAGAAGAGATGGAATGATAGGACACATCTTAAGTCACCCAGGACTTGTTCAGTTGGTTTTTGAAGGAAGTGTAGGCGGTAAGAACGGTAGGGGTAGACCAAGGTATGAATATGACAAGCAGATTAGAGCAGATGTAGGATGCAGCAGTTACGTAGAAATGAAAAGGTTAGAACAGGACAGAGTGGCATGCAGAGCTGCATCAATGGACTGATGCCTCAAACAACAACAATTCGTCTAATAAAAAGAGTTTAAGTACCTTTCCTCAATTGATTATATTTTCCGACTGGATTACGGATAATCTCGTAACAACAAATAGTTACCATAGTTATATCCCTCCACAAGGGGTTGTGTCAGGAAGGACACCCGACCGTAAAACAGGGCCAAATCCACACGTGCCACGCACTTCACACCCGTGGATGGGTAGAACAAGAAGATTAAGCATCTGTGCTTATTTCAAACGCTGCCAGATAAAGGCAGTAAGGATGAAAACTAATCCTGATTCACGAAGTCTATGTACCAACAAAAAAGGTTTTTTTTTAAAAAAAACCTGCTGTCTTCTCCGAGTTTTTATTAATGATGCTGTCACGGAGCTGAACGACACTAGCAAGGGCTTAACACATTGAATTACATACGTAGGCAGCATAAGGGGCCAAAAATAAAACAAAAACCCATCACGACTCCAGCCAGTCTACTAGGCTTTGTACAGTAAAAAAAACCCGGATTACTAGCAGCGAGAATGGAATCTCTTCACTTCAGGGTGTCAACTTCCGTAGCAGTAATCAATAAAACCAATTACTTCAGTCACCTCTTCGCGGCCAAAGGACACTCCCGACTGCCACGCTGTGCTCATTATTCTATATTACTGCTATCGCCAAAAGGGAAACCGTGTACCACGTCAAAAAATAAATGCCTAAAATATAGCCCCGGAAAAAATATACAACTAAAAACAAGTTCAGGCCACGTTATCTGAAAATACATGATGTACACGAAATATATTTCATTATGAATAACTGGCTTCCATTTCCATTATTCCACATAAATATTCCTCGATACCTCAGAACAAACACAGTTTCGTCAAATAAAGGTGCTACTTTCTGTTGAATGTGGAAAATCGAGAGATTTCTAACTAATTAAAGAACCAGTCATTAGTATAAGTTATTCGGGAGATAGTGGGTTCGAATCCCACTGTCGGCAGCCCCGAAGATTTTTTTTTGGTAGTTTCCCATCTCCCATTTTCACTGCAGTCAAATGGTGGGGCTGTACCTTATTAAGGCCACGGTCGCTTCCTTCAACTCGTAGCCCTTTCCTGTCAAATTGTCGCCGTAAGACCTATCTGTGTCGATGCGACGTAAAGCAACTTGTAAAAAGAAAAGGAAAAAAAAAAGGAAGAAAGAAAGTGTAAGTATAAGACGAAGAACCCAAAAGTTCGTGGACTGTGTACATCTGGTACACCATGGGAATGTAATTGAGGAGACGGTAGTTCCTGAATTAATAAATTAATTAATTAATTAAATTTATTAGTGTTTTAACGTCACATTAACACATCGAAGGAAAGGGCTAGGATTGGGAACGTGACTCCCGTGGCCTTAATTAGGATACAGCTCCAACATTTGCCTGGTTTGAAAATGGGAAACCACGAAAAACCATATTTAAGGCTCCGACGGCGGGATTAGAATCCATCATCTCCCGAATGCAAGCCCGCAGCTGTAAGACTCTAACCACACGGCCAGCTCGCTAGGTGGCTGCTGAAATGAATCCTACCATCATCATCATCATCATCATCATCATCATTTTCTTCCTCTTCTTGTACTGCTTCATCCGCCACCTTGCGGGGTTACGGGTGTAAACTATGTCACACATGTGGATTTGACCCTCTTTTACGCCGTATGACCTTCCTGTCGCCAACCTTATGTGGAGGGATGTAATCACTATTGCGTGTTTGTGTGGTAGTTGGTATTGTGGTGTGCTGTCTGAGTACGAAGAGAAGACTGTTGGGACAAACACAAACAACCAGTCCCCGAGCCAGAATTAATCACACAAGAGTAAAATCCTCGACTCGCCCGGGAATCGAACCCGAAACCCTCTGAACCGAAGGCCTCAACGCTGACCATACAACGAACGAAATAAATCCTACCATCCCATAATGAGAATGGTTTCGCCCGTGGGCACTACAAAGCGCCGCGAGCCACCGCGTTCTTCTGCTGATAGCAAATTTGTGCTGCGAAGTAAGAACATGGATTTTAACGAGACCGCGTCGATAATGTCAGGCTATTGTGCTCACATTCGGAATTAAAGCTCCGGAACTAATGATTCGATCCGAATGGTTAAGGGCAGATAAGATAGCTCAGGGTTCTTTTACATTCGGGCACGAAAGAAAAGACGTTCTATCAATTTTCAAAAATTGAACCCGTTGTATTGGGTAAGACATTAGCATGTTATCCACTCGACCACCAAGTTCTGCTATCGTGAGGGGCACCAAATTACGTATCTAAAGCAACAGTACAGCACACAGACATTCGGAGATCCTACAAAGAGCCGCAGAGGAAGAAATGAGTAATTACTCTCACCACCATGCCACCACGCACCAAGTAATAAAAACTGCAATCCACTTTAACTGAGCTCTCCCTCACGTTTTAAACTCCGTGATTAAGTTATCGTCGGCCGGGAAGTTTTATCACTGTGCTACCATCACCGTAAACCTCCGTTTAATGTTCGCTTAAACCGGGAATATTACCCTCCGCCCGCACAAGGAGTTGATTTGGTAAGAAATGAAAGTAAGGCTTGTAGTGAAATAAATTACAGTCGCATGAGGAGTAATGTGTACCATTAGGCAAATGCACAAACACAACGATTAGGCGTTCTACGCGCGGGCTTAACGAGTTTCATGCATCTCACCGCTTTCTGATGTTAACTAAGGTCATCTCAATCCCGTAAGGGAATACGGAATCCTAAAAATAGACATTTATAGGTTTTCGTCCAAAAAATAATTTAACATTTCGTGATGAAGATAGTGTAACATGCTTTAGTTAACAAATGCGTTCAAAATACAAATTTCTCACACGGCGAAAAGAATTACCCAATTACTATTTATTCGATGAATATTAGATCCACAATCCATCAAAGGATACCCGAGAGCGATACAATAATAATAATAATTTACTTTGGATTATGTTCGTAGTTTTGTTATGTATAATCCCAACAAACACTGCACACTTCTCTTTGTTGACCAATTTGCATAAGTTCAATTTTTATTCTTATTTTTTTTACACTGTGCTTTACGTTGCACCGACACAGATAGGTCTTATGGCGACGATGGGATAGGAAAGGCCTAGGAGTGGGAAGGAAGCGGCCGTGGCCTTAATTAAGGTACAGCCCCAGCATTTTCCTGGTGTGAAAATGAGAAACTACGGAAAACCATCTTCAGGGATGCCGATCTCCCCGATGCAAGCTCACAGTTGTACGGTAAAATTTCAATTTGTACGGATCATTCACTGTATACATTGTCCGACTCGTTGGCCGAATGGTCAGCGTACTGGCCTTCGGTTCAGAGGGTACCGGGTTCGATTCCCGGCCGGGTCGGGAATTTTAACCTTCATTGGTTAATTCCAATGGCCCGGGTGCTGGGTGTTTGTGCTGTCCCCAACATCCCTGCAACTCATACACCACACATAACACTATCCTCCACCACAATAACACGCAGTTACCTACACATGGCAGATGCCGCCCACCCTCATCGGAGGGTCTGCCTTACAAGGGCTGCACTCGGCTAGAAATAGCCACACGAATTATTATTACTGTATACATTGCAATGCGTTTGTTTTTCCTAAACATGTAGTACGTGTACACTTTCTTTAAATTTTCAGAACTTTTTTTGAATGTACAAAAGTTTCGAGAACAGAGCAGGAACTTTTTCTATTGTGTTCATAATAATTGAAACTTTGTAACAAGAAGTTGCGATAGCTAAAGAAAGAAAAAAGAAAAGAAAGATAGAAAGACGGAGTGACAAGTATAAGTACAATTAAACAACAGTGGTCCCCCATGCGAAGCAACCAGGGGATACTTATACATGGTGTCAGCAAATATGCTCACTTGAAATAACTCGTACCGGGCGAGTTGGCCGTGCGGTTAGGGGCGCGCAGCTGTGAGCTTGTGTCGGCAGCCCTGAATATGGTTTTCCGTGCTTTCCCATTTTCACACCAGACAAATGCTGGGGCTGTACCTTAAGTAAGGCCACGGCCGCTTCCTTCCCATCCCTAGCCCTTTCCTATCCTATCGTCGCCATAAGACCTATCTATGTCGCTGCGACGTAAAGCAAATAGTAAAAAAAAAAAAATTAAAAAAAATACTCGTAAGCAGTAGGTAGCGAATGTACTTGCGCTACGTTACCACAGTGTCAATATCTGCACTGATAGAGGTGCTAACTCCGTTTGTTTTTTGTTTTCCTTTTAACGAAACTGCATTGTTCTCTACACCTAACAATAGCGTTGTAGACATTGCAAATTCAAAAGAGCGATCGTTTTCAAAATCCGATAGTTTTAAGTGCTTCTCGAGAAATCGGAATGTCTTCAAACGTGCTTCATTCGCCACTCGCGGGCAGTACTATTCGAATGAATCACTAACCAGGTGATGGTGATATTGTTTTTACGTCCCAATAACTAGTTTTTGGCTTTTCGGCGACGCCGAGTTGCCGGAATTTGGTCCCGCAGGAGTTATTTTACGATTTTACGTGCTAATAAATCTACCGACAGGAGGCTGACGTATTTGAGCGAAGTGGACGTAAAAGGAGTAGCATTAATTCGTATGTGAACACCTTCCAATACCACTGGACTGAGCCAGGACAAGCTTAACAAGCTTAAAACCACAGCATTATCTTCTCGAGAATAGTGGATAGTCGGTGTGCATAACGCAGCTGGCACTTACGTGTTACAACAGCAGCAGAGCTAATATGATTGGCGTGCTAGCCTATGGTCCAGAGGGTCCCGGGTTCGATTCCAGGCCGGGACGGGGATTTTAACCTTAATTGGTTGATTCTGATGGCTCGGGGGCTAGGTGTGTTTGCCGCCTTCATCACCAGAATTAATCATAGGTAGTGCTCTAACCGCATAGACGCGCAGGTCGCCTATACGACGTCAACTCGAAAGACCTGTACCAGCCCTCTTCGGAGGCCATTAATTACTCCATAGTCCTCCTTTCCTCTCTCATCGTCGGCATAAGACCTATCTGTGTCGGTGCGAAGTAAAGCAACTTGCAAAAAACACCTAAAATTATCAATGAATTTGGACTGCACTTTTACGACCTTTCTGCCAGTTTTTAGATTCCTTCTTGGTATCTTTAGGTCTTTTTCAGGCGATGTATAGGTCTTCAACTACCGAGCCCTAGTGACAATCGACAATTCTTCACAATTCCTCAACGTATATACCGAGGTGAACACTAAGTAGCGCAACTCGATTATGTATAGGTACCAGGTTGGTGGGATTAATGCCGGCGCATAAATGTTTGGACTGGCTCCCCAATTCACTGAAAATGTCTGCACCCCTGGCGTACGGATTGAAACATACTTCTGCCTCTAGCAATAAATAATGTCCTGAACCGAAATACAGGTATTTAATATACATGCAGGAAATATTCTAAAAGGAAGTGTCATGAGTGCTAACGGTTCTTCGCGCGGCAGCTGGTAGTTGACAAATATCTCCAGCAAGTAAAGACAATAGTATTTGACGTCATTCAAGTGGGTCAAGTAGTGGTACGACCCAGCTGGTGGCGGCCGGTACAATGGTCCACAGCTGCCGGACTGCAGACACAACGTCCTACCAAGCCTCACTTTCTCCGTGTTTTAACATCTATTTAATGTCATCATTAGACCAAATTAGGTGGTCTCGCTCCACTTACTGAGCGTAGTTTTAGTAGTCTATTAGTTACTGAGTATACAGTGTGTCCGAACTCGCGGGAATCCTTCAAAACAAAGAAAATGCCCTTAATTTACTGTTAGAAACTGCATATGAATGCATAATTTTATCCACGATACAAAATATTTTCAAAAAAATGTCAGAGTAAGGTAATGGATCAGCGGTAGAATTTCGGCCTCCTAACCCACCATCGCGGGTTCGAACCCGGCAGAGGTGGTCGGATTTTTGAAATGTGGGAAAAAGATCATTCAGCACTCCATGCCGTACGATGCCGGCATGTAAAACTCGGATGACACATTTGGGTGCTGACCCGATAAAAAGAATTAATACTCAGTCATAGCAACATCCAATAGAAATTTAGTTTGTTCTGCCATCTCGTGGAGTAGAACGGAATGTCGAAGTTGACGCGCAGGCAGCCTAAAGGTGTCATAATAACAATGTTGTCCGAACTCCTTGGCTGAATGGTCAGCGTTGAGGCCTTCGGTACGGAGGGTCCCGGGTTCGATTCCCGGTCGGGTCAGGAATTGTAATCGCGAGAGATTAATTCTTCTGGCTCGGGGACTGGGCTTTGTGTTTTCCCAACACTCTTCTCTCCATATTCACGCCATACTACCAACTACCAGAGAAACACGCAATAGCGATTACATCCCACCACATAGGGTTGGCGTTAGGAAGGGTATCCGGTCGTAAAACAGGGCCAATCCACGTGTGCTACACTGTTCGCATCCGCGACCCCATAAGGTGTGGGAAAAGCGGTAGAGGAAGAAGAGTATTAATGTTATTGGCTTTACGTCCCACGAACTACTTTTACGGTTTTCGGAGGTGGCGAAGTGTCGGAATTTAGTCCCGCGGACTTCTTTTACGTGCCAGTAAATCTATCGATACGAGGCTGACGTATTTGAGCACCTTCAAATATCACTGGACTGAGCGAGGATCGAACCTGCCAAGCTGGGGTAAGAAGGCCAGCGTCTAAACCGTCTGAGCCACTCAGTCCCGCTCAAATTAAAATGCCTAACTATTACTGAAAATGAAAACCTACGACCTGTTTTCCAGTCAATGACCGGGTCAGGGATGGAATGAATGAAGCCCCCATCTTGCGGCGAGGATAGGAACTGTGCCGGCTGCCGAAGTCTGTCGCACTCCTCTACGGCAATGATTAATGACTGGCAGATTAAATGAAATGATAGTGGAGAGTGTTGCTGGAATGAAAGATGACAGGGAAAACCGGAGTACCCGGAGAAAAACCTGTCCCCTCTCCGCTTTGTCCAACACAAATCTCACATGGAGTGACCGAGATTTGAACCACGGAACCCAACGGTGAGAGGCCGACGCGCTGCCGTCTGAATCACGGAGGCTCTCCTGACTATTATTATTATTATTATTATTATTATTATTATTATTATTATTATTATTATTATTATTATTATTATTAGTTGGCAATTAATTGTGCAATACCATCGTCTATCCCAAATTAATTCACCGTCATTTTGACATAGGCCTACTTAACTTCTGTTTCAAACTTAGACTACAAAAAAGAGTAGGTCGGTCTTTTATATGATTTCTTGACACCTTCTTCCTGTCAATACTCCAGCTGGCAAGGAACACCAAAAGTTTACCAACGATTTTTTGTAAAGTGGCAACAGCCATTTCCCAATTGGGGTCTAAAACTCCTGAGCCTCCGTTCTGAGACTAGCTACAGCATTCTTCACTAAAACCTTCTGGTATACAACTACTGACATAATTATCACGTAAGACAGATATCCTTGACCAGTGGAACCTCCAACTACGGCAACTAACATACAAGGCATTCATATGCACAAGCACGTAGTTCAGTTGAGAAACTCCACTTGAATGACATGAAAAATAACAGAGCTTCTCATGTATAGATGAAACCTGGTGATGAATATGAAGTGGGATCAAAAAGCAGTTATTAACTATTTTTAAAATACAATATTAGCACGTTTTAATGAAATATGTCTTTCACACTTTCGACTACCTTCTTATACAACGTCGAGTCGATGATATAACCGTCTGCCTTTCCCAAAGCGACATCCGCAAACAATATATCGCTATATATGCCACTACTGTATAGTCTGATATTCGTAACAAAGAACATCGGCTATGATACGAGAGGAAAACACCTAAGCTGCATTGCCAAAACGATGCGCATACGAGTTACAGATGGTAACAGTCCTACCTTGCATATTCCACTTCGAGTAGCTGTAGCCAGATTATTGTACAAGAAGTGAGCAAAACTGTGTTGCAAGTTTAGTGGCTTTTCGGCTATGGTCGGAGGGGGGGGATTGTTGAACTTACAAAATGATAGAATATATTGAAGGTGCTTGTGAGTGTGTGGTGCGCTCATAATTATAAGGACACTGATACAAGTGAATTATGTTGGTATTCAGACCGCAGTACACTATAAAATATTACATTAAAATACAGAACAAGAACAATATGGCCAAATGAATAGTTTTACGGCGAACGGTCAGGTCAGATTACAATCTCAAATCCAACTTTCGAAACTTCTTAGAAAATAGATTCAAGAAATCTGTTAGTTTTACAATTATGTCTCTGTGAATGCTCAAAATTGTCAATTCAATGAGTCGACTTTCATGGGGGGGGGGGGGAGAGGTTCTAACCCTCAGTAATCCGCCCTTGACTACGCCCCTGTGCGTACAGTCAAGTGCAGATGGGAATCGCGCATGATGTTATCAATGAGGGAATCTTACATTATTTTGTCGATCAAAAAGAGCACACATCATAAAACTCGTAATGATTATATGGTGAAAATTAAATTATCCGAGACCATGATAGAAATCCTGACCCCAAAATTAATACAAAACATCCCAGGCATTCCAGCTCAGACAAAACGCGTGAACGATCTACCATACGACGTATGTTCAGAGGGATGTGTTGTGTTCTTTGCGCTGTGCTATTACTTCGTTTTCTGGAAACACACTGTATTTTAACAAGCTGTAACTGTGTAACTAATAAGTGACCATGTGAATACTGCCAACAATGTCAACCAACACCCAATGGGAATCAAACGAGTGTACTCACTCCCACAGAATCTGTCATATCAAACTATAGAAAGATTTAAATGTAAAAGGTAGCTGCTTGGACAGCCCTCTGCTTCTCAAACAATGCCTAGTAAACATGATCGTCGAGCATGGAAGAACTCCCTATAGGGAGATACAATCACACAATAGTCAGGTAGTCAGACGTGTGCATCAGCACAGAAATCTTTTACTTACGGAGTGTTGTTGACTAGGACGGGAAGTCACCAGTTTATGGCACGCCACGACTTCAAGGCTGTCGTCGCTGACTTCTTGCACACAGTACCTAGACTACATCCCGGAAGAAACAATTGCTTGTTCTTAGGCCACCTGCTCCGTCAGGCAACCTGAAGGTCTGACAGGCCAAGCGCGCGTAACCAAGAGCTCTTCCTCACCGATATGTTTGGTTCTACCTTGCACTTCACTCTTAACTGCCATTCACTATCAAGGTTGCAGTAGATCTGATATACGCTGGCTATCCATGCAGAACAATAAGAATATCCATGTAGTGAAGCTGTACCCAAAGAACTGAGGGTCATGACTTTTCACTTTGATCTTGACCTTCAAAGAGCACGGTGGATATCTAGTTAATAATGAGGGACGCGAAAACTACTATGCCTAGGAGCATGAACAGACGTCCGATTGTACCCTACACACTCAAGGACTTTAGTCCTTATTCGTCACGAGTAATTTATGTGAACATATCCGGACTTTATCTCTTAATAACTAGTCATGTATTTCTCACTTTAGAATAACCCTGAGTTGCACAATCTAAACTGTATGACACGAAAGTACTTGGATCTTCATCTTGGTGTAGGTACAGATGATCCGGATAATCCTGGTATTTATATGTAGTAAGAACTGTTTGGTTTATGCCTTCACACCCCCAGGAAATAAGACACGACAGTATTTTACCATCCCAAAATAGATATAGATATAGATATTAGAACAGTCGAGGAAGATCTTCACGTGTAGTTTGTCTCATCTTACACGATATAATCGAAAAGACTACCATATCTATTGGTTATTCGGGTCTAGATTTGGGATATGAAGTATGGCGGCAGGTTTCAGAGTAAATAAACCCTGCTGAAAAGCAGCCAAAGGACTACTCGATTTTTATAAGCAGTAAAAAGAACAGAGTGTAATGTAAAGAAAAAAGTAACTATCCGGAAAGGAATGAGGCATGGTTCAAAAGACATCGCAGTTCATTGAAAGAAGTCTGAAGATCTGAAAGCATTGTTTAACAATATGGATAGAGTCTGGATGAAAGAGGAGAAAACGATGAAAAATAACGTCTAGTGGTTTATGTTGTGAGTCAATTGCATTAGTTCTCATTTAGATGACAGCGAACGTCTTCTCCGTACAGGTCATCCGTAACCTTTGCACTTCATGGGGTAGAGTGGTTAGCTCTAGCCTGGCCACCTTTGTCCCTAGGAATTAACCTAGTACTCATTTTCGCTGTAGGCTGAGTGAAACACAGGTGCACCTCCGCAAGTGGAAATCTCGTATCTTAAATTTTTCAACCTGACGGAGAATCGAACCCATATCTTTCCGGATGAACCGAGCACGCCTTTACCGCCTCGGCCAGGCAGCCCCTCTTTAGCTGACAAGCTTTACTGTATATAATAAGATATAAATCTAGGAGATTCATTACTATAATTTAGGGACAAAGGGGATTGTGGGTTTTCTTAATGCCGACATACTTACACTTGTGTGAACACTGATGAATCGTACTGCAAGAGAGTGTAACAGTACAAAGACTGGGCCAATATCCTGGTATTTTCCTGAAATCAGTGTTACAGGTGCAAGGGGAGAACCCCACATTCACCAGGCGCCAATGTCGATGATCGGAATTAGACTTTAAAGTTAAAATTAGCGGCCCTAACGGTAAGCACTATATCTAGAGCGGTCCATGTCATTACACCAACGTTGAGAGTTTGGTGTAAGAAGGAGACAGGTTCGGCCTAGAGGTCTCAAACTGATATTGGTATGTAGACCAGTTGAAGGTCACCGGTAGGTTGACTACTTCCATAGTCCAGACGTTCACACAGTCCTGCAACCGACGACAGCCTTAGGCAATAGCGAGTAAATTATACTTTACGAAATAACTACTAACAGTTTCCGAAATAGTAACCTAGTTTCATGTCTTACAGACAGATAAAGCACCAATGAGTAGAATTAGGATTTATAAACTACACTATTTAAAAATAGCAGTCAAATCCCTGATTTTCAAGAAAAATTGATGTCAAATTCCCCTGGGAAAATCAAATGATCATAAATATGTCTTATATCTCTCTTGGTCATGGCCACCCATCAACGGTTGCTAATTTCAGATGACCGCCAGCCATACGACATAGATAGCCTGCACGGTTGCTAGGTAACACTGCCTGGCCATCCATTCGAACATTACATCAAAACCTGTACGGTTGCTAGGTTACATTAACGTTACGCATTTTGGTACATATGCTATGCCGTAACATAAATTTTCTAACGATCCCCAACTCGAAGACAAATTTATGCCAATAATAATAAATAACAACATTAATCTATGGCCTCAGCTCCCCCGTGCAGGATGCCATTTACACTGCCTGCGAGTTAATTTCGACCCATGAGTTCCGTTTTACTGGGCCACAAGGCAGAGCAAACCGATTTTTTTAATGATTGAGTTTTGATTAATCTTGTCGGGTTAACACCAAATATGTCACCA
The DNA here is from genome assembly GCF_040414725.1 of Anabrus simplex. NCBI lineage: Eukaryota > Metazoa > Arthropoda > Insecta > Orthoptera > Tettigoniidae > Anabrus > Anabrus simplex. The sequence goes on along the minus strand of NC_090265.1, from coordinate 1,738,945,916 downwards.
GGTACCTTTTACAAGGAGATATACGAACGGAATGACGAATGGACTTTTCTTTTCACGCCTTCGAAAAAAATCGTCGTACATACAAAATTCCGACGGTCTCTGGTACGTGTGAACACGCGATATTGGTATACAAAGGCAGGCACTTTACCACTGAGCCACAGAGGCAATAAATAAGGTAAAAAGGAACAATTACATTGTACTTACAGCCATGGCTAATCTATTCGAAGAAAGTACTTAATGCATGCTTTAAGAAATGTTTACTGGTAAGACTTACAGGCGTTACACAAATAAAACAATAATACAATTGCTTCCAAATTATGCACTGATAATTATTTACAAGACTATCTTAAAACAGTGACCAAGGTTCGACGAAACAGCTTCATTTCTGATAATTACATCCATTTACATTTCATAACCATAATTTCGCCTACCGGGCGAGTTGGCCGTGCGGTTACGGGCGCGCAGCTGTGAACTTGCATCCGGGAGATAGTGGGTTCGAACCCCACTGCCGGCAGCCCTGAAGATGTTTATCAGTGGTTTACCATTTTCACACAAGGCTGTACCTTAATGAAGGCTTCGGCGGCTTCCCTCCCATTCCTAGGCCTTTCCTATCCCATCGTCGCCATAAGACCTATCTGTGTCGGTGCGACGTAAAGCAAACAGCATAATTCGCCGTGCAGTACACTACGAGTCTCTTTTCTCATGTGTTCCTGCGGCTTTTTCCTTCCCAGGAGAGCGTAGTTATTGTACTCGTTCAAGGCACTCGAATTATAGGCCTATATACAAGAGTAAGGAAATTGTATGTTTACTGTGATGTTTTACAAAACCCGTAAGTATATGTGCAATACCATCGAAGTCTAAAAATATGCATAACGAACTTATGAATCTAAATATATGCACTAACCTGCAATATTTGCAGTATTAAACCTCATAATTCAGTTTATTACAATGTAAAATGGATATACTGACCTGACGTATTCGGATCTGTATAATAATCAACAAAATATAGGTAGTACGGTATTGTAGCCTATAAGTAATGTTGATCAAAAGATATTAAATACATACAAAAGGTGTTTATTAACCAACAACAAACTACTGAAGAAATGTACAGAATATAGTCCAACAAACTCCAAATGATCACATTTAAAGAAACAAAAACACTCCGTACGACGACAAAAACACCTTGTAAAATGAACCGACTTAGTTTTGAACCAAACACAAATGAAACTAATGACAACCTGAAAATAACCGAGAAATATTGAACGAATCTATATGCATTGAGTAAACTAGCTAAATTAATAATAAAGTCACAACAACTTACCTTTTCTTAATCACGAAGTGTACACTGATTCCAGTTGTAGCACAACAGCCAAGCGGTTTGTCAAGTGTCATCTGTTCGCAAGGTGAATGAAAATTGTCACAGATAATCCCAATCAAGAAGGCTATGATCGCAATCAAGAAGGCTTAGCAAGAGCGGTTAAGTAGTTTATACCATCATTAGTAGATGACAGAAGCAGTAATTTTGTTATGAAGATCAATTATCACAGTAGGTGGGCTATATTCTTACAGGGGGACCACGCAACAAACAAAACAAAACCTTGCGAATTCAGTCCCTTTCGTACAACATTTCACACTGATCGAGTTAAGTGGAATGGCCAATAATCGATGATACATTTTTGGTTACTTTGCTTAATGAGCACATTTTCTAGTTCGACTATAGGCCTATAAAGACTTTTTTTATTAATGAGCACAGATCTTTATTATTTAGATTAATGAACACATGTTTTTATTTTCTTTAATGGGAAGTGTTTTTAGAATGTTTAATGAAAGAGGAATCTTAGTCTGATAAATTGACAAATGGTTTCTGTTTTGATTAAACAGCAGAGAATATGTTTCTATTGTTGAATGGACACAGATTGTTCGATTTACTTGGTCTAAAGAACACTGAGGTTTAGTTCGACCAATGAACATAAATTTTAAGCAAATTAAACCACGCTTAGTCAGCGCAAACAAGTGACATAAATGGTTAAGTCGCAAATTGTTGAAAAATATTTCTTTCCCCGTGTCTTTACAGCGAGCTGGAAGGAATTTGTGAACATGTACAGCAAGCTGAGACAAAGCATTTCTGTTTCTGTCTAGATTCCAAGCTGTCTTCAGAGTAAAGGAGCCCAAAACATAGTGATAACTTCGAAAAGTCATGCGTCCTAAAAGCGGAATAGGAAATAATTCATGACACTATACATACAATGAAAGCCTCGAAGGGGTAACAAAATATTTCACATTTGTAAGGTGATAATGACCTTCGCAGCTGTAGAAAATTGGTCTTAAGGATACGAACTAAATTCCATGAATATGGTACTTACTCGAGCTCATCCTCGTCCGCCTGATTAAGTAACGAAGTTCAAACCCACCTGCAAGAAAAGACGTCACAGTTGTAAAAGCCAGTATTTTGCTGGAATAAGAGTAATATTCTATCATTAAGGCTATAAATTGTATGTTCTAATAAATGGGTATTTGTGTACAAACCCATGGACAAAATCGTCATCAAATATGGAATAAAATATTGATTAAAGAATCGGAATGAAGCAAATCAAGTACAATTCCATTGTGATATTTACACTCTTAAATAATACAATACGTATTTATGCAACCTGTGCGTTAAGTGGACCTAAACAAATACCAAAAAAAGTTCACTCTTCAGAAAGTGCATGGGACCGAAGACATCGATGTTAGGCCCTTTTAAACTACAAGCATCATCATCATCATCATCATCATCAACAACTGCATTTTATCTCATTTATTTTAAGTTTCTTTACATCACCCCGACAAAGGTATTATGGCGACGATGGGACAGGAAAGGGACAGGAGTGTGAAGGAAGCGGTCGTTGTCCAAAGCTACATTACTGTATGATGCATTGTCTTCTCTTTGTATTTGAACAGGAAAGAAACACAAACTCTTGATGTAGGTACGTTGTGAAGGCAGTGATGTAATGCAGTGGGCCATGAAATATGCGTTAAAGTTATTTTTTCTACGACCATACAATAATACGTTAATTACATGTGACGTAACTGTGCCTCAATGACATACATAAAATACAGTTCTGTTGTCATTCCAACTATCAATTTCCAACTAACAATATCCGATATCGATTAATATCGTTTGCGGAACAATCCTCAAGCACTGAAAGCAGAAATCCGAAATGAAAATTTCGGCTACCACATGTTTCATCAAGTATTGAAAAGCAAGATCTAATCATCTGCACCGACCTCGATAGCTGTAGTCGCTTAAGTGCGGCCAGTATCCAGTAATCGGGAGACAGTGGGTTCGAGCACCACTGTCGGCAGCCCTGAATATTGTTTTCCGTGGTTTCCCACTTTCACACCAGGCAAATGCCGGGGCTGTACCTTAATTAAGGCCACGGCCGCTTCCTTCCAATTCCTAGGCCTTTCCTATCCCATCGTCGCCATAAGACATATCTGTGCCAGTGCGACGTAAAGAAAATAGCTAATAATAATAATAATAATAATAATAATAATAATAATAATAATAATAATAATAATAATCTGCAATACGTATCCATTAACAAGAAACAAATACTCGGACCCATTTTGTTTCTTGCCGTTACTTCTGCAGTTCTTTTCAGTTAGTTCTGTCTATTTCCCGTGTTTTAATGCGTATTGTTTTGAGGTTAAAATCTCGAGACCAAAGCGCTGCTGCGTGCAGGCCATCTGTTGAACTAGTCGGGAACACTCGTGGTCAATATATATCATACCTGCTATCTGTCGCAACAGTCGAGGTAGATAGAATTCAATAAAATAGCAAAGGAGATATACAGTATTGTACAAACTCAAAACTTAGACATTTAATTATGGTCGAACAAAAACAGTTGTAAGCATCTTGGCTATAATGGAAGTATAGATTCGATAGCTAGTTTTGTTGTGACAGTAGATAAAACACAATTAAATAGCGTATTGCATTAATATTCATAGTACGATTTTAGAACAACTAAATTTTATATTGGGCATCGTGGTTGACACAGGTATTTTTCAAAAGTCGTATTTTTTCAACCGAGCATACAGACCAACTGAACGAAGATATTACGCCCATATAACGCAGTGTATCCATCTGGTATCTAAATAACAATTTTTTATGCACTAAAAATGTTTCTGGCGGTTATGTCTTTATGTTGGTAGAACTTCTTGAGTGCGGTAAGTAACTAAAGTATCGTAAAGTACCATTTCCCACATTATTTTGAAGAACATAAACAAACAAAATTCGACATGGTTTGAAATGAGTCAATTAAACACAGGTTCGTCGATTACAGTAAACAGAACAGAGTTTCATCGATTACAAACTTGGATGAAGTGCTTCCGGCACTCAGCTGTTGAGACATCAATTTGTTCCCACGCGATCAGCTGCTATACAACACGCACAAGATGCAGCATCCCCGGAACATGGCACAAGGGGATGAGGGAAGGGCAGAACGCCTGGCGGCCTCGCGGGAAATCAGTCGCCCAGCGCAATCTGCCACGGGAATAACATGACCTGACCACTTAAGACGCTTCTGCACCCTGGGATAGCCAGCGCAACATAGACACAATTACGGAGCGTTAAAAATCGGCATCCACAGGCTAATATGATCCTATAAGTAGGGTTTAATTTATGTTCAGATGCCTGACTTGAACTAGAAATATGTCATGATATGGTGGTGAAGATGATAATGAGTTGTTGGGCTAACATGTAGATCACCAGCACCTAGCTAAAATAACTAGATAATAATTAGAACAATCATAATACCACCGCATTTCTCGATACCAAATATGGATAAATATGGATGTATTATCTCGGAGTGAACAATTCCTTTAAAGCATCAGAGAAAGAAGTCTTGAATTATCGGGCTAAACAGATGAAAACAGTTTTACACCTCTCTAAACCCACGTATCAGTTCAGTTCGATCTCATGGCAGACTGAATACCACTACTCTACATCACATAAGTATTTCCTGAAGCCCTTTATGCTGCCAAGAGCTTGGTCCTCACTCACCGTGAGAGACAGGGAGGATACAAATGAAAGTGAGGAAATTTCTACAAAAGATCCTCGGCCCACGTCAAAATTATGAGGGCGAACACTGCCTGCGGTCAAATGCACAGCTGTACTCTAAATGTAATACGCTCTCACTTGTTATGAGGAAGAGGCGTCTTGTGTTTCACGGTCTTACTGATCTTCTCATGATTTGGAAATGTACCACTCCATAGGCAACTGCTTCCAGAGAAAATCTGGCCGGTGCCTCTGAGACACTGGTCTTATTTTTTAATTTGCTTCACGTCGCACAGATAGGTCTTACGGCGACGATGAGATAGGGAAGGACTAGGAGAGGGAAGGAAGCGGCTGTGGCCTCAATTAAGGTACAGCCACAGCATTTGCCCATCTTCAGGACTGTCGACAGTAGAATTCGAACACAATATCTTCCGAACGAAATCTCACAGCTGCGCACCTTTAAACGCACGGCCTACTCGCTCGGTTGAAGCACTCACTCAAGAAAGTGGCCGAAAAGATATAGCGCTCTTTAATTGGGTATAACGAATAATAATAATAATAATAATAATAATAATAATAATAATAATATATGTGTATGTTGGGTATTCAGCCCGAAGGCTGGTTTGATCCTCTGCAGCTTCGCCAACAGCTATCAGAAATAGCCTAGGCGTCACTGAAGAGGCGTACTAGGGAAACGAGGAGTGAGGTAGTTTCCCGTTGCTTTCCTCACCGAGCCAGCCGTTGCTATTACATATCAGTCTGCCAAGCCCACTGAAATGCATGCACCAACCAACCCTATGAGCGATATTTTCATACCATTCATAACAGGGACTGGCTGCATAAGGAATGGTATTACTAGCATCACTCATACCTCAGTCACTTTCATATTGTCAAAGCCAAGGATGAGACTGAGACAGGTCAATGAAAGTAACAAATTTGATATAGCCCATACCAGGAGACATAGTGCACTGTAAACACTACAACTCGCCAGCAAGGGCGGAATAATAATAATAATAATAATAATAATAATAATAATAATAATAATAATAATAATAATAATAATAATAATTCACCAGTTATGCTGCTTATGTGTCAGTTCTGACGTTCCATCTCACTATATTAGACGACGGGGAAACCGGAACTCTATTGGGCGACTTACTGCAGAGTTTTAGTTAATTTTATCGAGTAAATAGGATATTCGTCCGCCTCTGTGATGTAGTGGTTAGTGTGATTAGCTGCCATCCCCGGAGGCCCGGGTTCGATTCCCGGCTCTGCCACGAAATTTGAAAAGTAGTACGAGGGCTGGAACGGAGTCCACTCAGCCTCGGGATGTCAACTGAGTAGAGGGGGTTCGATTCCCACCTTAGCCATCCTCGAAGTGGTTTTCCGTGGTTTCCCACTTCTCCTCCAGGCAAATGCCGGGATAGTACCTAACTTAAGTCCACGGCCGCTTCCTTTCCTCTTCCTTGTCTATCCCTTCCAATCTTCCCATCCCCCACAAGGCCCCTGTTCAGCATAGGTGAGGCCGTCTGGACGAGATACTGGTCCTCGTCTCCAGTTGTATCCCCGACCCAAAGTCTGAAGCTCCAGGACACTGCCCTTGAGACGATAGAGATGGGATCCCTCGCTGAGTCCGAGGGAGAAACCAACCTTGGAGGATAAGCAGATTAAGGAGAAGAACTAGGACATTCTCTCTCTAAATAGTAACTGAAAAATATATCGGAAGAATGATGATATTGGCTAAAGAAAGAGAATGATCTCAATGGTGTAATTGTGTATGCAGATTCTTGCTCCTTAGTAGGCCTGCGAGAGCGCTATACACAGCAACACAACTAATTCAGAACCTCCTGCACGTCCGCAAGCATTATTCACTTCTGTCAATCAGCTGCTTAGACGAAACAGGAGAAGTTTGGTGCGGCGAAGGATAACCACTGTGCAAATGCAGAACACGAGCCGTTGGCTAACTTCCAGCCTGCGTTGCCCAATAAATAATTATTAATATTATTGTTGTTGTTGTTATTTTTATTAATCTCCACACTTAAACAGTCAGCGTCGAGGCCTTTGGCCCTGGGTTCGATTCCTAAGAGGGTCGCGATTTCAGCCGGGGCTGTTTAATTCTTCTGATTTGGAAATTGGGTGTTTGGCTTTGTCTCAAAACTCATAACTTCATCGACATACAATACACTATTAACCACCACAGTAACAAGCAATAGTGCATACATCCCTCCACATAAGGTTGGCGTCAGACAGGGCATCCGGTAGTAAAATTGGGCCAAATCTACGTCAAGTGTCGGCCCAAAGAAACCAAGGCCGGTGAGATGATGATATTATTATTATTATTATTATTATTATTATTATTATTATTATTATTATTATTATTCTTGATCTCGTTTCACTTAGTATATTAGTATCCTGGGAGAATACAAATTAGAAGTATTTGAAATGAACTACCTGGTCTAGTGAGCATGCGTAAGTTGTATGAATACGTTCTACGTACAAGAATCGAACGTTTTCATATTGAAAAATATTGTAATGTATCTACCGGTATGGTAGCAAAGCCCGAAGTCGTCCATCACTTAATGTACATGAGCTACAAACATCACAGTTTCAACTTCATTTTTATTTACTTTTGAAGTAGGACATTATTTTGACGTCATATACAGGGTAGTTCTAAAATACTTTTACAAACTTTGTGGACAGGTTCGTTACACCAAAACAAGGAAAAAAAGGGTCATACAAGCGTACAGTATGTCCCAAAATCCTTTGTTTCGCTTTCATGTTATTAATGAATTATTTCATTAATTTATTAACATTTACGTTCAACGGCTTTCCAGGTACAACCCACAAACATTTTCCCACCACGCCTTCCAGGTGCTGTCTACAGCGATTTTATTCATAACACTCTTCCAGACTTACTAGAAGATGTGCCCCTGCAAATAAGCTGTTGACTTTAGCATATTTTAGTTTCATTGCTCGGGATGCATTGGCTGGTACCTACCATAATAGATGGATAAGTAGAGGAGGACCAGTTCCATGGCCTTCACGGTCCCCCGACCTCAATCCTTTGGATGTCTATCTCTGGAAGCATCTTAAACAACAACTTTTTTTTCAGCAGACAATCTGGACAGAGAAACTCTTTTTCGTCGTATCATGTAAGTCCGCAAAACCATTCGACACAGCCAGGAAGCATTTTAAAGGGTGTAACGGTTCGGTTGCATGAGTGTCTAGACACAAGAGGAGGGAAATTTGAGCGTACGTATTTAACACTTTCTATTAAGCTGAGAATGACAATGTCAAAAGCAGATTATTTTTTCCCTTCAATATGTTATTTCAATAACAACATTTTGAACTTTAATAAATCAAAAACGAAGGATTTGGGGACATATGTTTATATGAACTTTTTTTTCTTATTTTGGTGTAAGGAATCCGTCCTCAAAGTTTGTAAAAGTATTTTAGACATCCTGTATATTTAGGGCCATAGCAATAACCAGCAGAAAAAAATATTTGTACTTATCTCCCAACAGTCAACTGTTCAACTCTCCCGAAGCTGGCTTATTCGTATTCACCTGATTTCATCTGTCAAATGGCTGTGGTATGGAGGCGACTGATTTAAGTTGAATCTGGGTTGAACTTTGACTTCCTGGTCACTACTTTATCGACGGAGATGATGAGTAGGAAGATATGACTTCATTCAGTGTTTACTGAAGCTTGGATTCTACTACCTAGATTGAGAACGCAACGTCTGCTTGCAAATTTCTGCCAAGGACGATTCCAAGCCTAAGTGTAATTCTTTGCATTTCTGTTTGCAACTGGTAGATACTTCAAAATATAAATTTAACTTCTTTAGGATTGATGGCTTTTCTGATGTTCAGGTACTTGGTTAAATGCTTAGCGTTCAAAGGAACCCGGGTTCGATTCCCGGCGCGCCGATGATTTTAACTTTCTATAACCTGAAACCTGTGGCATCCTATCTAACAAAGCAATAGCTGCATTTTAAAAATGGAACCAGGTGTAGTTCGCCTCTGTGGTGTAGTGGTTAGCGTGATTAGCTGCCACCCCCGGAGGCCCACGTTCGATTCCCGGCTCTGCCACAGAAGAAAGTGGTACGAGGGCTGGAACGGGGTCAACTCAGCCTCGGGAGGTCAACTGAGTAGAGGAGGAGGGGGGGGGAGCGATTCCCACCTCAGCCATCCTCGAAGTAGATTTCTTTGGTTTCCCGCTTCTCCTCCAGAGAAATGCCGGGATGGTATCTAACTTAAGGGCAGGGTCACTTCCTTCCCTCTTCCTTATCTATCCCTTCCATTCTTCCCATCTCTTCCACAAGGCCCCTGTTCAGCATAGCAGGTGAGGCAGTCTGGACGAGGTAACGGTCCTCCTTCTCAGTTTTATCCCTCGACCAAGTCTGACGCTCCACGACACTGCCCTTGAGGCGGTAGAGATGTGATCCCACGCTGGGTCCGAGGGAAAAACCGACCCTGAAGGGTAAATGGATTAAGAAAGAAAGGAATTAACTTTGTTTTTTTCTTTTTTTGCTATTGGCTTTACGTCGCACCGACACAGATATGTCTTATGGCGACGAAGGGACAGGAAATGTCTAGGACTGGGAACCACGGAAAACCATCTTCAGGGCTGCCGACAGTGGGGTTCGAACCTACTATCTCCCGATTACTGGATACTGGCCGCAATTAAGCGACTGCAGCTATCGAGCTCGGTGTGTAACTTCGTAAGCCGCAAGATTTTGTATATACGACAAAGCAAAAACATTTATGGGGCTAGGCCTAACTTTGCGCGGGTTCATGGCGTCCGTGGATATAATGACCGCTGTCGTATATCTCCATGAGAGGCAGAGGGCACGCAGCCCCAGCTGGTGCTAACAATGAACCTTTTCGCACCTCTTTGTATTAGTTTATGCTTATGATAATACTGTATACATGCATGGTGTTTTGAAACAGTACCACCATTGGAAATTCGGATATTCTGAGAGACTCGTCTCCAGGTAGCAAACTAGATATCTTGAGACGACACGAAAATCTCCGACCCAACTGGGAATCGAATCCTAACCTCCCAGAGCCGAAGGCCAATACGCTGATCATTCAGTCAATGAACTGGACGAAGGTACGAGTAATACAAAAGAAGAAGAATAACAAGAAGAACATTCATATTTCACCATTGCATTTCAGCCAAGGAACTGGACAAAGGCAGGAGTAATACAGAATAATAATAATAATAATAATAATAATAATAATAATAATAATAATAATAATAATAATAATATTTCACCCATTGCATTTCAGTAAAAGAACTGGACAAAGGCAGGAGTAATAAAGAAGAAGAACATTAATATTTCATCCATTGTATTTCAATCAAGGAACTGGCAAAGGCAGGAGTAGTAAAGAAGTAGAAGTACATTAATATTTCATTCATTGTATTTTAATCAAAGAACTGGACGAAGGCAGGAGTAATAAAGAAGAAGTAGTACATTAATATTTCATTCATTGCCCATACATGTCCATAATTAGTTGCTTTATGACGAGCGGTATCCTCTGCATGTGGCAAACAGTGCAAGCAATTTCTCAATGTAACATGAGGCAGTCCCGTAATCCGAGTAACATAATCCAGCATGTTAACACGCCACGAGTAAACCATGGGATCCATCTGTTATAACAACACCATTACCAAATTAAATGTTTAAATTTCATTAGCACATAGGTGCATAACGTAATGGGAAGTTTCCAATTACCACAGCGATGTGTACAAGTAGCAACATTAGTGCACGACTTGTTTATCGCTGTTTATTTAAGACCTGTTGGCTACTTGTTATTTACGAGATAAGAGATGGCTAAGTATCAACACCAGGCTGCTCATTTCACAGGCGTCTAAACTCCCAAGCTAGTGCAATAGCATTCGCTTAATTTCCAACGGAAGGTCCAGAAAAAATCGAATCCACCAAGAATTCGAACTAAACAATATCACATAATATATCTACTCGAATCTCGAATTCAAAACGAACCCTATATTTCCAGTATTTTTTCGAGTTATTTACAAAACTTCCCTCAGCTGAAGGTTTTCACAATGGACGAAGCATAACGAAACAAATTAAATTATAATTTTGGTTTACAATAATTTTGTTGAGTTCATTATTCTCATAATGCCTTCAAACTATAAGAGTTATAACAAGTACCAATGACTTCTCAATAATGAAATGAATTTTCGTAAAGCTAACAAAAACATAGTTTGTAGCTCTGGAACATGTAAGTTAAACTGCTTCCAAAAAATCCACAACGAATCGAGGAATAGTCCCTCGAGATCTTATCATCAATTAATGTTCTTCACTCCAAATTTATCTTTATAACTAGCAGAAGTACCCGTTCTTCGTACGGGTTATCAGAAACTGGTTTTATTTACTCATACTATCGGTGTGACTGACTTCATTAGATATTTATATCACTGGTGTATTTACTTAAGTACGTAGAAATTATTTGCCATGTTTAGAATTATAGTGTATCTTCTTCTTCTTCTTTTCTTCATGAGGGCCTCTAAATAATAGTTCCTAATTAGCGTCGACCTCTAAGATCTTTTGCTACCATGTTTTTCCTTCATTCCCATGTAAATATACTTTCTCCCTTCACAAAGCTGCAGGTTTAGTGTAAGTACCACTTCCCCTAGGTAGTACCACAAATATAAATATTATTGAATGTATTTGTTTGATCCGACATTTCGTAACTATTACAAACGATCAAGGAAATACGCGATGCATAATAGAAACTACTATAATTATCGAGAATTATAATTCTCAGGGCTTGTTACTCATGTCGTACATCATAATTATAATGAATCTGAGTATAAATGTTGAGACATTTTTCAAGTCATGGGCCCACCATCTAGATAATTGTGTGCAGTATATAGGTGGTTTTCATGGTTACAATGATCGTAAAAGTGGACCAAACATCATTGATCCTACTACTCCATGATTTGATTAAAAAATAGTTTAAACCATAGGTATCAGACTCCGCAAAATGCTGAAACCTAAGCCAGTACGTAAAAACGGAGGCCCGTTGGCAACCGCTGGTCGCTGTACTTCGGAGATCTCCGGGACTTATTATTTTTATACTTCACTCCCTTTCCATCCCCGCCCAAAGGAGTGCTATGAGCGTCTTACACAACAGTTTATTTTTTCCAGATAGTAAGACATATGTCTATCAATTCTGGTTGGCATCTATGGCCATACGTACATGCATAATCTAGCTGCTGTAGAATCCTGGAGCTGACGTTGCCATGGTTACGGCCGTTCGTTTCTTTATCCGATTCCTAGAGCAGGGGTAGTGTGGTTCCAATATCTTCATAACGGTTGGTTTTAGGGCTTTAAAACATGGTTTTCGGGCCCGAAGGGTTTACCGAGTTTCGTTCTTTGCATCAAGGGGCTTAAAATGAGCTTCGTATCGTCCTTGTACGACAAATTCGATTTCGCCTATATTAGCCCATTATTTTAATATTTTTATATATCCTACCGTCACACCCCCTCGAATTGTTTTGAAAATAAAATAGAGCCCATATTACTCACTGACAATGTAGCTTTCTATAGGTGAAGTAATTTTTTAAATCGATTCAGTAGTTTTTGAGTCTATTCGTTACAAACATACACATTTTTCCTCTTTATAATATTAATTAGTATTAGATAAATTACGGTCGGTTCGTAGATAAGATTCTTTTCCCTCTCAACGTCTTCCTGTTGGTCTGTGGAGACTTCGAAACGAACTATGGGGTCTATTATACATCCCACACCCTCTGATTCCTGATGTCACTTCTACTGCTACCGTTATCGTCAAGTCCAGATACCTCTTCGCCAACCCTGCACTTTTTCTTTCTGAGGGAATTTGCTATAAAGGACCGAAACTTGTTATGTCTGGCGTTCCGCAGCATCTCCCCATGAGGGCAAGATCCCAAATATGGCGAAACAGACCATACTACTGTACATGCCATTTTATGATCTGACATGGGATGTTAGATAGTTCGTTGAATTCTGACGCCCTTAGGAAGACGCAGAGATACGTAGCTTTCCTTACCAAACATGTATACAACTAACTTGAACAATGTACTGGACCTGCCGAAAAATTATACATTCAACAGCAAAAAAGTTGGCAGAATTATTTTATTTCATGTTTTCTCGAAAGCGAGGGTATATTTGTAAACTGTTAGCTAGTGGCTGAAGATATGATACTTAGAATTCTAGAACCTGCACAATATATTAAGCCTATTTCAAACAAGAAGATTTTAAAAGAACGTTATCTTCTGCGATGGCCAATTTTTGCGTGGATTTATCCGCGGAGATCCGCAAAGTTAGTGTCTTGGAAGATATGGCAGTGCAGATAATTTCTAAATAACGATATTTATTGATTTTTACTCAAGTATACTCTACAAATCCCGATGTCAATCTTTCATACATTTCTTAGAGTTATTTTTGTTTGTGGTAAGCCGACCATTGACACTGATATGGGAGAATGGTGATGTAGAAAAAAAAGCCTTGAGTCCAAAAATGTCGTAAATCTGACCCAAACCTAACTGCCTCCTGCCCGAAATTAGTGGAAGGATGGAACATAGGTTCCGAAAGAGAACCGCTCAATACGTCGGTTGTTGTCCAAGAGGAAGTCCCTCATAAACCTGAGACTGTAGGGGCTGTGGTATCAGGAATCAGGCCTATTTTATGTTAACAGATCTATCCGTTACAATACCTTGGGAGTTATATAGTTAAATAGATGCATTGTCCACGAATCGCGGAACCGGGCGAAGGAAGTGCGAATGCGGATAATATTTTGTATATCCCCGCAGGGCTAGAAGTTTACCAGGATTAAATCTGCCGAGGTTACAGAAATGGAAGCTTTTACCTTCCACTTCTCCAAAGGGCTTAATGTCCTGTACTGAGATTGTTTCGCTTTTTCTGCATATTTCTGAATCCTGTATTAGATACAATGCGTGTTATTCAACAATTGGATTCCCCATTTGGAAAGGGTTCTCAGTTGGTTGGAAAGGCGAGTTGACATTACGTAGGAACATAATTCACTGCCTATTATGTAATGTTATATTTGTCGAAACTAGCTTGGAATGTGTGAAAATCTTTTAACTGGTCGCTTTCTGCCTATAAGATTTTCCTGCCTCCTTCTTAGTTGGCAGTCGGGGAGCACCGGTCATTCGTGAATTCGTAATTTCGGCAGCCGCCTTGATGGAAGAGTACAAACGTAATCTAGTAACAAACCGTGCCAAAACAAGGCCAAGCTGTGACTGCAAACTAGCTATTTAAATCTAATGAGACAGACTTGCCTTCCCCACTTCGCTTTCTTAACGTATTTTCACCTCCTGTCTTCAAATATTCACAGACTGATACACCCATTGCAGCTGTCCCATTTCGTAAGTGTAATTAAAGGGAAGCCCCCCCCCCCCAGCAGTCACAAATGTTAGCATTTCCCCACCTGTTGGCATTAACATATTCTGACGTTATAAATATACATGAGCCATGACCAACATGTCGTTCAAAATAATATCCGACTCGAACAGCGGTATGTATCCTTAAATTATGCCTACAATCATTAATATATCGTGATGACGTAGGAAAGCATTTAGCAGAAATAATAGAATGCATACGTCACAAATTAAGTACGAAGGTATGGGCTGCCTTTTTCTTTATACAGGATCTTCCCAAACATCTGGGAAATAATCTGGGATGGGAGATGGGGGTGGGTGTGGATAGTAGCTTAGGCCCCAAAACAACACACAAAGTTCCTATGAACACATGTCCTACGGTCTATCGTTTACGAGCTAATCATGCTTTAGTTATTAGCTAAAAATAGGGGGAGGGGTGAGGGCGGATAATTCGTATTTAGGATTAGGCCTAAGTCTGGAGACCGGCATGCCGTTACGGACATTTGCCAGCGTGTGGAATAAAGTTACCATCTAATATGCATATTGCATGGAGTGTTTGAACGTGTCCGACAGTAAATTAGGTGACATGTGCGGACGTGCATTCAGGCACATGGTGGATATTTTTCAGTAATTTCTGAATTATAATGCAGTATCCCTTTACACGACTAAATAAACAATTCAGTCTGTGGAAACTATTAAGCATGCAACCTTGCCACATCCCAGGCAATTGGCGATAGGACAAAATACTTGCGTTGGATTCGAACCTCCGCACCCTTGAGCACTGTCCACTATCATATTATATCTAACCACGCTGCTGCCAGTTCCAAACTTATACAATGAATGCCTGGACTGTGTGTGGACCTCCTTTCTTAAGGTATGTTTTCTTCATATCTGATCTCGTTTTACGGGTTCATTCGGGGTAGGCCTACCCATAATGCATTAATAGTGGCGCTCACGATTCCTGCTGTCTTTTAGCCCGTAACCACACATCTCATTATATTACCCCGGTTTAAGGAGAGGGGCCGTTGTATTTCAGAATTGTAGTTAGCGCGACGGGTTGCATAAAAATAGATCGCAAGGGGCGGGTGGACAATCCGGTATAAAAATGAACTGAAGTCCGGCTGTGTGCCTTCCGAAAAGACATAACGTCTAAACCACTAGGTGAAATTTCATAAAACTTTCCTCAAAAATTGTCAGAGGGAACTGTCAAGTGACTTTCATTTCAAAATATCGACCCCACATTTATATTTGCGAAATTGTTTGTTCTGTGCTACCAACATATCCCTCATAAGGGAAGCGTTTTCTTCAGCCTTGCTTAATACGACAAACATATGCGTTTATATCGTACATAACAGCATTTTAAATCTCAGCCTGGATTGAGATATTTCAAGAATCGAAGTATTTTTAGATCTCTATTGCCACTTGAACATTGAGGGTTGGCGTCCAGACATTCTCCTTCCTCTCGTCTTGTGTCATTGGCCTTCTCACTGAAATTGCTGCAGGCAAGCTCCCCCATCCAACACATTATTTTATGAAATTCAATTGTTTTTATTGTGCGTACTTCAATGTCGCACTTTAATATCAGCCTTAAATTTTCTTTCTTTCTTTCTTTCTTAATGCGTTTACCGTCCAAGGTTGGTTTTTCCCTCGGACTCCGCGAGGGATCCCACCTCTGCCACCTCAAGAGCAGTGTCCTGGAGCGGGAGACTGAGTCGGAGATACAAATGGGAAGGAGGACCAATACCTCGTCCAAACGGCCTCGCGTGGTATGCTGAACAGAGGCCTTGTGGGGAATGGGAATATTGGAAGGGATAGACGAGGAGGATGGAAGGAAGCGACCGTGACTTTAAGTTAGGTACCACCCCGGCATTTGCCTGGAGAAGTGGGAAACCACGAACAACCACTTCGAGGATGGCTAAGGTGGGAATCGAAACTCCCTCTACTCAGTTGACCTCCAGAAGCTGAGAGGACCCCGTTCCAGCCCTCGTACCACTTTTCAAATTTCGTGACACAGCCGGGAATCGATGCCGGACCACCGGGGGTGGTAGCTGACCACTAATACAACAGAGGCGTACAGACTTAAACGTACAATCTAAAACAAACCTAAATAGGCTTTGCACTAGAACAATTTCCAACAAACTCGACTGATATATTTTTTTCGGTTACAAAGGCAACTGCTTATAACAACATAATCTGTCAGGTACTTTGGATGCCGTTATAACAATGTTCGATTGTATCGTATCTCGGTCGAGAAAGCTAAACAATACGACTGAGACTGGTGTCACACCGACCACGAGGCACTCCACTACCAGGCCACCTAGCTGGGCAACAGTCATCTTGGCAAACCAAGGCTTCCTACCAAGGAGACATTAAATGGCTATCATTACTGAGTGTGACTGAACATGATACCTATGAACGCTTGTTAACTAAACTCAATGCGAGTGCTGGGGTTCCAATGTTGCCAAACTCTAGATGCGATGTATATATAGATTACGAGGAAAAGGAGACTAAGGTACTGACAGGTTAGAATGCAAACCGTATTTAACCAAGGCGCAACTGCCCTCTGCCCCCACAACGGTTCTGCATAGAGATTTGCATAAGTATTAGCGATCTGAACTATCAGAACCCCTACACGTTATACAACTCACAGACACAAGTGTAGAGTGGCTAGTTGATACTTGCGCCTTGTTAAAATACGTTTGCATCTTAACCTGTTAGTGCTTAGAAACCCTTTCCCTATTGATTACTTCTGTAGAATGTAACGATTACAAGTGTAAATTACTAAAACAATAACCGTTACAAGTAATTCAATCACTTTTCCTTAATTACTTCCCAACCCTGCATGTTAAATTGCCACCAGCGTAATATGCATGCCGTAGGTTGAGTTCCAGGTTTGGACAACCTTTCGCAGTCATCGTTCTAGTCTGGTTCTAGTCGGCAGTTGCTATTAAGAAATGGAATAAAAACACGTTTCTTCCTGAGTAACAGCGTTGCCAGTTTGCCTATTCTGCTGTTAAATTGCCCATAATTGAGGTATAGCCATTAGCGTACAACATGGCGTGGGAATTTTCGCACAAGCCTCCTTTTAAAAACTTGGCGAGTTCTACCTGAACCTTTCTTGTAGCCCCCTATTCGTACTGCGAGAATAGCTGCTGGGGATTTATGAGCCTTCGCTACCAAGTAGCAGCTGGCTGATGCCACAAATAGCTCCAATTCATCGGTAGGCTCTCTCTACGAAAAACTCTCGTCGAGTGACGTAAAAAAGATCACGGCGCCCTGCAAAGACGGCTATGTTTGGCGGCCAAGGTAATACAGTTATAATAATAATAATAATAATAATAATAATAATAATAATAACAATAATAACATATACCCCACTGTCGGCAGCCCTGAAAATGATTTTCCGTGGTTTCCCATTTTCACACCAGGCAAATGCTGGGGCTGTACCTTAATTAAGGCCACGGTCGCTTCCTGCGCATTCCTAGGCCATTCCTGTCCCATCGTCGCCATAAGACCTATCTGTGTCGGTGCGACGTAAAGCAACTAAAAAATAATAATAACATAGCTGGGATGAGAGCCTCAGAAGGTAAAAGCACATACTTTCCAAGGTCAAGATGGCGGGTTCGATCCGGGCTCAGTCCGATGATTTGTCATTATATTATTATTATTATTATTATTACTCGCTAGCAGTTCTTTTTTTGTATTTGCTTTACGTCGCACCGACACAGATATGTCTTATGGCGACGATGGGATAGGGAAGGAAGCGGCCGTGGCCTTAATTAAGGTACAGCTCCAGCATTTGCCTGGTTTCAAAATAGGAAACCACGGAAAACCATCTTCAGAGCTGCCGACAGTGGGATTCGAACCCACTATCTCCCGGATGCTAGCAGTTTAACGTTGCACTGTCACATGGACGGTTTTGAGCGACGTGAGGATGGGAAAGGACAGGTATTGGGATGGTAGTGAGGTACAGCATTTGCTGGTGCGAAAATAACAGAACTACAGAAAACCACCTTCAAGGCTGTTGACAGTGGAGGTGGGGTTCGAATCCACCATCTCCCAAATGTAAGCTAACAAATCGTGCAGACAACTCGGTTGGTGACTGTATTTGAAGGTGCTCACATAAGCCAGCCTCGTGGCGATCGATTTACCGGCATGTAAAAGAAGTGCGGGACGAGATTCCGGCACATCGGCGTCTCCAAAGTCCGTAAAAGAAAAGTACTGGGACGTAAAGCCAATAATAATAATAATAATAATAATAATAATAATAATAATAATAATATGGGTTTATTCCGTATGAAATGAAAAACACTGCTAGCAAAATGAAATGAAAACAGTGAGATTACGAGCGCTAAGGATTTCATCGATAAATTCGCGAGAATCTGGATATCGAACTGTATTTAATTTTGATTATTTAGCGAGCATTGTCTTATTATTTTCTATTTATTATCATCATTATTACTATGTCATTGGATTCTATATGCAGGTGCCTAGGAATGCCGCGTCGTTGCTCGAATTGCTTCAAGGTCTCGGACTCCCCTCCAGGAATGTGGAAAAAGGGTGGTGTCTTTGACAAAATTTTGTAGTGAATAATACAGAGTACTACATAGGCCTACTGTATTCTAAGTGAACATTTATCCATGTATTTATGTAGGCCTACATATCTATTTCATGGCCATTGGCTGCATTACTTTATATTAAATTATTTAGCGAATAACTACAACATTAAAGAAGCTATGATAGGAAAAGTGAAGAAATATAAAACCAATAAATAGGTTTAGGTATTTGATTTGGCTATGTCAGGGTCTCGATGTAATCGATTCAAGGAACAAAACATTCAGAATGGAAATAAACTGTTTTGTCTCCCCGTTTAAGGTTCTTGTGCCGCAGCCTGCCAATGCATTAGTTGTCGGCTTCACCAGAATAATCTCTGGTCAAATTTATTATTGAAGAAAACTGATTCTAGGCCAAAGAAGCTATAAATATGTTCCAGTGCGCTGTTCTGATCAATTTGCGTAATTTTTTTTTGCAAGTTGCTTTACGTCGCACCGACACAGATAGGTGTTATGGCCGCGATGGGACAGGAAAGGGTTAGGAGTAGGAAGGAAGCGACCGTAGCCTTAATTAAGGTACAGCCCCAGCATTTGCCTGGTGTGAAAATGGGAAACCACGGAAAATCATCTTCAGGGCTGCCGACAGTGGGGTTCGAACCTACTATCTCCCGAATACTGGATACTGGCAATTTGCGCAAAACAAGTGCATGTAGGTGCGATAAAATTAAGGTGGTAAAACGAAAACGATAAAATTGTGGCGATAGGCAGCTGCATTGATTGAAATCCTGATATTCATATATCGGAGTGGTCACTAATTCGTGAGCTAAAACAGTCACTGAAATTGACTTGAGAGCCGGTCTGAGTTGTTTAGACGGTACAGCATTGGCCTGCGGACTTTAAGTTGGCAGCTTCTATCCTGGCTCACTCCGGTGGAATTTGAAGGTTCACAAGTATGCAGCCTTGTGTTGGTAGATTTACTGGCAAGTAAAATAACTTCTTTGGGACAAACTTACGATACCCCGGCGTCTCCGAATACCGCTCAGAAAGTAGTTAGTGGGACGTAAAACTAAGAGCATTATTATTAAGTTTTGAGAGCTTCCACCCTGAACTCGTGCTTGACATTCTGGTCATTCCTTAGAGATTTAAGTACAGATTAAGTAATTACTACAACCGTCCATACCCTGAAAGCCTAATGGCACTGCATTTGCCCCTCGTTTAACTGGCAAAATCCAATATTAGTATCAATAATACAATCGTTGATGTAAATCTCATGACAGCGGCAACAGCAGTAGCAGATAATGCAGGCAGGGAGGGCATGGGGAGTGTTTAATTACCGGTACTGTGATGATTAGTACTATATCAAGGTGAGGGAGGGACAAGGGGAATGGAGCTAATCAATAGCCAGCGCGCTCCGCTCTACAGTACAGTACGACCGAACTCAGCCTGCCTGCATCTCTCAAGGACGCTCCGCCGCACATCACTTCACTGCTCTTCCCGTCTCCCCTTGCACCACAACCTCTTGTGTACACCTGTGCTGCTTTCGTTAGCAGACTACGGCAGGCCAAGTGCAGGAGGCCAAGCTTACCGCTTCATTTCCAGACATCAAAACAACTTAGGCTGCCGTTCTTAAAATACTGTGTATGCAACCAGCCAAACTTCTCACTGAACTTCCAACAAGGTTGATAATTCCTTCAACTAGAACTGAGGTTCTTCCTGGGGGTCCGTGAAAATCTAATAAAAATGCAACATGCATATTCACTGTATACATAGACTGTATTAGTGATGAAGACTGTGTCACAGATGCCCTCATTGACCTGAAAACAAAGGAAATGTTAGGATGGGAATTCAACTCCGAGAGCTTGGAGAATTCTGATGTGTGTTGAAGGATGTCTACCCTTGACTGGTAAAGCAAGCATCGTTTGCCCCTAACAAACCTCAGCGAGGCGGGGTTTCCAGAAAGTGTTTCTATCGAAACGAAAACTCGAAATCTATTGGATGTCAAAGATGACATGCTTGCTGCCTTGTCAAAGACCATTCCACAGTTTTGTCTTCTTTATTCATGTCAAACAACAGTGAAACTAACGTCAAAGCTGTATTAAAGATTTGTTTTGTTAAATTTGCTCTAAATTAGATAATTTAATTTCACTTTTGTAAGGAATGGCCATTAGGCCTAACTGTTGCACGATAAAAACCCAAAAACATCATTTTTGGCCAAGACTGTGTAGGCCTACATCATTCATACTTTGTGTATGCCATACACTACATAAGACAATCGGGTTTCGATAAAACATATCTACAGTCTGAAAAGTTGCTTCAATGTGTTTAGGACCATTTTAAAAGGTTTTCCATAGGTTTTACCAGATTTTCAAAGGGGTCCGTGACATAAAAATGGTGAAGAACCCCTGAAATAGAGCCAAGCTGCTTCTCTTTCATTTTCCTGAGTGAGACGTCTCGATCCACTCCTATCCTTTCCGATCTCAACAGATCATTGCTTCCTACTTTCTCTTTTGGTGTTTTCCCTCATACTTCGGGTGACCGGAACACTCTTCCCTTGTTCAATTTAGTAATTCCTTCTTATTCGATCCTCCTAAAATGTCCATTTGCCTTTGTTTGGATACACCAGCGTTGTGCTTATTTTGTCGGTTCAAAATCTTATAGAGACAGATAGAGACAGATAATGCCTTTATTACTGGCGGAGTTAGGGCCTAAGGCCCTCTCTTACAATTAACCACTAGAAAAGTATACATCTACGTGACTTATAATTACAAATACAAATAAAACAAACAATATTAATAACAATAATAGTAACAATATTAATAATAAGGGAATGCTTAATGGGTTGGGACTTTCATACTGATCATAACTTGGTGATGTATGACATCAGTTTACAGTGAAGATTTCAACTTATTTTTAGGCGTCGACACATAATTAATTCGCCGCCTGGGATTTTTTCAGCATTCACTAAAATTAAAATTATGGAACTATTATCGCACTATTAACGCACACAATGAAAGATTGCTCCTACAGTCTGTATCACCCCTACGCATATGAGTTCCAGGGTGCTAATTCCGGAGCTCACAGATGCCATCCCATTAATTACCGGTACCAAACAATAGGTAGAAAGTAGAGCGTGCAAGCAGCAAGGAGAATGGAACCACGAACCAACTAACGTAACAGTTGGTTACGGCGTTTCATATTAAACTGTTTTCGCTATAAGTACTAAGACCCTCTCTTTACTATGAACTTCGGCGAAGATCACAATATTTGTTTGTTAGAGCAAACGGAAATGTTCAATGATCGTCGGTAGTAGCAGAACAAGTAGGATCACTGTCCACGCACATACTGTATGTACAGGCCCTATCCTATCCTGTGGAAAGACAAGAATTTCATTTGTTGTTCTTCCTACTGGGGAGTATGTTTGGTCTTTAGTAGTTTGTAAGTGTACATGTTGGGAGACATTAAAATAATTTTTGTTGTATTCCTTTTGCCAGCAATCAATGTTTACGCTCTGGAAATTCGAGTTTAGAGGGTTAATCAACGAATGAAGCTTCAGTTATTTTTTCAATCCCACGCTTGTCATTGCCAGCAGATCCCGGCGATTGGAAAGTCGTTATTTCTACACATGAATGGCCCACTAGATAACAGCTTCATAAGGTTAGCTTTTTTCATATAAAAATTGAAATCAGTTACCGTAGGGTATCTATCTATTGAACAATTCACTGTTATTTTCAGGATGCGTATACAGAAATTACTGTTATGGGATGGGGAATGGTTTCTTTTTTAAAAAATACTAAAACCGATCAAAAATGGAAGTATTTATGTTTGGAATTTGTTAATTAAATGGCTTCAAAGGGATATAGATACTGCTCCTCCTTTGTTAAGGGCTATCTTTGTGAGCCAGAACAATACTGTTTTAGACACAATACCATCGAGCGTTAGCTCTTCATTAAATATTTTTCCGTGAATGGGTTGCGGTTTGATAGGCGCAGAAATCATTCACAATGAACTAACTTCTTTTTCTTTTCACTATTATTATCATTATTATCATAATTATTGTTAGCGAATAAGCCCACTAGTACTACTAAAAGTACTTAAAGGCGTGATTTTGTCTTCCTTTGTGCCCATATTTCATTCATTCTTTTACTGTGGGCTTCCTTTCTGTCTTCAGACCAGGTTATTCCAATCTTCGGCTTTGGTTTTTCCTCTTGGTCAACTTGCCATTTGTGAATTTTGGATCTGAAGATTACCCTGTTTTAGACATCTCCTGGAGTAATATCTACCTGTTTCAGATCGGTTTTAATTTTGCCAATCCATTGCAGTGTGTCTGTTTTGGCTTTATACCTGTTTTCATAGAATTCGACTATTTGGTTTGTAAGTCTGTCTGGGGCTATTCTTTTAATATGACCACAGAATCTTAACCTGCGTTGTCTAATGTTACTGTGAATATTTGTGTATTGCTTGATTTACTGTTTGACTCTGACTCTGTATTGTCGATCAGCGAGTTTTCTAGGTGTTTTCAATGTCTGCTTTCCTGTTCAAAATTAGCGTTTGTGATCCAAATCATAATCATAATCAATTGGATCGCCAACCGTCGGAGGGAGACGGCGTTATAAGAAGAAGATCCATATTAACATTCTGGTAAAGACTGTATTGTCATGTCTTAGTTTTGTGTACGTTGAGATACATTCTTTGTTGCAGATATTTTGGGTTTGTCGTTATAGAGTTTCCATCTTTTGGCATCTAATTCCGTTGGCTTTTGTTTGGAGTTCATTTTCCTGAAGTGTTTCACCAAGATAGGTTAATTGTGATATTCGTTTAATTTTGCCGTATTTTGTCTCCACATGTTGTGCTGATCGTTTGTTGCAGGTCATGCATTCTGTCTTTTCAAAAGAGATCTAGAGGCCGAATTTTTCTGCAGTTTCTTTCAGGCACTACAGTCTTATATCCAGACACCGGATTTTTAGGTTAGAATGCAAACTAATTTGGTTAGTAGGAAGAGTTGTCCAGCCTGCTCTTGCGTAAAGTAGAGAGAGTAACATAAATTCTATGCGTTGTAACAGACGTACAACTACTGTTTATGCAAATCTCATAGCAAGAGCCGTTGTGCGAGCTACAGTACTTTCTTACTACCTAAAATTCCGAGCTCTACTTACAGCCTTGGCCTCCTCAAGGACCATCTTCCACTTAGCTCTCCTGGACGCCCTACTCTTTTATACTTTTACTCCAGGAACTTTCTGATCTGCCTCAATCAGTCACTACTGATGTTCATTTAGAACAGTCGCCCAGGTGACAGATTCCCTATCTGTCGTTTTCCTAACCTTTTCTTAAATGATCTCAAAGAAATTGGACATTTATTGAACATCTCCCTTGGTAAGTTATTCCAAACCCTAACTCCCCTTCCTATAAATGAATATTTGCCCCAATTTGTTCTCTTGAATTCCAACTTTATCTTCATACTGTGATCTTTCCTACTTTTAAAGACACCACTCAAACTTACTCGCCTATTAATGTCACTCCACCCCATCTCTCCACTGACAACTCGGAACATACCACTTAGTCGAGCAGCTCATCTCCTATCTCCCAAGTCTTCCCAGCCCAAACATTGCAACACTTTTTAACGCTACTCTTTTGTCGGAAATTACCCAGAACAAATCGAGCTGTTTTTCTTTGGATTTTTTGCAGTTCTTGAATCAAGTAATTCTGGTGAGGGTCTCATACACTGAAACTATACTTTAGTTGGGGTCTTACCAGCGACTTATATGCCCTCTCCTTTACATCTTTACTACAACCCCATAAAACCCTCATGAGCATGTGCAGAGATCTTTATCCTTTATTTACAATCCCATTTAAGTGATTATGTGATCTTTCCTTACATTAACACCTAGGTACTTACAGTGATCCCCGTAAGGAATTTTCACCTCATCAACGCAGTAATTAAAATTGAGAGGACTTTTCCTATTTGTGCAAATCACTACCTGACTTTTAACCCTGTTTTTCATCATACCGTTGCCTACTGTCCATCTCACAACATTGTCGAGGTCATTTTGCAGTTGCTCACAATATTGTACCCTATTTGTTACTCTAATACAGAATAGCATCATCCGCAAAAAGCGTCATCTCTGTTTCCACTTCTTTACTCGTATCATTTATATATATATAAGAAAACACAAAGGTCCAATTATACTGCCTTGAGGATCAGGCCTGTCAAGGGACGCTGGCCACTACTCGAGAGTTGGGACAAGTATGGCAGTCATAGCAAACGGTTGCTAGTGTGGTACTTTGTCCTGGTTCCGTGTGCTACAACACAGACATCTCCACGGTATAAAAAGGACACTAGACCTTGGGATACTTATGTAAGAGAGATCTAATGTTCAGTTGATATAGTATGTAAAAATAAAACCAATATTTTCGTTTACGATTAATTATGATTGTATATACTGCCTTTGCTGGTGGGACCTAGTGTTTACAGTGCACTAAGTCTTCTGGTATAGACTAGAGCAATTTTCTTACTTACATAGATCTGTCTCTGTCTTACCCTTGGCTTTGACAATATGAAAAGTGACTGAGGTATGAGCGATGCTAGTAATGCCATTCCTTATGCAGCCAGTCCCTACTATGAATCGTGTGAAAATGTTGCTCATAGGGTCGGTTGGTGGATGCATTTCAGTGGGCTTGGCAGACTAATATGTAGCAGCAACTTCTGGCTCGGTGAGGAAAGCAACGGGAAACTACATCACTCATTTCCCTGGTACACATCTTCAGCGATGCATAGGCCATCTATGACAGCCGATGGCGGAGCTGTTGAGGATCCAACCAGCCTTAGAGCTGGTGACTGAACATACATACACGGTAGTATAATCAGCTAGTGCTGATTAGCGACTCATAACAAAATAACGTACCAACGATTGTATTTAGTATTTCTTTGAAAGAACAGAGAAAAATAAAAGTATAGTTATATCCCTTTTAATTTTATTCGAATCCCACAGTCGGCAACCCTGATGATTGTTTCCCGTGGTTTCCCATTTTCACACTAGGCAAATGCTGGGGCTCTACCTTGCCGCCACCTTCCCCATCACTGCGTAGCCGAAAACCTTCGATACATTAGTGCGACATTAAACCACTAGAAAATGCACATACCTTTATGAAATTAGGAAAAAAATAATTTATTGCACTGGTATGAATGAAATAAATCACGGTATATGCAAAGAACAGAAATACAATAATAATGCTACTGTTTTTCGTACCATTAACTACTTTTGACAATTTTCGGAGACTCCAAGGTGCCGACATTTTATCACGCGGGAGTTCCTTTACGCACCAGTAAAAATCTACCGACATGAGGCTGACGTATTTGTACACCTTCAAATACCATCGTACTGAGCCAGGATCGAACCTGCCAAGCTGGGCTCCAGAAGGTCAGGGCCTTAACCGTCTGAACCACTCAGCCCGGCGAACGGAAATGTATGAGAGTTGCTATTTCAATATCAAGTCTGACCTATGCCAGATTTCAGTTCTCGAGCAATTTTGTGGTTCCCAAGACTTACTGATTGGCACATATATGAACGCGATGAGCTCTAATTCTCAGTTGGCTCGTGGATCATATTTTGGATAGCCCTTTTCTAATGTTTGGTTTAGGTAAGGTGAAGAATGAAGAAGAAAAGAGAAGATCAAGTGAGGTTCCAAATACCTCTAATGTTCTTTGTGTTATATAACCTTAGAGTGTAGTCTGTTACTGATTTTTATGTGCTCTGCTCTTTGTGTGCAGTTTATCCTGGTGATGATGGCAATAAGCATTCAGTTACCAACGTGACATTGAAACCGTGGGTTTTTAGTTAGGAGAAAGGCAGGCAGACAGGGAGGAAAAAAAGAGAGAAGTGAGGTTTGGATGTTTGACCTGCGATGGTTTGAGGGTCGCGGCTCGGCTGTTCCCTTCGCTAGCCGAGGCAAAAGGTCTGGGCTTTAGAGGCTTCCTTTTCGGATGAGCCATAGAAAGTCTTTATGTTGTTAGCTGGTAGACAGGTGCGCTGTTGCCACGTCTACTGCAGAGTATTCTCGCTCTCCCATTTTAGGAATTATAGAACGTTCCTGCTCGACATAACAGATGTAGCAGTTCTGTCCATTCGCTCCGGGTTAGAACATCGTTCATTATCAGCTGCAGGTTCAGTGATTACATAAGTGTGTTACAGTGATGTTTGTAGTAAAGTGAAGATCAGATACAGAAAGTAAGAGAATTACAGCAAATAACTCACGACAGCTGTCCGAATATTTAAAATAATGCACGAACTCAAAATTTGGCAGGAGTGCATGTAAAAATCTAATAAAAAATGTATAAGAAATGTTCCCAAGGCCTGGCGTCTCTCCAGTTTCCCAACCGTAATTCAGTACTCTGATAATTAATATGAATATCCACAGCCTGCTTCAGTCATTCAACTGGGTCAGGAATGGTTTCAATGAAGCCTCCCTCTAGCGGCGATGATAGGAATTGTGCCGGCTGCCGAAGCCTGGCGCACTCCTATGGGGTAATGATTAATGAATGACAGATGAAATGAAATTATATTTGAGAGTGTTGCTAAAATGAAATATGACAGAGAAAACCGGAGTCCGGAGAAAAACCTGTCGCTCCTCCGCTTTGTCCAGCAGTGGAGTGACCGGGATTTGAACCACGGAACCCAGCGGTAAGAGACAGGCCCGCTGCCGCCCGAGCCACGAAGGCTCTACAATAATAATAATAATACTAATAATAATAATAATAATAATAATAATAATAATAATTTATGGTCCTACGAGAGAAAATGGAATGTGGATTAAGAGGAAAACAGCGGACCTCTACTCCTTCACCGACAGGTTTACTGATGCTGTACGGAAAAGGCGCCTTAATTTCTATGGCCATATCTACAGAATGAACAGCGACAGACTAACTAAAAGATTATTCAAAGTAATCAACTCAAAGAAGGTCAAAATAAAATGGCTAGAAGAAACTAAGGCGGACCTCCAAGAAATAAATATTACAGACGACATCATGGAAAATCGTGGAGCTTTTAGAACCAAAGTAGCTAATCATAAATTTAGGGAGAAAGCAAAAAAGACAACTGGTAGGAAGTGGTCGACAGAACGCAAGATGCAACACAGTGCATTCATGAAGAGATTTTGGGAGGATAAGAAGGCACAAACCATCAAACCAACTATCAAGTTCAAACGCGCTCTATGAATGGGCATAACGAAGGAAGAAGAAGAAGAATAACTCGCTTAGAACAGATATAACAAAAATCATTATCCAAGAACGCGAAATTAAGACATTACAACTCAGTTATCAAACCTAAAGAACTATACGCCTCGGAAACCTTGATCATTGGAGGCAGATCACTTATTAAAGACAAAGAGAAACAGGAGAGGAAAATATTGAGGAAAATCTTTGGTCCAGTCTACTCAGAGGGAATCTGGATGAAACGGAAATCTCGGGAGTTTTGTCAGCATTCTGAAAAGATCACCGACACTATCAGGAAAAGGCGATTAAAGTTCTATGGTCACATTCTCAAAATGAACAATGATAGGCTCACCAAAATGATTCTTAAGCTTGTTCCCTCAATGAAAGTCAATAACAACTGGCTTTGTGAGATAGAGAAAGACCTTCAGGAAATTGACATTTCACAGGAAATTGTTCAAGATTGACTCCAGTTCAAAAAAGCAGTCAACAACCATCATTTTGCTGAGAATATTAATACCAGGACCAATAAATCATGGACTGAAGAACGGAGGAAAATGTTCAGCGACCAGATGAAGAGATTTTGGGCGAAGAAAAAATCAACATCCATCGCGCTCCACAGATGGGCATAATGTTGTAAAATAATAATAATAATAATAATAATAATAATAATAATAATAATAATAATAATAATAAGAATATACAAAGTTTGAAATTGGCTAATGTCGACGATTTTGTCTTCATGGCAGAATGAAGCGTGTAATCTATATGTTAGTCGGACTTAACTGTATGGGAGTAATAGCTGGGTGGATTGAGGGTACATTATAAATAACCTGGAAGTAACAGACTGAAAGTTGTCTGTTATGTCATCAGCCCGAAGGCTGATATGAAAGGTTGTGTGGTTATAGTGAAACGACAATAAACTGTGGCGGCATCATAATGAGGCATACTGACCAGGTTGAGGAGTAGATAATTTGCCATTGCTTTCCTCACTGGGCCAGAAAAGGGTATTGCAGCATGCTCATCCCTATGAATAGCACCTTTCATAACAATCAGATTCACTGCTCCAAATGCCATTACTCAGCACCACGCATACCTCAGCAGCTTACATATTCTCACAGCCATGGATGAGACTGGGACTTTGGTGGAAGCTACACTTTGCTCTGCCCTCGTCATGAGGCGTCCGTCAAGAAATTGCACCAGGCGTATATGAAAGTAGCGAGAATGAGAGTTGGTACTAACAGGATGGAACAACGACAGGAAGGTACTCACGATGAACTAAGCTACCAAGAGAGCTTTGTGGTAAGGGTCGCGAAGCTGTAAGCTTGCATTAGGGAGACAGTGGGTTCGAACCTCATCATCGAAAACTCTGATAACAATTTTCCATGATTTTCCATCTTCACTTCAGGCGAATGTTGGTACTGCTCCTAAAGCCACGGCTGGTTTTTTTTTCAATCTCATCCCTACTTCATGGAGGACTTATCGAAGTTATTGTAAGCAAAAAAAAAAAAAAAAAAAAAAAAAAAAAAAAAAAAAAAAAGAACAAGAATATAGAAAAGGTAGTAAATTCGATGAATGGAGCTGTACTTTGTTGGTGAGGGTTACGTGATGCGAACGGAGAGGGATAGTTACGTAGGAGTATACCGTCGATAACGGAGGGTAAGAGAGGAGGGAAACCAAGGTGACATTAAATACTGGAATTTAAACCACGTAAATACGCAAACGGTTGCACTAGGATTCGAACACGAGAGATGTCGCACTCCGTGGCTGAATAGTCAGCGACCTAGTCTTCAGAACGGGTGGTTCTGGGTTCGACTACCGATTGAGCCGTGGGACCAGCGCCTCATCCTTCTGAGGCAGGTTTTTCTTTTGTATATTATATATACTTGTCCATTATGTAAATTCCATACGCTTAATAATAATAATAATAATAATAATAATAATAATAATAATAATAATAATAATAATAATAATAATAATAATAATAATAATAATAATATCCGTTCCTAAGTACGTTACTTAAGCGTAAATGAAGATGAATATCTTTATAATCTCCAGTACCTATCTGAAGTTCATGTGAGTGTCACAATAACATCCGCTGTTTGTCTGGGAAAAGTGAGAAAGTGCGTTAACTCGTAACAGAACTGATACAGCTTCTATTTTTGGCCCAGTTATTTGGCAGTCCTTAGCTCCACGTGTCGCAATGCTCGGGAACGAAGCTGCCGTTAAGATAGTCGATAAACACATTAAATAAGCCATTTGTTGTCATTCAGAGACCCTTCCCTTGAATACTGTGGTTATCACACTCTTAATAGATTGACGTAGCTTTTCGCACGACAGGGAGAAGTAGAATAGTAGTAACTGTCGCAAACCAATGTTGATCTTCCAAGTATCGTTAACTCGACAACATTATAATGTGTATCAGTGAAATACAACCCATATAGTCGTAGAATAAGGAGGAAGAGTGAGAAGGGTGGTAAAATACTGCAGCAAGTGACAAGGTGAAGGTTACTTCAACTACAGTATTCCTTGAATCGATTCTTTACACCGCAGCAATAAATGCTTCTACAGTATAATCGACGACAACGAAGGAATGTTCTCGGTTACAAACAATGTGAATGCAGAATAAACTTACACTGTGGCTCGCGGTATTTGCTTGTGCTTGTATGTGCAGCACGAAGAAATAGCAATATTCCAAATAAACAGAACTACTCATGACATCCATCATAAAAGTTCTTGAGCGACCACCCTGCAACAAGAACTGGCATTATGTAACATTCCATTCTAGTGGTAATCTCAAGAACAAACGAATTAGGGACCACCTACATGTGGTGTGGTGAGATGAAAGTTGATAGAAGCCGGTCTGTCAGTTCCCAATTGTTCTCTCCCCTCCCGCTTCAGAATGGCCTTGGCTTGGCCAAGATCTGTCCGCTCTCTACTCCAGAGCATTGTCTGCTACAACCAGCGCGTGCATCTTCCTTTCTAGTCCACTGATTTATTGCATCTCTCTTCGTTTTCTGTCTCATTTATCGCAATGCGCAAGTGATTACCACGCAACAGGCCCTATTCGAAATTGTATAACCCTTATTTAGTCGAATACGAATTTTTTTTCCCCGAGTTTAAAAATTAGTGTGCAAGTGTATATGCTAGGAAATCGGACATAGAATTTAGAATTTAATTAAAATTAACTTACTTGTTATTTATTTATTGTTCAACAGGTATTTCTGCCCACTTACAGAACATTTCCATTTGTTATTTCTAATGTTGTAAATAATATATGAAATATGAAACCTAATGCTGTACTTATGAACTAAGGACAGTGGTAAGTGTGTATTTCAAATTAATATTTTAATTTCTCCTAAAATATACATTGGTAATTTAAATTAATCCAAGGACTAAACTATTCATGGTACACGAATATGGTACTCTTCTCTCTGTGGGAGTTCCCTTCTGACTGACCTTAAAAAGACACTCTCCTCGTGGAATATGCCTACTTTTTGCATTTTATTAATTGACTGACATGCTGTTTAATGGTGAATTCATACGATGATTTGTCTTTGACCTTTTAATAAAGAAAAATTATTTCTGTAATTTCCAAACGGTGCATACAGATTTATTTGGTGACGTAATTCTCGGTTGTCTGCTTTACCTTCAAGAATTCTATTTAGGTAATTTATACTTCTTGATGTTCTCCTAGTACACAACATATCTATCCCAAAATTTGTTGTTAAGTCATTATATGCCACATATTTTGCACTAGTTTTAGAGATACAGAAATACAAAAATTTTAGAAATTTAGCCTGAACACTTTCTATTTCTTTTATATGTTTACTACGTGATGGATTCCAGACTATAGATGCATATTCAATTACTGTTCTAACTAGTTAACTGTACACCTGTATAATGGCTTTGATATTTCTGAATGTGTTCGCGTTTCTCATCAGAAATCCTAGGTTACTACAAGCCTTATTAACGGCGTTATTTATGTGTATATTGAACAAGTTTACTATCAAATTTTACTCACAAATAGTTTTGCTATTGATTTTACGTAGCAACGATGGGATAGGCCCTGAAAGAGGCGTTCGTGGCCTAATTAACGTACATCCTCAGCATTTGCCTTACGTAAAAATGGGAGACCACAGGAAACCATCTTCAGGAAGCCGACATTTGGGTTCGAACTCGCCCATCTCACAGCTATGTGACCCAAAACGCGCAGCAATCTCGCTCCAGTTTGTAAAAGTAATAACGCATCACACTTTTATATACAGTGTATACTAAATTTTGTTTCTTAAAATGTAATTTGGGCCAATGACCTGCGATATTAGACCCCTTAAAATAACAAGCAAAATGGCATTTAATATTTACAAATGTATACATTGTACTCCTCCATCCCTGTCCTTTCCATCTTCCATCCATTGCACAGAAGAAAAATATATGGCCTACTACCTATAATCGTCATATCATACTTTTTAAA
This sequence comes from Anabrus simplex, assembly GCF_040414725.1. Taxonomy (NCBI): domain Eukaryota; kingdom Metazoa; phylum Arthropoda; class Insecta; order Orthoptera; family Tettigoniidae; genus Anabrus; species Anabrus simplex. The sequence continues at coordinate 1,738,913,235 of NC_090265.1, read as the reverse complement.
AAAATTACCGGGCTTTCATCCAGACAGGGGGGAAGTCCAACCTATGAGAAATATATGCGGGAATAATTTGTCTCCCTAATTAACCAACAAAAATTGGGTTGCGTGATACACGTGATGGCGAGATATACTCAGTACAAGTAAATATGGTACGGTAAAATTAAATTCGAAGTTCAGCAATTAATTAAACGTTACGGCCGGTCTGAAGGCAAATGCACGAAAAATTCATTCTTTAGTCATTCTGCTTGTACGTTAATGACGGGAAAATTTCTCAAAGTATTTCACCCAAACTTTATACTTAGAATGTACCAAATTCAGGATATTGTTTAGTTACATATCACTTCAAAATATCTAATATTAAGCAGCAGTTTGTGGGTCTTTGAAAAAAAAAAGAACTTTCAAGGTGAGGAGCCTCTGAATCGAAAGCCACCCTTCATCTATCAGCATGCTGAATGCAGTAGCAGAAAGAACAAACAAAAACGATGCCGAAACCCACTCCTCCAAACTATTAAGGTTCTTCTTATTAATTACAGCCGATACAAAAACACACCTCTATGAAACTTATACAGTCTCTCAGTGTAGACCCCAGCATTGTGGGAAGCCGTAGTATCCCTGGAAGGTGCGAATGGAGCACTCCATCGCCTGAAGAACTTCGAGAACAGCGGTTCCTTCATCTTCGTTATCAAATCAAAATCAAAGGGGCTAAGTCCGGAGAGTAAGGGGGAAGAAAGAGCACGTCCTAGCCCCATTATGCTTATAAACTAGCAACCTGCAAAGTTATGAGAGGCGTCTGCAGGAAGTGTCCTCACTTCTTGTTTAACGCTGATCGCAGTTGATGTTCTAAAAATGAACGGTAATAATGCGTATTCAAGGTCTGCCCTTGGGGTACGGTTTGCGTGAAGATAATGCCATCATACACATCATAAACCAAAATTACCATCACCTTCACAATGCTCGGATTCTGGCGCATTTCTGACTTTCATTGGGGCTAACCGTTCCACCGGTCTCTCACAGACGACGCTATTCTTCGCAGCACAGCGCATGTGCAGAGCGTCGACTGGACGAGCCCATATGCTGTGAGGTAGGTTTAACCAAGAAACACTGGTTCCGTTTCCTGATGCACAGACACTAATAAAGAAATATTTGCCGGGATAGCGGCTAGAGAAAGTAAAATAAAATAACAGAACTATACATATTCTATATTTCCGGCATTTATGTAATAATGTCAAAATTGTATTTCAGTTTGAGATCAGTATAAACACTTTTTACCAGTAAAAAATATGTCAATACATTTTTTGTTAAATTTGTTCTACGTCGCACCGACACAGACAGGTCTTACGGCGACGATGGGATAGGAAAGGGTTAGGGATGGGAAGGAAACGATCGTGGCCTTAATTAAGGTACAGCCCAAGCATTTGCTTGGTGTGGAAACGGAGAAAGCACGGAAAACCATCTTCAGGCCTGCCGACATTGGGGTTCGAACCCACTATCTCCCGGATGCAAACTCACAGCTGCGCGCCCCTAACCACGGCCAACTCGCCCGGTGATATCAATACCATCATAGTTTTCCAGTTCATAGATAGTTCTCTGTGACCGGCGCCTTTTCAACCGTGTTTCTTCCACTTCCTTATTCCTCAATTATGCGTCCGACTAAAATTGTGACAATGCATTTTAACAATAAACATCCTCCGATTATATGATTATGAGCAAGCAAAGACTTTACGACAGGTATGACACCCAGGAGTAAGGAACAAAGAACATTTCACTGCCTCTGTTTTTGCTACGGTCCTTCTCTACCCGAAAACTCAGAATTACCCCGCCGCGGAACTTCCTATTAGACCTTTTTCCACCAGTTGATAGGCTATTTATTTAATTACCTTGAAACAGGTACAAAAAGGCTTACCCGACTAAGAAACTTGGTATCTTCCGCTTGTGAAAGGTTAAGTCTCCCAACCGACATTATGCAACATAAAAAAAGGAGTTTCTGAACCTGCCCTTTTAAAAGAGAGGGTAGTCCGGGAGGAGGCACAGTATTACCTTCGTAAGGTTTACAGCTGATCAAGTGTAGTAAGAATCACGTCTATCGTAGTGAGACAATAAACTCTACAGGGAAGTTCACCAATATGTTTCGGACGAATACTTCCCTCTCTGATCGATACATTTCCTCCTCCAACTAAAACAGTATCCTGACCACAGTATTATACTCAAACACATTTTTAAAGATATATCTGGCCGGGCTGAGTGGCTCTAAAGGTTGAGGCGCTGGTCTTCTGATTCCAACTTGGCAGGTTCGATCCTGGCTCAGCTCGGTAGTACTTAAAGGTGCTCAAGTACGTCAGCCTCGTGTCTGTAGATTTACTGGTACGTAAAAGAATTCTTGCGGAGGGAAAATTCCGGCACCTCGGCGTCTCCGAAAACCGTAAGACAGTAGTTAGTGGCACGTAAAGCCAATAACAGTATTTATTAAAGAAATATTTGTTTCATTAATGGCTCCGCCGTCTTGCCTGAATGTTCACTGAACTGGCCTTCGATTCAGAGGGGTCCGGGGTAGATTCCCAAGCCAGCCCTAGGATTTTAATTGCGTGCGGTTAATTCTTCTGGCTCGGGAACTGGTTGTTTCTGTTAGTCTTAATACATTTCCCTTCATCTACACACAACACACCACATTACACAACTAACCACCAAAGAAATATAGATTAGTGAAAACATCACTCCTTATACGGTTGACGTCAGGAAAAGCATCCCACGGTAAAACAGCGCCATATACACATCAAGTGCCGACCCCATTAAATTAGGAAAAAGACCAGGAAGAAGATGACTCGTTTCATTAATGGCTTAATTTCTCATTGCCCAGGCGTGCGTTATACGACTTGCTTGAATATATACATATATATTTAGTAAAGGCAATGGTGCACGCTTGAGGGATACCTAGCAAGTTCCTATCAGCTTTAAAGTGGATTTAAATGTGTGATGCATAAGCTCATTCCTCTATTGCTCCAGAGTATTACAGGCTACCTTCATCCTTGAGGTGATAAGAATTAGTGCTCAACTTCCGTAAATAAAAGGCACTGGAAACGCACGAAGTACAGGAATAAAGAGTGAGGGTACTTCATTCAAGAGCGCTCAATTAGTTCGCAAAAGTATAAACAAGGCGCCAGGCATTAACGAATTCACTTCTGATACTCCACGGTTTCAAAAAAACACCTGCTACATACACTGAGCTTTAGCGATACCGCTCAAAGTAAACCGCATCGCCAAGCTCATTCGAGTCCTTCTATTACAACCAGCACCCGGATTTTGATGACGTCATCTTTTACCTGGTTCAGCACTGCTAACTTACTGTAACATATCGTTGTTGCCGGTACAAAACCTCCTATGTGAAATATTTTAGCTTAGAACTTTGGCCTGTACGGTTCTGTCATCTAAGGTGCAATATTGTGTGAATACAGTCAAGGCATTCTCGCTCTTCATAATGTTTGTGCTGCGGGTCAGTATATCTCCAAAAATATTATCACATAGGAGGTTTTGTCCCGGCAACGACGATATCTTGATCATGGCCCTCTGATTATAGAAAAACGAATTAAGTATTTTTTCGTCATATTTGCCAATTTTCATTTCTATATCCGCTTTTTGCAATTGTGTTATGTTCAGCTATTTATTACGTCTCCAAAAAATCTTTGAAATTGTCATTCACTGCAGAAATGACATTTGTGAATATATTTTAATCACGTACTACGACATCCGCTAAAGTTTGAGCAACTAAATAGGCAGTATAATGTGGAAGCCTTCAATTCGGCAGAACATGTGGCCCGTACATTTTAGATCCAGAAAGGGTGAAGTAAAAGAGTTTGTTTAATTTTTATCAAATACTACAAAATGCCACATATGTCGTTTCAGAAAGGATTGATTCAACTGCGATGTAATACTGCAAATTTCTCGAACAAAACTACGCTCAACTACGAGGTTATCAGCGGTATGTTTGAGCTTGCTTCTTTAAAATGAATTACATTACAAACTTTCTCGACACTTTGCAAAAGGCAGTAGGTTGTTCATTTCTAACCTTCACTCGTCTTAATCTACTTATTACTCTATAACATACCGATTTGAGTACTAAAATTTTAGCTTCGTCCCATGAATTCCAAAACGGCATAATTACTATGCAGCACACAAAAGGCAACCTTAATCGTCGTTCTCTCCTGTGTACTTAAAAAGATAAAGTGATGAGGAAGGAATAAACTGTACCAAAATTTAACTCCACTCGCCTAGAGACGTGTAATCACCAACTACAATTTTAAACATTCAACTGTAAATTCGAACCTCACTGTCGGCAGCCCTGAAGATGGTTTTCCCGTGGTTTCCCCATTTTCACACCAGGTAAATGCTGGGATTGTACATCAATTAATGCCACTATCACTTCCTTCCCACTTCTAGCCCTTTCCTATCCTATTGTCGCCATGAGACCTATCTGTGTTGGTGCGACGTAAAGCAAATTGTAAATTACCGCACCCTTTCCTCAGAATTAGATGTTTAAAGTAACCTAATCGATCAAAAATGACAGCAAGGAATTATACTTAATTACTAGTTGTTGGGAAATCAGAAACTAAATTATAGAGGGTTTACTGTACAGTTCCGATAGACCATCAACCATCAATCATTATCTAAAAAGAAGCACATTTTATCACACTACGTGGGGAACATTTCGAGAGATAATTAGAGCAAATAACTCTATTAATGTGCTGTTGGTACAACTTCAGAGTGGTAGGGTATTGATAGATGTACCTTTGGAATTCTAAGACTATTGAAATGGAAAGAAAATGTATTACTGTATGAACCTGAAAACTGTCTTAAGTTGGAATAAAATCATCACATATACAATTTTCTTACAGTTTCCTTTACATCGCACAGACATAGATAGGTCTTATGGCGACGATGGGATAGGAAAGGCCTAGGAGTGCGAAGAAAGCGGCCGTGGCCTTAATGAAAGTAATGACCCAGCATTTGTCTGATGTGAAAGTGAGAAACCACAAAAAAATCCTCAGGGTTACCGACAGTGGGTTCGAACCCACTATCTGGCGAATGCAAGCTCACAGCTGTGCGCCCCTAACCGCAAGACCAATTCACTCTGTTATCATGTATATTTTTAACTAACATATTATATGCCAGTACGAAAGTGACTAATATACGAACGGTAGGCCTACATGTTTATAATGGACTTTGGTGAGTCTATCACTATGTAGCCTCCGTGGCTCAGGCGGCAGCGCGCTGGACTCTCACCGCTGCGTTCCGTGGTTCAAACCCCTGTCACTGCATGTGAGATTTGTGCTGGACAAAACGTAGACGGGACAGATTTTTCTCCGGGTACTCCGGTTTTCCCTGTCATCTTTCAATCCAGCTACAGTCTCCAATATCATTTCATTTCATCTGTCAGTCAATAATCATTGCCCCAGAGGAGTGCGACAGGCTTCGGTAGCCGGCACAATTCCGCTAGATGGGGGCTTCATTCATTCTATTCCTGACCTGGTCAAATGACTGGAAAAAGGTTGTAGATTTTAATTTTAAATTCAATCCCTACATTGTTTCTTGCACCAAGGTACCGTTCACTTCGATAATTTTCCTTACTAACTCTTCAAAATGGCAACAGTATTTATTCTATAGTTTGGATGTACCCACTGTAGTCACCAAAATAAAATACAGCTTATGTACAGAGAGTAACCCAGTGTTTGAAAAATAGATGCATTTAAAACCTTCAGTTGTCTTTAGACTGCATATTGTTGGAATATAGCACGTCTACGGACAACATTCTCAGCTGATCGGATGTGAACAACCGCTATAGGTAAAACCAGTTTCTACGAACACCTGCCCGAAGAAATTTGCCAAAACAGTCTTTCAAAAGTTTATCGCTTATCTTGAGGAAAGTAGACCTCAACGGTCAAATTTAAAACTGTGAGAAAGCAAGTGAACATAAACTCCGACTGTACAACCTGGTTTCGCAGAGAAATTCTAGGGTCATGGGGTAGGTAGTATGTAGTAAGAAAGGTATATATACCTGGCTGAGCAGTCTGGGAAAAGTCGAGGATAGGGAACGGGGGGAGGCTTCGTCATTATATAGAAAGCTGTTTACATTCGGGATCTAGGATCATATGTTTCACACCTATCTGCAGTACAATGCCGTATGTCCTACGAAACCCTACACCGTTCGTCTCCCCGCCAAGCAAGTTCCGTATGCACAATGGCTACCGGATATAGAGACCCAGAGCCATGCGGGCACTTGAGAGGGGAACGCACTCTACGGAACCAGCAGAACAGGAAGCGCTATCAACATGCAGGTCCGTTACTCCGAAAAATTCTTAATACGAAAGGTTCTTCCAATCATAAGAAATTCAAATTGGCAACGTAACAAATGACAGAAGTTTTATATGTGGTGCGAAAAATATATTAATTTTGCCTCTTTAGTGCTAGGGTCGGCAAGAAGCGTGTAACTTCAGTTAATGCCTGCAGCTGTTAGAGAGGTGATGTAATTGGTTTAAAAGGAAATCAAACACACCCGTGGCACATAAAGCGCATTATGGACCTTGGCTATCCTAGACAACTGCTGCTCAACCAGATGGTCTTCAGACATAGGAGAGCCAAGTTGTCAGGTGACGACATCCTCGACTGCATTTCTTGGATTTCGTGACCGTGTCCACTGCCTCTCCTATCACGAGTCTGAGAGAACCCCGTTCAAATTCTCGCTCAAGAATTAACATTCTTGGAATGGAAGGGAATCGAACTCATGGCCCTTGGGTGAGAGACATAACGTTCCCCCTTCACCGGCGAGATAATCATCCTCTTTTGAACAAAAATCGAAGAAGAAAGAGGTTCGACTATTCTAAGAATGAAGGTAACGACGAAAGAAAGGAAATAACTCAGGAAGGTATGAAGCCGCAGGTCACGTTATCCTAACATCGCCTGGTTCGGAAGAGAACAAAAGTTGGCCTAGGGAGGTTGAACAGGAAATAGTAAAGTGATGAACCAGAGACGTGTAAGTGGAAGCAATAGGAGACTCAGCTGGGGTCAAGTCCTTGCAAGGAATCCATTCTAGGTCTATAGCAGTTCAACTGTAACACAATAACACAGAAACACTATCCGTACACGAAAATATACGTGTCTGATAACCTAAGATGGCTCAGATCCATAAAATAAATCAAAATCAAACACTACAATTCCAGTTGATTGAGAACCTGACAGATACTGTCAGACAGTAGATTTCACTTCACGTTTCCGTCAGAGGAAGAACGATAGGTTTAACTTTCTAACCGGGTTAAATGGCAGTTTTCTTAGCAAACCTGGGGTTATACGTTGTAACACACATGTGCATGCTTATTCAGCGCATAATCCTTACAATACCACTTTGAATTCCCTGTGTTTCGTTTGAATGTAGTTGGTACTGGGTGCAAATTAACGTGCAGGATTTTCCCCCCCGCAAAATCCGTCCTGAAGCCTTATAGGCAGCAGAAACTCTTAAACAAGTAAGAACAGGAGTACTTAAGACAGCAGAAATGGTGGAACGAAAGATTCTCAGGAAGATACGGGGAAGGGAACAACAGAGGACGGTCAATTTAGAAGACGAGCGAAGCTAGAACTTTAGAGATAGAGAAAATCCCGAACGTCATACGGAAAAGGAGCGTGTTCTTAGAACATATCCTGAGAATGGATCAGGGGAGGTTAAAACTTGAAATAATACAGTTCCTTGTGAACACGAGATCCAAAGTACGCTTGATCCAAGAGGTACAAATGGATCTAGAAGAAATGTGAATTCAGGAACCAGAGATACACAACGGAGTGGTTTTTAAATAAAATAATCAGGCTTGCACAGGTTTTTTTAAGGACAGAACTAAGCCCAGAACGAAATCATCATGGACAGAACAGCGAAGAATGTTGCAAAGTATGGGAATGAAAAGAATACTGAACAAGAAGAAAGGCCAGAGTCCGGTTCCATCAAAGTGGGTTAAATATATTCTAACCGTGGATTTGTTAACTTATGGTTAATATTTGAACCCATTCTTACCAGTCACGCCTTTCACCAAGCTGTTTCGCCCCCGCTGGAAACAGCTGCCGTACCAATCGAGGAGGCAGTGACTAAAAATCAAAGATTATGAACACATTTCTTGCGTGGTTTTTTGTTTGTTTTCTGCGCAGTATTTCGTTTCCTTCCTCATTTCCATGGTAGATATTATTCTTCCGTGATCGTGATAGAACTGACTGCAGTGATCGAAAAATGGAAGTAGTTGAGAAGAGAAATAAGAAAAGAAGGACACATGGGAAAAAACAACAGGAGAATTTAACAGCGTTGCCCATATTACAGGCTATCGTGCAATTATATAACGAATTTTGAGGTTAGAATCACTGATTACATGACAATTGACAGAAAAATAACCCTTGTTGTCTCCGACCATTATATAAAACGACCCTGTGGTATAAAACCTTAATGAGCGAGCTCGATAGCTGCAGTCGCTTAAGTGCGGCCAGTATCCAGTATTCGGGAGATAATGGGTTCGAATCTCACTGTCGGCAGACCTGAAGATGGTTTTCCGTGGTTCCCCATTTTCACACCAGGCGAACCCACGGGAATGGAGGGGTTAACTTAACTCCGGCTTTAACCCAGAGTTAACCAGAGTTAACTGTATAACTCGGGTTTAAGGTTTAAGGCTGTACCTTAATTAAGTCCACGGCTGCTTCCTTCCTACTCCTAGCCCTTTCCAGTCGCATCGCCGCCATAAGACCTATCTGTACCGGTGTGACGTAAAGCAAATTGTAAAAAAAAATATATAATCTTAATGCAATCAATACCTTTAGTATAGGAGAGAGAGGCCTGTTTCGGTCAGTTGTGTATTCTAACCTCTCGCGAATTTCATCAAAGATCCCCCTGTGGGTGGGGGTGGTAGAATAACACCCACGGTATCCCCTGCCTGTCGTAAGAGGCGACTAAAAGGGCCCCAGGGGCTCTGAACTTTGGAGCATGGGTTGGCGACCACGGGGCCCTTAGCTGAGTCCTGGCATTGCTTCCACTTACTTGTGCCAGGTTCCTCACTTTCATCTATCCTATCCGACCTCCCTTGGTCAATACTTGTTCTTTTCAGACCCCGACGGTATTACGTTTGGAGGCCTAGGGTGTCTTTCACTTTCATGCCCTTCGTGGCCCTTGTCTTCATTCAGCCGATACCTTCATTTTTCGAAGTGTCGGACCTCTTCCATATTTTCCCTCTGATTAGTGTTATACAGAGGATGGTTGTACTTCCTCTTAAAACAATAATCACCACCACCGCCTTTCATCGAAGACTTAACTGACGACGGTTTTTGACAGTCTATACCTCTTCAGAAATTATTTCTCAGACAGATTTTGAAAGTCGTTCCTTTTTATCCTAGTCCTATTTATGTTAGGAACACCATTTAACAAATCTAAATAAAGCAACTCTGCATCAAACGCTCGATTTACCACGGCCATTTTGCTTTTAACCTCGAGTTAACAGTTTAACCCACGTGAACGGAGGGTTTAACTTAACTCCGGCTTTAACCTAGAGTTAACTGTATAACTCGGGTTTAAGATTTAAGCCACGTTGATGAAACCGGCCCCGGAAGAAACGAAGTTGATACGAATTAATGTGGTCCTCAGATGGCCAGAAAGTAAAGAATAAGAAGAAATAATGATCATGTTATGTTTATTTAAATAGATTCATGTTCAAAACGAAATGTGTTACCTAGCAATAACAACAAAATCGCAGAAGACAGGAGCGCTGTTAACAAGCTCTAATTGAATAACCCCAACCAAGCACTGTCCTTCCTGCATATTTTGTTGTCATTGATCACTTATTGTGTACGTCGTCACTGGTGTCTCCATATAACTACACTAACGAAATCTAGTGTTAAACAGCAGATCTTTGTGAAGTTCATATTTTTTGGTCATGCTAGCCCGGGAGGGCATATATAGCAAGTGGAGATGCAATTCTCTCCTAGAACGTCGGCACTGCACTGTGCTTATCGCATGTATAGCTTGCAGTGGTGTCGTCAACATGCACACTCTCCCGGCCAGAGAGAATATGTTGCCCTCTAGGTGGCCCGCCTCATCCCTTCAGGGTGAGGAATGAAAGCATTAAAATATTTTTTTTAAAAATAATAAAGTGGTGTCGCTACCAGCGTGCTAGCCTGCCAGTGTCTTGGGAAGATGCGGTATCCAACTGATGAGCCCATCCCCATGACGATTGAGTTTCCTGAGTTTTATTTAGCTATCTGAATCGGAAGCCATATTTTTGGTGAAATAGAGAATGTTTTCGCATAAGTCAGTGGCACTATATGTGCGTGATTAGGCTGTGTTTATGCTGACTTTCAAGTTCTCTAAGACAGAGTATAATCACCAAACGTACACGAACAATATTTAGGCTAGTATTCATATTGTACTTTAGCCAAGATAATTTAAATATAGAACTAATGAGTCCATTCGCTCCATGTTAGCAAATAACCTGTTAACTCCAGATACGGCATCCGAATGCGATTACACATATGAAAAGCAGAAATCGAACTGGAAGCCTTTTACACTCCGGGAGTAATAACCTGACCTCTCTTTGACACTCGCGTCAACCGCATTAACTCGTACATGCAAAGCCCCGAAGTAATTCATACAGTGGTCGCAGATCACAGAGAATTTTATATACCGCTGTTGGCATGCTAAAATGCAATCAAAAGATTGATCTCTGATTGGTTTTTACTCTCCTTTTTAGATTCCAGATCGGGCAGGACACGTTAATAACAGTGGAGGGAGCAGAGACGGGTTTGATTAACCGGATTGCTGAATCATCGAGTGCGTCCAATAATACTGTGAAAGACATCCTTTATCAGAGGGAAGTTGAAATAAACAAGATAACGAACCGCCACCATAATTTGTTTTAGAATACCAACCGTTCATCTACACACACAAGTTCTTTACTTAACTTCATTCACACATAAAATACTCACGTTGGAAGGAAGACTTCCCCATAATCACTCCAGGGGGAATATTTGGCTCATTTCTATTCCAAATCTTTAGAGCTGCACATTACACTGCAATAGAACCGATTATTTTAAAAGCCCGCAAGTCAATAATTGTAAACTTGTGACAACAACAAATAAAAATAAGTAATTAATAAATATACACTATATAAGACTTTGTTCTCCTGAAACGTAAAGATCGAAGAAGTCATGGAAGTATGACTGTTAAAAGTTAATATACTGGCTTAAAAGTTCGTCACTGACTGGATTTCAAAAAGTAATGAAGAATGTTCGATAAATACACTGAAATAAAAAATACATTCCGATTTCACTTATGCACTGAAACATGTTTACCACAAAGATGAACTGAATTATATTACGTATCTACTGATTCTTCCTTCCTTCCTTCTTTTTTTTCTTTCTTAATCCGTTTACCCTCCAGGCTTAGTTTTCCCTCGGATTCAGCGAGGGATCCCACCTCTACCACCTCAACGTCAGTGACCTGGAACGTGAGACTTTGGGTAGGGGGATACAACTGTGCAGGAGGACCAGCAACTCCCCCAGGCGGCCTCACCTGCTATGCTGAACAGGGGCCTTGTGGGCGGGATGGGAAGAATGGAAGGGATAGACAATTAAGACGGATGGAAGCGGCCGTGGCCTTAGGTTAGGTACCATCTCGGCATTTTCCGGGAGAAGTGGGAAACCATGGAAAACCACTTCGAGAATGGGTGAGGTGGGAATCGAACCCCCTATACTCAGTTATCTCCCATAGCTGAGTGTAGCCCGTTCCAAACCTCGAGCCACTTTAAATCGTGGCAGAGCGGGGAATCGAACCCAGACATCCGGGGGTGGCAGCTAATTGCACTAACCACTACACCACAGAGGCGGACATCTAGATGCAAATGGTAATAAACTCTACTGAGAAAGCACATATAAAATGTTTTTAAACTGAACATGCTTTTCAGTCCGTCGCTCTGTCTATGAAATCCCAATCATAACCATTTTTGCAGAAATTTTGAACTGCCAACATACGATAAATATCCTTCAACTGTTTTAATCCGACATTGCATTTGCCTTAATTTATTAGAAGTGTACGAATGCTATTTTTTTCTGCTGGCATCAGAACGGCACTATTAAGAATAATAATAAGAAGAATATAGTTGGTTTTACATCCCATTATCTATTTTTACGGTTTTCGGAGTCGCTGAGGTGCCGGAATTTTGTCACGCAGGAGTTCTTTGACGTGCATGTAAATCTACCGACACGATGCTGGCGTATTTGAGCACCTTCGATTACCAGTGGACTGAGTCAGGTTCGAAGCCGCCAACTTGTGAGTTAGAGCTACTCAGTCCAGCACTGTTAAGAAGCCTGGAGTTTTAACTTAAAAGACCATTAATATAATGGCTAGCCTAATCAATACAATACAAAGTGGTCCCTACAGTACATGATTTTAAAAAAAATGGTATTATGTCGCACCGACACAGACAGGTCTTCTGACGACGATGGGAGAGGACTGGGAAGGAAGCTACCGTGATCTTAAAAAGGAACAGCCCCAACAGTTTCCTTGTGTGAAAATTAGAAACCACGGGAAACTATTGTCAGGCCTGCCGTCAGTGTGGCTCGAAACCACAATCTCCCGAATGATGTTATTTTCTTATCTCGAGGCAATGCCTTGACATGGGATTCAATGGACAGGGCAGTCTTCTTGAACTGTGGAGATCGGCAGGTTAGCAAATAGTTATTTTCTACAACAGTGTAAGTTTATTTAACGTTCACTGTTATGCCCTTCGTGGCCATTCTTCTTCTTCTTCTTCTTCTTCTTCTGCCGATGCCCTCTGATGAGCGTTAAGTGGTAGTGATTATTGTTTTACGATGAAGTACAAATAAGCAACCATTCTCTATATAACACTAATCAGAGAGAAAAATGGAAGGCAACCCACACTTCGAAAAATGAAAATATCAGCCAAGGTAAGACAGGGCCACGCAGGGCCTCAAATGATTTAATACTGGCAGGATCGGAAAAGAACAAGAGTTGACCAAGGTAGGTCGGTCAGGAAAGATGAAAAGGAGGAGCCTGGCACAAGTAACTGGAAGCATTGCCAGGGCTCAGCTGAGGGCCCCGTGGTCGCCAACCCGCGTTCCCACGTTGAGGGCCCCTGGGGCCCCTTTTAATCGCATCTTACAACAGGCAGGGAATACCGAATGTGTTATTCTACCCCCCACTGACAGGGGGGGAGATGAGCGTTAAGAAAAGATGGTTGTCCAGTTGCACTTCCTCTTAAAACAGTAATCATCACCACCACCGTCCGTCTCCGTAGCGTAACGGTTAGTGTACGACATTTAATTTCATTTGAACGAAAACTGAAAAAAATATACTAACAACAATTAAAACATTTACTACATCTAATTTTTATCAACATTTTCCTATTCGATGGGATTCCTTCAACACAAGTGTGATCATTTCCCATCTGTATTTCGTGCCCAACTCATTCAGAGAACTGTTTCGTGATTTGTACCTTGGATGACGGAAGGCCCTTGCATGCAGCTGGGATTAGATCGAAACTCCGATTTTCAACTTAATTGGAAAGTCGCGTGCTACCGTTACACGCACTCACATAACACTCATTTCATTCCTTCTTCCCACCTCCGCCTCCAAATCGGATGCAAATCTAACCCTACAATATTTTTAGAGCACATAGGTAAGTTAACGAATTCACTCCCCTTTTCAAATAAATGTGTCCTCTTCTTCACTAATTCTAATGATGATGATAATGGTGATGATGCTTGTTTTTTTGCTAATTGCTTTACGTCGCACCGACACAGATAGGTCTTATGGCAACAATGGGATAGGAATCGGCCGTGGCCTCAATTAAGGTACAGCCCCAGCATTTGCCTGGTGTGAAAATAGGATACCACGGAAAACCATCTTCAGGGCTGCCGAAGGTGGGGTTCGAACTCTCTATCTCCCGGATGCAAGCTTACAGCTGCGCGCATGCTTGTTGTTTAAAGGGGCCTAACATCTAGGTCATCGGCCCCACTAATTCTAACAGATCTTCATTGTAGACTGTTATGCGTTTCCACGTTCAGTCTGAGAGCCTCTCTGAATTAACTACACGCCTCCCCAATTCTCTGTTTCCAATTAACTCAGCGGCCCCATTTAATTCCACATCTTTTACCATTAAATCAGTAAATACTGAGTATAACCACCGCTGACCCATCCTCTCCATTCGCCTCTCATGACTTCACCACCGAAGCCTGTATATACTATTGATGGGATAGTCGAATACAAAATAATAGCTAATTAGATTATTTCATTATATTATTTCGATTATTCACTCGAATGAATGGGGCAATCTTATAGTGAATACTTTTCCATCCGATTGTTTTTACGATTAATGATTCGAAACTCTATTCGAATGAATGAGGCAATCGAATAGTGAATACTTTTTCCATCCGATTCGTTTTTCGATTATTCATTCGAAACTGCATTCGAATCAATGAAGCAGTCGAATAGTGAATTTTTCCATTCGATTATATTTTTCGATTATTTATTCGAAACTCCATCCGAATGAATGAGGCAATTGAATAGTGAATGCTTTCGAAATAATGTAATGGAAAGTGATGTTATGAAGACAGTCACTCATTTATAAGAGCTCATCTATTCGCTTATTTCAATCGATCATCCATCCGACACACGTAAATCGAAAAACTGATTCATGACGCATCCGAATATTATATGCGATACAACTGAATGATATTTGAAACTCATTCGATTATTTATTCGATTATTTAAATAATCGGATGACGGTTATTAGATTATTAAAAGTATTCGATTATTCTATCACTAGTATACATGTTCTGTTTCATCCAACAACTTCATTCCTAACAGCTTTTATCTCTCCACTAAGAACGCTACTCATATCCTAGTCGAGTCCATTCTAATGCGCTAATTAACGTGTGGAACAAAGTCACGCCATATAAAATAACTTCAGTTCGCTGATCTCTCAACAGTCGCTTCTAAAGGAGTTCTGATATCAAATGCATACGCCCCATCCCCCATTCTTAACGGGAGAATTTCTCGATATTGGTCAGACCGAGCTCGATAGCTGAAGTCGTTTAAGTGCGGCCAGTATCCAGTAATCGGGAGATAGTGGGTTCGAGCCCCATTGTCGGCAGCCCTGAATATGGTTTTCCGTGGTTTCCCATTTTCACACCAGGCAAATGCCGGGGCTGTACCTTAATTAAGGCCACGGCTGCTTCCTTCCACTTCCTAGACCTTTCCTATCCCATGGTCGCCATAAGGCATATCTGTGTCGGTGCGACGTAAAACAAATAGAAAAAAAAATATTGTTCAGGCCAGATTTATAGAATGACTTAACACAAGTTTTCAACATGCAGTTTTAACAGCAAAAGCCCGTTATAAGTCCGTCGGCAGACCCCGCACTTGAGCTAAAGTGTGCTTCTAATTTCTTCTGCCATTTTTTCGTATTTCTATCTCACTGTCATCAATGAAATAATGTTGTTCTCTTGTAACTGATAATGGTGTCCGGCTAAATGGTTAGCGTGCTGGCCTTTGGCCACAGGGTTCCCGGGTTCGATTCCCGGCAGGGTCGGGAATTTTAACCATCTTTGGTTGATTTCGCTGGCACGGGGGCTGGGTGTTTGTGTCGTCTTCATCATCATTTCATCCTGATTACGACGCGGAGGTCGCCTACGGGAGTCAAATCAAAAGACCTGCACCTGGCGAGCCGAACTTGTCCTCTGACACTCCCGGCACTAAAAGCCATACGCCATTTATTTAACTGATAATGGTATTTAGTCTTAAGAACTAACAGTGGTTCTGTTTTGTTTTGTTAAATTATGCTGTATTTCCTATCATTTTAAGATCACATACGAGGCATTCTTCTGAGTGGCTATGCAATGTATTTAGGCATTCAACTTCTGTCACTCCAGTACATGTGGAGACTTGACTAAAAAATTAGAAGTAGCGGTAGCAAACCTGTTTTCCAATCGGACAACCAGAGTTCAATTCCCGGCCAGTCCAGGGATTCTGATTGTGAGTTGAGGGTTTACTCCACCTCGGAGACCAACTGAGGATTTGTCTGATACGAGAGGGAGCGAACCTGACTGTGGAAGTACGTCATTACACAGACCATATGACACCCTAATAAAATAACCGCAGGCTATCTGGCTGAGTATCAGTCCTCCTGGCAAGGCTATATGCATCACATGTTGGTTTGGGGGTTTAAAATCTTGTAAAGCAGCAAGCCTGCATGCTACGGAATCATCAATTCGAGGTCTTAAGCAATGCAACCAATGTTTGACGAACCGAGCGAGTTGCCCACGCGGTTTAGGTCGCGTAGTTGCAATCGGGAGACGATGGATTCGAATCTTAACGTCGGCAATCCTAAACATGGTTTTCCGTGGTTTCCCATTTTCATATCAGGCAAATACTGGGGCTGTGCCTTAATTAAGGCCATGGCCCCTGCCTACCTCGTCTTTTCCCAGCCGTATGTCACCGAAAACCTTCG
Organism: Anabrus simplex; assembly: GCF_040414725.1. Lineage (NCBI taxonomy): Eukaryota > Metazoa > Arthropoda > Insecta > Orthoptera > Tettigoniidae > Anabrus > Anabrus simplex. The sequence goes on along the minus strand of NC_090265.1, from coordinate 1,738,896,706 downwards.
ATGTGTTAAACTGACGGTATAAGAAAGGAAAAAATTACGTCAGCTATGAAATCTAATTCGAATGATCGTAATTTTCTCCACAATAATTAAGGGGCTTTTGAAATATGACCTCACTATGATGCTGGTCTTAACAACACTTCCTCAAATTAGTTCAGTACAGACTTTACCTACATTTACAACCCATCTCGAGACATAAACTTCGACACAATAATCCAAGCCATTACTTAAAACGATGACAATGTTTTTTTTCTGGCAGAACCCCGTTGTTCTTTTCGTGAGGGAAGTAAACTATATCGTACAATGTATTGTATACGACCTAAGGCAATACCGTCCTACAATGGTTAATATACCGTACTCCTGCCGTAATGCAGTACACAAAGCACGCTGTGTTTTGCTAATTACACAAACAAGTCACTATCCCTGCATGTGCGTGTGTGGTATATATGCGTGCGTATGCTCACATTAAAACAAGAGCACACCTATAATGTTAATGAGAAGAAAACACTATTTTCATATTCATTTTTTGAAAAGTACTACATCAGTTACGACGAAGCTTGTAGACTACTGTACTCGCCTGTAACTATGGAAACAGGAGCTCGCAGGGGGATATGGAAGCTAGATGAGCGCATATTCAACAAAATGCTACATGAAAACCATTAATCGGCTTAAAATCTAATTGTCTGTGTTACATGATTCGTTCTAAGCTTACTATCATCCACAAACAATTCAATTTGGGGAAATATAATACGGTATTTCTTTGAATTAGTACCTCGCGATCAAGTATCGATGGTAATGAGCTGTTTGGCTGACTAGGGTATAAAATCAGCATTGTTATTAATCTTATCAAAATAGTATCGTCATTGTTCTTCCGTTAAAGAGTATAGGGACTAGATTATTATTATTATTATTATTATTATTATTATTATTATTATTATTAGTAGTAGTAGTAGTAGTAGTAGTAGTAGTAGTATTGGCAGATTGTATATTGGCTGTCTCACTTAAGAGTCGCCAGGCGTCTTTTCTCCGGTGTTTCGGAACATAATTTTGAATTTCGTTTTCGTAATGTGTACAGTCAGCCCAAAATAAAACTCGTCATCAGGTACGTCATATGACATCCAGTGTGAACAGGGAACGTCGTTTAGGTTCGCACTAGAAACTAAGTGTTGTTTAAGGTATAATTTGATGTGTCCAATCGCCGTGTTCTCTCCGTACTAGTCATACAGCAACCTCACTCAACGGCTACTGGAAATACCGATTATTCCTCCTGTTGTGTTATTTATTTACTGAACGAAGAAAATAAGACTTTTGCCCAATTACAAAGTTCACAGTATAAATTCACTACTAAAAGTTAAAATTATACCTTACGACAATTCCATTGAATGTGTACTCATTCACAGGTCTCCTTTATGATAATTTCCACTGCCTGGTCAACAAATGAGCGTGACGGTATGCCAGCGGTTAACCATGGACTGCAATGCGGCTGCCTGGGTTCATACCTCGTCGACATCAATAATTTGTCGTGGGGAAAGCACACCTGTTGGTAGTTCCTTAGGGCACCGGCTCTCATTCACTTGTTTCATCCACCGCGTTCCCATTAAAATCCCATTAATTACTCGAAGTGAAATTAAATGAACGGAATGATCCTGTATCCCCCCTCTCTCAACTAACAATTAGCTGTTTCCCACAGCTATGCGACAGAAAAATCAATTCACAGTAACGGCCGTATAAAGCATGCGTGTACTCAAATCAATCAATCAATCAATCAATCAATCAATCAATCAATCAATCAATCAATCAATCAATCAATCAATAATCGATGATCTGCATTTAGGTCTGTCACCCAGGTGGCAATTCCCTATCAAATTTTTACCTAGCTTGAGTAGAGCTTTTAAAAGTAAAAAAAATTATCATCATCATCATCATGATCAGTGTCCCGCTCCAGTCGCTCGGGTGTTTTTAACAAGCCTCCTCCACTCCTTTCTGTCCTTCCACTTTTCCTGCTCCTACTTCCGCCACATCCAGTCCAGTTTCTCTGATGTCCTTCCAAATCTGATCCATCCAGTTTCTTCTCGGTCTTCTAACTGGTCTCTTTCCCTTAACTTCTCTTTCCAATTCCCTTCTTTCTACCCGTTCCTTTCCCATTCTTTTTACATGATCAAAACATCTCAGTCTTGCTTTCTGTATCTTCTGTACTAACGGTTCTATATTTAGCTCTTCTCTGATTTTAATATTTTAAATTCTATCTCTTCTTGTCTTTTTTAACCGACGTTCTTAAAAATTTCATTTCTGCAGGTTAGATCTTAGTATCTTGTCTCTTATTAGTTACCAGCGTTTCTAGTTCGTATGTTACATATGCTATGAAATATCGTTTATATAATGTTAATTTCGTTCTCTTGGGTACTTTATCATCCCATAAAAGCTGTCTGACTTGATGAAAAAATGTTGTACGTTTACTTAATCTGTTATTAATTTCAGGGTTGATTTCATTACTTCCATTAATAATGCTGCCCAGATATGTAAACTGTTCTACATTCTCTAACCGTTCTCCGTCTATGTTCACTTGGCTTCTCTTTTTCTCTTTTCCACAGTGCATGACTACAGTTTTCTTTTTACTAATTACCATTCCAAACTCCTTCAGACTTTCATTCCAAATGTCCAGTCTCCTTTGTACTTCATTTGCTCCCTTTTCTCAAATCACCACATCATCTGAAAATACCAAAACATTCACTTCATCACTACTGATACTCTGTTTTACACGTTTTATGATTTCATCCATCAATATAATAAACAATAATGGCGACAGTGCACTTCCTTGCTTAACTTTTTTTTTTTTTTTTTTTTTTTTTTTTTTTGCATAAAATGTTTCAGTTTCACCACTCCGCACTTGTACACTGCGTTTTGAGAAGAGATCATAGTATGAAAATAAATTTGAAATTCAAGAGGACAAACTGGGGCAAATATTCATTTATAGGACGAGGAGTGAGGGATTGGAATAAATTATCAAGGGAAATGTTCAATACATTTCCAAGTTTTTTAATACTTCATTTATTTAGGTAAACAAATGAAGGGGAATCTGCCACGTGGCCGACAGCCCTAAATGTAGATCTGATGAGTGAGTAAAAATCTTATGACTAAAGCCCGGACTTTTATGCAGTAACGGGTTAGACTGCAAACTAATTTGTTTAGTAGGAGGTGTCGGCCACCCGCTCTTCCGTATTGTGGCAAGAGTAGCATGAATTCTAGGGGTTCTGATGGGGGGGGGGGCGTACCCCTAGTGTTTATGCAAACCTCATAGCATAGTCGGTGTGAAGGTAGACTATACTTACTACTAGATTCTGTAAGTTTGCATTCTAACCTATTACTGCATACAAATCCGAGCTCTACTTATGACAATGTCTTCCCGATCATACTCCTGTTACGAACTTTCAATCTACGCATTTTACTGAATGTTGATTAGGAATTTTAATGATAGATTTACTAATCATAGAGCATCCCCTGATATACAGTATCTAGAGACTTATGGAACTAACTCTATGAACAACTGCTCTAGAAGTACAACAATAACTTTTACATTGTCATTTCCTGCATTGTTATTTCTAGTAGAAATTGCAAGAGATAATTAGTGCAGGGCTGCTTTGTTTGTTGCCAGAGAAAACATCTGAAACAATGAACAATAACCAACATAACATGATTATGTAACCTCGACACCCATCCGCCATGTTGACTTTGCATCTGACTAGAGCAACACTCCAAGGCAAACTCGCAAACAGAAAACGATACACAGTTCCTATAATTACATTATGACCTCCACAATCAAATTACGTGTCGGAACAAGGCATATTATTCCAAGATTCACCTTTCAATAGACCCGATGATGTACACAGATAATCGTCAAATGTAATAGTGGAGGTTCATTTTGAAAACTGGTTATTCAACTGCAGTTAACTGGTATTTTTATTATATTTAATAATAATACTACGATACGATAGAAACGTTGGAAATTACAGAAATTTAGGAAAATTCTTGGCCCAATTAAAGACAAAAATGAATACAGACGTCGACATAACCACGAGCTGTATACCTAAGTCCAGAAGATCTCTGATGCCATGCGGAGAAGGAGAACTGCATTTTACAGCTACCTGCTTAAGAATGAAACCAACACGATTATCGAACCGGGTCTTTACCTGTTTTAAAGATAAGAAGATGCAGCCAACTTTGTTCAAGCAGGTGAAAAGGGACCTACACGAGATGGGGATCACTTATGAAGATGTACAAGAGCGCAACCCACTCAGGAAGAAACTAAAAGACAATCAAGGTTTTCAAGAATGGCCGAAGTTGAAGACGGGAAAGACGTGGACGGAAGGAAGAAAAGAGCAACACCAGCAATGAACGAAGGAGCACTTGGCATAGATCAAAGCCAAGAAAAGACGTGGTCCTTAGTAGGCTGATACGAACAGAGAAAGGAGAAGAAAACCAATCATTGCTGTTATATTTATTAGTCTTATCTCGTCTGTTCGCAGATGTTAGTTTAAACGCGAGAATGACAGAGATATGCGATTAATATCTTTCATCATATAGGCTCAGACGGTAGAATTACTGGCTTCCGAGCTCATGTTTGCGGGTTCCATCCTCGTTCAATCCGGTGCTGAGCTACAACCTGGCAATAAAGGGCCTCTACGTTTGTGAACTCCTACCGCAATTGTTTTACTGCTGTCAAGGATCATTGATCAAACTGACAGAATCTGCCTCTCTTTGACGGAAATCTTTTAGACAGTTCGTAGTTTGCTCATGATCTGGTTGCAACGGAAAAACTGAATCAGAAATTCAGTGAAATTTCTTGAAACTAGAAGAATGAAATGCTGTGAGTACGGGGTTAAACATATATATTTTCAACCTTTACATTTCCAAAAACGAGGAATCTCAACAACCAGGACCGAGCTCGATAGCTGTAGTCGCTTAAGTGCGACCAGTATCCAGTATTCGGGAGACAGTAGGTTCGAACCCCACTGTCGGCAGCCCTGAAAATGGTTTTCCGTGGTTTCCCATTTTTACACCAGGCAAATGCTGGGGCTGTATCTTAATTAAGGCCACGGCCGCTTCCTTCCCACTCCTAGGCCTTTCCTGTCCCATCGTCGCCATAAGACCAATCTGTGTCGGTGCGACGTAAAGCAACTAGCAAGAAGGTCAACAACCAGGAAATACGAAATCGGAGTTGGTGTGTCGTTTCACGTCATATCACTATAGAGATTAAAGTCGATTCATGTTCTAGGACTGTTTACGTAGCAAATTCGTAGTTTACTGTACAATCGACTGTAAAATATAAGGAGGAAATGAACGAGCTAACTTAAGACTTCATGGCTCGGTTGTCAGACCAATTTTATCGTACGGGAATGAAAGAGTGAGAGCGAAAGCCGAGTGGTACAGTCAGTGTTCGAATGTAGCGCAATGCATGTGTTATTTAAAAAATAAAAGCTTGCTTGTTTACTTTCATGTCTGGGGGTAAGAAGTGGGTTGACTCTGGATATGTCATTCATAATTGGGAGGAAACAGTCATCAACATAGAGACATTTATTGTTATTCGGAAAAGTTATGGCATGAAAAATCTTGATGAAAACCTAACGAACGAAATGTCCTTGTCATGAGATCCGGTTATCAGCCAATGGACACTTGTTAAACCAAGACTTCATAAGGATCCCTTCATCTATTATAATCGTATTCTGTGTATCGTGATGGCGCTGCAGTAATGACAAAAACACTCGAGTGGTTGGTGTTCCGAGGTTCATAAACATCAGTCTCCCGGTATGAAGTATTTCACCCATTTCAGTAATCTGCCGCTGTATTCGGCTACTTCCTGCGTTTGTCGAAACAATAACCGATGCAAACTCACATCATTATTTACACAAGAGGAGGGTTAGCTAGAGACAAAAGGAGTGAGGTTCATTAGATAATAGTGCGATGCAGGAAATTACCCCAAGAAAGCGGTCATTTTGCTCAACTCAGGAGAGAGAGAAGCAGTGGAACTATTGTAGTTGAGTCCTGAATGTGACATAATTGCTCGATGATGCAATTCAAGTCAATTCTGTGACGAAGCATACATGAATAATAACGATGAACACAAAAGGGTATCCGAGCTTCATACACGCCAAACACAAAGGGTGTAAGTACACCGGGCCTCAACTCTCGGTTCCGTCCGAGCATTGACCCACGCTTCAACCAGGAACAACTAGCATGCCCTTCACCATCCATTCTTTTTCTTGACGGTAATCCTATGTGTTCACCCAGAAAAATACAAAAATGCAGGGGGAGTGGCTAAACGAGACGCTACCATACAAGAGCAGGGAACAGGCTTGGGAGCGGTCTTTAATGGATGATAGTTCTTACATAACAGTCCCTCAAAACAAATTGGCCTCTGCAAACTTGAAATGAGAAGGCTGAGTGCAAGCATATATGGACAGGGGAGTGCGGAAACACCAAAGCGAACACGGCTTCCTTGATCAACATTCAAACTGGCGTATCTCATGAAATTGTGATGAATCGCAACGAAATTTTCACAAGAATAGTCCGTAAATCATTATGTCAGTAATGATAACACCCCATCGTAGAGAAACTCTTAGAAACATACTCTACGTAAGGGAAATAATCAACTGAGAAGCATTCAAAAAATCTTATCGTCATTGTTCACCCTTATGAAAAAGACCGAATGACGACATATCGCCAACGGCTATATTTGCTGAAGAGACCAGCTGGAGATATTTCACCGATAGAATGAACGTAAACCGTGTTGGCATACATATTTATTGGAACTAGGGAGGGGGCGGGGGTGAGGTCATCCGAAAATTTGTGTAAGGAAATGCAGTAGAAACAAAATGTGTGACGGAAGTATTACCTAACCTCCGTGCAGGCTGTTAGGTAAAGTATGGATGGGTGGCCAGATAATATTACCTAACAACCATCCAGGCTATGTCTTATGGCTGGCGGTCATCTGAAATTAGCAAATTAGCCATGACCAAGAGACACATAAGATATCTGTGATCATTTGATTTTCCCCATAGGAAACCTTGACAGCATATTTGAGGAAGTTATATTGTTCACAATATCTCTTTTTTTCATTTCCTAAAAAAAAAAAGATGGCTTTCTCAACATGTTGGAAGAAAACCAGATCGATATATTAGTTGTCACATTGATTATGGATAAATAATTAAGTTCCTGGAGAGCCTCCGTATCTCGGACGGCAACGCGCCGGCCTCTCACCGCTGGGTTCCGTGGTTCAAATCCCGGTCACTCCATGTGAGATTTGTGCTGGACAAAGCGGAGACGGGACAGGTTTTTCTCCGGGTACTCCGGTTTTCCCCGACATACTTCATTCCAGCAACACTCCCCAATATCATTTCATTTCATCTGTCATTCATTAGATTGCCACAGAGAAGTGTGACAGGCTTCGGCAGCCGGCACAATTCCTATCCTCACCACTAGATGGGGGCTTCATTCATTTCATTCCTGACCCGGTCAAATGACTGGAGACAGGCTGTAGGTTTTCATTTTCAATTAAGCCCCCGGCAGGGAACCATAATTTAATGTCACTGACTGAGAACTTAAATCAACAGTCAATGAAAGTATTCACGCATGTCAATCGTAGACGCAGTGGTACCTCAACGGTGGAGTAATGATAAATTTTCGCGCAAGTATAATAGGTAAAGAAAAGTCAAAATGTCTTACTGTCTGGACCAAGAGTGTCTGCGAGAATATGTCAAGCTTAGTCACCTAGAAAGGTGTTATGATCTCAAATATAACCGTGGCCACAGCAATGTCCGAAGCTACTTCTCTGACAACGTCTATACTCAGCCTCGCCTTTCGGCCCAGAAAACGACCTTTCGCGCAGACGTCCTTGCCGGGGCTCTGGTGACACACTTCCTTTACCGCTGTGCGACTCAAACACGCCATCTTGCTACTTCATCTTGGGAAAGATCAATCTCAAGGCTTCGAATCGATCCTCTGCGCACCAGTTTATTTCACAGAAGCTCTAACCGGTGAGGCGGTCGCGTTCGCAGGCCCAATGCTATCATAACAGCTCTCGTACTGTGCTCATTCGTCAAGCACAAGCAGCACAGTAGCAGTACTCAGTCACTATTTTGAAACAGTGAAAACACTATCATTATGACGGGAGTTTTCACTGGAAGTAATGAGTGAGGATAATTGAACTTTTAAACGTTAAAGATCAACTGTGGTGAATGGTCAGATTTTTATGTTATTAATGTCAATTCCAGTTTTTGCCCCAATTTATTTCTAAAATTGATTGAAATATATCGTGAGTCCTTATTTTATATCACTCATTTTCGGTAGCCACTTATAGATAATTTAAACTAGTCTATATCAGAGTATGATGAACTTCGTTGAAAGTTTCCTTCTCTTATTTTTCCCCTACAATTTGCTTTACGTCGCACCGACATGGGACGATGGGGCAGGAACGGGCTAGGAGTGGGAAGGAAGCGGCCATGGCCTTAATTAAGGTACAGCCCCGGGATTTGCCTGGTTTGAAAATGGAAAACCACGGTAAACCATCTTCAGAGCTGCCGACAGTGGGGTTCGAACCCACTATCTCCCGAATACTGGATACTGGCCGCACTTACGCGACTGCAGCTATCGAGCTCGGTTCCCTCTCTTTCAATTCTTCCAGACGGATACTTCATTACGCATTATTCCGGGGAGATTTTTTTGCAATAAGTTTCTGTAAGTACAGTTGTTATTAATAATAAAATAATATCATTTGTTTAATGACTCTTCAATTGCTATATATGTTCAAAGAAACAAGGGCGTCAGAATTTTGTCCTACAGGAATTCTTCAAGGTGGTGCAACACAAATATATGGGGTTGAGGAAACTCCAATGCCACTGACTTTAGCCAGTGTTGAACCCGATATCACGGGGGAAAAAACCGACTACGCTAAAAGGTTCGTATATATAGTACCTAATACGACAGAATAAATACTACTGACATTTGCTTTACGTCCCACTAACTACCTATATGGTTTTCGGAGACGCCGAGGTGTCGGAATTTAGTCCCGCAGGAGTTGTTTTACGTGTCAGTAAATCCAACGACACGAGGCTGACGTATCTGAGCACCTTCAAATACCACCGGACTGAGACGGGATCGAACCTGCCAAGATGGGGTCAGAAGGCAAGCGCCTCGACCGTCTGAGCCACTCAGCCCAGCGATAGAATAAAAACCTAGATCATTTTCATGACACCAATGTTTTCAATGGACAGAAAAAGGAGAGTATTAATTAGCAGTAATATTCCACCAATTGGGTGGCGTAATAACTCGGCGGCTTAACTGGCGGCATTCCATCCAGATGGCCGAGGTTGGAATCTTGGGTTTGAATATCCACCTGAAAAATCACGTGGTATCAAGGATATACGGTCATAAGCCCCCAAGCCAAAATCCAATATGAGCTGAAGTGGGTTTAAGGGCCGTTACACACGACCGTTTTTCTGTCCCCGTTGTCGACTATACAAATACGCTTCTTTGTCGCCGGCCCGACCATTTCTGTAGCTCTGTATGAGCACATTTTATGACTAAAGCCAGCGTCAAAATGTGGTCTGGCCAGCTTCACCGCGTAGGGAGTGAAAGTTCGGTCATTCACAATATGAATTCTGAAGAGGAGGCTGTACTTCTTTTGCTCATGCGACGATGCAGATATATCACCTGACTGATCAGGAGCGAATCTGCCAACTTGGGCTCAGAAAGTCAGCGCCCTAACCGTCTGAGCCACTCACCCCGGCGAGCTTGTCGCCGTCGTCACGATGTGGCTAAAATGTCGCCCGTGTGAAAAGGAAAGCGCTGCAGTCGGGTTGTGGTCAGTGGACGGGATCGGTACAGCTGGTGACAGTAGTTTACGTGTGGTCGAGAAAACGTTCGTCTGAAAAGCGGAAGCACTCTTCCCATTGCATTGTATGGTAACAGAAAAGCGGCGACAACCGATCACACACGAACCACTTTTTGCAGTCGACAACGACGACAGAAAAACGCTCGTGTGTGAGGGCCCTAACAATCCCAGAATTAACAGGGATGAGATGCGGAAAGTTTATTTTAGCGATACTCGTATTTTAATCTTCAAAATTGATATAAACATTAATACAAAAGTCAATTTTATTGCGACCCAAAAATCGAACTAGAGTGGTAGGTGTCGCAAAACAACCGTACATGTGTAAGAAATGCAGATACATTTATGAAAGCTTATTTAAACAAAGGAAGCTATTTTTTTACGATATCCATGAAGGCGACACGACAGTGTGGTTAGGTGTTGTTCGACGCACTCACGTCACTTCCTGTCGCACGGCTCGCTCTTCTGATGTCCACAAACCACAGCATTTTAATCTATGGTCTCCCCGCTGCTCTTCTGCTAACAACCAACCAGTCTAGCCTCTTCTTTGTCAGCCAGCTCACAAATCTGAACAAAGAATGTAAGCTTGGCAGGTGCAGCTTGTTCCAAGGTTGGACAAGAGGTGGATAGACATTCGCACAGTTTTCATACCTGGGTGGAAGTCTTTTGAACCCATCTTCCCTTATTACCAGACCGTGGGTATCGCACAGACCTATCCCTCCAGATTTAAAAATCGGTAGGTCAATGCACCCAATAAATACACCATTTGTTCGCTAGCAAACAATATTGTTTTGAATCAGAGGTTGGAAGCTCAGGAACAATACCAGAATAATATGTAATATTAGTGATACCAGAGGGCCTCCATGGCTCAGGCAGCAGCATGCCGGCCCCTCACCGCTGGGTTCCGTTGTTCAAATCCCGGCCACTCCATGTGAGATTTGTGCTGGACAAAGCGGAGGCGGGACAGGTTTTTATCCGGGTCGCCGGTTTTCCATTTCAGCAACACTCTCCAATATCATTTCATCTGTCAAAATATTAATCATCGCTCCAGAGGAGTGCGACAAGCTTCGGCAGCCGGCACAGTTCCTATTTTCGCCGCTAGATGGGGATCCATTCATTCACCCTGACCCGGTCAAATGACTAAAAACAGGCTTGATGATGATGATGCTTGTTTTTTAAATGGGCTTAACTTCTAGGTCATCGATCCCTAATGGTGCGAGATGAGACGAAGTAATGACAATTAAAATTCCAAAATTCATCCACTGACCAGAATTCAAAATATTATGATGAAGAATGAATGCATGAATGAATATGAATTTAAAATATTCAGCTGATCCAACTCTCAACATTGAAACAATAATTCGAAAATCCATCCACTGACTAGAATAATTATTATGAACTTAAAACATCCAGTGGATCCGATCCGCAATACCCTTGACACCACTTTCTTCAGTGCATAATGTTCCCATCAACAGCAGCAATTTGTCAATGAATTTCCGCTGGGTGCACAATTTTGGCGATGAAAAAACTGTACGACGGAGCGCATCTCACTTTTGGTGGAATTCTGGATCGGTGCAGTCATTTCCCACACGTGTTACTCGAACAAGACTCGTTGTACCACTGTCGGATGAGTTCCATGGGAAACTTTAAGGATCGCGGTCGAAGCTTTTTCGAACTTTGCATGATCTGATTCAGTCTTTAAAATTGGGTTTCTCTTATTTTCTTTAGAATTTAGGTATTGGCGGTACTTCGAAATTTGCAACAGGAGAGGTTGGGTAACACTGGCCTAAACCATTTCCTGACATGAAACTAGAAGCACAGAATGATGCTGCCGGTATTAAAAACCACCTGTGTTACGATAAATGTAATTTGAGGGATGCTTATTTTGATCTGTTCGTACTGCGTTAACTCCTGTACTATCAGTTGTACGACTGAACATATTTTATGTCGGCTCAACAGATAGGTCTGTGTTACGAGCGTGCTTCCTGCCTGGAGAACAACTGTGCGTGCCGTTCGAACAAAGCGGGTGTGGATTATTGTGCACATTGAATGAGCTTTTGATGACGAAAAGCCTTTAGATTGCATGACGCTCGCTGGATGATGATTTAATGTTTAACACGAATGCAAAACAGCAACATACGCGTGAACGTTCATCACAGAAACAAAAGGTTATCTACCTCCAGCTTCAGAAATAGTCAAATACGACATTTTACCATAAACAACACAACTTCGTTAATAATTCCACAGCAAATTCCCTGCAGGGATTCGCAATTAATTCTCGCTGTCAGAATACAAGATTTGAAGAGCTACTGAAAATGTTACAGGTGTTGCAGGTTGCATAATATAGGAGTACAGTACACTGGTCTTTATTATCGTATTGTTCGGGTGTTACGTGCAATATGATCATTAGTCCTGTAAACGCACAACATATCTACCTATAAATATAATAAAATTTTAAGTAGGAACGAAGTTTGTGAATTTGTTTTAGTGAAACTAGGAAAAGCTGAAGACATTTGATGTAAGAACTATGTGTATTTTGAGAGGCAATGATGTAAAACGCTAAAACTTTAAACTCCTTCTCCTGAAAATATTGAGTTTTGAAATGAATTAAGAGAAATGTTCGACAAATTACCAAGTTCTTTGAAAATGTTTAAAAAAATTAAAATAAAAACTTAGGTAAACAATGGACAGGGGGTCTGCCACCTGGGCGACACCAATAAATACAGATCATTAATGAGTGACTAAACCCTTTCGTTCTCGGCGAAAGAGAGAAGCTCTGGCAATCCCAAACGATCGCACATAAAGGAAAAAGGTCAGGGGGCACTACGTGTAGGGGGGGCCCTATCCATTTCCCCTGGCCTTCCATAGATACTGTAAAGGTTTATAACCAAACCAAACCAAACCAAACCCCATGGCACTACAGCCCTTGAAGGGCCTTGGCCTACCAAGCGACCGCTGCTCAACCCGACGGCCTGCAGATAACGAGGTGTCGTGTGGTCAGCACGACGAATTCTCTCGGCCGTTATTCCGGCCGCTATCTCACCGTCAGATAGCTTCTCAATTCTAATCACGTAGGCTGAGTGGACCTCGAACCAGCCCTCAGGTCCAGGCAAAAATCCCTGACCTGGCCGGGAATCGAACCCGGGTCCTCCAGGTAAGAGGCAGGCACGCTACCCCTACACCACGGGGCCGGCGTAAAGGTTTATTGTAAATAAATAATGAATGAATGAACAACAGCAAGGAGATTATTTTTCAAGTCGTAATCATATCTATTAAAAAGTATTCGAAAGTATGTGTGCCTCCAACAGACAGCTCAAAATAGACGTTTATATGGTTTCCGTCATTGCCGTTTACACAATACAGAAATGTCCGCAAGATTATTATGGAAAGCTGAGACACTTCCTGAAAATCACCACCCCGTACGCAAGTTAATTCTATGAGGACGAAAAAGGCTCTTTACTGGAAGTATTTCGAATGAGTAGTTTTCGAGATAACACCTCCAAAACACTTTACAAATAGATCACCGGTAGGGGCATGTTCACTCAACATAACAACGAATCTCTCTACAGGGAACTGCTGCGTGAAGTGACTGGTGCGTGAGAAGTGAAGTGCAAGGTAAGACCTGTCAGTTAAGATTAGGAAGGATCGCCGTTTCGGATAGAGACTGCCAGTCGAAGACTTACTCTGAAGACAAGATTCTTTGGTAAACCGCCAGTAATTAGCGAAGTATGGTTATTCATTGTCGAGTATAATTTTGTGTGTGTGCTGATAGTGTCATCCTAGGTTAAATCAGTTCAAAAACATTGTTTTATTCGTAGCAATAATAACAATAATGAGAAAATGAAATAGTGTATGGCTTTTAGTGTCGGGAGTGTCAAAGGACAAGTTCGGCTCGCCAGTTGCAGGTCTTTTGAGTTGATGCCCACAGGTGACCTGCGCGTCGCGGTGAGGATGAAATGATGATGAAGACGACACATACGCCCAGCCCCCGTGCCAGAAGAATTAACCAAATATGATTAAAATTAACGACCCTGCCAGGAATCGAACCCGGGACCCCTGTGCAGCACGCTAACCTTTTAGCCAGCGAGTCGGGCATAATAATAATCGTTTGCTAGTGGTTTAACGTCGTACTAACACAATACAGGTTTTCGGGGACGCAAGGATGCCAAAGGACTGAGAAACATAGCGTCCGTGGCCTTAATTAAGGTACAACCCCAACTAAAAATAATAATCATGATTATTATTATTATTATTATTATTATTATTATTATTATTATTATTATTATTATTATCATGATGATCATATTCGATTAGCTGCTAGAGATACAAATCGCCTGAAACGCTGACCATGTTCCGTAACCTATATTAGACATTATTATTATTATTATTATTATTATTATTATTATTATTATTATTATTATTATATGTGTCAGAGCCCCGTGGTCCATCTCCTGAGGAAGGAAGCTGTGCCGTCCTCCGCAGAACGTGCTGTCAGTTTAGTCGCTGGTTGACCTTGGGCAACCCGCTTTCCAATTCGACAATAGACCACTTTCTACTTAACGGTAGGGGATGGGGACGAATCCCTCCCTCTTACCTGCAGAGATTTCCAAGAAAAATGTCTAGCGAATGGCGAAGGGTGACTAATGCTCAAAGACTGCATTAAATATAAAGGGAGGAATTTGGGATTTCATAGCAGCAGACCACCTCAAATAAAAACAATCCAGTCGCTAGCTCAAAATCAATCATGAATTAGCACTCAAGTCTTCAAATAGGCCGATAGGCAATAATTTCTCACGGCCTGCCTGAACCAACGAGACGGTTCTGTGCAGCAAGCGGCAAACAAGAGTTGTGTAAGATACTGGAAAGTTGCTAAATTTTTACATTAGAATAGCTTTTTCGTTACCTTAAATTACAAGTCTCTCCTCCTTCAAGTCTTAGCAATATTATACTATGCCACAATCGCACTTCACAACTCAAGAACTAAACATGTTAAATGGGAAAATCAAATGATCATAAAAATGGCTTTCAATAAAATGTGTGACGCGAAGTTACCTAGCAACCGTGCAGGCTGTGATGCGAAATATTGATGGATGGCCATGACATACAGATCCACGGGCTGTGCAGCTCTCAAGGTACTGTTGCTAGGTAATACCGCATCACACATTATGTTACATGACACCATTTCATTATAAAAATAAGACATACTTATGTCATTATATTTAATCATCACCGGCTGTTATTACAAAGGACTGATTAAATCCAGAGCAGTCAACCTTTCTGGAATTTGAACTGGATACACACTAGGCAAAGATTCAAGAACGTACTAACTCTTCGACATCCATATTGCCGTGCGGTTAGAGGCGCGCGGCTGTGGGCTTGCATCTGGGAGATAGTGGGCAGCCCTGAAGATGGTTTTCCGTGGTTTCCCATTTTCACACCAGGCAAATGCTGGGGCTGTACATTAATTAAGGCCACGACCGCTTCCTTCCAACTCCTAGGCCTTTTCTATCCCATGGTCGCCTTAAGACCTATCTGTGTCGGTGCGACGTAAAGCCAATAGCAAAAAAAGACATCATATTTTATTTATCACCTTTAATTTCAAAATTTTATTTATATAAAATTAGACTGCAATAATTCTAAAAGTATAATAAAATGTGTGTTTTCAAACACTACACCGATAGGTCGTTGCCTCTTGGAAATACATAACTTAAGTAGAGTGAGTTTTCTCTAAAACGGATTTTAAAAAACTCGCTAAGAATTACAGAATCACTGTTTGTTGTTGTTGTTGTTGTTGTTTTAGTCATCAGCACATAGACTGGTATGATGCAGCTGTCCATGTCACCCTATCCTGTTCTAACCTTTTCATTTCTACGTAACGGCTGCATCTTACATCTGCTCTAATCTGCTTGTCATATTCATACACTGGTCTACCCCTACCGTTCTTACCGCCTTGCTTAACCTATTCTATTTCTGATAATATCGTACGACAAAGCACTTTAAGCAAGTTTGTAATTGTCAAAGGAAATATCCAAGCTGTACGAGTCGTGGGCAATACAACAAGTGGATTTAGAAAAATGGAAAGTCGCATCTCTATAGTTCGACTCACATAAAACTACAAGCTTATTTGCGTTTAACATAATGGAGTAAGAACTGCATCAGCTTGCATTAGAGCTGATTGCATTATTTTTAATTTTTGAGACAACAGCGATCCCTTCTTGTAGATAATTCACCTGAAGAGCCATCGTATAAGATAAGGACTTAGCATCGATGTGTCTATTTTATCACCATATTGTCGGCGTAGGATGCCGGAATGAGAATGACATACTCTACTACATTCTCATCCACCTGGCACGACAGCAGTCCGTTCCCCACTCCGGAAGTATTTAGTCCAGCTATTAATATTGCCGCTATGTATACACAGAAAACCTGGAGTACATGTCAACAAACTTTTATTGCCTTGACATTCCACATCAGTTACATTCAGCCTTCATCTCAGCGCTCTGCTCATAGCTACGATATTGACTACACTGATCGCATAGATGACGCGCACAGCGTTTTCAATTGTCACTTTCGGGGTTGAGTTATTCCTTCTTTATCTTTGTTTCTACAAAAAGGGTGCATACTTTAAAACGTTATTACAGTTATCAGCGAAATTCAGGAGCAAAATTAGCGAATAAGATTAAACGCTTTTCATACGTGAGCATTTCTCAACAACACACGATTTGTACTTTGTGAGGGAAATATATATATAACACACATAAAAAACATATAGAACGTATTACGCCCACCGCTTCCAGATCTCACATTCTGTCATTCTCAAAGGCATCCAATTAATCACATTTAAACATCATCTTAATTGCCTATTGCCTTAAGAGACTCCGACAACTAGTATTATTATTACTATCGTCATCGGGAGAAAGAAATGTCCTAAGAAAGTAACAAACAAAATTATCGTGGTAATATCTGCCGTGCATATCTGAAAGAAGTAGCCTACTCTTCTTTCTTTTCTTTTACAATAATTCTGCTTTACGTTACACCCACACAGATAAGTCTTATGGCGACAATAGGATAGGAAAGGGCTAGGAGTGAGAGGGAAGCAGCCGTCGGTTTAATTAAGGTACAGTCCCAACAATTGCTTGGTGTGAAAAATGGTAAATCATGGAAAACCATCTTCAGGGCTGCCGAGTGAGGTTCGAATCCAATATCTCCTGAATGAAAATTCACAGCTGCGCGCCCCTAACCGCACGGCCAGGTCCCAACAAAACACGTAGCCAGTCATTTTAGTATCTGCAATGGAGTCGGAATCGACACAACAACTTCAATTCTTACATTTGATAGCAATAAATCGCTTTATTAAACACTGTTGGTAAGCCTATCATAGACAATCAGAAACAACTGCACTAGTCAATAGAGAGCTTAAACGTTTTTCAAAGCAAAAATATATTTCTCCACTTGGAGGCTGCCTAAGACAAAGAATACACTAAAACGATTTCATTAAAAATTAAAAGAAAATGATAAGTATCTGTCTGGCGAATACAATTATAATCATCATCTCAACAAGAGGTCCTCTCGAACAGGTAAAGGGTGAAAGTCTTGAACCATTCTGGACCTACCTTCCGATTTCTAGATAATCATCATGTTAGATCGGTTAAATCGAAAGATTCACTTCAAGGTAGTACAGTGTGTTACAGGGCATCCATCTATAAACCAAGAAAATTCAGGTTCGAATCCAGCATTTTCATCTCAGTTGAATTTCTAACATTCCGTTCTTGAAATGTAATTTCCCAAAGCTATTTAAATATGAATACATTATTTCATAAAGTAATTAAACTACCAGTCCTTGACTGAATGGTCTTCGTAATGGTCTTCGGTTCAGAAGGCCCCGGGTTCGATTCGTAGCCGGGTCGATGGCTTTAACTGTGTCCTCGGGTTCGAGGGCTGGGTATTTGTGTTCGCTTTAGTACGCATCTAGGGGCTGCCTGGCAGATCCGGTAAAGGCGTGCTCGGTTCACCCGGAAGGACGTGGGTTCGACTCCCCGTCAGAAAGTCGAAAATTTTAAGAAACGAGATTTCCACTTTCGAAGGTGCACATGACCCTCAGGTTCACTCAGCCTACATAAAAAATGAGTGCCAGGTTAATTTCTGGGAGCAAAGACTGCCGGGCGTAGAGCTAACCACTTCACTCCATCACGTGCCGAGGTTACGAATAGTGGAAGCGTTTACCTTGCACCCCTCCAAGGGCCTTCATGGTCTGTACGGAGATGACTGCTTTGCTTACTCATCTTTATCTACATATACTGGAGCATACCGTACACTACCGACCGCTATAGAAACATGTGGTAGTGAATACATCTCTCCATCAAAATGAAGGGACAGAACTCTATTTCAAAGTTTAAATCCCTCTATTACGCTCATTATTTTAAACTGATCGTTGGACAGTGCTCGGGTCTGATAGCCAGAAACCTCTCTCGACCCTCAAAAAGCATCAATTCGATTCCACTCTATATACACCTATAAGATGATTGGATTCTGCAGAGAGAGAAATTCACCCCTGACTTTGTTTGTAAATCAGATGCCACGCTCCCGGTTCTATTCACTGTCATGTTACAGCACGTATTTGTTCGGCAGTGAATAACACAGACGTTAAATGCATCTGTAAGAGCGAGGTAAAAGCAGTGTCAAATTCTAAATGTAGAACGTCAATAGAGGATCCAATTAGTGCTCATTGGCCAGCCGGTTAGCACGGAATGAGTTCAAACAGGGTGGGGGAGAACTCCACCCATACAAGTTAGTTAAAAAGCGACCAGTTTCCGATCAATGCTTCACGTTTCGATAGGCGGGGGTGAAAACGATCGCAGCACAGACGGGATGCGGGGGCATGTGGCTACTGTTCGTAAAAATGCAATCATAGTAATAATCATCGTTTAAATGGTAAAGACAACTCGACTTGAAATAACAGCGAACCATAATGATCGTCTTTATACAACGAATGCAACTACCTGACATAGGATGGACAGGAAGTAGAAGAGAAACCGTCTAAATTTGTAGAATTGTACAAATATTATACTATTTTACCCGCGCTCTGGAAACACTATGCGCCTTGGTACATTTACGCTTTGTGGAATAAAATATTTGTTATCTGTGCAACGTTCCCATAAATTTCTAAAATTATAAGAGTTGTGTAATGAACAGACAACGTTAAATGCAGGGGATTATTTTGTGGTTAACGGGGATATAAAATAATAAAGCTACAGTTAAAGAAGATAATGAATATTGATGCACATTATCCAACAGAGATACAGAGGTGATACATTCGCCAAAGACTGTGAAGAGAGTAGATCAGAGGGAAAAAAAAACAGAGATGAATGAAGAACTGAACTTGAACTTTATATTGCTGTAATGTTATCAAACAAAGAACAAAGCAAAGTAGGAGGAACATCGAAATTAAGTAACGCTACCAGAGGAATCTGGGAAGGGAAATCGAAGTAAGGTGCAGAAAGGGGTGAATGTTTGTAGTAAGCACACCTCCGTTTAGCCCCGTAGATGCAGTGTGCGTGAGGGAAATTAAGCACTATCAATCTCAACATTGAAAAAGTACCCAATTATCGAACATCCGGCTATTACTGAAAAGGTATTATTTGTTTTAAGTCCACGAAATTACTAGAAATTTTGAGTCTGAAAATGGGAAACCACAGAATATCATTCTCAGGACACGAGGGTGCTGTTCGAACCTACTCCCCTCCCGAATGGAAAGCTTGGTTCCATAGCCGTAGTCACTCCGCTCATTGACACGTTCCAGCAATTTTGTTACTAAATTCTCAATCCAACAAATTCTTCAATTCCGGTAACTGTTACTGATGGAAGATAACCAAGAGGAGGATTTTTTTTCCAATTTGTTTTACGTCGCACCGACACAGATAGGTCTTACGGCGACGATGGGAGAGGAAATGGCTAGGAGTGGGAAATGAAGCGGCCGTGGCCTTCATTAAGGTGCAGCCCCAGCCTGGTGTGAAAATGATAAACAACGGAAAACCATCCCCAGGGCTGCCGACAGTGGGGTTCGAGCCCACTATCTCCCGAATGCAAGCTCACAGTTGCGCGACCCTAACCGTACGGCCAACTCTTTCGGCAGGAGAAATATAGCCACGGTTTGAAATATTCCTGCAGGACCTTTCATCACCCACTTTCTCTTCCAACTCCATAAAAGCGGTTGCGAGTTTAGAATCTGAAATGCTAGGTCTGATGTACCCTTCCTTAAAAACCGGGAATCAGTGCGGACATACCCTTTATTACACTTCATTAGAAGGCATGAATCAACTCGGATTCAGTTATACGAATACACTGCGAGAAATCTCGCATGTTCATAAAGTATGAAGTGGAGTCGACCCCTGATAAACTATTGGTGAACTAAGGAATAAACAAATCAGTACACTATTAGACAGCCTTACTTACCACTTAACGTAATCTTTGATTTTTTAACATTGATGGTATCCACTTGAACGGAAGCAAGTGCAAGTGCATTATTATACCGACGAATGTTCTGGAGTTATTTTTAGTTTTACTATCATTCTTTTCTTAACTGATAATTACAGCATGTTATAATGACATAAATCAGGCGTCCCAGCGGCCAAAATGTGAACTAGGGCAGCAATGATGGCGCGTATTTTCCTACAGCAACATTATTTACAAATCGCACACTTCGTACAATTTTTAGACTCATTTTTTTAAAAAAGAAATTACGATATTTATGAAATGAGAGTGCAATTCGTCACTGCTAGTGTCTATTCTCTTTCTTTTGAATGCTCATTTGTCACGATCGGTTACTCGTAAGCGCCGCAAAAGGGATCTATGCTTCTGAAATAATAGTCCATATATGATCTTTATGTAAAAATACATTTGAATCAGACAAAACAGAAGACCGCAGTAAACAGTCGTCATAATTACATCTCCTCGCACCAAATCAACCAACCAAGGAGCGTGTGTGACTTGCAGCGCACAATTACATTTCACTCAGTCTCCCACTTTCCTGTGTATATATAATCGCCTTACTGTCCAGTTCCCCAATTCATGATCTAATCCTGTTAGGCCGGTGGCACATCTGCATGCGCAACTGAACAGCTGCTGTGGCTTATACAAACTAGAGCTCGTAATGGGGAGTTAGTTGGATACTTCTATGTGGATGATGAATGTGCCCATCTACTGTAAGTGCAAAACATCTGATCCCGATTAATTCGATAGATTCTGCTGTAAACACATAACCAATAATAATCCTACGAAAGGAGAAACACTAAAAACGAAAACATGTACCCGTTTTGTCCAAATTCAGAGTGAACTAAAGGGTGCCAACCGCGAATGTTGCACTCTAGGAACCATGAGAATAAGGAGATGAATAAGAAGAAGAAGGTGGGGGAAGAGCGACTGTTTAGGGGGATATACAGGGTCTCTCTTAAAAGCCCAGATTGAACGCACGGTGTTTGTTCTCTAGGCTGCAGTTTGGAAGGCGCGCGCATAGTTCTTGACCTAAGAAGCAGCCTACACGTGTTCGACCTGGCAAGCATCAGTCACCAGCCTGAATCTCGTACGTAAAAGTTCTGGTTTCGTCTTAAATCGTCGTGCGAACTGTCATAACTCTCGCTGTTGGTGTGCAGAAAATTCTAATGGTGTTTATGAAGTCCCTCATTATGATAGGAAGACTGGTGTTTGGTGTGCTGTTAGTGCAACACGAATAATGGGGCCTATTTTGTTTCGAGACGACAGTAAATGCAGAGAGGTACCAAGGTGACATTTAGACGCCGTTCTTCTATTAATTAACGGAAGAAGGAACATCGCGTGGGTGGTTTCAATAAGATTCAGCCCTTGCTCATACAGCAAAAGATTCCCTTCTTACAATCTCGGAGGAAGTGTTTGCAGACAGAACGATCAGTGCTGGTCTATTTCCCCCTCGTTCTCCAGTGCAGTAGATATGTTAAGTTACTAGGCCACCTGCCTGCTGTCATTTCTTGGTGGTTACAGTACTTTTGCGTCCATCTCTTGGCACAGGCCAGAGCAAAGTGTAGCTTCCACTGAAGTCCCAGTTTCATCCATGGCTGTGACAATATGGAAGCTGCTGGGGTATGGGTGGTGCTGATTAATGACATTCAGAGCACAACCAGTGTGTCTGAGTGTCATGAAAGGTGTTGCTCATAGGGTTAGTTGTGCTACAATAGCACTGTCTGGCCCAGTGAGGAAAGCAATGGCAAACTACCTCACTCCTCATCTTGCCTAGTACGCCTCATTTTGGTACTGCCATTGGTTTTTGTGGTTTCCCTATAACTGCATAGCCTTTGGTGATGCTATTTGAGGATCCAACCAGCCTCTGGGCTGATGACTTAACAGACAGACAGACTAGGCCACAACGTGTATCTAACATCGCTAATGTTTGGAAAAGGCCAACACCGCCTGTGAGGATGGAAATATAGCGACAGTGTAGAAAATTGATCATTCCCTACGGCCTACTAATTTCTGTCACGACAGTACAGTTAGGACCGCGCAGCTGTGAGCTCGCATCCGGAAGATGTGGTTTCGAACCCCACTGTCGGCAGCCCTGAAGATGGTTTTCCGTGGTTTCCCATTTTCACACCAGGCAAATGCTGGGGCTGTACCTTAATTAAGCCGTGGCCGCTTCCTTCCCACTCCTAGGCCTTTCCAGTCCCAGTGTCGCCATAAGACCTATTTGTGTCGGTGCGACGTAAAGCAAGTAACATTTAAAAAAATTCTGTCACAAGGCTCCTTTATAGAGGCTAGTCCCCTTATAGAGGCTATGATACTATTCGGAACATATCAGTGTACAGCGCTGGTTGACCTTAGAAGTAGAAAAGTATCTTAAATTATTCCAGTTATTTCTAGAAGATCATCACCGATATTAGTGGTGCAGTGGGTAAGTTGATGTCCTCCTATACCACAAATAGTGAATTCTATTCCGAATGAGATCGATAGTATTTGATGGTGTTCAAATGCGACAATTCCGAGTGTGTTCTCCTCACTAACACCAGACCGCGAGTCCTGCTCCTATCACTTTGGGGTCCTTCAATTCGACAAGATATTTTCGACAATTCTTAACTGATTCGATGAATCATTGCCGTTTAGTTAGAGAGCATATTCGTGACTTTCAGCAACAATTATTCATTGACCTACGTTGTGAAGGAACGTTTTAAGATATTTGTCAATATAAACCTCTCTAACTTCTCATTTCATCATACTTTGGCACAAAAAATGTGCTGTTCTCTTTGGAGACAGATGTTCTTCGCACAAAAATGGCTGCCAAGAATTTAAAAATAGGACAATGAACAAAAAATGTATACTGTAACCTATTTTCTCATACAAGAAGTATGTTTCACTCTTTGTAATTTACCTACGTACTGGGAAAGTTTTTAATAAACAAACCGTTTATTACGTACAAGCTGATGTACCCGTGCTTCGCTACTGAATCATACATTGTATACAGAATTCTAGGTTAAGAAGTGTACACGTTCTAAGATAGGCGCATTCCCCTAAACTACCATATCATCCAGGGTGAATACAATTATGTGTGGCCTGGACTATAGTGCCATATTCTCCGATTTTACATGCCGATTTTCATTAAATTCCGTTACCCCATTTTTTCGTGGCTCGGCGTTGATATGAACTTGACAACAAAAATCCAAATTCATGAACACTCGGTACAATTCACAGCCGGTACAATAAAAATGTATAACACATAAATTATCGGAAATTTAATTCTATATAACTGTAGTTATGCAGAATTTATTGACAGGACCACTTAACGCCTTAATGATCATGGTCAACAGTTCATTTCCAGGAATGTCGTCCAGAAATGAAAACGTAATATTAATTACTAGTGTTTGAATGATAACAAGTTTGAATGTTTTCGTCACAAGTCAGCACAAAGTTGTACACCTGGCCGATAGCAAATGATAGTGCGTTAAAAGCCTCTCATCATCATCATCATCATCATCGAGGTTCGGATGTTAAGGAAAAGTCGTATTTCATTCCTGAGGTTAATTTTACCCGAAATCTGAGAAATAACTGTGAATGTTGGGACCCTGACCCCGTTTAAAGCAATTGTATATTGCGTATAAATGAATATTTCGGCCATTTTTACCGTCTTGGTCATGTTTTGCTCGTCTTAGTGAAATAAGGTCATATTTGGTTATATCTGACTGAGATGTTTTGTTCAAAATCAGACGTCGATTTTCAAACACAAGATTTTTAAATAATGTAGTAGATGTATTTTTCTTCCTTCGCAAAAGAGATAGGTAGCAGGTTTAGAAGACATGATTCCGAAATTACGTTCTACGAACTTACGCCCACAAATAACAAAAAGAATGCTAATACTTCATTTTTTGGTCTTATTTTAGGAAAACAGAGTGAGAACTGTGCCTCAAGGCTATAATAATGACTGTATAAAGTAGCTCTATCAATTTTCACGATTAAATGCGTCTGCTGTATTATCACATCACTTTTTGACATGTTTAATATTAGTGATACTCTAACAATTGCTATCTATCACTCCTCAGGGCATTACTATTGGACCTGAATCAAAGATTCTGTACAGAGTAATAAATAAGTTACAAGATTGTGAGCAACTGCAAAATGACCTCCAGAATGTTGTGAGATGGACGGTAGGCAATTGTATGATGATAAACGAGGTTAAAAGTCAGGTTTTGAGTTTCACAAATAGGAGAAGTCCTCTCCGTTTTAATTACTGCGTCGAGGGGGTGAAAGTTCCTTTTGGGGATCATTGTAAGTACCTGGGTGTTAATATGAGGAAAGATCTTCATTGGGGTCATCACATAAACGGGATTGTAAATAAGGGGTAGAGATCTCTGCACATGGTTATGAGGGTATTTAGGGGTTGTAGTAAGGATGTAAAGTAGAGGGCATGCAAGTCTCTGGTAAGATCCCAACTAGAGTATGGTTCCAGTGTATGGGACCCTCACCAGGATTACTTGATTCAAGAACTGGAAAAAATCCAAAGAAAAGCAGCTCGATCAGTTCAGGGTGATTTCCGACAAAGGGGCAGCGTTAAAAATATGTTGCAAGGTTTGGGCTGTGAAGACTTGAGAGAAAGAAGACGAGCTGCTCGACTAAGTGGTATGTTCCGAGTTGTCAGCGGAGAGATGGCGTGGAATGACATCATTAGACGAATAAGTATGAGTGGTGTCTTTAAAAGTAGGAAAGATCACAATATGAAAAAAAAAATTCGAATTAAGACGACAAATTGGGGCAAATATTGGTTTATCGCAAGGGGGCAAGGTATTGGAATAACTTACCACGGGAGATATTCAACAAGTTTCCAATTTGTTTGCAATCATTTAGGAAAATGCCACGAAAAAGACAGGGAATCTGCCATCTGGGCGACTGCCCTAAATGCAGATCAGTAGTGATTGACTGAACTGAAACCATTTTCGGTCATA
This sequence comes from Anabrus simplex, assembly GCF_040414725.1. Classification (NCBI taxonomy): domain Eukaryota; kingdom Metazoa; phylum Arthropoda; class Insecta; order Orthoptera; family Tettigoniidae; genus Anabrus; species Anabrus simplex. Next base: position 1,738,871,371 of record NC_090265.1, on the reverse strand, counting down.
TTTAGCTAGTTCTAGGGCATATTGGCGTGCATATTTTGTATTTCAGTAGGTTATTCACTTCTGAACCCTAATCATCATCACCATCATATAATAAGAGAGTATAAAATTGACCATAGAAGTACATGCAATCACAAAACAATCCGAAATTACACTGTTAAAAGTGACATCCTGCAGTGATTTCGGCAGGTCATTGTTGGCAGCCTTAGTTTACCCAGAACTGAGCGAAGTGTCGGCCACGTTTCTACTTCCTTCCGCTTGTTCTTCACCCGACACGAGTGTGGACCTAATCCTCGGTTAGGAAGATTGCAGTGACTGTAGAGCAACCGGCAACCACGATAAGAGGATCCTGTGGTCTCAAACAACCAAGCTCCAAGATAAGAAACCCAGAATTCAGTGCTGTGACAATTCTATACTTCTTAGACTGAAATTGAAGGCTAGACGACGCAATTTCCTTTGAACGGGCGGCTTCTGATCGAGTTAAGCCCATCATCATATACAGTGGTGGAAATATTTATTGCATCACTTTTATAATTAAATTTTGTTGTTGTAACCAATGAATAACTGAACTAAATTGCTCTGATTTCTCTCTATTTCTATCAGAAATGAAAATACACAATAATGTTTATCTATTTTATTTTATTCTTAATTTTTGTTTCTATAAAAAGGTCTTTGATTTTTAAATTTAACACTTTCTTGAAAATGGGTGTAAGTGGATATGCCAACTATTCTGTTTGCTCTTCTGAAATATGAATACTAATGTTGAAAGAAACACTGCACAATAATGTTCGAACACAACACTGGTTAATTTTAGTGTTTGTAAATACACAATTGCCTGACACGAATGCACTGTTGCCATTTAATACTTTGTTGTTCCTCAGGACGCCTTAATCACAGCTTGGCATCGTGAAGGCATGGAAATAATTAAATTTTTAATATACTTCCCACTAAGTTCATAAAAACACACACGCACAACGGTCTCGAACAGTTCCCGTTTATTCCATGGCTTCTGCAACTAGAAACATCTCCAAACTGGTCTCTTATCGTTGGCATAAGCTTCCTTTCAAGGATACTTATGTAGGCATCCGCGTTGACAGTGCCATTTATGAAGTCCAGACGACCTACTCCCTGACTGGAAATGCACCCCGAGACCATCTGTCCTTGTGGGTGTTTGACTGTATGTGTCACACATGATGGCAAAAATTCTTCACCTTTCCTTCGACGCACAAACACTTTTCCATTTGAGGCATGCAGATTAAGTTTGGACTCGTCTGAAAAGCTCATCTCTGGTGTCCATGTCGCATGTGCTTTTGCTCATTTTAGCCGCTGTTGTCGCATTGTCTTGGTTAATAAAGGCTTCTTTCTAGGACAACGGGCTGAGAGTCCAACTTCCAGTAGTCTTATTTCTTACAGTTCTACTGGTTACTGAGATGTCACACATTTCTTCCGAGTCTCGCTTTAGTTCAGTTGATGACAGGCGACGATCGTTTAGCGAAAGCCTTTTCAATACCCTGTCCTCTTTGGCAGAGACGCCCTTTTTCGACCTCTTCCTTTCTCGCGATCAACATTTCCTTTTTCACTGTATTTTTTCAGTAACTTCGAAATCGTAGACTGATTAAAACCTGTCTTAAAGGCTATCTCTCTCGTGCTGAGACCAACAGACGAATAAGCAAGTATTGCAGCTTTCTTTTCTGGCGTTAATTATACTGACCTGCCCATCTTCTCGCTGCAAAGTCTCAACACAAAATGACTGTATAAAAACTGACTTCATTGTAAAAACAACAACAAAGAGTTGTGTATTGTTGGAAAAATTTGAGAAGAGGTCTAAGAAGAAGGCAAAAATACGTCAACAATGTTTAACAACGAGACTGGTATAAACTGAAGCAAACAGCCGTATAAGACCAAAAGATAAAGTAATTCATGGTGATGCAATAAATATTTCCACCACTGTATATTATGTCAGAAGTATTTATCCCTTTTACGGCGCTCAGAAGTAACCGATAGTGACAAATGAGCATTCAAAAGAAAGAGAATAGACATTAGCAGTGGCGAATTGCACTCTCATTTCATAAATATCGATAATTTCTTTTAAAATGATTTTTTAAAATGTACGAAGTGTGCGATTTGCAATCTTCCCAATCTCTCTTCATCCTCTCGCTGTGTTCCTTTTTACGTTGTTCAGTTCATCCTGCATTTAGTCAGATCGGTTTTAGACAAAATTTGTGTTTGTGAATTAAGGTTCTAAATTTTATTCTGTCTTAACGCAATTTCATTTAGGTCTTCACTGATTTATTTTAGCCAGTTAATGTAATTTTTCATTGATAAGGCTAATTTTAACATTTTCTTTGCGAGCATGATATGATCCATTTTATATTTAAGTGACCATAAAATGGCAATCGCTCTTTCCTGATGGCATCTGCGCTTTTTCTGTAAGTTGATAGATTTAATGAGATTTCTTTTTCATGGAAATTCCATTTTCACATTTGGGTATTAAGATTTTTCTTTCTTGTTTTTCGATCATCTTTATTCGAGATTTGCCAGAATTATAGTAGTTTCAGATGCATAAAGTGCTTCTGTTTAACTACTGTATTATATCGTAATTTTATCTCTTTTCATATAGTTCTTTTATTGTATCTGCTCCGAGTAATTTTGTATGCTCTTTGAATAATAATAATAATAATATTGATAATAATAATAATAATAATAATAATAATAAAGACGAAGAAGAAGAAGTGGGGAATGGAATTGTAGTCAACTTCTTCTCACCAGAGCTTGGCAACTGATGAATTTCATTATATGTAAGTATGGATTTCAGTATTAATTAGGCATGGCTCTCGTCAATGCCGTTGTAATTTCACATAAATGACATTAACCCTTTCAGTGTAGTTATGATTATATCCAATATTAACTGAAAATACCAAGGTGCCGGATTTTGCCCCTCAGAAGTTCTTTTACTCTACTGGCACGAAGCTAGCGAATGTAAGCACCTTCAAATACCACAGACTGAACTAGGACCTTACTCAACAACTTGCGCTCAGAGAGCCAACCACCCTCGACACTTGAACCAGAAACCCGAGAGGTCAGGCAGTTAAAAATAAATATATTTTCCCGTTATCAGGCAAGTGGTGGTGGTGATTACTCTTTTAAAAAGAAGTACAACTGGGCAACCACCCTATATTAACACTAATCAGAGAGAAAATGAAAAAGGTTTGACACTTCGAAAAATGAAGGTATCGGCCAAAGAAAGGCAAGGGCAACGAAGGGCGTGATAATTACGAACTTCCTAGGCCTCCATACGTAATACCGTCGGGGTGGGAAAAGAAGAGTGACCAGGGGAGGTCGGATAGGATAGATGAAAGTTAGGAGCCTGACACAAGTAAGTGGAAGAAATTTCAAGACTCAGCTAAGAGTTTCGTGGTCGCCAAACCACGCTCCCAAGTTGAGAGTGCCTGGGGCCACTTTTAGCCGCCTCTTACGACAGGCAGGGGATACCGAGAGTGTCGTTCTATCGCCCCCATCCTCAGGGGTCCTTATCATGCAAAACAATGTAAACATAAAGAGAAAATATGTATTAAATACGAAGCAATACGAATGCAAATAATTCGACTAGTTATAAAAGATACATGATGCTATTTAGTACATTAAATTTCAAAAACAGCATCGAAAACGATACCCGGCACCTCATCTAACAGCTAAAGTTAATTTAAGAATTTGTACTTCACATATGATCCAGACTACTGTGAGGAACGCGATGTAGCAGAATAAATGCAAATTGTCGGGAGCATTAACTGGTACAGAAGTACCGTACTACAAATATATGGAAACACGTTATCTATTTGTTCATCAAAACAGAAATGAAAAAAATAAAGACAGTAACGGGATAAAACGACAATGCATCCGTAATTAGTAATTAATTACATATTTTCCATTTTCAGACAACACAAATCCGTATCCAATTACACCGCTAACCAGCCGATAGCAGTTTGTACAGCACTTCGCTGATCCGTGGCTAATGAAGTTCGTACTTATTGTGATAACTAACATCGATTTGTACATCATTATTCTCCTGAATTTAGACTGCAACATATGAGAAAATAACAACAAATGGTCAATAATTCCCAAGTTTTAATCTTTAAATCGGCTATACAAAATCAGCGAACGACGGACGTTTGATATGGATAAATAAATCAGTTGGAAAGACCATGTTCGTCCTGGAATAGCAGCATCGACAACTTAAGTTTAATTTTTTCCTTCCTTTTCACCTTTAAATAATTGTACTGTGTACCAGTACTGTTTTAAATGCAGATGCTACATGAAGCGGCTCATTAGCATCAATGCCAAATTATAATGAATGTACAGAAAACTAGTGGCCTGTCGCAGAAATAGCTGCGAACAAACACTAAAAATGAAACTGGTGATACAGGAAGCATGAGAATAATTAATCATTTACTGAACTCCGGAAGTCCATTTTCTACAATTTGCTTTACGTTGCACCGAAACAGGTGTGTCTTATGGCGACGATGGGATAGAAAAGGGCTAGGAACGGGAAGGAAGCGGCCGTGGCTTTAATTAAGGCATTTAACCACACCCCATTGCAGTACAGCCCTTGAAGGGCATTGGCCTACCAAGCGACCGCTGCTCAGCCAGAAAGCCTGTAGATTACGAGGTATCGTGTGGTCAGCACGACGAATCCTCTCGGCCGATATTCTTGGCTTTCTAGACCGGGGCCGCTATCTCACCGGCAGATAGCTCCTCACGTAGGCTGAGTGGACCTCGAACCAGCCCTCAGGTCTAGGTAAAATCCCTGATGTTCAAGTAACCGTGGTTTTCTTACAATATTGTGTTTCAACGTTTAAATTATATAGAAAAATAGATTTCATTTCATATGATTCGCGAACAAGACCCAGGTGTAGGAAAATAAAACTCGCATTTACCAAAAAAGCATTAAGCTACAAAGCACGAGGTTCAAAACACTACGTAATATCCTGGATTTATAGATTCGTAAGATTTAATATACTCGGTTGTAAATGCTTAAATTATATGGCCAGTTGAAGCAAGGATATGGTCTGACTCCATGGCTCGGGCACTCGCGCGTGTGTATCGTTTTTAACATTAAGACTGCATGTTCCAACGAGAACGAAAAACTGATTTAAATTGCCTTGGTTCAAGAATATTTACAGTTGGTGGCTGATACGCCACACACTTGTCGCGATATCCACAAGAATTAACTGCTTGGCAAGTTCTAACTGGAAGTGGATTCTTCGGACTCCTTCGAAAAAGGTTGCAATGAAAGGAATGAATGTGTGGTTCGTTTATTTATAAAGGCAAGAACAATATTCCCCAAACCTAGAAAGATTTCTGGGAAAGTGCAAAGGAAAATAAAATATGTGATAAAAAAGGTGAATCCCGCAATGCTCAACTGAAACGTAAACCTCCAACGTATGTAAGACAATGGGACAATGTTCAGGCAGATTCCATCCGCCAGTCAACAGAACATCTGGTTTAAAACTGCCAGGTGAAATAACATAAAAAATAATACACTGCTAACGGAACTCTTAAGTTTCATTCTACTGCACAATCCCTCCCACTAGCACGTGATGCTGAATGCTATTACAATTCACCCTTCGGGTAGTGATTCACCGTGGGGATCGAGCATCGAACTCAAGCGTCCCTTCACGCCAGTTTAGCTGCCTAGCAACAACTATAGCAGGCTACTCCAACATGGCTTCCACGTACGCCAGCTGATTAGAGAAGAAGCCCCCTATCGAGCGACACACACAACCCCACGCCAAGCGAGGGAGCGAGCACCAGAAATAAAACAGCTGACCGACTAGTTCGTCATTCCTCCTATGCCTTTATTTCAATGTGGTTTCCGTCCTTTGTTTTACCATTGTAATACCTCACAGACGGAAAACTGAGTTCAAAGCATCGGAAGTGCAACTTTGCACAGCGATATTACTAGAGCCTAAATCATTTAAAAAGTGACAGATTAATAAACATTACAGTCGTCCTTTAACTATGGTTAGGTGCTAAGTAATTTAAATCCAACTTCATAGAGAAAGAGTCTCTCACTCAAAGTCGCACAGTGCCTTTCCACCAAGAAAAATAAAGTTTTTCAACTCTGGGAATTTTAAACCTAGCATTTATTAATGTATTATATTAATAGTGTTTGTTAATATATCTTTTTATTCAGATAAAAAGTAGGACAATGATGGACTCGAATACAAAATTATCTCGACTGCTAGATAGATTCTTTCTTAATCCGTTCACCCTCCATGGTTGGGTTTTCCCTCGGACTCAGTGACGGATACCACCTCTACCGCCTCAGCAGCAGTGTCCTGGAGCGTGAGACTTTGGGTCGCGGCCTACAAATGGGGAGGAGGACCAGTACCTCGCCCAGGCGGCCTCACCTGGTGTGTTGAACAAGGGTCTTATGGGGGGATGGGAAAATTTGAAGGGAAGAGGGAAGGAAGCGGCCGTTGCCTTAAATTAGATACCATCCCAGCATTTGCCTGGAGGAGAAGTGGGGAAAAATGGAAAACCACTTCGAGGATGGCTGAGGTGGCCTCAGGGGGTGGCAGCTAATCACATTAACCACTACACCACAAAGGCGTTATAGGTACGCTACCAAATTTGTCATGGCGACAAGATAAAACTGCCAAATAAGTCGACTATTAACATACTATATGGCCTGAGATGTACATTTGTTGTTAAAACCCCTTACAAATCCGATCCCGAATTCTTAAAAAACCGATAAAATTGAAGTATTCTAAATCTAGGCCAGTTCAATTATATCACAATAACGACACCGCCTGAAATGATAATGCTTATATCAGTAAAAGTAATAATGTTTAATCAACGAAGAAGCTAAAATTACGAATGGGACGAACACTACAAAAACTAAGCAGTAAAAACTATAGATAACATAAAATTCAAATCAATCGAACGTGATAATGTAATTAATTTGGTAAAAATTCATGCTCGCTCACCTTAGCAAATAAGCATCTGTCAACATTAAATAATACGGTACTTGAGCTCCACAACAGCCGGGGGTGACAGGTGTAGTCACCGTTACACACCGGGTCTACAACCCTCCGGAAGCAGACAACAGCCAAGAACAAATGGGGTACGAGTTACCTTTTCAATATATCCTACAGCGATCCCTTGTTTTGTTTTTTAAATAATTGCTTAGCTTAAAATAGTTATCTTTCACAGCGCGACATTAATTATAATAATGACATAGCTATAAACACAAAATATAAATAGATTGTATATAAAATACGAGTTTTGCCTGTACATTGCTCAGAATTTATAAAAAAAATGGTATTTCTGTATCGGGCGTGTCCACTGTAACATACATACATACATACATACATATATACATACATCATTATAGACCGTTATGCTTTTCAGCGTTCAGTCTGCAAGCCTCTGTGAATTTACTAAATGTCTCCAAAATCATCTATTTGCAACTAGTGCTGTGGCCTCATTTAGTTCTATACCTCTTATCTTTAAATCGTTAGAAACTGAGTCTAAACATCGTCGTCTTGGTCTCCCTCTACTTCTCTTACCTATCCTCCTCCATTCGCCTCACATGACCGCATTACCGAAGCCGGTTTATGCGTGCAGCTTCATCCATCGAGTTCATTCCTAACTTAGTCTTTATCTCTTCGTTCCGAGTACCCTCCTGTCATTGTTCCCACCTGTGTGTACCAGCTATCATCCTCGCTACTTTCATGTCTGTTACTTCTAACTTATGAATAAGATTTCCTGAGTCCACCCAGCTTTCGCTCCCGTAAAGCAAAGTTGGTCTGAAAACACACCGATGTAAAGATAGTTTCGTCTGGGAGCTGACTTCCTTCTTACAGAATACTGCTGATCGCAACTGCCAGCTCACTGCATTAGCTTTACGACACATTGATTCAATCTCACTTACTATATTACCATCCTGGGAGAACACACAACCTAAATACTTGAAATTATCGACCTGTTCTAGCTTTGTATCACCAATCTGACATTCAATTCTGTTGAATTTCTTACCTACTGACATCAATTTAGTCTTCGAGAGGCTAATTTTCATACCATACTCATTGCACCTATTTTCAAGTTCCAAGATATTAGACTGCAGGCTTTCGGCACAATCTGCCATTAAAACCAAGTCGTCAGCATAGGCCAAACTGCTTACTACATTTCCACCTAACTGAATTCCTCCCTGCCATTTTATACCTTTCAGCAGATGATCCATGTAAACTACGAACAGCAAAGGTGAAAGATTACAGCCTTGTCTAACCCCTGTACGTACCCTGAACCAAGAACTCATTCCTCATCAATTCTCACTGAAGCCCAATTGTCAACATAAATGCCTTTGATTGATTTTAATAATCTACCTTTAATTCCATAGTCCCCCAGTATGGCGAACATCTTTTCCCTCGGTACCCTGTCATATGCTTTCTCTAGATCTACGAAACATAAACACAACTGTCTGTTCCTCTCGTAGCATTTTTCAGTTACCTGGTGCATACTGAAAATTTGATCCTGCCAGCCTCTCTTTGGTCTGAAACCACACTGGTTTTCTTTCAACTTCCTCTCAACCACTGATCGCACCCTCCCTTCCAAGATGCCAGTAACAAAGAGATACATTTTTTTTTTAATATTCCGTCTTCTCTGTATGTCTGTCTGTACGTATGTATGCACATCACGAGAAAATGGTGGAAGAGAATTTAACGAAAATCGGTATGTAAAGTCGGGGAATGAGACACTATAATCCAGGCTATAAATATTATTCACGCTGAGTGAAACGGTCCTTTAGAGAAAGGCATATTTTTAAAAATAACTATGTTATGAGTCCTATCGGAAAGTGTATTACATAACAAAAGTTATAGAGAATATAAGTTCCGATCATTTGTCATTTAGTTTTACCATACCGGCTATGATAATAGAATTCATGAATTTCGACCTTTGTTGCTTAGTTCATATCAACGACGAGCATTGGAAATTTATAATTTATAATCGTGGTAAATGAAATGGCGTATGGTTTTTAGTGCCGGGAGATCCCAGGACGGGTTCGGCTCGCCAGGTGCAGGTCTTTTGATTTGACTCCAGTAGGCGACCTCGCGACGTGATGAGGATGAAATGATGAAGACAACACATACACCCAGCCCCCGTGCCAGGGAAATTAACCAATGATGGTTAAAATTTCTGACCCTACCGGGAATCGAACCCGGGACTCCTGTGCCCATAGGCCAGCACGGTAACCATTTAGCCGTGGAGACGGACATAATCGTGGTGACTGGCGATGATTTTGGCATGACTGTCTTAAGGTGTAAAACAGCGTGGTCACTGGTCCATATCGACAAGGAAAATTGTGAAGATGATTATAAAATGAGAAAAACCCGTAAAGGAATAAGACAAAAGGGAATCATGAAAGAAGGGAGGACACTCTTTACATTACATGCCGTAATATTACAGAGTCGGAAGAAACCTAAATGGGAAGGCCTACAATATCGAAAAGGCATAAAACTGATCAACAATAACATTACACTGACCAATGTTGTGATGTGATTTGTCTCTTCTCTGTCACCCATTTCCGAATTACTGCTCCACCCCGAGTAAAACAGAATAGCTGATTATTGGCGGGAGGTAGCTGGGGAGTTACATAACTTTGCACATGCTGTATTATTGTCCCTTCAACTACGGGTATTACAGCTAATATTAAATAAAAACAACTCCCTGGCATCTCGAGAACGATTCGTAGGATCAATATGTGCTGCGTGGTTCGGGTAACGTAGCTGTGAGCTTTCATTCGAGAGGCTGTTGGTTCGAGCCTCACCGTCGGCAGTCCTGAGGGTGGTTTCCTGTGGTTACCTATTTCCAGAACGGGGAAAATATTGGGAATGTGTCCTAATTAAGGCCACTTCCTTCCCAATCCTCACCATTTCCCGATGTGTTAAGTGCGGCGTTAAATAACTAACAATCTTCTTCTTTTCCAAAACCTGGGGGGTCGCGGGCGAGAACTGTGTCGCACATGTGGATTTTGTCCCGTTTTACGGCCGGATGCCCTTTTTGACACCAACCCCACATGGAGGGATGTAATCACCATTGCGTGTTCCTGTGGTGGTTGGTAGTGTGCTATGTTGTCTCAATAGGATGAGGATAGTGTTCGGACGGACACATACACGCAGTCCCCGAGCTAGAAGAATTAATCAGAAGCGATTAAAATCCCCGACCCAACAGGAAATCGAACCCGGTACTCTCTGAACCGAAGGCTAGTACGCTGACCATTCAACCAACGAGTCGGACAAATAACTAACAATATCTTATACTTAATAAAAATGTTCTTCACAATGAAAAATGAAAACCTACAACCTGTGTTCCAGTCATTGACCGGGTCAGGGATGTAATGAATGAAGCACATATAGGCTGTTTGTACGATGGGGTCGCCACTCCCAAAGTGATTTATTAATGAATGATAGATGCAATGAAATGAGAATGGAGAGTGTTGCTGGAATGAAAGATGACAGGGAAAACCGGAGTACCCGGAGAAAAACCTGTCCCGATTCCGCTTTGTCCAGCACAAATCTCACATGGAGTGACCGGGATTTGAACCACGGTATCCAGCGGTGAGAGACCGACGCGCTGCCTTCTGAGCGACGGAGGCTCTTTCTTCACAATAATCTATTAAAATTTCGAACTAACCCTGAAATGTTGACGGTAAAGAATCGAATAGCAATGTCAAACCTTAGGGAAGATCAGAGAGCGTGATAACACGGAACTATGGAAACTAAGATAGATTTATCATTTGAAGAAGACATTCAAAAATCTCCTAAATGTATCCTCCATACTGGAGAACACTCAGTAGCATTATAGAGAATCATTCATATCCAATTCGCGTAATACCCTTTTAATCATCACTATCATCCAGGAAATTATTTAATCTCCAGTAGGGTTATATCACTTGTCTGCAGCATTCAAGATACTTTTCTCCTACGAGATTCAATACAACTGCCAACATCGTAGCCTTGGATACAGAAATGTGCTCCACGGGTTTCATACTAAACTTCTGGCTTTCGAAAGGACACCACCGACGTCATAAACCAGGTGACGTCACAAAGAGGTGCGAATATGAATGAAGACCGGCGGTCTCAAGACGGCCTTGGCACGGCCTAAACAAAGCCACCTCACACGTTCTGTTGACTTTCTCCTTGCTCGCAGACTTTGCTCGGCAATTAGCATACGAGGTACTCGACAATCTGAAAACATCGGCTCGCTAATGCTACCTATAAATGGACATTGTAATCTCCTCTAAAAATATGCTCAATGCAGTACTGGAGAATAAATAAAATCACAAGAATTCCTTTACGTACCAAAGGTTTGATTTTTATGATAATTTATTCCCATTTCGATGCTGATATTACAATGATTAATTGGATGGATATTTCGTGGAAATTAGACAGCACACCACACTTTGTACAGCAAATAAAGTGTGTATAGAAATTTCGCAATAATTTTACCTTTTAGAGAAAAAATATATAAATGGGAACTTCCTATGAAAATAACTCAAAACTTACAACAAGAAATGAACTACGAGTGGCGATTTAAAAACTATTCTGTTTGTTACTTTTCATTCTACGCCACCAAACACGTTCAGTTAACGAAATATCGCCAATTTCGCCTCGGCCTATTGTCTATAACGCTGTCCCCAGTAAATACTCGAACAAATGTTGAAAATGGTTTTATTATTCGAAAATGAAAAGCTAACTTGTCGATGCAGTCACATTTTAAGGTAGAAATTATTCAGTAACCACAGATATGTTGAGGCAACATTAGAGGATTCTGCAGCCATTCTTTTTCCAGTTCGTTCACTGAAGCGTATTTACTATTTTTTTGCTAGAGACTTCAGCTGCATTTTGGAAGAAAAGTTTCATTTGGGAATATTCTGCTGCTACAGCAAAATCTTATCCAGAGTCAAGAACAATTCTTCAGTATTCATAGGCTACATTTCACTCAACTTCTTACAAGAATCGCACTTTATAAGAATATACAAAAAGCTTTTAATTTACAACCTTACTACACTGCAGATCAAATCATTGACAGCCACTGTAATACATATCATAGGATTGATTAATACATGGATCGAGTTAATATAAAATACCGAAACATTTCAATTTCTTGGTAATCGCCACTTTAAGAGTATCTTTATCAATATTTAAAATCACATCTGTATTCACAATAGCTCCCTTTAACTTCCTAGTAACCAATGTATTGTTATTCAATATTTTTTTTTTGTATTTTCAAATGTTTAATGCTGTAGACTGTATAATGTGTTATTAATTGTTCACATCTAAGTTTGTAATTTTTTGATGTAACGCTGTCCCTGTGGCAATCCAGAATGTCTGGAAAGTCGTTGAGTTTCTCAAGAAATATATATCTTAGTGTTTACATTAGATGCCGGCCCTGCGTTGTACGGGTAGCGCGCCTGCCTCATACCCAAAGGCCCCGGGTTCGATTCTCGGCCAGGTCAGGGATTTTTACCTGGATCTGAGGGCTGATACTAGGTCCACTCTGCCTACGTGATTACAATTGAAAAGCTGTCTGACGGTGAGATGGCGGCCCCAGTCTGGAGAACCAAGAATACCGGCCGTGATGATTCGTCGTGCTGACCAAACGACATCCCCCTGTGGGTGGGGGCGGTAGAATAATACCCACGGTATCCTCTGCCTGTCGTAAGAGGCGACTAAAAGGGGCCCCAGGGACTCTGAACTTTGGAGGGTGGGTTGGCGACTACGGGGCCCTTAGCTGAGTCCTTACTTACTTGTGCCAGGCTCCTCACTTTCATCTATCCTATCCGACCTCACTTCGTCAACTCTTGTTCTTTTCCGACCCCGACGCTATTAGGTTTCCCTAGGGAGTCTTTCATTATCACGCCCTTCGTGGCCCTTGCCTTTCTTTGGCCGATACCTTTATTTTTCGGAGTGTTGGATCCCTTCCATATTTTCTATCTGATTAGTGTTATATAGAGAATGGTTGCCTAGTTGTACTTCCTCTTAAAAAAATGATTACCACCACATCTGACCACACGACACCTCGTAATCTGCAGGCCTTCGGGCTGAGCAGCGGTCGTTTGGTAGGCAAAGGCCCTTCGGGGCTACTGCGCCACGGGGTTTGGTTTACACTAGAAGGTATACTGTAACATACGCAAAGAACATAGAACAAAATCGATACCAAGACCTAATTAAAAACATGTAGAGAAACTTGCACGATTCCAATAACCACATTCTGAATGGTCGAACTTTACGAACTGCCTTAAGATTTCGGGCGAGGCTAAAGATAATTTCACCGAGCTCGATAGCTGCAGTTGCTTAAGTGCGGCCAGTATCCAGTATTCGGGAGATAGTGGGTTCGAACCCCACTGTCGGCAGACCTAATGATGGTTTTCGTGGTTTCACATTTTCACACCACTTTATAAGAATATACAGAAACCTGTTAATTTACAACCTTGCTACACTGTACCCCGAGAAAAATAACTGTACGTTAATTAAGGCCACGGACACCACTTTCCAACCCTAGCCCTTTCCTATCCTTGCGTCTTCCAAAACCTTAAATGTGTTAGTGCGACGTTAAACCACTAATAATAATAATAATGAAATTAAAATCCGCAGCCTGTTTCCACTCATTCGACCGGGTCAGGAATGGAATGATTGAATGAAGACCCCATCTAGCGGCGAGGATAGGAATTGTGCCAGCTGCCGAAGCCTGTCGCACTCCTCTGGGGCAATGATTTATGAATGGCAGATGAAACGAAATGACACTGGGGAGTGTTGCTGGAATGAAATATGACAAGGAAAACGGGCGTACCCCGAGAAAAACCTGTCCCGCCTCCACTTTGTCCACTACAAATCTCACATGGAGTGACCGGGATTTGAACCACGGAACCCAGCGGTGAGAGGCCGGGGCGCTGCCGCCTGAGCCACGGAGGCTCTAATAATAATAATAATAATAATAATAATAATAATAATAATACCGGACTCGAGCTTTCCTAACTTTCTTAACTACTACGGCTAAGCCAAGTCTTTTTTTTTACTTTCCTTTACGCCGTACCAACACAGATAGGTCTTATGGCGACGGTGGGATAGGAAAGGCCTAGGAGTTGGAAGGAAGCGACCGAGGCCTTGATTAAGGTACAGTCCTGGCATTTGTCTGGGAAACCACGGAAAACCATCTTTTAGGGCTGCCGACAGTGGGGTTTGAACCCGCAATATCCTACACGCCAGCGTCCCCAAGGAATTGAATGTATCACACTCAACGATTTCTACAAACTGGAAGAACAGAGAGAACATCTTTTTATTAGCCACGACCGTGTGCTACACTATTAATCAATTGACATTTTTGCTGTTTCTTCCTCGATTATTTTATATTTTGCTGACATATTTTTGTAAACATTAGAAGAAAAATTCCTCTCAGTCCCATTCCATAAAGGCTGTATCGCAAAAACAGTAACCTACTTCTTTCACTTATGCTTTTTTAAGTTTTAACTTTATTCCGATAATTAACCATTTAAGTGTGCAGCCTAATATTTACAGATATGACATTTTTAGCAACAAGAGAAAAAACGGTTTGTGCGAATATCGCTTATAACGATCGTTAACTGACGATCCCTCCGAAGTCGTTTTAAGCGGTATCGACTGTAATTTGAACTTGACTATAGCAAAAGCCATAGTGCTCTGGTTAACACTCTCAAACTCAATCCTAAGTAAACAAATTTTCAATGCCTATGAATCGTATTAACGGCTAGGCCAGCAAATACAGTGCTATGAGTATGGAAATACTGACTAAATTCTCCCTTCCGTGCGAGGACAAAAGAGAACAAATTACCGAATTTATTCGTACAACACACATGTTCACAACCCGTTTTCCGAAGCAAACATGAGACTGGGCAATTATTAATTCACTTGACGACGTGACACCCATGGGATCGATAAACGCAGCGTTAGTCCGTATGGAGGAAATGATAGCACAGCTCTTTCGAGTAACAAAAGTTTGAAAATTATTTTATGCTGCTGCTAGTGAATGTTGTTTACAGCGGCAGAACTACACAGCATTATAACCCCATGAATAATACTACTGTCATCTCTAAATGGATCTTTTTCGTAACAAACCAGACGTGGGCGAGGAACCTGCAAACAGTAGCGTAGCTAGGATCGACCGATACGGGGGGGGGGGGGGGGTTATAGTTAAAAAGTAATGACTAGAACACCAAGGTGCTTGTGCGTGTGTGGTGCGCGCATGCAAGACTTGTCATTCATTATAAAGACACCGATACAAGTGAATGTTGAGATTCAGATTGCAGTACGCTTACAAAATCTTCCATTCAAATACAGAAAAAGAATAATACGAACAAGGTCAAACATTTTACAGCGAATAGTATGTTCAGTTTGCAATCTAAAATATAACTTTCGAGGCTTCTTAGAAATTTGATTCAACAGATTTGTTGGATCTACAATATGTCTCTGAATGTTTATTGACCGTTTCTATTTAGTCTTTTTGTAAAAATTTCCATGGGGTTGTTACAACCCCCAGTAACTCCCCCTGCCCCGCCTTGGGTACACCCCTACCTGCGACAATGTTTCGACACCCCACGATACGATGACTTTGAAATGCAATACTGGAGAAAAAACATACTCTGCGGTGGAAGCCAACCTTCTGGAGATTTTTCTGTGTGTGGCATATTCCGACATGTTACGATACATCACCGATGACGTAACTTTGAACTCAATTATGTCATTTCTCTCATTTATTAACTTATTTATTTATAAATACTGAAATACTGCATGTATCTGAGCTTTAGAACATATAATTTATTGTAACTAAGTCCTCTTCATAAATTTCTGAACTAGATTTATGCTCAAAGCACTGGCCTTGTTGAACGGGTTTTGAGGTTCAATTGTTTCCAGAATTCTTTTTCTGGAAGCTTTGATCTGAATTATTTTTTGTCCTTGTAAATATGTTAAAATATAGTCTCTCAGTCGGCATTGCAATGTAGAAATGATAAAATAAGAAGTATTACGTTAGAAATTCTGTCATATTTAAGAATACCACCAGCTGATTGCATCTGTCTTGTCAGTATCCACTGGACATCAATTCTTTCCAGATGCTTAAAGAACAAGGAAAACCTCGATTTTCAAAAAATGAGGAGATAAATCTCTTGCGATCACGAAAGAAGAAGGAACGAACAAAAAATAGGGAGTCTCCCGCTTAAATCGGAGTAGTTGGCACGTCTGTATAATGTATCAGAGAAGGATTGTGTTGCTATGTGGTGGTTGCTTGAGACCGTTAGAAGAAGCAGCAGTGGAGTTTCTTCAGAACAATGTAGTTACATTACTGACGAGTCCTGTATTGTGTAGAAATGTCACAGGTGAAGCACTCTCTTCCCTGACGGAGATGCTTGGCCCTATTGTTTGGGCTAATGAGCGGACTCGCATTGTCTCACACGTTATTGATCATGAGACTTCTCTTCATTATTAAGCTCCTGGCCGAATAGCTACATTTTTAATCACAATGTCACAAGAGAAGGTATAGAAAATAGAATTTCAGCGAAGTTCTACTACGAAACTGAGATACTTCACCACGGGACGGTGGGTTTGTTCGGTTTTATTACTTGTAATAGAAGTGGTTGAACCTTCTAAACCATCTTTCTTTACATAACCAAGTGCATCGAATTAAAATATTATGCCTCCAAATCCAAAATTTTAGGATATTCAATGTTTGGTTCTTAACAATTTTATTTTAATGTATTACGTCAATTGTTAACGGCTAGTTAGAAATCCAGTCCATAAACTCTCCTTGACATGCCGGAGAGAACCGTGCCTTGGAAACATGGATAGGCTTGCCGAATGAACTTGCAAGTTAACTATTTAACTATTTAAAAAAAGTTACTTTGTCGTTGTCGCACGGACACAGATAGGTCTTATGGCGATGGGACAGGGAAGGGCTAGGAGTGTGAAAGTGGCCCTGGCCTTAATTAAGGTAAAGGGCCCCAGCATTTGCCTGAAAAATTGCCGACAGTGGGGCTGGAACTCACTATCTCCCGAATACAAGCTGATAGTTACGTAAACCATACCGTGTAGCCACTTGCTCGATGTATCACAGGAAAGCTCAGGTCTCAAATGTATTCACTTTTCATGGTCACGTATTTTACAATAGTCTGTGAAAGTCTATTGTGCATTGTAAGCGTGTAGGGAACTATCCAGGCTAAAATTATCAGCGAATATTCCCAGCTGGCATACAATAGCGAGGGGAGAATCACAGGTAGCAAGCTACTGGGACACAATAAGAAGATATTTCAAATAAAAATCTCTTTCACACTTTTCAAAATCTGGGTTCCGTGGGCGTTTCCTTTCATGGTCCCACTGCACGGTTGCCATACTTCGCATAGAACAACCGCTAGGAACACAGTTACAACCAGGTCCTTTGTATAACACCCTAGGCCGATGACCTAGATATTTGTCCTCATAAAACTGCAATCACCCATCACATTACAAAGAAAATTCCATATTTACAAGAAATATACCAGAAATGTTTCAACCTAAATCGTAAAGGTGACTACCACTGTAGTGAAGGGTGCACAAAGTAGGGTTTTCTAAACAGTTGGCCAAGGTTCGAATACGGATTCTGTCATGAATTTAAAACATTCAGGGGATCTGAAATGGAGATTAATTCAACCACAGGTAATATGATAAATATAGGTGGGTTATCATTCATTTCAGGATGGATTTTCGCGGCGTCTTTACTTGCCCTGAAGATGGTTTTCCGCGGTTTCCCATTTTCACACCAGGCAGATACTGGAGCTGTACCTTACGGCCACGATCGCTTCTTTCGCACTCCTAACCCTTTCCTACCCCATCGTCGCCATAAGACCTATCTGTGTCGATGCGACGTAAAGCAAATCGTAAAAAAATGTGGACTTCTAGCTGAAATAAGAACTGCTATTTTATTTACAAGGCAGCTCAAGGTCAACTAATGAAGTAAGCAAGCTTGTAGTTTCACGTCACTGTCGATATCGCGATAACAGCTACGGGACCTCCAGTTCTACGTGGGATTCGAACTGCAGCTACCTCGGTGAGAAGCCACCGACTATCTGACTATACTACTCAGTCGTCATGCACCATCAAGCAATGAGACCAGCAATGGAGGAGCATAAACTTTCTTCACCTTATACCAGATATTTCTACGCTCTCTTGAACCATTCAAGTTCATTATTGGTTTTAGCCAGGGATTTAAGGCCGAATGCCATTCCTGACGCCACATAATTTTTCGGGTGAAAATTCCAACCCAAGATTCGGACCTGGGCTTTCTGGGCGGAAAGCCAGCAGCAAAGCGACTGAGATAATCATGACCACTCCCCGTAGTAAAGAAGCATCATGCAAGATAATTAGTTTCAACCTAGTTATGTGAATGGATTGCCAACTTTTGTTAGGTACTGTACACTTCGGAGAATGTCGCACGGTACGGTGCGACGAGTACAGTTGGATACGGATGCAGCAGGAACACATCAACACTTCCTCTGAGGAATCCCCCACGATTACTCTATAATCGGGAACATACTGTGCACTTCTTTGCTATTATGGGTTCAGAAGTAGGGCTCTGAAGTTGAAGAACTAAAGATATCCAAACAAGGACCTAAAAACTGGCAAAAAAACGTAAGAATGCGATCCAAATTAATTCATAATTTTAGTTTTAATTGTACATTTAAGAAAGGAATATAGTGTTTTAAAATGCAGAATTCTGGTGGTACGCAACGCGGAGTAAAAAAATATATGAGTGATATACTTCTTCTTTCAGAGTATATATTTTTAGAACACAATTTTAAAAAAGGAATTCCGCGTTTGTTTAAAAAAAGTACTTGAATAATTTAGAATGTTATGGTTTTTTTCATCTAGAATGAATTCAACAAACCCGCAATGGACATCCTGGAGAAAGAAATTGAAATTAGTATAACTGGAATCATATTTGGTTTTTGGCCCCACTTGGGTTACAAAAATTGGAATTCGGAAACTTTACCTCAGTTGGCTTTGCAGTATATTACAATAGTCATCTCCAGGTTCTTAGGTGTAAAGGATCGTCCATTTTCAGACAGCACGTTGCAGAACATCGAAACTTTTCTCCACATCAACGGATGTTTATTAGGGTTTATACTTGAAGCAAGTGAGATCGTCCTCTTGGAAAACACTCGCATCAAAATTTTCTCCTTTCAATATTTCATTTATCTTGCACATAATTTTATAGCCCTGATTTCTTTTTTCAAGCATTTGTCTCATTTTAATTTTATTTAAATTTAATCGCCCTCTTACTACAGAAAATATGTTTAAGAGGTGATAGATAAACTAATGATAATTCGAACTGAGAATGGGCAGTACAAATGTAGTCGAAAGAAGGCGAAGTTGCAAAAAAAAAAGCCGTTAGGAGCTATAAAAAAGGACAAGTAAAACCCACCATTTTCTAGTCTACAATGACCCAGAATGAAGAAAATGTTATGCTAAGCCTCGTCTTCACACAGTCAAGAAAAAAGAGAGGATTTTTCCTCAACTTCCGAGCCCTAGTAATATGTCTTTAAAACTGTAAAGGTTTATAGAAATCGCCTGTACATGATAAAACAAGAAAGAAAGAAGTTATAAGATTCAACAACAGAAAAGTTTCATTACTCAAAGAATCACTTACGTTCCGATATAAGCAGCCTTAGCATGTTGTACAACTAGCAGTAGAAACTCTGCAAACGTGTAAATCTGAAGAGACAGTGGACATGCTCAATGCCTTTAGAGTTTGTGAGGGATGGCAACACAAAACATCCTTCCCTTCAGCCCAGCGGAACATACAAAAAGAAGGTGGGCAGCGTTGCCAGTGCGCATACTAAAGGAAAGTCGAGCGGCAAGTGGCTGGAGTGCACAGCAGCAATGAAGAAGCAATCCGCAGAATTTTGAGGCCCTGCTCTCCTCATTTCCACATAACTTCCTAACGATGATAGTATGCAGATTTAGTCATATGTTCAGTTCCGTCGTTCCCTTCTCTCGATATCTGATTCCATTTCTCGTCACTTTCCTCCTGAGCATTACTCTTGCCAGCGTATTTGCTACGCTTCACTGATTATATTACATCTACAGCAGAGCTGCCCACTAAATACGGCCCTTTTACACCAAACCTTAACTCAGCGATGATAACCTCTATTCCTTCCAATAAGTATCACGACATTAACAGTCATGGTAAAAAAAGAAAACAAACAAACAAACAAACAAACAAACCTGTCAGCTTGCTTGCGTCTGCTTCTCCTTACTCACAAGTGAACTCAAGGGAAGCCATTGGTACATTATTTAGCCTATGTCCTAAAAGGGATTATTTAAAGTAATCTTACATGTCGATTACTTAAGTTGTGCGTGAATTTGTATATGATGATGCTGGATTTAGAATGATAAACTAGTATTTTGTTATATTTTCTTTTCAATGAATTGCTTGTTGTGCTCTTGTTGTAGTTGTTGTTGTTGGGTAGTTATGTTTTAACTTTACTTTATTATCACACTACTGCAAGTGACCATTGCCACCGGGATATTATTGCAATGTATTTGTTAATAATAATACACATATGTTGAGGGATTCGATCATGCATCCATGGACACAGAAGCCTAACTAGCCACGTTACATATCTATCTACAGTATGCCAATCTTAAACCTTCCAAAATTACTAAAAACTGAAGAATAACAAGAAAGTAAGTTATTGGAATTATTTTCGAAGCAAGAAATCTTGCGGGATGTTAACCATTTCATCATATTATTTGTTGCCTTAGAATGGAAATGAGTACGATCAGTGGTTCAGAATTCACTTTCAATGCATACGTTACTTGCAAAATATACATTATGTTCATGTGAAAATGAAAATCCACAGCCTGTTTCCAGTCATTTGACCGGGTCAGGAATGGAAGGAATGAAGCCGCCTTCTAGCGGCGAGGATGGGAATTGTGCCGGCTGCCGAGACCTGTCGCACTCCTCTGGGGCAATGATTAATGAATGATTAATGAAATGAAATGATATTGGAGAGTATAGCTGGAATGAAAGATGACAGGGAAAACCGGAGTACCCGGAGAAAATCCTGTCCCACCTCCGCTTTGTCCAGCACAAATCTCACATGGAGTGATCGGGATTTGAATCACGGAACCCAGAGGTGAGAGGCCGGCGCGCTGCCGCCTGAGCCACGGAGGCTCCTATTATGTTCATGTAATCAGAATATCTGGGAAGTTCCTTATAAAGTACTTTTTAAAAGTCAAAGCATCTTTTAGTGTCTCTTGTATTGCGGAATATCATTTTAAAGAAACAAATACCCCTTCCATGTTGCATCAAAACTGATTTCGAGTGAAAAGTAACTTATAATACATCATAATCCCTACTCAACAGTTTTCATTGACATCGGAGTGTTAGAATTTCCAATGAGTTGGCCAAGCCGCCAATTTTAAATTGCTATAACATCGAGTTGGAACTGAGCCCAAAATCTTGAGTTTTGAGCACAATACTTAACACGCATACCGATGAAAATAACTCGGTAATCTTTGACAGGGTTCTCAAGTCTAGAAAGTATCTCAATCCTACTTGGCGCACTGGCGTTAGTGAATACTAGAACACTAACGTGGAAATCTCCAATTATTATGATTGTCTTTTCACAAGTTCAGAATATGTTGCAACGTACCCCAACTCGTACACTGCAGTGACATGCTATTCAGCCACTGTAAGAAAGAGTACCAGAATTTATCTAGAAAGAATCTGGAGTTCGTCTTGTATTGAAAAACTACAAAATGATAAAGTGTGTTATTGTTGTTCTTGTTGTTTTGGTCCACAGTCCATTGTGTGATTTAATGCAGCCCTCCATGTTACCTATCCTACGCTGCACTTCTAATTTCTACATAATTACTACATGCTACATCTACTCTAAAGGGGCTGCCTGGCCGAGGCGTGCTCGGTTCGCCCGGAAGGACGTGGGTTCGAATCCCCGTCAGGAAATCGTAACATTTAAGAAACGACATTTCCACTTCCGGAGATGCATATGGCCCTAAGGTTCACTCAGCCTACACCAAAAATAAGTACCAGGTTAATTCCAGGGGGCAAAGCGGGCCGGACGTAGAGCTAACCCCTCTACCCCATCAAGTGCCGAGGTTACGAATAGTGGAAGCCTTTACCTTCCACCACTCCAAGGGCCTTCATGGCCTCTACGGAGATGACTTTGCTTCGCTTCGCTTTGCTTTGCTTTGCTTCGCTTTGCTTTGCTTTACATCTACTCTAATATGTCTGTCATATTGGTTTACTCCTACCGTTCTTCCAACCTAAACTTCAATCAGAAACTAAGTGAACAAGTTCTGGGTATCTGAAGATGTGTCCCATCATTTTATCTTTTCCTCTGGACGAATTTCACAAATTGTTTTCCTCTCACCAATTCGTCGATTATCTCATCATTCGTGATTCCATGTACACATCTCACCTTCAGCATTCTGTAACACCACATTTCAAAAGCGTATATTCTTTTTCTTTCTGTGCGTTATTGTCCTTGTTTTTTTTTTTTTTTTACAATTCACTTCATGTCGCAACAACACAGATAGGTCTTACGGCAACGATGGGATAGGAAATGGCTAGGAGTGGGAAGGAGGCAGCCATGGCCTTAGTTAAGGTACAACCCCAGCATTTGCCTGGTGTGAAAATGGGAAACCACGGAAAACCATCTCCAGAGCTGCCGACAGTGGGGTTTCGAACCCACTATCACCCGGATGCAAGCTCACAGCTGCGCGCCCCTAACCGCACGGCCAGCTCGCCCGGTGTGTCCTTCTTTCACTTTCACACAGTGCAACACTCCAGACAAAAACATCTTTCTAAATTCTATATCAATGTTCAAAGTGAGGATTTTTTCTTCAGAAAGGCCTTCCTTACCTGGGGTCGTCCACATTTTGTGACGTCCTCCTTACTTCTCCCACTGTTAGTTATTCTACTACCCAAGTAACAATATTCATCTACTTGCTGCAAGACTTCATTACCAAATATTATTTCCTGCATCACCTTACTGCACTCCACTACTTACGTTTTGGATTTATCTATTTTCATCTTCCACTCCTTCTCCAAGACTCTGCCCATACCATTCAGCAGTTTCTCCAGATCTTCTGCAGACTCGGATAAAAGAACAATATTACTGGCTTGCATCCGGGAGATAGTGGGTTGGAATCCCACTGTCGGCGGCCCTGAATATATTTTTCCGTGGTTTCCCATTTTCACACCAGGCAAATGCTGAGGCAATACCTTCATTAAGGCCACGGTCAATTCCTTCCAACTCATAGGCCTTTCCTATCCCATCGTCGCCATAGGACCTATCTGTGTCAGTACGACGTAAAGCCACTAGCAAAAAAAAAATCTCAAGAGTTTTAATTTTATTTACTTGGATTTTGATTCCCTTTCCAAATTCTTCGTTTGATTTTTTTAGCACCTGTTCTATATAAATACTGACAAGAAGAGGGGCACACTGCATCCTCCTTATCCCTAGATTATTATCACTGCAGACTGTTTTTCTACGGATTGTGGATCATCCTTCTTTCTCGGTATCTCATTCCGATCATTTTCAGGTTCTCGAATACCTTAGTCCAATATTATCGAATGCCTTTTCTAGAATGCCGTGTACTGTACGTGCGTTTGCCTTTCATAAATCGATCATCTAAGATCAGACGTAAAGTCAGGATTGCTTCACGTGTTCGTATATTTCTTCTGAAGCCAAACTGATCTCCCAATTCAGTTTCAACTTGTCTTTCCATTCTTCTGTAAATAATGCGTTTCCAACATTTTTCAAACGTGAGGTAAGTTACCAAATAAAAGTGTATACATATAAAACAAGGATAATTCATAACTTACACAGAGAACATCATCTTCAGCACGGGAACATAGTATTTTATTTTTGTATTTTAATTCTTGTATAGGCCTACAGTATATTGGCTGTCGGCTTTATCAATATAATAAAAGTTAAGTAAATATATTACTGAAGACAACTGAAGCATAAGCAAAGAAGCTATAAAGATGTACGAGTGCGCTTTTTACGGTGGTGGTGGTGGTGATTATTGTGATTATTCTGATTAATTTACAGTAAGAAACAAGTGCAATTACGTGGAATAACACGAAAACGATAATGCTGTGGCGACAGGCAGCTAGTGATTGATTAAGTTCATGGAAATACTTAAGTTGTTTGTGAATTTGTATACGATGATAAAATGTTAAACTAATGGCATTTCCCGTGATATTTTCTTTCCATGGAATTATTTGTTGTAGTAGTTTTTGTAGTTGTTGTTGTTGTTGTTGGGTAGTATTTCTTGTAATATTTTCTTGCCGTGGAATTGCTTGTTTTACTCTTGTTGTTTTATTGTTGTTGGGTAATTATATTTAACTTTATTATCAAACTACTGTAAGTGATTATTGCCACCAGGATATTTACCAATTGCGATGTATTTGTTAAAGATAATAATAATGTGTGACATAAAGCCCCTAGCAAAATAATAATAATAATAATAATAATAATAATAATAATAATAATAATAATCATCATCATATACCGGACTGATCCCTGGATCCATGAGCTAAATAGTCCAAATAGTAATTCCCCCAAAATTCGTGTTTCGATTCCGTATGAGAAGATACAAATAAACCATTCAACCTGTAACACATGATATAAGTCATGAAGAAGAGGTCCGTTTTTAAGGACTTCTCACTGCGGCAAAATTAACACATTTTTGAGAAGTCATATCGGTATTCTTTCCTCATACATTGGTTCATGCAGGAGGCCGCTGAAGTGAAAGGAACTCACAGATGCGTAAAGCACGAAACCATAGCGTGAGAGCTGTAAAGGCCCTGCAGTAATTCAATAATATGAATCACCACTGAATATTTCCCCTCTCCCACAGCTGAGAAGGGTAGAGTAACTAGGCAACACTGCCATTCGCCCTTGGTTTAATAATCACATGCAAAGAAGAAAATGGCAACACAGTAATGATACTTCAGGGTACAGTCTACGAAACAATCAACGACGCGTGAACAGCATGCAGGGAAAGAAACTAAGTACAATACGTACGGGAAGGTTTACGAAACGCGTTATGAAGGACTGGAAATGGTAACTGAGAGCATCAGATGGTTTATTTTTCAGTAATTCAACAAGAGATGTATTTTCAAACAAATTTCAAGAGGGTGACCAATTAATATGTACAAACATCTGTTTAAAGAGAAATAAAACATTAAAATAAGAACATTGACAGTTTAAGTAACTGACAGGAAAATCAAATGGAAAACAAAGTAATGCGAGATATGGAATAAATGACGTTAAAATCATGAACATTTAGATTTGAGAATATACCCTGCAATCTTATGTTAAGGAAGGAAATAATAATTTATAATAAGAACAATAAATTATAAGCAAAAACATGTAATTATTTTATGACTAATATTAGAATAAATTTCCCTGGGCTTAAAGACGATTGCTCGACAACCGAAACACGCTATTCCTGCTTACGTAAGACTGCAGTGCTTTATCTTTAATAAATTCCTTTTATTCCACTAACATTAAAAAGGCAACGATGAATGTTACGGCTTCCAAACTAATCTTGCGTCGTCAGAGCTTATGGTAGGCGATCTGGGCTAAGAACACTTTAATTTCACAGAAAACTATGTACTGAATACTCAGAAGGTTGTTTAAGGCAGACCAACAACACTAAACAATAGAAACACTTTCAGAACATAGTTCCCTTTATGCTCTGAGTGAGACTTTCGCGGTGTGAAATATCGTACACTATGAAATATGTTGGGTTGTATTTGTGTGAATTCTTTTATAAGTAAGAAATCAATAATACTCCACTGTATAAACTTCCTGTGGCTCATCAAGGATACACATTAACCTATTGTTAACACCGTTATTGCAATTACGAAATATGGAATCGTTTAAAAACGGTTATAGAAAGTATCAAGCAAGAAGAGCGACATAAATTCAAAAATGAAATGAAATAAAATAAAATCAATACGTCAATTCGAAGTCTCCAGTGTTGCAATTCCAGTTCCTTTCATCTCAGGCAACAACATAACAATCAGCAATGATTTCAGTCAAGTGAACGCAGTATGTTAGAAACTTTAAGCACTAGTTACAGAATAGAAAAGCACAGAATATATTTTTATGAGACACCGCAACGCGATGAATCCTGTCAGCACTCCGAGCAATTAGGGGCTGCCTGGCCGAGGCGGTAAAGGTGTGCTCGGTTCGCCCGGAAGGACGTGGGTTCGAATCCCCGTCAGGAAGTCGTAAAATTTAAGAAACAAGATTTCCACTCCTCCAATGGCCTTCATGAAGTGTACGGAGGTGACTTTGCTTGCTTGCTTACTCCGAGCAATTGGGAACGAAAATGAAAGGGCAACTGAAACTAGTCCTATCACTCAATAAAGCAGAAGCAGAAGAAGAGGAGAGGAGGAGGCTGAGGGTGACTTGACAATCAGTGGGGGAGATAATTACTTTGTGACAGGGAAACTTGTTCTTATCTTCCGGCTGGATGGAAAGAGGCATCACATTGTTTACAAAACAGCAATATCACAGTCGTTGATAAACCTGCCAAGTCTTCATTCTATGACAGACTATCAAAAATCCTTGACTCGCGATCATTCTACAAATACTTTTATACAAATCGCCATCCCCAAGGAAAATTTTAAATTGATTGATAACTCTTTTGAACAAAAATTATCAGTTTCGAAGTATTTCTTCGTCTCGCTATCCATGTTCCAGTAAGTAGTTAGTTACGTAGTTAGTTAGGCTAGTTAGTTAAATTCATATTCTCCACGCTTTAAATAATTAGAATAAAGCCTACTTCTGTTTACTTTCTCATGATGGTTTTTTTTTTTGCCATTTCAAAAATTGTTGCAAACGATACATTGCTATAAGGTATTTCTCTGCTTACAGTATTGGATGTTTCGATCTTGACGGGCAAGCAAATAGGATGATGCACATGGAACGTGTAATCTTGATGTTAAGTCCTTTGAATTTAAACCACATCGACATTAGAGAGCTATTTGAAATTCAAACAAGATAATTCAACCATGGACAATGGACATGTGTGGAGCCAAGATCTACACGATGAGAGGAACAGAAGAGGGTACCAAGCGGTCAACACTTAAATCCAAAACATGACCAGTGTCACACCTGTACCACTCGACGGTCCTTATGAGGCAAGACTTGTTTCAGATCCTTACGACATCGTCTAGAGTACAGCCAGGGATCAAATTTGAGTGTCCACTCAAACAGGAATAATTAGCTACGGCAATCGCTTTAGTATCTTATTTTAAAATTTCATCCGGCAAAAAATGTACCTTATCAAAATGAAATGACTTCGCTAAACTTGTCATCTTATCACATCGTTCCTTCTGTTATGCTAGACATGGGATGTTTAGGTAGTAGTAGGTTAGAATGCAAACTAATTTTGCTAATACGAAGTGTCGTGCAACCCGTTCTTCCATAATGTAGTGAGAGTAACATAAATTCCAGGAGTTCTATAGGCCGTACCCCTGATATCTATGCAAATCTCATAGCATAATCGTTGTACAGGGTAGAGTATATTTGTTACTGGCTTAAGTAAATTTGCACTCTAATCTATCAGTACCTAAAAATGCGGACTTTGAAACTTATGATATTTATATGTAATATAGCTTATTCATCATATCTGTTTCTATGTTCTCCCATTCTGGGTTTTCTTCTGTATCTTCTGTATAGTTACGTAAATGTTCCTCTCTTTGCCTCAATGTTTATGTAAATATCTCAATTACAGTGTATCAGTTTCATTATGCTTGTACAGTTTATTTTCTTTATGTATGTTACTAATTTTATTACCTGTTGTAAATATTGTCAATGAGAGATTTATTATGGGTCTTTGCAAGTCAACACTATACTGTTTCTGATTCTAAATAAATAAATAAATAAATAAATAAATAAATAAATGTGAGTGGTCAGGCGAAAAGGGACTTGAAGGGTATTGTCAGTGTAAATTCAGAAAGTCCTGAGTTCAATTACCGACCGGATCGGGTATTTTAAATGCATCTGGTTACCTTCTGTGGCTCGGGGACTAGGTACCGGATCGGGTATTTTAAATGCATCTGGTTAATTTATCTGGCTCGGGGACTAGGTCGTTGTGTTCATCTTAATACACTTAATACACTCCTCTTCATTCATACACTACCAACCAGCAGAAGTTTGGAGGGGGGGGGGGAGGGAGAATGATATACAACATACCCTATGAAAGAAGACTGACTTCACCAAATTAATATATTTCTTACCGGTTAGGACTCACAGCCAAATACTTTCGAAACCTCTGTCTGAAAATACAGCTCAGAGTTTCACGCGCTGAAAATCATCCTGGTTTGTTCGTCTAAACAAGAAGCCTCTGACCCTTAACATCCTCCTTCTTCACAACTGACTGCGCATCAGTCATGCAAGAGGGAATAAGCAATATGTAGGTATTTTCCAAAAGGGAACATATGGGACATCCCAAAGATCTGCGCATGATTAAACGAATATGCACAGCGCAGAAACCTACTCCTTCTGTTGGAGCATACATCCATCAGTACTGACTGAAGGATACCTGTGAAAAGGCCGTTATTTTGCCGCTGTGGGACCTACCTCTTTCCCTTACCTCTTACTAAGAGGATTGAAGGGAAATTTTCTACCTGCTATCCTCTATACCTGACTATCAGTACTAATTGGAAAATATTCCTTTCACGTCGACAGAGAGGTATCATGGAACAGATCAAGCAATAGGTTGAAAACCTTTTCCGGAACCTTAGACAGTTGCAGACCGAGTTCAAATTACTGTAAGAACGTAACAATGATTATAGCAATGTCTGAAATCTCTAGTTTTCCCAGTTATTTTTATCACAATATTGTTTCACACTCATATGGTGGTCGTGGATTGCAATAACAAACATCGATAAACCACGGATGAAACAATAGCCGTAAACAGCTACTTACGTGAAACCTGACAGTGGAACTGTTCCGTTCCCTGATACTGAGCGTCTCGTTTGTTGCTACTGCTTCATATGCGAGTTTTGTAAATGATTAGCTTGACTCATATATGAGATGTGCTATGTTAGAAAATCTACCATGAAATACTGCTACATATACAATTCTTGGGACACAAATTGTATATGATGATAATACAAAGGACAGAATTCTGCCTTAGTAAATAAATGTTTTTAGGTCTTTAACTTTTCGTTTATAGCTGTGTTCGACTGTTTCTTTTATCACCTTCTAAAGTTAAAAGAAAAAGACTATAAAAGGGGAGAAAAACGAAAGTGATTCTTGCTTCTCTACTAACGTCGGGTGCTGGGAGAGAAGGCGGCTTGAACAAGAAAAGAGAGGAAAGTTGAGGAAGTTAACCCTGAGTTCCCTTTGAGAGAGAGAGAGAGAGAGAGAGA